>NW_027362829.1:0-640000 GCF_046119375.1 Phyllobates terribilis
GTTCAAAATGTTCACTATACCCCTTGATAAAATCCCTGAGGGGTCTAGTTTCCAAAATGGGGTCACTTGTGCGGGGTTTCCGCTGTTTAGGCACATCAGGAGCTCTCCAAATGCGACATGGCGTCCGCTCTCGATTCCAGCCAATTTTGCGTTCATAAAGTCACACAGTGCTCCTTCCTTTCTGAACCTTCCATGCGTCCAAACAGTGGTTTTTCCCCACATTTGGGGTATCAGCGTACTCAGAAGAAATTGCACAACAGTTTTTGAGGTCCATTTTCTCCTCTTACCCTTGTGAAAATAAAAAATTTGGAGCTAAAAGATCATTTTTGTGGAAAAAGTTTTGTTTATTTTCACGGCTCTATGTTATAAACTTCTGTGAAGCACCTAGGGGTTCAGGGTGCTCACCACACATCTAGATAAGTTCATTGAGGAGTCTAGTTTCCAAAATGGGGCGGTTTCCACTGTTTAGGCATATCAGGGGCTCCCCAAACACGACATTGCATCAGCTAATTATTCAAGCAAATTTTACATTCAGAAAGTCAAATGGTGCTTCTTCCCATCCGAACCCAGCCATGCGCTCAATCCATGGTTTTGCCCCACATATGGGGCATCAGCTTACTCAGGAGAAATTACACAACAAATGGTATTGTACAATTTCTCCTGTTACCTTTATGAAAATGTAAAATTGGGGGATAAAAAACATTTTTGTGCGAAAAATGTGAAAATGTTATTTTTATGGCTCAATGTTATAAACTTCTGTGAAGCACCTGGAGGTTCAAGATGTTCACCACACATCTAGATAAGTTTCCTGAGGGGTTCTTTTTCCAAAATGATGTCACTTATGGGGTTTTTTCACTGTTTAGGCACATCAGGGGCTCCCAGAACGTGACATGCCGTCTGCTAATTATTCAAGCAAATTTTACATTCAAAAAGTCAAATGGCGCTCCTTCTCTTCCGGACCCTGCCATGTGCCCAAACAGTGGTTTTCCCCCACATATGGGGTATCGGTGTGCTCAGGAGAAATTGCACAACAAATTTTGTGGTCCATTTTTTCCTGTTACTCTTTCAAAAATAAAAAAAAATAATTTCTAAAGTAACATTTTTGTGAAAAAAAGTTAAATGTTTATTGTTTTCTTCCACATTCCAAAACTTCCCGTGAAGCACCTGAAAGGTGTCACTTCTGGGTATTTTCTGTCATAAAGGCTCCTTAAAGTCACTTCAAATGTGATGTGGTCCCTAAAAAATTCTTTTTAAATTATGTTGGAAAAATGAAAAATCGCTGGTCAACTTTTAACCCTTATAACTTCTTAACAAAAAAAAAATTTGGTTCAAAAATTGTGCTGATGTAAAGTAGACATGTGGGAATTGTTATTTAGGAACTATGTAAAGTAGATATGTGAGAAATGTTATTTATTAACTATTTTGAGTGACATATCGCTCTGATTTAACTGAATGAAAATTAAAATTTCGCCAAATTTCAGATTTTTTCACAAAGTAACACAAGTCACATCGAAGAAATTTTAACACTATCATGAAGTACTATATGTCACGAAAAAACAATCTCAGAATCAGTGGGATCCGTTGAAGCGTTCCAAAGTTATTACATCATAAAGTGACAGTGGTCAGAATTGTAAAATTGCAAAAATTGGCCTGGTCATTAACGTGCAAACCACTTTTGGGGGTAAAGGGGTTAACACAACAAAAACAAAAATTAAATGGAGCAAATAATATATATTAAACCAAAGGAAAGTATCAAAAGTATCAGACAATTGTCTAGTACCAATAAGATGGTGACATATCTACACTAGGATATGAATGGCAGAACATTTGGGAATAATCAGAAACACCAAACATGAGTTTGGTCAAAAACCTTTATTTCACAAGCAATTGGTTACATGGTGGCACCTCAGAAGCGGGGGCCCACACTACATAAAATACAGTGATTGTATAATACACAAACCGTTATATGTACAGTAGGTGATATCCAGAAGTCTATTGATCCTATTCTGAACATTATTGGAGAGTTTGGTGAATGGTCAGGACTGTCCATTATTTGGGATAAATCGGTTATTCTACCATTTGATGATATCCCTAATTAGAGCATATTAGAACATACACGAATACAAAGGGTTGAGAAATTCTAATACCTTGGTATAAATATAACAAAAAGAACTCCGGATTACATTGCACTGAATCGATATCTTCTTCTGGAAAAGTATAAAAAGAAAATAGATGTGTGGTGCAGATTACCATTATCGTCTGTAGGAAGAGGGAAACTTATTAAAAATGATATTGGTGCCCCAACTCTTATACATTCTGCATAATGCCCCTATGTGAATCTATAATTCCCATTTTCAGAAAATTCATAGCAAGTTCGTTCTCTTATATGGATAGGCTAGGATAAAATGTGAGTATCTACAAAGTGACAAGGAATCTGGTGTTTTGGCGATTCCTAATGCACTAATGTACAGTGGGGAAAAAAAGTATTTAGACAGCCACCAATTGTGCAAGTTCTCCCACTTAAAAAGATGAGAGAGGCCTGTAATTGACTTCATAGGTAGACCTCAACTATGAGAGACAAAATGAGAAAACAAATCCTGAAAATCACATTGTCTGATTTGGAAAGAATTTTTTTTCAAATTTTGGAGTAAAATAAGTATTTGGTCAATTACAAACAAGCAAGATTTCTGGCTCTCACAGACCTGTAACTTCTTCTTTAAGGGGCTCCTCTGTCCTCCACTCATTACCTGTAGTACTGGCACCTGTTTGAACTTGTTATCAGTATAAAAGACACCAGTCTGCAACCTCAAACAGCCACACTCCAAACTCCACTATGGTGAAGACCAAAGAGCTGTTGAATGACACCAGAAACAAAATTGTAGCCCCACACAAGGCTGGGAAGACTGAATCTGCAATAGGCAAGCAGCTTGGTGTGAAGAAATCAACTGTGGGAGCAATAATTAGAAAATGGAAGACATACAAGACCACTGATAATCTCCCTCGATCTGGGGCTCCACACAAGATCTCACCCCGTGGGGTCAAAGTGATCTCAAGAACGGTGAGCAAAAATCCCAGAACCACACGCGGGGGACCTAGTGAATGAGAGAGCGGGGACCAATGTTACACAGGCTACCATCAGTAACACACTACGCTGCCAGGGACTCAGATCCTGCAGTGCCAGACGTGTCCCCCTGCTTAAGCCATTACATGTCCGGGCCCCTCTAACGTTTGCTAGAGAGCATTTGGATGATTCAGAAGAGTATTGGGAGAATGTCATATGGTCAGATGCAACCAAAGTAGAACTGTTTGGTAGAAACACAACTCGTCGTATTTGGAGGAGAAAGAATGCTGAGTTGCATCCAAATAACACCATACCTACTATGAAGCATGGGGGTGGCAGCATCATGCTTTGGAGCGGTTTCTCTGCCAAGGGACAAGGACGACTGATCCGTGTACATGAAAGAATGAATGGGACCATGTATCGTGAGATTTTGAGTGCAAACCTCCTTCCATCATGGGCGTGCAGAGGGGGTGAATATTCATGCCCTTTAATAGCGGGCACACGCGATCGCTCAGCAGCAGGAGCCGGGCTGCTGATACACTGTGAATATAGAATCCGGCACTCATTCAGTAGTATGAAATATAATTCTTAATCAAATAATTAAAGTTCCTTTAGAGATTCATGAAAAATGCAATCCACAACATGTGACGTTTCGGTCGTTCAGCCACGACCTTCATCAGACTCTAATGCATACAAAAAAACAAAATATATGTACAGAAACATTATGTGGATAAAAAAATAAGGGAAAGGGTAGAATTCAAAAACATCATACAGGAAAGACGGACAATAAATCATTTCATTAGAGCATGTGGAGGATAATCTCTACTATAATCACAATGTAATACAATATTCAATGATATAGTACAATGCAGCGTGATGATCAAGCCTCATCAAAAGCAAAGGTGTAAGTAAATATGGTGTACCCGAAAATACTCCATAGGGAGCCGGAGAATCATTATATCAAAAGAGAAAAAAATGCAAAAAGGAAAAACAGGGGAAAAGTTTATAACCCACTTGTGGTGTCATATAATAAGATCTGGACCCTTAAAATAGAAAAAAACTTTGGAAAGGGAGAAAAAAGGGGAATAGACACTGAGCTGTTGATATACTGTGTGCCGCTATTAAGGAGCGCCTATGGGCGTGGGGAGCAGTGAATTTTCATTTTCTTCAGCAGCGGGGACAGTGCAGGCTGCAGCAGGCGGCTGCTGCCTCCTGTGCCCCGCTCCTCCACCACAGTATTATATATATATATATATATATATATATATATATATATATATATACACACACACACATACACACTATACCCCCCCCCACCCCCCAGCAACATTCGGACTATAAGACGCACCCATTTTCCTCCAAACTTTTGGAGGAAAAAGGTGCGTCTTATAGTCCGAAAAATACGGTAAATACTGGAAAGGAGTTTTGTCTAATATAAAGAGGGTATATAAAAATAGATACTCAACCAGACCCAAAAAAATGCCTATCAGGTATATTAGAAGATGATATGGAATTTGACCCAATTTCTATAGGGATTTCACATATTTTATTTCAAGCTAGGAAACATATTGCATCCAAATGGATTAACCCCTCACCTCCAGAAATGAGTGAACTCAAAAATAAGATAAATAATATTATTAGATTAGAAAAAGGGGCATATAAAAAACAAAACTGAATGAATACATTTGAGAAAATATGGGGCTTATGATTGGATACACCTGGAATGCCATCAAGGGGGTTATTGTTGGAGAGACAATGACTTATGGGGGAGGGGGGTATTGGGAGGTCTAATGTTTCATTGTAATGTGCATTGGAATTCCTTAACATGTGGTATGGGTAATATAGCACACCTATATGTGTATAGGATTATAATGTTTATTACAATATTATGGTTATATAAAAGATTTCAAGAATGTGGAATGTTAATTGTAAGATATAGTAATTGCAAGTTATCAGACGGTAATGGGCAAGCTGAAAGGATATACAGGAGAGATGCATGTATGTCATCCTATGGTATGTTATTTTATTATTGTATGTCCTTGTTTCTTGTTTTGTAAAAAAAAAAAATGAAAAAAATCTCAATAAAAATTTATTGGATTAAAAAAAAAAATAGAATAGGAAAAAAGCTTCTCCCCTGTGTGAGTTCTCTGGTGCTTAATCAAAGCTGGTGTTTGGTTAAAACATTTCCCACATTCTGAACATGAAAAAGGCTTCTCCCCTGTGTGGGTTCTCTGGTGCTTAATCAAAGCTGATTTTTGGTTAAAACATTTCCCACATTCTGAACAGGAAAAGGCTTCTCTCCTGTGTGAGTTCTCTTGTGGCTATCAAGAATCATTTTACGATTAAAACATTTCCCACATTCTGAACAGGAAAAGGGCTTCTCCCCTGTGTGGGTTCTCTGGTGCTTAATCAAGCCTGATTTCTGGTTAAAACATTTCCCACATTCTGAACAGGAAAAGGGTTTCTCCCCTGTGTGGGTTCTCTTGTGACTTTCAAGAATCATTTTACGATTAAAACATTTCCCACATTCTGAACAAGAAAAAGGCTTCTCCCCTGTGTGAATTCTCTTGTGACTATCAAGATTCATTTTACGATTAAAACATTTTCCACATTCTGAACAAGAAAAAGGCTTCTCCCCTGTGTGAGTTCTCTTGTGACTATCAAGAATCATTTTACGATTAAAACATTTCCCACATTCTGAACAGGAAAAGGGCTTCTCCCCTGTGTGGGTTCTCTGGTGGCTATCAAGATTCGCTTTCCGGTTAAAACATTTCCCGCATTCTGAACATGAAAAAGGCTTCTCCCCTATGTGGGTTCTGTGGTGCTTAACCAAAGTTGATTTCTGGTTAAAACATTTCCCACATTCTGAACAGGAAAAGGGCTTCTCCCCTGTGTGGGTTCTCTGGTGGTTATTGAGATATGCTTTCAGGTTAAAACATTTCCCACATTCTGAACATGAAAAAGGCTTCTTCCCTGTGTGGGTTCTGTGGTGCTTAACCAAAGCTGATTTCTGGTTAAAACATTTCCCACATTCTGAACAGGAAAAGGGCTTCTCCCCTGTGTGGGTTCTCTGGTGGCTATTTAGATACGCTTTCTGGTTAAAACATTTCCCACATTCTGAACATGAAAAAGGCTTCTCCCCAGTGTGGGTTCTCTGGTGGTTATTTAGATATGCTTTCTGGTTAAAAGATTTCCCACATTCTGAACATGAAAAAGGCTTCTTCCCTGTGTGGGTTCTGTTGTGCTTAACCAAAGCTGATTTCTGGTTAAAACATTTCCCACATTCTGAACAGGAAAAGGGCTTCTCCCCTGTGTGGGTTCTCTGGTGGTTATTTAGACACGCTTTCTGGTTAAAACATTTCCCACATTCTGAACATGAAAAAGGCTTCTCCCCTGTGTGGGTTCTGTGGTGCTTAACCAAAGTTGATTTCTGGTTAAAACATTTCCCACATTCTGAACAGGAAAAGGGCTTCTCCCCTGTGTGGGTTCTCTGGTGGTTATTTAGATATGCTTTCTGGTTAAAACATTTCCCACATTCTGAACATGAAAAAGGCTTCTTCCCTGTGTGGGTTCTGTGGTGCTTAACCAAAGCTGATTTCTGGTTAAAACATTTCCCACATTCTGAACATGAAAAAGGCTTCTCCCCTGTGTGGGATCTCTGGTGATTAACAAAAACTGATTTCTGGTTAAAACATTTTCCACATTTGGAACAAAACAATCTATTGTCCGCTGTGTGTATTTTATGTTTTAGAATAGACTTTTCGAGGGTAAAACTATTTCCATTTTCTGAACGTGAAAATGATTTCTTTGTTTTAGGAGCAGTTTGTTCTTTAATGCTTATTTTATTTTGATTTTCCTTAGTAGTCGGTAATGAATCAGAAGACAGGATGTGTTTCATAGAATTAGATGATTGATGTTTGCTGTGAAGGGATGATGGTATATCTGGAGTAATGGCATTCACTTCAATTGTATCTTGTGGGATCTCAAGATCGTCAGATTTAAAAATCTCCTGTCCCTCTGATCTTCTGGTACAGTCATCTGCCAAGAAAAAAAACAATTATTAATTTTGAATAAAATATCCTTGAAATTTATATTTTTGAACATTTCTACTTAAAATGTCTAAACAAACACATCCCTGGGCTACATGCTAATCCAGGGAAATGAAGAGATATATGCTCAAGTTTAAATATTCCTCTATTTTTTAGATTTGTGTCTAATTAAATACATTTTTAAACTTGAGCATATATCTCTTCATTTTCCTGGACTAGCATGTAGCCCAGGGATGTGTTTGTTTAGATTGATTTAGAAGTGGTATGAAATCTTTATTTATTTTTCTATGGGATTCTTGTGTTAATTGTACTTAAAATGTCTGTAGAAATGGGAAGTTATTGACCGAATGACATTTCACAGTCTAATAGAAAACCTCATAGGATGAACCAGTAGAGCGTGGTGTCCAACTGTTTGCTCATTCTGCCTCCAAAATCTGGAATAAAAAGCCAAACAATGTTATGTAGTGTAGGGTTCGGTACTCACTTAGCCACGTTAGAGGTAGGCACGGGACACTGTCTCTTTAAAAATGTCCAAGGCAGGTTTATTATGCTGCATAAACCGCACTTCCAGAAGTAAACAAAAGAAAACTTTGTTCAGCACAGTGTAACAAAACAGAAAGGAAACAGTCCATCCAATATGGCGGATTCACCCGCTCACAATCAGTGTCTTTTTACCCTCAAACACTCTGGAGGTCTCCACACCTCCAGCCACAGACACTGAATGAGACACTTGGTCTCCATTTTATACACACGCCCTGGGGCGGGGATATGTGAGCAGCCAATCCCCCCATCTCTTATGACTGCTCGAAAAAAAAGGCCCTGATACGCCCTATTAAAACTATCAGCACTATGTGTGCTGGAGCATGCTTTCCCGGTTTCACATCACTGAAGCTGCCAACTTCAGCGACACATATCTTCCCTCAAGGACATGTCCGGCGGCCCTCTTACAGTAGGCAAAAATGATACCAATAAAAATTCCACATTATTAGATTCTCAAAGGGTCTTGAGAATCAACATGGCTTCTGTGGCGCCCCTGCGGGTTCAGTTGCCACAGAGGTACTGAATCTCACCCAGAGGTGTGGTACTCCACTCTCAGGTAAGGTGGGAGTACTACCCGGGACCCACACACACGCATCCAATACACTCCACTTCAGTAGGGAAGGGCGAGATTGCTCCTAAGGGAGAGCACAGTCCCTGGTCCCTAGCTGGAGGGTGGAACCATATAGTGGGTATGGGAAGAGGAAGTAGATCAAGGGAGCACCGACAGAAGGAGTATAAGAAGTAGGGGAACCATCTAGGAGTTCAGTCAGTCCAGTTCAGAGGAGAGAGAGTTGGGAGCAGGAGCTCAGGTCAGAGGAGTGGAGAAAGGAGCAGGGCCCAGTCTGAGAGGCCCAGGAGGAGAGACTGAAGAGAAGAGAGGAGCGGTGAGGAGGGCTCCAAGAGGAAGTGAGGGGATCCCAGGGGCACGGAGAGTGCGGATGCCACCTGTGCACCCGAATCTACACGGACGTGGAGGGATCAGGCCGCAGAGAGGGGACTGGCCCCTAAACTAGTAGAGAACAACCAGGCTCAGCTAGATAACCGGAGGCTGCTGCATTTTCAAGGTGCTGCAGCCAACAACCACAATTACATCGCCGAAAAGGTGGCCACATAGGGTCCAGGGGATTGCACGTCGCCCGACAAGACCCGAGGCTACTGGCTTGGGACACTGATTGTGAGGCGCAGGGCAGGAGGGTGAGAGCCAGAGCAGTGAGACAACCGGGAAAGGTACATAGAACGGGGTCCCGTGCAAGTTATCCTGAAATACCTGAGAGTTTGCTGGATCACTACCCCGGAGGACACAGGACGGTATGGGCGGTTATAATCCGGAAAGTGCAACCTGAGGAACTTAACAACTGTGAGTAAAATCTGAAGACTGCACCCCACTGTGTCCTTGAATAATTGCTGCGCCATCACCAGCCCTGCACTACACTGCACCAACAAACATCTACCTCATAAAATCCCCATCTACTGCCCTGGAGCTAAGCTCTGCCTGTGGAGAGCTGAACCAACTCTGCTGCGTCACCATCAGCTCCAGAGGATCTGCACCGCAGCGGCGGCTCCATATAGCCGCATACCACAGGTGGCGTCACGAACATTATCTCTAAAAACTTTATTCCCCTTTTACTTTTCCCCTTTAATTGACCACCCTGGGTCACGGACCGGGTCACCACCACCGTGACCTCTCCCAGCATCGACCAGGACGGCTACCTAGTAGCCTACGGCCCAGGGGGCGCGTCACTTCCATAAACCAATCCAGCAATATCCGCTCTCCCAAAGTCAGATCTCCCCCTCACTTCTGAGCCTTGCAGTGTGCCCAAAACACATTTAGCATCCATGTATTTGGCATTACTATAGTGAGAAGAACCCACTTAATTTACGGTGTGTGTCTCCTGGAGCACAATCTGGGCACTATGTGTAGGGTAATGAAATGGCAAATGTGCAATTTTCACTCTCTAACATCCACTGGGTGCTAATTTCTGGAAAGTGCCTGTGGAATCAAAATAATCGCTACGTCTATAGATTAATTCACTGAGGGTTATAATTTCCAAAATGGAGTCACTTTATGAGGATTTCTACTGCTCTGGTTTTCTACCATTTTGTTATATTAGGGCTTCCGCAAATGGTGGGTCCCATCTCCTGTGGGATCTGCTCCTGAGACATCTGCTTCTGTCACCAGGAAGCGTCTTATTCATTCTGCAGGCGGCGCTGGTGATGGAGGAGACGTCAGAATCAGAAGCTCTGGGCAGCGCAGGTTCTGTCCAGCCACTAAGATTAGGGTTCCTGGGACCAGTAGTACCCTCCAGTCTGGCAGTATGGGTGTGTGTGCTGTCCAGCTGGAGTAATCTGCTCCCTGCTTCAGCCATTTGGAGAGCACCGCACCCTACTAAAGCTGGAAGCATATTGCCGGGGGCTGCCAGATACAGCCTTGTTCTCCTCTGGTTCAGTCCTCTGTGCTCAGCTCCCGGCTTGTGCATTTGTTTCCAGTTGTGACATCGGCCCGTTTACTGACTACTGGTGTCTTCTGATTTTGTATTTTCTCTGCCCTCCTGGTTCTGACCCGGCTATCTGACTATTCTTCTTGACGTTAAAGGGTGATGAGCAAGGCAATCCCTGGGATCTGGAGTAGATAGAGCCAAGCCTGTTCGTGGTGGCCATCTTTTGCGTTGCCAGGTGACCATGAACAGTGCCCCCAATACATTGTGTCCGCAAACTATTCCAGCAAGATCTGCATTCAAATAGCTAAATGTCGCTCCTTCCCTTCTTAACCTGCCTTGTGCCCAGACAGTAGTGTACAACCGTATATAGGGGATTGTCGGATTCAAGAGAAGTTGGAAAATAATCTGTAAGGTCCATTTGTTTCCTATTATCCTTTGTGAAGATTTCCAAAGTTATCACCATATAAAGTGACACACGTCAGATTTAAAAAATGGGGCCTGATTAGGAACACAAAACTGCAGGAAGGGGTTAAATCAGAGTATTTTGGGCACTAACTACTGTAGTCAAAAACTATGAGTATAGACAATAACACATCTACTGAAATGATCAAACTCAACAGTCTCCATCAGTAAAAAATGAGTAACTAGTGGTGAAACCTCTCTGGGGTAATTAGAGTATGGGGCTTGGTGGCTCTTGGCAATCTAAACTATGATAATGGCCAACGAGTTTCAAGAAGAAATATTAGACATTGAAGGAGAACTTTTTATAATAGTGCAGAGCCGAGGTGTCTTAAATTTAGCCCTCGGGTATTGAGAAGACGTAATGGAGACCTTCTTTTAAAGACTACCAGGGAGTTACAGAGGCCAATCCCACCACATTAAAGCTATCATACAAAATGAACCTGGAAAAAAATACAGAATAAAAGATATGTTACATCCCTAACAACAACGTATTTATCAGGGGAGAGAACTTCAGATCTAAACCGGAATTGCACTCATTTATGGTGGACCATTGGAGCTACTATGAGTCCTGAGCAGAGGAGTAGAGAAAGTATTAGCGCCCCCATTTCAGGAGAGATTGTGCAGTAATCTGAATTCTTTAGGACTGAAAACATAATGGAATTTATGGCGTGAAGTGAATCCATGAAACCAGGGCTGGAGCCATGCCAACACATCTCCTGCAGGCGTGAATAAATGTATATTACAGCCGTCAGCCACGCACAGCTTAGATATGTATCATGGCACAGGTGTAATGTTTTTTATGTAGTTTATCGCAATACTATTTGAAGTTAGTTGGTTTGATAAGAAACTGAAAAGTCAGAATAAAGGGAAGGTCTGTTGTTATTGTACAGAAATTCACACTTGGCCCTCACTGCACATTTAATGTTGTCGATAATAAAAGTGAAGTTTGGCCAGAAAGACTGGACCTGGTCTTGTAGGGACCATATGAGGACATTCAGCAGCACAGAAGGGAGAGAAGGTAGATTCATCCAATAAGATATCAGGGATCTAGGAAGCCAACACCATCATTACCCTCCGCTTTCTCTAAGAGGTCCATTATAATTTTTCTTCAAGTGATTTTTGTCAGCACATTCTACGTACGCTGCCATTTGGCTTTGTAGTTTACAGATCTGGGCAGGTAACGGTCAGCGTCTCCTAATCCCAGGGGGTAGGTGGATCCTCCAGGTTGTAAGTTCTACAGAAAAGGTCTTTTACAATTACACAAAGTAATGTGAACATTTTTGGATGGACTAAAATGTTGTGATCTAGAAGTAAAATGGTGGTCACACGATTGTGAAACGGCCGGACTACACCACCGATAAAACAGCCACAGACGGGGACTGAGAAGAATCTGTGACTTCTCTGCATTTAGTGGTCACTACTCACCTGGGTAGTCATATGTAGGAATCTCCTCTTTACACCGCTCATCACCCCTCACATATGTCTCTGTAGTATTAATATGGGTCAGATCTTCACCCTGAAACAAATATTGTAAAACTCACAGACAGATGGAGAAGTCCCATCTATGATCAGCTCTAATCCTGCCATCTCCACCATTCTCATTACACAAATATAAAACATATAATACTGGTGGATAAAACAAGACTGAGCACAAGACCTTTACAGCCGTCTACACATCATAGGGGAGATCTCATGACACCTCTCCATCTACCTGATGATCCTGAGGAACATTGGGATCTTCTTGTTTACAGTCCTGTGGAAGAAGAGGACGGGGACATCTCTCTGGTGTTGTCCTCTTACTGGATATATCTGGAGGAAACATACAGGGACTGAATTAATTTTTTACACATAATTAGATAAGATAATTATTGGCTGTGTGTATTTAGTCCTGTCTATTACCTGGAGATGTGAGGGGCTGGGGAACCTCCATCATGACGTCCTTGTACAGATCTTTGTGTCCTTCTAAATACTCCCACTCCTCCATGGAGAAATAGACAGCGACATCCTGACACCTTATAGGAACCTGACACATACAATGATATCGTCACCCCCCCGATCCCTTCATAGTGTTATTGTATAATGTCCCAGCATTCCCAGCAGTGTCACCTCTCCAGTCAGCAGCTCAATCATCTTGTAGGCGAGTTCTAGGATCTTCTGGTCATTGATGTCCTCATGTATCAGGGGGTGACGTGGGGGCCCTGTGATTGAGCTCAGGGGTCTTCCCCATCCCTCAGACACAGGGTCCTGATAGCGATCACTAGAGGTCTTCTTCACTACTGTGTAATCCTGGTTATGGAGAGACACATTAATAAATCTCACTCCAGACATTTCCAGAGTCCTCACCTCTCCAGTTCTGTCCATCTGTTATTCCCATAGATAAGAATGATGTAATGTGACGTCATCAGAATCTCTCACCTCTCCAGTAAGCCGGAAGAGGATCTCTAGGGTGAGGTGTAATATCCGCTCCGCCATCTTGTCTCTGTCCATATCCATCCTTGATAGGTGATTCAGAAAAATTCTCTTAATATAGAATATCTTCACTGAGAGGATCCGATATTGTAGAGACCTGAATGAGGAGAAGATGAGCCGATGGAACATCGTAAAGAATTCTGTGTATTAATACAATTACTGGAGACAATAAGGGAAATATATCAGAAGATAGAATGTGTAGGTGTTGTATTCTCTAATCTTTTATGGAGTGGAATATAAGTTGATTGGCTGACTTAGACATCTCCTCCATACTTCCAATCACTGACTAAGTTGGCCACTGCTTCAGTAAGAATCACCCAGAAACCCAATCAGCAATGGTATTTTTATTATTTTACAACATTCTGCTTTTGTCCCTGACATACTAATAAAACCTATATATTTTAGGCCACAGACAACAAGCAGTTTGTTCCTCGGAGTCTGCAGCTGAATACATTTCTTATAGACTCATCTTCCAGAAAGCTAATTCTCGTCATATACAGTGGTGGCCAAAAGTATTGGCACCCCTGCAATTCTGTCAGATAATACTCAGTTTCTTCCTGAAAATGATTGCAATCACAAATTCTTTGGTATTATTATCTTCATTTAATTTGCTTGCAAGGGAAAAACACAAAAGAGAATGAAGCAAAAATCAAATCATTGATCATTTCACACAAAACTCCAAAAATGGGCCAGACAAAAGTATTGGCACCCTCAGCCTAATACTTGGTTGCACAACCTTTAGCCAAAATAACTGCGAACAACCGCTTCTGGTAACCATCAATGAATTTCTTACAATGCTCTGCTGGAATTGTAGGCCATTCTTCTTTGGCAAACTGCTCCAGGTCCCTGATATTTGAAGGGTGCCTTCTCCAAACTGCCATTTTGAGATCTCTCCACAGGTGTTCTATGGGATTCAGGTCTGGACTCATTGCTGGCCACCTTAGAAGTCTCCAGTGCTTTCTCTCAAACCATTTTATAGTGCTTTTGGAAGTGTGTTTTGGGTCATTGTCCTGCTGGAAGACCCATGACCTCTGAGGGAGACCCAGCTTTCTCACACTGGGCCCTACATTATGCTGCAAAATTTGTTGGTAGTCTTCAGACTTCATTATGCCATGCACACTGTCAAGCAGTCCATTGCCAGAGGCAGCAAAGCAACCCCAAAACATCAGGGAACCTCCGCCATGTTTGACTGTAGGGACCGTGTTCTTTTCTTTGAATGCCTCTTTTTTTTTCCTGTACACTCTATGTTGATGCTTTTTGCCAAAAAGCTCTACTTTTGTCTCATCTGACCAGAGAACATTCTTCCAAAACGTTTTAGGCTTTCTCAGGTAAGTTTTGGCAAACTCCAGCCTGGCTTTTTTATGTCTCGGGGTAAGAAGTGGGGTCTTCCTGGGTATCCTACCATACAGTCCCTTTTCATTCAGACGCCGACGGATAGTACGGGTTGACACTGTTGTACCCTCGGACTGCAGGGCAGCTTGAACTTGTTTGGATGTTAGTCGAGGTTCTTTAGTCGGAAGACACAGGAACATTCAGGTCTTTGGAGATGGACTTGTAGCCTTGAGATTGCTCATGCTTCCTCACAATTTGGTTTCTCAAGTCCTCAGACAGTTCTTTGGTCTTCTTTCTTTTCTCCATGCTCAATGTGATACACACAAGGACACAGGACAGAGGTTGAGTCAACTTTAATCCATGTTAACTGGCTGCAAGTGTGATTTAGTTATTGCCAACACCTGTTAGGTGCCACAGGTAAGTTACAGGTGCTGTTAATTACACAAATTAGAGAAGCATCACATGATTTTTCAAACAGTGCCAATACTTTTGTCCACCCCCTTTTGTTAGGTTTGGTGTGGAATTGTATCCAATTTGGCTTTAGGACAATTCTTTTTGTGTTTTTTTCATTGAAGACAAATTAAATGAAGATAATAATGCCAAAGAATTTGTGATTGCAATCATTTTCAGGAAGAAACTGAGTATTATCTGACATAATTGCAGGGGTGCCAATACTTTTAGCCACCACTGTACATTACACATGGCATGAGAAATAACAACTTCATGATGAGGATGAGATCTTCATCTTCTAATACGGCTCTAGAAACAAATTTGACCAGAGTCCGTCACTAACTACATCATCACCGGCTGTCTGGATGAATGTTTCCCGTCTTTCCCAGGTTGTAATCTTTTATCACGTTACATCTCATTTATAAGAGCTTGTTTGTAAGAACACCAAGACAGGAGTTATTTGATGCTAATGTCTCCTTGTACAGTGTTTTTTTTCCTGGATATTATGTTTCTTTTAGCATTTTTATGTTGGCTTCCATATATTACATGAAAAACACTAAAAAAAGAAAACCAAGTGTAAAAACATAAAATAAAATTAAGGGATGGCGGCACTGTGGATCATTATATTGTATGTGGGGGGATGGTGGTACTGTGGGATCATTATATTGTATGTGGGGGGGATGGTGGTATTATGGGAATATTATTATTGTATATGGGGGGTTGGCGGGACTGTGACAACATTATACTGTATGTGGGAAGATTGCGGCACTGTGGGTACATTATACTGTATGTGGGAAGATGGCGGTACTGTGAGAACATTATACGGTGTGGGGAAATAGAGGTACTATGAGAGCAGGGGTGGATTAAGAGTAGCAAGGGCCCATGTGATAGTTCACGTGAAATTAATTTGGCACAATATTAATTACAATAATTTTTTTTAGGCTGTGTGCCCACTACGCGCTTTTCAAGCATTTCCGCAGCGGCAATTCCGCTGCAGAAATGCTTAAAAAACGCTTGGTAGAAGGTCTGCCATGTTCCCCAATGATAATCCACATGTGCTGTGCACATGCTGCGGAAATTTCCGCTGCGGATTATCACTGTGGAAAAATCCGCAGCACTACCAATTATTTTGCGGAAGCGCGGCGCTTTCACTGCCATTGACGTGCATTGGAACACATGGAATCCGCATCACTGCATCTGTACATGCAGAATCCATGCGTTTCAATGTGCGGATGGTACCCAGGTTTGGAGAAGAGGAGACTGTCCTCTGGACCCGGGTACCATGGAACCTGTAAAAAAAGAATAAAATAAAAAATAAATATCATACTTACCTTCTGATGGCCCCCGGTGTCTTTATCCGATGTGTCCTGGCTTGCCGGCAGCTCACGATGGTCTGAAAAGGACCCGCCGTGACGTCATTTAGTCATGTGATGGGTCACGCGACCGCTGACGTCGGCAGGCTATCAGAAGGTAATTGTATATTTATGTTTTACCATTCTTTTACGGTCACACTATATAAATCCATGCCGGTTGCATTGATTTATATAGTGTGACCAAGTTGTCAAGCACTTTCCAAGTGATGCTAAAATCGCTTGATAACCCGCATGCGGAAATGCATGTGAAGAACGCTTCACATCTGCATGTCCCTGGCAGGAAAAACGCATGTACAATCAGCATGTACAATCCGCATGCGTTTTTTCTGCCAGGGAGAAGAGAAATGCTCAAAAAAAATCCGGAGCATTTCTGCATCGTGGGCACATAGCCTTACATTAATTGTATGTCTCAATATTGAGCACACGTAGCCATCTATACACAGCAGGAGGCCGCACATAGCCATCTATACACGGCGGGAGGCCGCACGTACCCATCTATACACGGCGGGAGGCCACACGTAGCCATCTATACACGACGGGAGGCCGCACGTAGCCATCTATACACGGCGGGAGGCCGCACGTAGCCATCTATACACGGCGGGAGGCCGCACGTAGCCATCTATACACGGCGGGAGGCCGCACGTAGCCATCTATACACGGCGGGAGGCCGCACGTAGCCATCTATACACGGCGGGAAGCCGCACGTAGCCATCTATACACGGCGGGAGGCCGCATGTAGCCATCTATACACGGCGGGAGGCCGCACGTAGCCATCTATACACGGCGGGAGGCCGCACGTAGCCATCTATACACGGCGGGAGGCCGCAAGGGCGCCCCCCCAGAGACAGCAGGAGGCCGCACGGCGCCATCTATACTCAGCAGGAGGCCGCACGCAGTCACGCACACACACACACACAAACATATACATACACGCATAAACACATTTGAAACACAAAAATACATATAAACAGACATCACACAATGATATCTGCCTGCACACACACACACACACACACACACAGAGACAGACACACACACAGACAGACACACATACACACACACAGACACACACACTCACCATCCCCCGGCTCGGCTCCAGCCCTCCTGGCTCCTGCTCCTCTCCAGTGGTAAGTAGCAGTGCAGGCCGGGCGCGCACTGCGTGACGTCACAGCTAGGAGACACAGCCGCGCACAGGGCTGTGTCTCCTAGCTGTGACGCGGCCGGGCCAGCACAGGGAAGTTAACTGCTGCAGTGCTGGCCTGGCCGAAGAGCCTGGATTGCCCTCATTATAATCCGCCTATGTATGAGAGCATTATATTGAGAGGCTTAATGACCGCAGTCGCTCCTGCGACCGGGCCCAGCCAACACCAACCCCTGCTTCAGCTGGATGTGTGTTCTCGGACTGACATTCCGCTGAAGTGCCACAATACACGCTGCTGACCTATCAGAGGCCAGCAGCTGACATCGGCATGTACGTCATTAGGGGCTGAAGTCAGCTGGCAGCTCCAGCAAAAAGACACCGTGAGGCGAGGGAGTGGAGAGAAGCTGAGTATAATGTTTTTTTTGTTTTTTTTTAAATCAGCGAGTACACCTGCCCTTGGCCACACTACTACATGTAAGAGTATGGGCTGTGCATTATACTACATGGATGACTGTGGGCTGTGCATTATACGACATGTATGACTATGGGCTGTGCATTATACTACATGGATGACTGTGGGCTGTGCATTATACTAGATGTGTGGACTATGGGCTGTGCATTATACTACATGTATGGGCTGTGCATTATGCTACATGTATGGGTTGTGCATTATACTACATGTATGGACTATGGGCTGTGCATTACACTACATGTATGGACTATGGGCTGTGCATTACACTACATGTATGGACCATGGGCTGTGCATTATACTACATGGATGACTATGGGCTGTGCATTATACTACATGGATGACTATAGGCTGTGCATTATACTGTATGGAGGATTATGGGGAGTGCATTATACTTCTGTTATGGGGCCCCATCACTTCTATGTTCGCCCCTGGTGAGTGTAATAGTTTATTTTTTTCTGTACACTAAAGAACAGAGGCAGAACGGAGGACATATACCAGGTTGGGGTCAAGGATAAGGGACATACATATACAGTGGGTAGGGAAAGTATTCAGACCCCTTTAAATTTTTCACTCTTTGTTTCATTGCAGCCATTTGGTAAATTCAAAAAAGTTCTTTTTTTTTCTCATTAACCCCTTTACAACCCAAAGTGGTTTGCACGTTAATGACCAGGCCAATTTTTACAATTCTGACCACTGTCACTTTATGATGCAATAACTCTGGAATGCTTCAACGGATCCCCCTGATTCTTAGACTGTTTTTTTCATGACATATTGTAATTCATGATTGTGGTAAAATTTCTTCGATATCACTTGCGATTATTTGTGAAAAAAACAGAAATTTGGCAAAAATTTTGAAAATTTTTCAATTTTCAAAATTTTAATTTTTATGCCCTTAAATAAGAGAAAGAGAGATATGTCACACAAAATAGTTAATAAATAACATTTCCCACATGTCTACTTTACATCAGCACAATTTTGGAACCAAAATTTTTTTTTAATTAGGGAGTTATAAGGGTTAAAAGTTGACCAGCGATTTCTCATTTTTCCAACAAAATTTACAAAACCATTTTTTTAGGGACCACAACACATTTGAAGTCACTTTAAGGGGTCTTTATTAGAGTTGAGCCACCCCTGTAGTGTTCGGGTTCGGTTCGTCGAACACCGGTATGTTCGCCGAACTGTTCGTCGAACACCATTAAACCCAATGGCAGGCAAACAAAAAGACATAGAAACACATAGAAAACACCTCCAAAAGCTGACAAACTGCTCAGAAGACACAACTAACACATGAAAAAGTGACAAGTACATATAGTCATGCGAAAAGAAAAGAGGTGGAGGAGTAAAAGGAGGAGGTGACACAGATATAGGCATGTCATGCCCTTCTAAAATCAAGAAAGGCTGGATTAAAAATCTAAAATCAGCCTACCAACACCCAAACGTCGTGACAAGAAAATTAAAAAAATAAATATCTTTAGGTAGAATGGCGGCTCCATTCAGAACACTTTCCTTACAAGACGTAGTGGTATCCCCGTTGAGAGTTGTGCCAAAAACGGAACCCAATACATTCGGACTAATCCACCATTTGTCATATCCAAGGGGCAGGTCAGTAAACGACAACATCGACGCAGAACCAAGTACAGTAGTATATACTGTACATCCTTTCACAAGGCAATCAGGTGGGTCAAGAAGTTGGGAAGGGGCACCCTAATGGCCAAAACAGACATTGAGGGGGCGTTCTGGTTACTTACTACCTGTGCCTATGAATAGTGTCCGCCTATTGGGCTGCTTCTGGGAAGGAGCATACTATATAGATCGCTGTTTGCCCATGGGGTGCTCCAGAACCTGCTCAATATTTGAGGGGCTTAGTTGCTTCCTCGAATGGGTCGTCATGGACGTTTCTAAGGGGGCATATATTATCCATTAGCTCGATGACTTCTTGTGCCTGGGCCCAAAAGATTTGCCACAGTGTAAATACACGTGGTAGTCCACCTGTGAGAAGGAGAGAGCTGGAGGGAGAGCGGACACCACAGAGCCAAGGGGTTAGATGGAGAGCGGAAGAAGGAAAGAGGGCAAAGGAGGTAAGGGAGTACGGTGGAAGGCCGACCTGAGCTCCCCCACGTTCCTCCTACTGTGCGGGGAACAGCCCTGGGAAGAAAAGCCGCTTGCGCATCCCTTTGAGGTTACGGGCAAGAGGGGGCAGAGGGACTACGCTGGAGTGCGAAGCCGACACGCCTGCCCGTGCGACCTCCGTGTCGCTGGGTTTGTGCCAGAGCCGCGGTGGACCCTGACGGCCAGTCCCACTCTCCTAATACTGGTGCCTGTCCACTGGTGGGTCAAGACCCCCTGCGGTGGAGGCAGGTCTAAGCTCTGTAATATGAATGAGTACACTTTAAATCCTTTTACAAGGATCTATTGGCGGGCAAGTCTGGTGCCAGCAACCGCGGTAATTCCAGCTCCAGTAGCGTCCACTAAAGCTGCTGCAGTTAAAAAGCTTTTATAAGGATCGAGCTTGGCGGTCCGCCGCAAGGCATGCTACCGCCAGTCCCAGCCCCTTTTCCTTCGGGCACCTCCCCGATGCTCTTCACTGAGTGTCCCGGGGCCCGAAGCATTTCCTTTGAGAAAATTAAGTGTCCAAACCACAGGTGGTGTAGCTTGCTTAACAGCTGGGCTACTCCGCTGACTAGCAGACACTGCTACTAGGCCCAAAGTATTGCCTGGGCTAGATGCAGTTAAAAAATTTTAATTAGATCTACAGGCAGTGTAGCTTGCAAAACAGCTGGGCTATTCCGCTGACTAGCAGACACTGCTACTACGCCCAAAGTATTGCCTGGGCTAGATGCAGTTAAAAATTGTTATTAGATACAAAGGCGGTGTAGCTTGCTTCAGATGGGCTACTCCGCTGACTACGAGACACTGCTACTATCCCAAAATGATTGGCTGGGTTAGATGCAGTAAAAAATTGTTATTAGATACACAGACGGTGTAGCTTGCTTCACAGCTGGGCTACTACGCTGACTAGCAGACACTGAAGCTTTGGAGCAGACCTCTGATTCCCAGGCTATAGTATGAGTAAACAGCTCTTCAGACTCAACCATCTGTGTTACCACAAGCCATAGTGTATGTAGTTTCTTACGGTTAAAAGGGGGGGGGGGGGCGACCCGACCCACCTGGAATTGACGATGCCAACGTCATGTAAAACACAGCAAGGGGACTCCAAAAAGAGTCTCCATTTTTTCCAAAAATTGTGGCACAGACACCACTTAAGTGGCATCAATTGCCCCAGAGTTGCTTAAAATGGTTGGTGAGGTGATTTTCACAAATCCTCAAGCTTTTAGTCTCCACAGGATGACACAGGGGTAGAAAAGTCCTTGCGGATCCATGATTTGTTCATCTTTATGAACGTGAGTCTGTCTACATTGTCAGTGGACAGCCGCGTGCGCTTATCTGTCAGCACACCACCAGCAGCGCTGAACACACGTTCAGAGAGAACGCTGGCTGCGGGGCATGACAAGATCTCCAAGGCGTGAGTGGCGAGTTCAGGCCATTTTTCCAGATTGGAAGCCCAAAATGAGCAAGGGTCCAGTGACACAGTTATGGCTTCGATGTTCACTTGGAGATACTCCTATACCATCCTCTCTAGGCGTTGACTACGTGTCAGACTTCTTGTCTCCTGTGGCCTTGCAAAGGATGGTCTAAAAAAATTGGTGAAACGATTCCGCAAAATTGCTGTTACCAGCAGATACGGTGTTACTGTTACGGTTTGAGTGATGAAGACTCGACAGTCCCACGGTTGGCAAGTTAGAACTGTGAGATTCACTACGTGCACCACTGGTGTTTTGTGGAAAAGGGCATGTAAGATTTTGTAACAGCCTCTGCTGATACTCCTGCATGCGTGAATCCCTCTCTATGGCAGGAATTATTTCGGCAAATTTACTTTTGTACCGTGGATCTAAGAGTGTGGCAACCCAGTAGTCGGGATTACTTCGAATTCTGACAATCCGAGGGTCATATTGCAGGTACTGCAGCAAGAAAGCACTCATGTGTCTTGCGCATCCAGGAGGACCAAGTCCTTGTTGTGTTGGTGGCGAGGTAAGAATCATGCTTCCTTCCTCTACCCTCTCCCCCCAACCTCACACAACAGAAATGTGATCAAGGTCTCCTTCATCTGATGAGTCTTCCATGCCCATCGCCAGTTCGTCCTCTACTTCTTCCTCAGCTCCTGCACCTTTCTCAACAGTTTGGCTGCTACCATGCGCCCTCGTTAATCCCTCTCCCCCACCCTCCCATGCCTGTTGCCTTGGTGCTGCCGACCGTCTGGACCTTGGAGATGTTATCCCTTCCGCATACGACTCCTCCTCTACTTCCTCCCCCTCCTCTTATCCCACTACCTGACTCCGAATTCTGTTTAACGTGTTCTCCAGCATGTAAATGACCAGAATAGTCATGTTGATAATGGCATCCTCAGCACTAAACATCTTCATCGCTGGTGCTGCCACAATCGCTGCAACATGTGCAGAGTTGAATTCCACCGCGTCGGCACGTTGCATTTCAGCCAGTGAACTGGCAGGCCCAACAACTTCTGTAGAGCTGCGAGATGCGAACGGCGGAAGTGAGCACACAGCGACCGTGCCCTCTGCAGAAGGCCATCTAGTCCGGGATAGTGGGCTAAAAATTGCTGGACAACCAGGTTCAACACATGAGCCATACAAGGCACGTGTGTGACATTGCCCCGGCGAAGGGCCACACCCAGGTTTGCAGCATTGTCGCACATGGCCTTCCCTGGCTGCATGTCCAGTGGAGCTAACCATTCATAAAACTCGGTCTCCAGAGCTGACCACAACTCTCTCAGCTGTGTGACTCACACTTCCCAGACATTTCAAAGTAAACACCGCCTGATGCCGTTGAGCCCTGCTGCCAGCATAGTAAGGAGGTGTTCAGGATTCCTTCTGCGCAGTTAGAACACGGGCAGCATTACCAGATAGGCTTTGGGTGCAGGTGGAGGACCGAGAGGAGGTTGAGGAGGCAGAAGCAGTGGAGGAACTTCTAGAGAAAAAGGATTGACGCACAACTCGTGGGGATGGCAAGACTTGGACAGCAGCCCCTTGTCCTGCTGTCACCATAGTTACCCAGTGCCCAGTCAGCGACATGTAACGCCCCTGTCCATGCCTACTCGTCCAAGTGTGTGGTGAAATGCACCCTGTCACACACAGAGTTTCTCAAAGAAGCCGTGATGTTGTGTGCGACATGCTGGTGTAGCACAGGCACACCTTTCTTTGAGAAGTAGTGGCGACTGGGCATCTGGTACTGGGGCACTGCGACGGACATAAGGTCTCGAAAATCCTCTGTGTCCACCAGGCGGAAAGGCAGTATTTCTGTAGCCAACAGCTTGCAGATGGTGAAATTGAACCTCTTAGCTTTGTCATGGCTAGGAGGAAATGGTCTTTTACTTGTCCACAGATGAGGGACCGAGGGCTGGCTGTTGTGATTAGACGGGGTTGAGTAGGGTGTCCCCGGCAAACTGCCGGTCTGTGAGGAAGATGCAGGCGGACATGTTAGGTTGCCTTGATCCAAAGGTGGTGCTCTTGATGTCGGAGAGGGCTCAACACCAGCTGGTGTTTCCACTTCCAAATGAACTGATGACCTGCCAATCACACTGGATGTTGCGGGTAAAGAGGTGGCAGGTCTGCGTCCAAACACATGTGTGACTGCTGTCCCCCCAGTCACAGAGGATGAAGAGGCCGCAGATGCACAAGATGGGGCAGACGGTGGTTGGCCCGGCTCGCTAGGCCGCATTGTAGCACAGTGAGCTTCCCACTGCAACTTATGCTTCATATCCATGTGACGGTTCATGCATGAAGTACTCAAACTATGGATTTTTTGGCCTCTACTTAGCTTTTGGTGACAACTGTTACAGATAACATGAGTTGGGTCATCCTTATCGATCTGAAAAAATGCCCAGGCTATGCAAGGCTTAGAGCTCATGCGATCTGAAGAGCCACCACGACTTGAGGTCAGAGGCAGAGTTGTGGTTGAGGATGCAGTTGTTGACGTGCTTCCAGTACTCCGTCTCTGTCCAGGAAGGCGCAACCTAACCTCATCGTCAATAGCATACTCCTCCACCTCCTCTGCTGACCTCATCGACTGGCTGACTGTGGGTTGACAGTAAGTGGGATCTCCAACCTCGTCATCATCACCCTGCGTGTTCTCACACCCGTCGTCCTCAGAGCCAACCTCTTCCTGCCCTGACCGAAAAGTCAAGTTGTCACTCCAATCAGGTATCTGAGTCTCATCATCATTTCCCTCATTGTCTCCACCAACAGGAGTTACAGTTTGGGAACGAGGGTCTACATTATGCTCAGAACCTTCTTCATCTGGGCCTGGATCCGACTCAAACATTCTGGGCATCAGTGCAGATCATTTCCTCGTCTGGATTCACAGAAGCTCTGGAGCAGACCTCTGATTCCCAGGCTATAGTATGAGTAAACAGCTCTGCAGACTCAACCATCTGTGTTACCCCATACTCAGACGGGCAGCTGTAGATTTGGGAGCTGTGAGGAAGCAAGTTCGATTGGGGTGACACCTCTGAGGACTGGAGTATTTGTGATGTTGAAGTTGAGGTGGAGGAGAGCCCACTTGAAGGAGCACTTGATATCCGTTGAAGCACCAGCTGTTTTTGTGCCTCATCTGGAATTTGTAGCGATGGGCGTGTTCGTAAGAAAGGGATCGTATCACATTGTCCACGAAAAGAAGTAGACATCTTAGTTTGGCTGGAAGATGGTCTTTCTTCTGCAGATGTTACTGTTGCTTTAACACCTACCCCATGGACACAAGTTTTTTTTCACTTTCCAACACACCTATTCCCCTTTCCACCAGCAGCAGGCCTTTTGCCACTCATTTTGGTGGTTAACTAATTGGCAACTCTGTAGTTGTTTGCACAAAAAACGATGGATGGAAACCGAGCAGAGCTGAGTGGCCAAACTGTGGTACTAGCCCAAAAGGATTGGCTGGGTTAGATGCAGTAAAACAATTTCATTAGATACACAGGAGGTGTAGCTTGCTTCACAGGTGGGCTACTCCGCTGACTACGAGACACTGCTACTATGTCCAAAAGGATTTACTGGGCTAGATGCAGTAAAAAATTGTTATTAGATACACAGGTGGTGTAGCTTGGTTCAGATGGGCTACTCCAATGACTAACAGACACTGCTACAGGCCCCAAAGGATTTACTTGGCTAGATGCAGTAAATAATTGTTATTAGATACACAGGTGATGTAGCTTGGTTCAGATGGGCTACTCCAATGACTAACAGACACTGCTACAGGCCCAAAAGGATTTACTGGGCTAGATGCAGTAAAAAATTGTTATTTGATACACAGGTTTTGTAGCTTGGTTCAGATGGGCTACTCCAATGACTAACAGACACTGCTACAGGCCCAAAAGGATTTACTTGGCTAGATGCAGTAAAAAATTGTTATTAGATACACAGGTGGTGTAGCTTGGTTCAGATGGGCTACTCCAATGACTAACAGACACTGCTACAGGCCCAAAAAGATTTACTGGGCTAGATGCAGTAAAAAATTGTCATTAGATACATAGGTGGTGTAGCTTGGTTCAGATGGGCTACTCCAATGACTAACAGACACTTCTACAGGCCCAAAAGGATTGGCTTAGCTACATTTAGCCAAATGCTGTGAAAAACACTGGCACAGCACTGGCACAGACCTGCCTGGCAAAAAGTGCTAGGAACTGCTGTAACCTAGCCCTCAAAAGGGCTGCAATTACAACTAGTCCCTACTACCTAAACCTCTCTCTCTATTTAACAGCAAATTCGCTCCCAATTCACACAGTTATACTGTATAGCTCTCACAGCAGCAGTGGTGCCGTCTAACACTCAGCTGCAGCAGTGAGAAAATGGTGGCGACGGGGAAAATGGCTTGGTCTTACAGGGCAAGGACATGTGACATACACAGCCAATGACACATGCCCTTGCTTGTGTGAAAAAAAAGCACTTCGCTGCCTGTGTGCGCTGCTGATAGGCTGACAGACTGCACCGCGCCACTGTAAATGTGGGAAAGAAAAAAAAATGGAGATCGGCTTTATTTCTGCAGAGATCCATCCCCTGCCCCTCCCCCCGCCCACTCTACACTGAAACTGTCTATTAACATTGATTAACAGTATTACTATGAAAAAATCCAGTTACGCTTTTGGTGCACGAACAGTTATCAAACATAACCTTGAACAGCCGAATTTTTTGCAAATCGTTCGGGTTTGTCGAACGGCTCGAAGACTGCCCAAAACAGCTCGAATTTGAGATTGGCAAACAGTTCGAGTCGAACACCGCTCATCTCTAGTCTTTATGACAAAAAATACCCAAAAGTGACACCATTCTAAAAACTGCACCCCTCAAGGTGCTCAAAACCACATTCAAGAAGTTTATTAACCCTTCAGGTGCTTCACAGGAATTTTTGGAATGTGGAAAAAAAAAATTAACATTTAACTTTTTTCACAAAAATGTTACTTTCGACCCAATTTTTTTTTTATTTTTGCAGTGATAACAGGAAAAAATGGACCCCAAAATTTGTTGTGCAATTTCCCCTGAGCATCGGGTCGTCATAGCAACATCCTGGAAGCCGCGGCAGACAACGTTGGACGCCGGCAGGAGAGGTGAGTATCGGCGATCACCTCCACTTGCCCCCACAATGCTGCGATCGACTTTGATCGCCGCATTGCGGGGGTTAATGTACCGGGAGCACCCAGCACATAACATCGGGTGTCAGCTGTGACAATCAGCTGACACCTGGCGGCGATCGCGCCTGCACAGCCTGTGTGCGGGCGAAATCCACAGGACGTACTAATACATACCTGGCTCTTAAAGCCCAGGGTGCAGGTACGTATTAGTACGCCCTGGGCTTTTAAAGGGTTAAAGTACACTCTGCACCCCACTTGACTGAAAAAAAACAGAAATGTAGAAATTTTTGCAAATTTATTAAAAAAGAAAAACTGAAATATCACATGGTCATAAGTATTCAGACCTTTTGCTCAGTATTGAGTAGAAGCCCCTTTTTGAGCTAGTACAGCCATGGGTCTTCTTGGGAATGATGCAACAAGTTTTTCAAACCTGGACTTGGGGATCCTCTGCCATTCTTCCTTGCAGAACCTCTCCAGGTTGGCTGGTGAACGTTGGTGGACAGACATTTTCAGGTCTCTCCAGAGATGCTCAATTAGGTTTAGGTCAGGGCTGTGGCTGGGCCAGTCAAGAATGGTCACAGAGTTGTTCTAAAGCCACTCCTTTTTTATTTTAGCTGTGTTCTTAGGGTCATTGTCTTGTTGGAAGGTGAACCTTTTGCCAAGTCTGAGGTCCAGAGCACTCTGGAAGAGGTTTTTATCCAGGATATCTCTGTACTTGGCCGCATTCATGTTTCTTTCAATTGCAACCAGTCGTCCTGTCCCTGCAGTTGATAAACACCCCCATAGCATGATGCTGCCACCACCATGTTTCACTGTTGGGATTGTATTGGGCAGGTGATGAGCAGTGCCTGGTTTTCTGCACACATACCGCTTAGAATTATCACCAAAAAGTTCTATCTTCATCTCATCAGACCAGAGTATCTTATTTCTCATAGTCTGGGAGAACTTCATGTGTTTTGAGCAAACTCTATGCGGGCTTTCATATGTCTTGCACTGAGGAGAGGCTTCCGTTGGGCCACTCTGCCATAAAGGCCCGACTGGTGGAGGGCTGCAGTGATAGTTGACTTTGTGGAACTTTCTCCCATCTCCCTACTGCATCTCTGGAGTTCAGCCACAGTGATCTTGGGGTTCTTCTTTACCTCTCTCACCAAGGCTCTTCTCCCACGATTGCTCAGTTTGGCAGGACGGCCAGGTCTAGGAAGACTTCTGGTGGTCCCAAACTTCTTCCATTTAAGGATTATGGAGGCCACTGTGCTCTTAGGAACCTTGAGTAATGCAGAAATTCTTTTGTAACCTTGGCTAGATCTGTGCCTTGCCACAATTCTGTCTCTGGGCTCCTTGGGCAGTTCCTTTGAGCTCATGATTCTCATTTGGTCTGACATGCACTGTGAGCTGTGAGGTCTTATATAGACAGGTGTGTGCCTTTCCAAATCAAGTCCTATCAGTTTAATTAAACACATTTGGACTCCAATGAAGGAGTAGAACCATCTCAAGGAGGATCACAAGGAAATGGACAGCATGTGACTTAAATATGAGAGTCTGAGCAAAGGGTCTGAATACTTATGACCATGTGATATTTCAGTTTTTCTTTTTGAATAAATTTGCAAAAATTTCTACATTTTTTTCAGTCAAGATGGGGTGCAGAGTGTACATTAATGAGAAAAAAATTAACGTTATAGAATTTACCAAATGGCTGCAATGAGCAAAGAGTGAAAAATGTAAAGGGGTCTGAATACTTTCCGTACCCACTGTATATATCAGGATGGGGGGTGGTCAAAATCTCACAACGTGTCCCATCAGACCTTAGCTGTACCTCTGATTATACTGTGTGGGGGGGTGGCGGTACTATGGGAACATTACACTACCTGGGGCAAGAAAGAGGCCCTGTACTATGAGAACAATACGTTTCCTCCCTTCCTGTCTCCATAGTTGGGTCGTATGTATTTATTACAGGAAACAGAACAAAAACCTTATGATTCTTATAAAGGGGCAACACAAGACCCGAAAAGAGGCTCTGTGCTGAAGGGGTTAATGCCCCCTGCGCCCAGTAATGGGGGTCTCCACATACCTCCACCTGCAGAGCCGCCACCACATATATGGCTGCTCTGTGCGCACAGGAGCTGTGATGAGGTCACAGGAGGGGAGGAGTCAGGGGTCACATGATCAGGGGCCTCAGTGGATGCAGGACTCTGCTGTGCTGGTTGTCATGGTGCTGGATGAGCTGAAGTTTATGTGTGGGGTCAGGAGGGGTTTACAGTGTGTACGAAGCGGAGCCGCGTGTGTACAAGGTGTACGGAGCGAAGCCACGTGTGTACGAGGCGTACGGAGCGGAGCCGCGTGTGCACGAGGCGTACGGAGCGGAGCCGCGCGTGCACGAGGCGTACGGAGCGGAGCCGCGCGTGCACGAGGCGTACGGGGCGGAGCCGCGCGTGCACGAGGCGTACGGGGCGGAGCCGCGCGTGCACGAGGCGTACGGGGCGTAGCCGCGCGTGCACGAGGCGTACGGGGCGGAGCCGCGCGTGCACGAGGCGTACGGGGCGGAGCCGCGCGTGCACGAGGCGTGCGGGGCGGAGCCGCGCGTGCACGAGGCGTGCGGGGCGGAGCCGAGCGTGCACGAGGCGTGCGGGGCGGAGCCGCGCGTGCTCGAGGCGTGCGGGGCGGAGCCGAGCGTGCACGAGGCGTGCGGGGCGGAGCCGAGCGTGTACGAGGCGTGCGGGGCGGAGCCGAGCGTGTACGAGGCGTGCGGTGTACGAGGCGTACGGAGCGGAGCCGCGCCTGTACGAGGCGTACGGAGAGGAGCTGCGCGTGTGTACCAGGTGTACGGAGCGGAGCCGCGTGTGTACGGAGCGGAGCCGCACGTGTACGAGGTGTACTTAGTGGTTTTATTCGATACTCTCGTCCTCCCATTTGGATTCTCCAATGCACCAACAGGATTTCACAACTCTCTGAATGATTTTTCTCTGATTACTTTGGGAGATTTCTTGTGATTTATCTTGATGATATAGAATCTTCTCTCCTGATTTGGATTCTCACCAGGAACATGTCCGTGTTGTATTAGAAAGGTTGAGGGAGAATTCTTTGTTTGTTACAATTGAGAAATGTTTTTTTTTCTATTCAGGAAGTTTCATTCCCGGGTCATTTTATCGGCTGATGGGTTTACGATGGATCCTGGGAAGGTGAAAGCCATAATAGATTGGGTCCAACCTAGTGACCTGAAAGTGTTGCAACATTTTGTAGGATTCGCCAACTATTATAGGGAATTCTTTAGGTTTTTTTTTCTCAGATTACTGACCTCACATGTAAGGGGGCAGATCTCAAGGTTTGGCCACCGGATGCTATGAGGGCTTTTGAAAAATTGAAGGAGTGTTTTATGTCTGCTCCTGTTCTAATCCAACCCCATCTCCAAGAACCATTCATTGTGGAGGTGGATGTTTCGGAGGTCCTGGTAGGGGCCGTTTTATGTCAGTGTTCCAATTTGCGGCCACATGGTTTTTGATCAAGAAAATTTTCATCTGCTGAAAGAAATTCTGCTGTTGGGAATTGTGAGTTACCTGCTGTTAAATTAGCCTTTAAGGTTTGAAGACAAAGGGAGGGAGAAGTTCATGAAATCACTGTGGTCACTGACCAGAAGAATTTAGCGTATATTGAATGAGCTAAATGGCTAACTCCTAGACAGGCCAGAGGGTGCTTTTTTTTTCTCTAGACTCAATTTCTCTATCACTTTCCAAGCAGTTTTAGTTCTGTTTCTCCTCCAAAACCTCCATTCTCCAAGGGCATTGTGGTTTCTGTGATAACCTTGGAGGTTGAAGCTGAGATCCGTAAAGTCCAATCGTTTGCTCCTTTCGCCACGCCTAGGTCCAAATTATTTGTAGTTGTATACCTAAGATTGCGTCTGTTTCAGGAGTTTCATGATTTAATCATGAGTGGTCATCCGCGGTTCACAGCTATGCAGAAAGCTATTACTAGGCTTTCTTGGTGGCCATCTATGAATAATTATATTAAAGATTTTGTATCTGCTTGTGAAGTTTGCGTACACGCTAAAGTCTGTCATAACAGTCCGGTTGGAGTATTGGCTCCATTGCAATTCCAGAAAGACAGTGAACTCATCTGTCCATGGATTTCATCACGGATTTGCCTCTGTCTGGTGGGAAGACTGTCTTTGGGTGGTCGTTGACTGATTCAGTAAACGGGCTCATTTTGTTCCTTTGTCAGAGATATTCTCCAGGTTTTTTATTTCTCATAAAATAAGGCTACATGGGATTCCCTCTTAACATTGTGTTTGATAGGGGAGTGCAATTTGTCTCCAAATTCTGCAGAGCGTTTTGTAATAAACTGGGAATTCATTTATTTTCCTGTGCCTACCACCCTGAAAACAATGGTCAGACAGAAAGGACTAATCAATCTCAAATTTTAAGGTGTTTTGTTGCAGCTCAGTGTTTTGTTGCGACTTCATTCTTACTTCTTGCTGAGTTTGTCTTTAAGGCCACCGCCCCACTATTAGTATTTGGTCAGTATTTTTTCTCAGGAGTGGGAGCCAAAACCAGAGGTGGGTGATAAATGCAGAATTGGTGACTTGTTTCTATTAGACCGTTTCTCTGATTGTTCCTCACCTGGTTTTGGCTCCCACTCCCGAGGAAAAATACTGACCAAATACTGACAGTGAAGCCATGGCCTAACAGTCGGATCAGTCAGTCTGCTGGAACCTTGCCGTTTTATTGTAATTATGGTGATCATCCCCATTTTTTTTTAATTTTCCTTCCTTTTCCTGTTTGCCCGAATGGCCATTTCTCCACCCATAATAAGTGCTCCCTAGTCCTTAGTATCGTCTTTGGAAGGAATAAGTCAGCTAAAGATAGTCATCATCATGCTCTCCAGAGACCCCCGAGCATCCCCAAGGAATAATCGTAAATCATCGGCAAACAGTGCCACCTTCTCTTCCTTGGTCCCATATTTAAATCCATTTATCTCAGACATTTTACTAATTGCTGCCACAAGAGGTTCAGTTGCTATTGAAAACAATAAGAGAGACAGGGGGCACCCTTGTCTTGTACCTCTGTGCAACAAAAATCGATTAGCCTTAGAGCCATTCGCTCTTATTTTGGCCTTTGAGTCTGAATAAAGCAATTGCACCCATTATATAAATTTGTCACCAAAGCCAATCTGCTGCAATGTAGCTCACAAATATCGCCATTCTACACTGTCAAAGGCCTTAGCTGCATCCAAAGACAGGATCCCCCTATGACCAATATTATCAGTCCTTGCTTGTATATCAATATAAAGCCTTCTGAGATCGCTGTGGACTTATTTGACATAAACCCAGATTGATCGGGGTGTATTATTGAAATTACTTTTGAAAGTCTGTTAGCAAGAAGTTAAAGGAGAGATGAGTCTATAGGATGCCAGCAAGCTGGGGGCCTTGCCTTCTTTAGGTAACACTTTAATTATGGCTTTGTGCATGGGCGTGGCAATGATCCCCCTTCGAATTGCATACCTCCAATAATATTGGTAGTAATACTTCCTTATATCTCTTATCTACTTCCACTGGAAGACCGTCCATTCCCGGTGCTTTATCGTTGGTCATTGAGCTCAGTGCACATTCTAGCTCTTCTACATCAAAGCGATTCATCTAATAAATTGCGAGAGTCTTAAGGAAAGGACGGGGAGCTGAGCCTTTATCTAGGAAGGTCTGGGTCTGTTCTTCTGAGGGTTGAAACTGAGAAGTATACAGCTTTGCAAAGTATTCCTCCAACACTTTCAATATGTCCACTGTGGACTCTACCACATTACCCTCCCTAGTCTGCAGACTGGATATAAAGGCGGAGTCCCTCTGGGTGACAGCTATCACAGATATAAGTGACCTGCTTTATCCCCCTCTTCACAATATTGCATCTTATGAAACATCTTCTTCCTTCCTGCAGCTGCAATGTTCCCTGATTCCTCGTGTCCTGAGCTGCTTTCAGCCTGTTTTGCGCAGCCGGCGTTGGATCTGTAATCATCGCACTCTCTGCATCTCCCAGTTCCTGAAACACCAATTGATCCTGCTGCTTAGTCCGAGATTCAGCTGCTGAGATTTCTGTTATAAATATTCCTCTAAGGTCGGCCTTCATGGCTTCCCATACATATAAGATAGAAGTTGTATTTTTAATAACACAAGATTCTCCTTTAGTTTCCCTTCAATTTTCCCCTCAAGATCCATAACTTGCAACTAAAAGGGGTTAATTTCCCTTTGGGTCTGTACTGTATTGGGGGATTAAGCTTAGGGAGACACAGAGGAGAATGATGGGATAGCGCTCTGGGCAGGAGCTGATGTCAGATATAAGACCCAGCAAGCGTTCATTTACAAGAGCCAAATCCATTCTCCACAAAGAGGAGAATGTGGACGAGAAGCAGGAGTATTGGTATACATTAGGAGGACGGGCTCTCCAAAGAGCAATTACGGATGTCTCCTTAAAGGGGTGATGCCAACATTGAACATATAGGTAATCCTGTGGACATCATGTAAAGAAAAGCTTTTGTAAATTAAACCTATTATAAATGATGCCACATTCAAAATATATGTCCCTCTGATGGTCAGTATGGCGCCCCCTAGTGATAGCATTACTGGTATCTATATCCGTCCTTATAGCCATCTCTAGAGGCCGAGCATGCATGGTGCCCTTTCCCATGCAGGTTGGATCCCTCCACCCGTCAGCCTGCCAGATCTCATCCAGCTGATTAACAGCCGCTGTGAAGTGTGAAGTCCCTGCGCTGCTGGAAGTCCCTGCGCTGCTGGAAGTCCCTGCGCTGCTGGAAGTCCCTGCGCTGCTGGAAGTCCCTGCGCCTCTGCTGTCCTCACTCAGGTGTTTTCTATCGATGGCAGCAGCTGGAAAACAGCTGAGTGTTGGCGCTGATCTTGATAATACATAGAGGAAGGCACAGACTCTAGAACTAGATGGACTTAGTCTTCCTTCAACCTTAAAAACCATGTTACTATTGTCCTCCCACAGACATACAGGACAGGTCACCAGCAATTCTGGCTCCAGCACAGCGATGTCTCAGCTCTTCCCTGCAGTCAATGAGTGACGTGAATATTGATAAGCCACATGTAAAGCCAGGGCCGGGCAAAGTGCAGAATGTGAACACAGGCAGAGGACAACACCTTTCTCAGGGACACAGATAACAATAGGAAACAACTTTACATCACATCTACGTCCCCTAAACTGTCTCATTCAGTAATAGTGACTGCGGACACGGGATTACAAAGTCTGTGATGGCAATAGAGAGAACGAGTATACGAGGAGTCCTATACCGCCATTTATGAAGACGGAATCCATATCACCTAATCAATCATATAGTGAGTTTCATTCAAATAGCGTTTACTGTCATTTGCCTGTGGATGAAGAAAGCGATAATTCTGAAGACACTTCCTCAGATCCTGATAAGAAAATAAAGGACGAAATCCTTAAATTTGTATCAAAAAGTCCCAGTGAATACACCGATGTCTCATCTTATGCAAAACACGTACTAGATAACCAGATCGCACGTGTACTTATGTATATTTTATTCTTTAGGATTCTTTATTCTCCCTCCCCCCCTTTCCCCTATTTTCTTTAGGCTTTTAGTATGGTATATACAGGTGCATCTCACTAAATTAAAATAACATCAAAAAGTTTATTTATTTCAGTTCTTCAATACAAAAAGTGGAACTCATATATTATATAGAGTCATTACAGAGGGATCTATTATATAGAGTCATTACACACAGAGGGATCTATTATATAGAGTCATTACACACAGAGGAATCTATTATATAGTCATTACACACAGAGTGATCTATTATATAGAGTCATTACACACAGAGGGATCTATTATATAGAGTCATTACACACAGAGGGATCTATTATATAGAGTCATTACACACAGAGGGATCTATTATATAGAGTCATTACACACAGAGGGATCTATTATATAGAGTCATTACACACAGAGGGATCTATTATATAGAGTCATTACACACAGAGGGATCTATTATATAGAGTCATTACACACAGAGGGATCTATTTCAAGTGTTTATTTCTGTTAAGGTTGATGATTATGGCTTACAGCCAATGAAAACACTAAAGTCATTATCTCAGTAAATTAGAATACTCTATAACAACAGCCTGAAAAATGTTTTTAAAATCCGAAATGTTGTCCTACTGAAATGTATGTTCAGTAAATGCCCTCAATACTTGGTCAGGGCTCCTTTTGCATCAATTACTGCATCAATGCGGCAATGTGGCATGGAGGCGATCAGCCTGTGGCACTGCTGAGGGGTTATGGAAGCCCAGGTTGCTCTGATAGCAGCCTTGAGCTCGTCTGCATTTTTGGGTCTGGTGTCTCTTATCTTCCTCTTGACAATACCCCATAGATTCTCTATAATAGATTCTCTATGGGGTTAAGGTCAGGTGAGTTTGCTGGCCCATCAAGCACAGTGATACTTTTGGCAGTGTGGACAGGTGCCAAGTCCTGCTGGAGAATGAAATTTCCATCTCCAAAAAGCTTGTCGGAAGCATAAATTAGGAGCTTTTCTATATAGTATATAAACACCACCATAGGTCACAGGCACCTATATAAACATTGCCATAGGTAACAGGCACCTACACATGTTGTCAAAATTGTTGGTACCCCTCGTTTAATGAAAGAAAAACCCACAATGGTCACAGAAATAACTTGAATCTGACAAAAGTAATAATACATTAAAAATCTTTGAAAATGAACAAATGAAAGCCAGTCATTGCTTTTCTGCTTCCACAGAATTAAAAAAAAAATTAAACTCATGAAATAGGCCTGGAAAGAAATGAGGGTACCCCTGAAAATAATGTGACAAAAGGGACATGTTAAATCAAGTTGTGTCCACTAATTAGCATCACAGGTGTCTACAATCTTGTAATCAGTCAGTGGGGCTGTATATAGGGCTACAGATACTCACTGTGCTGTTTGGTGACATGGTGTGTAACACACTCAACATGGACCAGAGGAAGCAAAGGAAAGAGTTGTCTCAGGAGATTAGAAAGAAAATTATAGACAAGCATGTTAAAAGTTAAAGGTAAAGGTTATCAGACCATCTCCAAGCAGCTTGATGTTTCTGTGACTACAGTTGCACATATTATTCAGAAATTTAAGATCCATGGGACTGTAGCCAACCTCCCTGGATGTGGCCGCAGGAGGAAAATTGATGACAAATCAAAGACGGATAATAGGAATGGTAAAAAAAAGCCCAGGATTAATCTCTTTAGAAGTTAAGGTGAACTTCAAGCTCAAGGAACATCAGTGTCAGATCGCCCCATCCGTCGTTATTTTATCCAAAGTGGACTTCATGGGAGACGACCAAGGAGAACACCATTGTTGGAAAAAAATCATAAAAAAGCCAGACTGGAATTTGCCAAACTACATGTAGACAAGTCACAAAGCTTTTGGGAGAATGTCCTATGGACAGATGAGACAAAAATGGAAGTTTTTGGTAAGGCATATCAGCTCTATGTTCACAGACCGAAAGATTAGGCATATCAAGAAAAGAACACTCCCTACTGTGAAACATAGTTGAGGCTCGATTATGTTCTGGGGCTGCTTTGCTACATCTGGCACAGGGTGTCTTGAATCTGTGCAGGGTACAATGAAATCTCAAGACTATCAAGGGATTCTATATAGAAATGTGCTGCCCAGTGTCAGAAAGCTTGGTCTCAGTCGCAGGTCATCGGTCGTGCAACAGGATAATGACCAAAAACACACAGCTAAAAACACCCAAGAATGGCTAAGAGGAAAACATTGGACTATTCTGAAGTGGCCTTCTATGAGCCCTGACCTAAATCCTATTGAGCATCTTTGGAAAGAGCTGAAACATGCCGTCTGGAAAAGGCAACCTTCAAACACGAGACAACTGGAGAGGTTTTCTCATGAGGAGTGGGCCAAAATACCTGTCGAGAGGTGCAGAAGTCTCCTTGACAGTTACAGGAATCGTTTGATTGCAGTGATTGCCTCAAAAGGTTGTTCAACAAAATATTAAGTTAAGAGTACCATCATTTCTGTCCAGGCCTATTTCATAAGTTACATTTTTTTAAAATTGTGTGGAAGCAGGGTTGATAAGCAATGTCTGACTTTCATTTGTTCATTTTCATAGATTTTTAATTTATTACTACTTTTGTCAGATTCAAGTTATTTCTGTGACAATTGTGGGATTTTCTTTCATTAAACAAGGTTTACCAACAATTTTGACCACATGTGTATATAAACACCGCCATAGGTAACAGGCACCTATATAAACACTGCCATAGGTAACAGGCACGGTCAGGGATCACCCACAGGGACGACAACGGGGAGATCACGCAATATCACACCGTGCCGTCACGCTATCAGTGTTTCATCCGGAATCGCGAGCACACGATCCAAACTACTCACTCCTTGGGCATCGGCGAGCACACAGAGAGCGTATGGCGTCACACCTCCGAATTCCAGCTCCAGGATTATGGGTGTACGCCCCGCACGGTTGCTGCTGGCTGCATGATAGACTGATTATTAACATCAAAATCACACAAAACTCATCAATGGAAATCAAATTTATTAATCAATGGAGGCCTGGATTTGGAGTCACCCCCAAAATTAAAGTGGAAAAACACACTACAGGCTGATCCAACTTTGATGTTATGTCCTTAAAACAAGTCAAAATGAGGCTCAGTATTGTGTGTGGCCTCCATGTGCCTGTATGACCTCCCTACAATACCTGGGCATGCTCCTGATGAGGCTGCGGATGGTCTCCTGTGGGATCACCTCCCAGACCTGGACTAAAGCATCCGCTAACTCCTTGACAGTCTGTAGTGCAACGTGACGTTGGTGGATGGAGCGAGACATGATGTCCCAGATGTGCTCAATCGGATTCAGGTCTGGGGAACGGGCGGGCCAGTCCATAGCTTCAATGCCTTCATCTTGCAGGAACTGCTGACACACTCCAGCCACATGAGGTCTGGCATTGTCCTGCATTAAGAGGAACGCAGGGCCAACCGCACCAGTATATGGTCTCACAAGGGGTCTGAGGATCTCATCTCGGTACCAAATGGCAGTCAGGCTACCTCTGGCGAGCACATGGAGGGCTGTGTGGCCCTCCAAAGAAATGCCGCCTCACACCATTACTGACCCACTGCCAAACCGGTCATGCTGAAGGATGTTGCAAGCAGCAGATCGCTCTCCACGGAATCTCCAGACTCTGTCACGTCTGTCACATGTGCTCAGTGTGAACCTGCTTTCATCTGCGAAGAGCACAGGGCACCAGTGGCGACTTTGCCAATCTTGGTGTTCTGTGGCAAATGCCAAGCGTCCTGCACGGTGTTGGGCTGTGAGCACAACCCCCATCTGTGGACGTCAGGCCCTCATACCACCTTCCTGGAGTCGGTTTCTAACCATTTGTGCAGACACATGCACATTTGTGGCCTGCTGGAGGTCATTTTGCAGGGCTCTGGCAGTGCTCCTTCTGTTCCTCCTTGCACAAAGGCGGAGGTAGCGGTCTTGCTGCTGGGTTGTTGCCCTCCTTGGGCCTCCTCCACATCTCCTGGTGTACTGGCCTGTCTCCTGGTAGCGCCTCCAGCCTCTGGACACTACGCTGACAGACACAGCAAACCTTCTAGCCACAGCTCGCATTGATGTGCCATTCTGGATGAGCTGCACTATCTGAGCAACTTCTGGTTGTAGAGTCCATCTCATGCTACCACGAGTGTGAAAGCACAACCAACATTCAAAAGTGACCAAAACATCAGCCAGAAAGCATCGGTACTGAGATGTGGTCTGTGTTCCCCACCTGCAGTACCACTCCTTTATTGAGGGTGTCTTGATAATTGCTAATAATTTCCATCTATTGTCTATTCCATTTGCACAGCAGCATGTGAAATTGATTGTCAATCAGTGTTGCTTCCTAAGTGGACAGTTTGATTTCACAGAAGTTTGATTTATTTGGAGTTATATTCTGTTGTTTAAGTGTTCCCTTTATTTTTTTGAGCAGTGTATAATGCAGGCCTGGGCGGACGCCTGCGTTTTGGTAGCGTATGTGGCTTTGGGGGAGGGAACGATTACAGGACAAAAGAAACAGAACACTGCGACGATTCAATATAGGTGGAGAAGGGGCTCCTCAGCTTGATTTGAGCATTATCGAACACGACCAGGTGTTTATAATCCTTATACCACCCTGGCAATGAGTGCTCTTGTATTGTCCATGTGTTCTCTTATACCTAAGGGGAGATATGTCCACACGCCCCCTTTGGTGACATCATGTGGGCCGGTCTCCAGCCTGTACATTTTTATTAAAAATGCTAACTTCTGCAATAACTCATCGCTCGTTGATCCCAGAAGCCCAAAAGTGATATCATATTTTCTATTATGATTTTACATTCATTTACAGACTACACATCGCATAGCTGCAGTCTGCTATTCTGGTGTTTTTGCGCTACATCGCCCTGATTTTGCTTACAGCCATGGAAAACTATGGATACATTCCTGGGCTGTTGCTATCAATAAAAATATGGGTCCCGCTAGAATTATGGAACATACAATATTTCATATCGGAGACAAAGTGGCTGGAGGTTTCTTTTTTAAGTTGGGGGAAAGCAAACCTTCCCCATCACACACAAATTACTGTGATCTTGACACTAATTGCATCCTAAGTAGCTTGGTGGCACCTCTTGGCTGCCAGTTGTTTGTATAAGCTATTTTGGCTGTGGGTGATAATTTGCAGGAATACATTGTAGATTGTCATCTCTGGACTGTGTTAATTGGGGCTTTTGTGCTGAGAAAAAGGGGAATAAGGGAGGGGGTGAACATCTATGTCAGGCAAATATGGAAGAAAATTTTCCTGACAATATTTCCCCGACAGGCACCTATATAAACACCGCCATAGGTAACAGGCACCATCTCTGATGAAGGCGGTCGTAACCGCTGAAACGCGTAAGAACTGTACTCACTCCGGAATTCATTGCCTGAGTGATGTCACTTACCTGCAAAGGCGGCAGCGCGATATACGGTGGCCAGACGGCACCGCATTCATATCGCTCAGCTCCTTCTCCACCACGTGGATTGTAGATACATACACCACACGAGTGCACCTAAGATTGGGACACACAATCCAGTACCCGGCATAACGGGATGTACTTTTTCTGGCATTTTGCCAGGATCTTGATTGAGCATAGTGCAACACTCTGCAGAATATTTGCCAGGATCTCTATTGAGCAGAATGTAACGCTCTGCAGGGCAGTTAATTTAGGAGAGAACAAAAGGATCATCATTCGGATATATCCATAATTTTCATATGGCACAGATCATTAGTGTCAGAAGATAACAAAAGGTAGGAAACACTGTTTTTGGAACCTTTACTTATATATTATATTGGTTTATATTCATATGAAATACTGCAATTATTTCTATATTTTTCAGTTTTGCATTTACTTCTTACCGCATCTCTAACTTTTTACATTGAAATCACAGATATATTCCTTTAATAATTTTTATTCCCACTTATCAGTTTTTAATTAATCCTTGGATCAACCCCTCCCCCCTTTATTTATTCCTTTTTTATCTAGATTTATGAACTAATTAATTGAGATTTTAACATGATTAATAATATTCCAGGATCAACAAATGACAAATGATCTCTTTTAATCAATTATCTATTTATTTTAAAATAGTTTTTGCAATGAGCAGTTATTCATTTATTTTTGAGATATTCAGCGCGTTTTTCACAATTCATATATACAAAGAGCTCATATTCGATTGGCTGCATATACAACACATTTTTTTGGTATCATTGGATATATTTTAAGTATAGATTAAAGCTTGGCACTTAGCCCTTCACTTAGTATAGTTTATCACAAAGATGTGACAATAATCTATTTATTCCTAACAGCTCAGTACACATGAAATGCTTTCCAATACACATTGTAAGCGTTTGATCCATTCTCCTTCGTTTAATACATCTTATTATATGAAGCCGCTCACCCATTTTCCCTTGATCTCTTCTTGTTTTCTCACATCCACCATCCTGTTTTACCTGACAACCTTCTTTGTCCTGCTGCTTGCCTCTGACTCGGAACGCTTGTCGACCGCAATCCTCTGGTGCGGCTTGGAAGATCAGCCGACGTTCCTGTGTGTTATACTATTCATCTTATTTAAACCGAAGTGTGTATCAACTTACTTTACAGTCCACCTCACTCATCTAATTATCAGGCGTATCTGACATTTCCTTTTGTCAGATATGCCATTCAGCTCCCACACTAGAAGCTCTCCTTTGGTAATGATCACAAGCTCTATTTGGAGCACCAGAAAAACCGCGCTCTAAAACCACTAAGCACACACTCATTATTTCTCCCCACCTACTGGTTAACATTATATTCTCTTTTTTAATAATTATTTTTCTAATGTCATATAGAATAATTGTGCCAAATATTGTTAGAGACTAAGTATAAACCATTGGGATATCATTCCCCCTTTCATAATGAACCAATTTTGCAGCTCTATTCTGATCATTGAAACTCTTGGGTGGCCTTCAGCACTGTTAAACCACATTCATACTCCAATAAATCAATTGAGCACCAGTTCGCACCTCATTTAGGAATACATACATACAACAATTTTTTTTTTTTTTTACTCAAATGGTATGAACATTTCTTTTTCAGTTGTTTTTATTAATATACGATATTATGTTTTAATGCAATTAATATATTCAATATTTTTCTGTCTTTAACACTTCAACCGACCTCTTTTTAATGTATTTACATATGAAATTGACACATCATGTGTCCCCCCTGTTTGGTGTTTTTTTTCAAAAAGCATATAAAACTCAAGTTACACATGGTACCTATTAGGTTATGTCCTGAGGTTGTGTATGACTTCGAAACGCGTTAACTTTTAACCTGTACATATACAGTACAGCCCAAAAGTTTGGACACACCTCATTTAAAGAAGACTACCGCTTGAAGCTCATCAAGAAAATGCCAAGAGTGTGCAAAGCAGTCATCAAAGCAAAAGGTGGCTACTTTGAAGAACCTAGAATATAAGACATATTTTCAGTTGTTTCACACTTTTTTGTTAAGTATATAATTCCACATGTGTTAATTCATAGTTTTGATGCCTTCAGTGTGAATGTACAATTTTCATAGTCATGAAAATACAGAAAAATCTTTAAATATGAAGTTGTGTCCAAACTTTTGGTCTGTACTGTACAACTGTTTGCAGTTTGTCAATAACATATATAGTTTCTCTCCCCATCGGAGTTGTTTTTGATGGTCAACAAAATACGATTTTCCAGAAAATCACTTTTCACACTCTAGGTATGATAAGGACTAGTCTCTATGTGGGATTTTTGATGTTTAAAGGGGTTGTCCACTACTTTCACAATCCCTTTTCATTCTTAATGTTTGATCCTGTTAAAATAAAAACATTTACACAAACTTCACAATCCAGCGCTGTCAGCATTCTCATTTCCGAGGCTCAAGTGAGGTTGTTGAGAGTCTTGCGCCCAATCAGTGCTGGCGTAACTGTCCCCACCTTCGAACAAATTGAACATTAAGAGGAAGTCGGAGAGCAGCTGCAGCCCTGGCTTCCTGTTGGTGTTCAACAAATCCGAAAGCGGCGACAGTGAAGCCGATTGAATGCAGGGCTTGTGTGATGTGATGACCTCACATGAGCCCCGGGAATGCGAATCTCATCTCAACACTACTAGAACGGTGCTGACACGGAAAGTTATTATGAGTGTTTTTATTTTAACGAGGTCAAACATGAGGAATGACAAGAGACTGTCCTAGTAGTGGACAACTCCTTTAAGAAGGTACAATTTTCAGTTAAAACAATTCCAACATTCTGAACATGAAAGGGGCTTCTGACCTGTGTGACTTCTCTGACGTTTATTAAGAGTTTATTTCTGTGTAAAACATTTCACACATTAAGAACATGAAAAAGGCTTCTCCCCTGTGTGAAATCTTTGGTGACTAAAAAGAGATGATTTCTTCACAAAACATTTTCCACATTCTGAACAGGAAAAAGGCTTCTCCCCTGTGTGGGTTCTCTTGTGAATTACAAAATTTGATTTGTGGCTAAAACATTTCCCACATTCTGAACAGGAAAAAGGCTTCTGCCCTGTGTGAGTTCGCTGGTGCCTAATAAAACATGAATTATCGTTAAAATGTTTCCCACATTCTGAACAGGAAAAAGGCTTCTCCCCTGTGTGAGTTCTCTGGTGCTTAACCAAATCTGATTTACGGCTAAAACATTTTCCACATTCTGAACAGGAAAAAGGCTTCTCCTCTGTGTGAATTCTCTGGTGCTTAACCAAATCTGATTTCTGGCTAAAACATTTTCCACATTCTGAACAGGAAAAAGGCTTCTCTGTGTGAATTCTCTGGTGCTTAACCAAATTTGACTTCTGGCTAAAACATTTTCCACATTCTGAACAGGAAAAAGGCTTCTCCCCTGTGTGAGTTCTTTGGTGCTTAACCAAATCTGTTTTCTGGTTAAAACATTTTCCACATTCTGAACACAAAAAAGGTTTCTCCCCTGTGTGAGTTCTCTGGTGCTTAACAAGATCTGATTTATCTTTAAAACATTTCCCACATTCTGAACATGAAAAAGGCTTCTGCCCTGTGTGAGTTCGCTGGTGCTTAACAAAATATGAATTATCGTTAAAACGTTTCCCACATTCTGAACAGAAAAAAGGCTTCTCTCCTGTGTGGGTTCTCTGGTGAGTTACAAAACTTGATTTCTGGCTAAAACATTTCCCACATTCTGAACATGAATAAGGCTTTTCCCCTGTGTGAGTTAGCTTGTGCTTAACAAAATCTGATTTCTGGCTAAAACATTTTCCACATTCTGAACATAAAAAAGGCTTCTCCCTTGTGTGAATTCTCTCATGTCTAACAAGATTTGATTTCTGGCTAAAACATTTCCCACATTCTGAACAGGAAAAAGGCCGCTGCCCTGTGTGAGTTCTCTGGTGCTTAACAAAATTTGATTTGTGGCTGAAACACTTCGAACATTCTGAACATGAATAAGTAGTCTCACCTGTGTGAATTCTCTCATGCCTAACAAGATCTGATATCTGGTTAAAATATTTCCCACATTTGCAGCAAGAAAATCCCTTTTTTGCTTTATGAATTTTTTGAAGTTTAAGAAAACACTTTTCCAGGGGAAAATTATTCCCGTGTTCTGAATGTGAAAATGGCGTCTTTGCTTTAGGAGCAATTAGTTTTTTAATGCTTTTTTTGTGACTTTGATTTTCCTTAGTAGTTGGTAATGAATCAGAAGACAGGACCCGTTTCAAAGGATCAGATGACAGATCTTTGCTGTGAAGGATTGATGGTATATCTGGAGTAATGCCATTCACTTCAATTGTATCCTGTGGGATCTCAAAAACATCTGATTGAAAAATTGAAGATACCAGCTGTCGCTCTGATCTCCTGGTACAGTCATCTGCCAAGAAGAAAACTAATTATTTTTGAACAAAATATATCCTTGAATTTTAGATTTTTTTGAACATTTCTACTTAAACTCTCCGTAAAAATAGTAAGTTATGTAAAAATATGGAATGATTCACCAAGACAATGACAGTTCATAGTCTAATAAGAAACTGTGAAGATACTACTCAGTCTGGCAGTCAAAAACTGTGACTATAGACAAAAACACATTTACTGAAATGATCAAACTCAACAGTCTTCATTAGTGATGGGTGAGCACTAAAATGCTCGGGTGCACGATGCTCGGGTCGAGCACTTTGGAATACTCGGGTGCTCGACCCGAGCGACGAGCCCAAAGTAAGTCTATGGGAAACTCGAGTATTTTACCGGCGGCATCCCCAGCGGTCAGCAGAGGGCCTAAAAATTGCCCAAATCGATGGGAACAGTGCTCAAATGACATGGGAACAGCATGCGGAAGACCCCTGGAAGCATTTCTGATTTCCAGGCCACTTCTGTCAAAAACGTTGTCAGAAATATTACGCCACTTTTACGAACTCGCAATAAAACATACAAAAACGAAACCAAAATGGATTTTTCTGAGAAATATGTTAAGGAACATCCTTTCCAGGGTAATGACTTGCATATAAAGCAAAATAAATAACCAAAAACAAAAATACTCCTCCACACCTTGGGCTATGTTCACACTTAGCGTTTTTAATGCGTTTTTGCACTTTTGCATTGCTTTCAACCGTGACAAATGTATTCACCAGGAAATGTAATTTTAACATTTTACAACCTTATCTGGCCATGTGGTGTGTGAGATATCATCAGACACATAGTGTTTCATTTATGAAGGAGGGACTCTGAAAGTCACAAAGCCTATTTTTATAGGGCCATCAGGCGGTCTTTACTATTCTTAAAGGGCAGCAGTCGGCCCTCACTATTCTTAGAGAGCCATCAGCAGGCTATGTTTTATTGTTCCCATTAATAAAGAATGGGTTTCCTATACTGTTATGGCGTATGCAGTGAGTGGCAGGGCTGCCCAAAATTTGGACACACCCCAACACCCCTTTGAACAGACTTAGAGGAGGGCCTCCTTAAAACAATATTCCCAATGTTAATAGGAAGTAGGTCTCCCATTGTGTGTGACTATGCACTGAATGCAAGGGTTGCCAAAAATTTGGAAGCATTCCAATGCCCCTTGGAAGAGACGTGGAGGAGGGACTCATAAAAAATGTTACCATTAGAAAGGAGCGGATCTCCTATACTTGTAATGCCCATGCACTAAGTGTATGGGCTGACAAACATTTACCCATGGGGTGTATACATGAACATACTGTATAAAAAAATTTTTTGTGCGTGCATCATAAACAGCCTTTAAAAAATTATGTGGGTGTTGCATCACGGACCACGGTCACCCTGGTGATATGGTGGTGGAGGATGAGGATGAGGAGAAGGAGGAAGACAAGAGCAAAAAGCCAAAATCAAGAAGTGTATACCCATGTGTGGGTGTGAAGAGGTGCATGGGAATACACCTCCCAAAAAAAGACACTGGATTTGAGTTTATGTTACGCTGCTATCATTCAGTGGTGTTGAGAAGTCTGGCCCAATCCAGCCTGTCACCATTTTCAGTTGACAGGCGGATGCGCTTATCAGTTATGATTCCACCAGAGGCACTAAAAACCCGCTCTGATAAAACTATGCGGCAGGGCAGGCCAGGACCTCCAAGGTGTAGAAAGCCAGTTCATTCCATGTATCCAGCTTGGAAACCCAATAATTATAAGTCACAGAGGAATCACAGAGGACGTTGGTATGGTCAGCAAGGTACTCCCTCAGCATCTTCCCAAACTTTGCACTCCTTGTGAGAGTACCCTGCGCCTCAGGACCTGTGCGATGGGAGGGGCTGAGAAAACTGTCCCAGAACATTGACAGTGTTCCCCTGCCTCTGCTGGATTGAAGTTGTGTCTCTCACGCCTGTACTCCTTGGTTGTCCAACGAACTGTGACCTCTGCCGCCAGTGTTTTCAGATGGGAATTTTTTTAATAGTTCCCCAACAAGGGACTTCAGGTACTGCCCCATTTTTGTAGACCTGCCCGCCTCAGTAATAAGAGATCTAAAGTTCTCCTTGTAGCATGGGTCTAGAAGTGTCACCAACGAGTAATGACAATCACCCTAAATTTTGAGAACGCAAGGGGCATGGGTAAGGCAGAGTAAAATAAACTCAGCCATGCGTACCAGACTGCTAACAGGCAAGACTTCCGTGTCCTTACCAAGAGGAAGGCTGACCATGCTTTCCTCCTCCTCAGGCCATCCACGCTGAACAGACGGTATGACAGTTGTGCAGGTATTACCATCTATAGCGCGTGAAACTAGCTCGTGTTCTTCCTCCTCCTCCTCATTGTCACCCAATCCACGTTGGGATGAGATGAGGCTGGGCTGTGTGTAATCACCCTGTATGGTTTCTTGCTCCATCTCATCGTGCTCCGCCAGCAATGCATCCTCTTTGATTGTGAGCAGAGAGAGTTTCAGAAGACAGAGAAGCGGGATGGTGACGCTAATTATGGCGTCATTGCCGCTCACCATCTTGGTGGAGTCCTCAAAGTTTTGGAGAATGGTACATATGTCTGACATCCATGTTCACTCCTGAGGGCTTATGTGTGGAGTCTGAACGGAATACCGACGGCCTTGTTGATGCTGGTACTCAACAACTGCTCTCTTCTGCTCACAAATCCTTCCCAACATCTGCAGTGTAGAGTTTCAACGAGTGGAGACATCACACACCAGTTTGTGAGCCGGAAGCTGCAAACGCTGATGAAGCACGGCAAGGGCGGAGGAAGCTGTAGGCGACTTTTTAAAATGGGCACACAGCCGGCGTACTTTAACAAGCAGTTCCGGGTAGGATTTGAAAAACCGCTGAACCACGAGGTTAAGCATGTGGGCCAGGCTTAGTACGTGCGTGAGCTTGCCTTACTTCAGAGCCGCCACCAGGTTCCGGCCTTTGTCACACAGGACCATGCCTGGCTGTAGATTCAGCGGTGTGAGCCACAGATCTGCCTGTTCTTTCAGATCAGTCCACAACTCTTCAGCATTGTGCGGTTTGTCACCTAAGCATATTAGTTTCAGGACAGCCTGTTGCCGCTTGGCCGAGGCAGTGCTGCAGTGCTTCCAGCTTGTGAATGATGTGGTCATTTCGGAGATGGAGGCTGAAGAGGAGGAGGCTGAGGAGGATGAGGTGCAGGAGCTGCAGACTCTGGGGGCAACCCTGATTGACCTATGGCCCGCAATCCTTGGCGTCGGGAGGACGTGTTCCGTCCCAAGGTCCGACTGGGTCCCGGCTTCCACTATGTTAACCCAGTGTGCCGTCAGCGAGATGTACCATCCATGCCCACAAGTACTTGTCCACGGTTAGGTGGACTTTCCCGGTAACTACATTGTTGAGGGCACGGCTAATGTTTTGGGACACGTGCTTGTGTAATGCGGAGACGGCACACTGGAAGAAATAGTGGCAGCTGGGGACCGAGTACCGAGGACGGCCGCCGCCATCAGGTTGCGGAATGCTTCCGTCTCCACGAGCCTAAAAGGCAACATTTCGAGCGCAAGCAGTCGTGAAATGTGGGAATTTAGTAGTGTGGCCTGTGGGGCGTTGGATGCTTATTTGCGCTTGCATTCCAAGGACTGGGGTATGGACAACTGAACGCTGCGCTGGGACAAGGACGTGGACATGCTTCCTGATGCTGCTACTTGAGAGTGTGCAATGACAGGTGTAGGGCAGGAGGCATCTTCGCATGCACCATGGAAAGGGGATTGGCTTGCATGCACAACAGCAGAAGAAGCAGTGATACCAGACACTGTTCCTGGACCCTGGGGTTCAGCCCACAAAGTCGGGTGCTTTGCTGCCATGTGCCTGATCATGCTGGTGGTGGTGAGGATGCTAGTTTTGCCACCCCTGCTGATGCTGGCCTGGCAGATGGTCAAATGGCCTTTTGGGGGTTATCGGCAGTCTTTAAAAAACAACCAGACTCGGGAAGACCTAACAGTTGTACTGGCAACTTCCTTCGTGTTGGTGTTACGGGGAACGGTTGACTGCCTTCTGTCTGTGACCACCAGACTGCTTCTTCCTGCCTGTTGGGGTGCTCTGCCTCCCTCCCCCTGTTTGCCTCTGTCCTCACTCTGCATGTCCTCCTGCCAGGTTGGGTCAGTTACTATATCATCCACCACCTCGTCTTCCACTTCCGCACTCTGGTCCTCCTTCTGCCTTTCTGGCAATTGTGTCTCATCATCGTCCACCTGTTGTGACACTTTCCCACCATCGCCTTCGTGTGACCGTGGCTGCTCAAATATTTGCGCATTGCTACATGCGATCTTCCCTTGCCCCGCTTCAAGTGGACCGGGCGAGAGGCCCGAATCTATAAATGGAAGAGTGAACAGCTCTTTGGACTGTCCAAGTGTGGGATCAGTTGTCTCCGGGCACTCGGCATGGTGGGAGGAAGGAGGATCAGGGTGAGGAATATGCAGTCCAGACTCACGGCTACTGAGACTTGACCGTGTGAAAGACAGGGTGGTAGTGGCAACGTGACTGGAAGCATTATCTGCTATCCAACCAACAACCTTTTGACACTGCTCTGGGTTCAATAGTGGTGTGCTGCAGTCCCCTAGGAATTGGGACAGGAAGGTCGGGCAAGAAGATGTGGGTGTTTGTTGTGGCACAATTTCAGCTTGCCCACGGCCTCGGCCTCCGCATGCACCCTCACCATCACGTCCAGTTACCCGTCCCTTGCCACGCGCCTTGCCCATTTTAAATTGAGGACAATATCTTCCACGCTCACTACAAATGGCTGAATTTGGAGCGAAGTTATATGTAATCCGTGTGACAGAGAAATCACAGTTTTAAATACCTGGCCTGTAGGTAACTATTTCGAACAGCAAACCGGTGTCAAAAACTTTGCTGACACACGAAAGAAAAATTTGAATGGAGGCCAAAAATGGCAGTATTTTCAGCGCAATTATATGTGATCCGTGTGACGGACAAACCACAGTTTTAAATAGCTGGATTTTTAGCGCTGTAATATGGAAAGGACCTGGCTGTATTCTGCAGTGCCAACAAGCAAATGGCGCAGAAAAATGGTGTTCTCTGGATTGCTTTTTAAGCAAATAATGAGGATTAAGACCCCCAAAAAATTATTACTGGCCCCTGAGACCTGGGCCTATTTCTAGAAATATCCAACACATCCAGCAGAAGGCAGAACTGGAATGGAGCCTCTTGTGCTATATGCACTGCAGTCTGCTATATACCCTGCCTGCCTGATATCTCTGCAAATGGATTAGTCCTCAGAAGAACTGTTTGTTGAGATGGATATGTGTAATGTACTTGTTTTCTCCCTACACTACCTAATACACAACCAAATCTCTCCCTAGGTCAGCAGCACCTCTCCCTATACTGCCTGATTGCGGAGTAGACTGACGAGCACGGCGGCACCAGGTCTGATATAGCCCTGATGACGCTGTGTGGCCAGTCAATCACTGTAATGCCACAACCAATATGGCTGCGGCATTACAGTGAGTGGCAGGCAATCCCTGCATGTTGACTGGCGCTCTAAAGAGCGCCAAACATGCAGGGAGGGGACCTGAGCATCCGGGCGAGTACCGAGTACTTGAGAGTATGCTCGCTCATCACTAGTCTTCATCAGTAAAAAATAAGTAATTAGTGGTGAAACCTCTCTGGGGTAATTAGAGTATGGGGCTCGGTGGCTCTTGGCAATCTAAACTATTGTAAGGGACAATATTCTATCAGATGAGTTTCAAGAAGAATATTAGACATTTAAAGAGAACTTTTTATAATCATGCAAAGCTGAAGTGTCTTAAATTTAGCTTAGAGATATATCATGGCACAGGTGTAATATTTTTTTTATGTAGTTTATAGCAATCCTGTTTGAAGTTAGTTGGTTTTAAAAGAAATTGAAAAGTCAGAATAAAGGGAAACTCTGTTGTTATTGTACAGAAATTCACACTTGGCCCTCACTGCACATTTAATGTTGTCGATCATAAAAGTGAAGTTTGGCCAGAAAGACTGGACCTGGTCTTGTAAGGACCATATGAGAACATTCAGCAGCACAGAAGGGAGAGAAGGAAGATTCATCCTATAAGATAGCAGGATTCTAGAAAGCCAACAGCATCATTACCCTCCGCTTTCTCTAAGAGGCCTATCATCATTTTTCTTCAAGTGATTTTCTAACTTTTGTCAGCACATTCTACGTACGCTGTCATTTGGCTTTGTAGTTTACAGATCTGGGCAGGTAACGGTCAGCGTCTCCTAATCCCAGGGGGTAGGTGGATCCTCCAGGTTGTAAGTTCTATAGAAGAGGGCTTCAATACCAAAAGTCATTTGAAAATTTTTGGGTGGAGGAGAATGTTGTGGTGTAGAGGCAAATTGGTGAACAGACGATTGTGATACAGCAGACCCTACACCAATGATAAAGCAGCCACAGCCGGTGACTGAGAATAATCGGTGACTTCTCTACATTTAGTGGTCAGTACTCACCTGGGTAGTCATATGTAGGAATCTCCTCTTTACACCGCTCATCACCCCTCACATATGTCTCTGTAATATTATGGGTCAGATCTTCACCCTGAAAGAAAAAGTAGTCACAGAGAGAAGGATAAGTCACATCTATGATCAGCTCTAATCCTGCCATGTCCACCGTTCTCATTACACAAGTATAAAACATATAATACTGGTGGATAAAACAAGACTGAGCACAAGACCTTCACAGCCGTCTACACATTATAAAGGAGATCTCATGACACCTTCTCTCCATCTACCTGATGATCCTGAGGAACATTGGGGTCTTCTTGTTTACAGTCCTGTGGAAGAAGAGGACGGGGACATCTCTTACTGGATAGATCTGGAGGAAACACATACAGGGACTGAATTCATTCTTTACATACAGATAATTATAGGCCGTGTGTATTTAGTCCTGTCTATTACCTGGTGATGTGAGGGGCTGAGGAACCTCCATCATGACGTCCTTGTACACATCTTTGTGTCCTTCTAAATACTCCCACTCCTCCATGGAGAAATAGACAGCGACATCCTGACACCTTATAGGAACCTGACACATACAATGATACAGTCATCCCCCCGATCCCTTCATAGCGTTACTGTATAATGTCCCAGCATTCCCAGCAGTGTCACCTCTCCAGTTAGCAGCTCAATCATCTTGTAGGTGAGTTCTAGGATCTTCTGGTCATTGATGTCCTCATGTATCAGGGGGTGAGGTGGAGGCCCTGTGATTGGGCTCAGTGGTCTTCCCCATCCCTCAGACACAGGGTCCTGACAGCGCTCACTAGAGGTCTTCTTCACTACTGTGTAATCCTGGTTATGGAGAGACACATTAATAAATCTCACTCCAGACATTTCCAGAGTCCTCACCTCTCCAGTTCTGTCCATCTGTTATTCCCATAGATAAGAATGATGTAATGTGACGTCATCAGAACCTCTCACCTCTCCAGTAAGCCGGAAGAGGATCTCTAGGGTGAGGTGTAATATCCTCTCCACCATCTTGTCTCTGTCCATATCCATCTTTGATGGGTAAATCAGGAAAATTCTCTTATATAGACGATCTTCACTGAGAGGATCCGGTGTTGTAGAGATCTGAATGAGAAGATGAGCCGATGTAACATCATAAAAATCCTGTGTAATAATACAATTACTGGAGATAATAAGGGGAAACATATGAGGAGATTTATTATTTTACAATATTTTGTTTTCTTCTTTACATCTAGTAATAAAACCTTTATATTTTAGGCCACAGACAACAAGCAGTTTCTTCCTTGCAGTCTGTAGCTGAACACGTTTCTCATAGACTCATCTTCCATAAAGCTAATTCTCGTCTCATTTACCAACACTGGAATTGGCATTATCTATACTGCAGGAGATATTAATTACACGTAACATGAGAAATAACTACTTCATGATGAGGACGACATCTTCATCTTTTACTAAGGCTCTAGAACCATATTTGGCCAGAGTCCGTCACTGACTACATCTCCACAGGCCGTCTATATCAGGGGTCCTCAAACGTTTTAAACAGGGGGCCAGTTCACGGTCCCTCAGACCATTGGAGGGCCGGAATATAGTTTTAAAAAAAAAACTATGAACAAATTCCTATGCACACTGCACATATCTTATTTTGTAGTAAAAAAAAACAATACAGGAACAAATACAATATTTAAAATGAAGAACAAGTAAAGTTAGATAAACCGGTATTTCAATAGGTAGGTAACTGTACCCAATAGGCAGCATCGGTCCTCAATAGGCAGGTAAATGTCCCCAATAGGCAGGTAAATGACCCCAATAGGCAGGTAAATGACCCCAATAGGCAGGTAAATGTACCCAATAGGCAGGTAAATGTACCCAATAGGCAGGTAAATATCCCCAATAGGCAGCATAGGTCCTCAATAGGCAGGTAAATGTTCCCAATAGGCAGGCTGTTCCACCTCTTATAATGCCCCATGCAGGCTGTTCCCCCCCTTATAATGCCCCATGCCGGATGCCACCCCCCATATAATGCCCCATGCAGCATGTCACCCCCCCCATATAATGCCTCATGCAGCATGTCACCCCCCCATATTATGCCCTATGCAGCATTTCACCACCCCCATATTATGCCCCATGCAGCATGTCACCCCCCCCATATTATGCCCCATGCAGGATGTCCCTTTCCCCCCATATAATGCCCCATGCAGGATGTCACCCCCATATAATGCCCAATGCAGGATGTCACCCCCCATATAATGCCCCATGCAGCATGTCACCCCCCCATATAATGCCCCATGCAGCATGTCATCCCCCCCATATAATGCCCCATGCAGCATGTCATCCCCCCCATATAATGCCCCATGCAGGATATCACTCCCCTGTCTTTATAATGCCCCATGCAGCATGTCACCCCGCCCCCCATATAATGCCCCATGCAGCATGTCACCCCCCATATAATGCCCCATGCAGCATGTCACTCCCCATATAATGCCCCATGCAGCATGTCACTCCCCATATAATGCCCCATGCAGCATGTCACCCTCCCATATAATGCCACATGCAGCATGTCACCCCCCCATATAATGCCACATGCAGCATGTCACCCCCCATATAATGCCACATGCAGCATGTCACCCCCCCCCATATAATGCCCCATGCAGGATGTCACCCCTCCATATTATACCCCTTGCAGGATGTCACCCCCCCCATATAATGACCTATGCCTCCATACATTAAAAAAAAAAAAAAATCCAATACTCACCTCACTTCTCACTTGCTGCCGCTGCTCTGGTCTGGACTCCAGCGTTGCGGCGGCGTCTTCCCCCTCTGTGCTGCCTGTGACGGCACTCGGGAGGGCGCGGTGTGAAGACGTCACCGCGCCCTCTGACCTGAGACGTCACAGGAAGTGCAGAGCAGGAAGACAGCGGATCTGCGGAGGCACGAGGAGAGGTAAGTATCCGCCTGCCGGGGACCTGAGCAAGCGGGGGGAAGGGAGGGCAATGGCACCGTTCCTCTCTCCTCCGCCCATAGCCCGGCGGGCCGGATAAAAGTCCTCCGCGGGCCGCATGTGGCCCGCGAGCCGTAGTTTGAGGACCCCTGGTCTATATGAATGTTTCCCATCTTCCCCAGACTGTCATCTTCTAACAAGTTAGAGCTCAGGTCTGATTCACACACAGAAGTTTGAGGCTTTTATAAAAGCTTTTTTGTTTGCACAAACACCACAGAAATTATTTGACACCAAAGTCTCCATGTACAGTGTTTTATGAGGTTTATTTATGGCCTTAGAAGAAAAACACCAGAAAAAAAGAAGAAATAAAAAAGTTTCAAAATAAAACTGGCACTAAAATTCTTGCAAAAAGAAAAAAAGCATAAGACACATTTTCTTATTTTTGAAAACATTAAACATTTGTTTAATGAGAAATTGGGCACCGAACACAGATGTACACCGCTAGGATGGCACAGGTGCAGCTGCAACAACATAAACCCTGCCAGTTTAACCACTTGTTGCCGTCAAAAGAAAACATGGCATCTCAGAAAGTTTGACAGAGTTCGGCTCAATGCCCCTCTTCCCCTAAATACTCGATAGTATGGGGCTGCCTAGTTATTCCGATACTTAAATGCCTAATAATGGTGTCTGGGCCTGCAATGTACGAAAGTCTATTAGGCCAGGCCAGAGGTAACGTCCAATAAGTTACCTTTTAACATCCCCATACATATTATGGGGATGTTAAAAGACCATTCCCTCTTACTACAGACTCTCTCTTCTCTTGGCATCACAGACTTGGCCCTATTTTGGATCTCTTCATACCTAACAGACTGGACATTCAACGTCTCCCACTCACACACCACCTCCTCATCTCACCCCCTATCTGTCGGTGACCCCCAAGGTTCAGTCCTAGGATCCCTGCTCTTCTCCATCTACACCTTTGGCCTGGGACAGCTCATAGAGTCTCACCGCTTTCAGTATCACCTCTATGCTGATGACATGCAGATCTACCTCTCTGGACCCGATATCTCCTCCTTGCTAACCAAAATCCCACAATGTCTGTCTGCTATTTCATCCTTCTTCTCTGCCAGATTTCTAAAGCTTAACATCGAGAAACTGAATTCATCATCTTTCCCCCACCTCACTCAACCCCCCCATCTGACCTATCCATCAAAGTGAATGACTGCCCACTCTCCCCAGTAACACAATCTCGCTGCCTCGGTGTAACCCAGGACTCTGATCTCTCCTTCAAACCACATATCCAAGCCCTCTCCACTTTCTGCCGACTCCAACTCAGAAATATCTCCCGGATCCGCACATTCCACAGCAAAGACTCTACAAAAACAATAGTGCATACCCTCATCATCTCCCACCTCGACTACTGCAACCTCCTGCTCTGTGGCCTCCCTTCCAACACTCTCGCACCCCTCCAATCTATCCTAAACTCTGCTGCTCGACTAATCCACCTGTCCCCCCGCTATTCCCTGCCTCTCCTTTCTGTCAATCTCTTCACTGGCTCCCCATTACTCAGAGACTCAAGTTCAAGACCCTAACCTTGGCATACAAAGCCATCCACAACCTGTCTCCTCCATACATCTGTGACCTAGTCTCCCGGTACTTACCTAGCCGCAACCTCTGATCATCACAAGATCTCCTTCTCTACTCCCCTCTTATCTCCACCTCCCACAATCATATACAAGATTGCTCCAGTGCATCTCACCTACTCTGGAACTCTCTACCCCAACATATCAGACTGTCGCCTACCGTGGAAACCTTCAAAAGGAACCTGAAGAACCACCTCTTCCGACAAGCGTACAATCTGCAGTAACCACCGCTCCCACCATACCGCTGCACGACCAGCTCTACCCCCACCTACTGTATCCTCACCCCTCCCTTGTAGATTGTGAGCCCTCGCAGGCAGGATCCTCTCTCCTCCTGTACCAGTCGCTGATTCGCTTTGTTCAAGATTATTTTAAGTGTATTTGCTATGTATACCCCTTTTCACATGTAAACCGCCATGGAATAAATGGTGCTATAATAATAAATAATAATAATTAGGTTAAAGTTGCATGTAAGCACTGATTTTGGGGGTTTGGTCGACTATATAATGTATTTGGGGTCCTCCTGACAAATCATGTCAGGGCAGAGAAGAATCTGGCATCCTGAATTTCAGAAGCTATTCTGTTTGTTATTCCTGTAGATAATCCTAGAAGAGTCTGGAGTTGACTCTCTCATATAGACCGCAGAAAAATTGGAATAATTGTGTGTATGGGGGAGTCGGGAGAGATAGCCACCTGCCAAATGACCGTTCAGCCAACACTTATCTCATGTGTATGGGACTGTTAGTATTACACGGACAGGCAGTGATAATACACGGCACTACAGTAGTACAGTGCATCACCGGAGCAATCAGAGGCTTGTATGTTGTATGATCGCACTAATGAAAATTGTTTCAAAAAGTTTAAAGAAAGGTTTAACGTGAAAAATAATATCAGTGTTTGCAACAAGAAATATCCGTCACTATGAGGAAAACAGACTCACTGCACAATGTTAGTTAAGTCACGTCCTTAACCACTTTATTATACTTTATTACCCTATACAGTAAACAATGATGTTGCTGAATAATTGATACAGTCTGTAACATTTCTGGCGGCGTGCTTGCATGGCTTACCACCTCCCATCATGCAGGACCGCAATCTTACCTATCAGTCCAGGCTGCACACTTTGCTCCAGTACATGCTGTTTGTATGTCTCTTGTCTGCTGGCTTAGGGCGGCGGCGCTGTTACTTCCTGATTCTTAAAGCTACAGTGTGGGCAGTCCTAATGTGTTCCCAGCCTATTGCTGCGAGTCACTGGATACTTAAACCCCCTCCACCCAGTAGGAGGGGCCTGAGCAACACTTCCTTACAGTGTGTTCTGTACAACTGTGAGTTGCCAGGTCCTGTCCTGAATCTAGTCTGCTTCCGCCACCCTGGGGGCTGAATACCCAGGGCCGTTACCTGTGACTTCTAGTCTGTTTCCGCCACCCTGGGGGCTGAGTACCCAGGCTCGTTCCTGTATCTTGTTCCTGTATCAGTTCCTGTCTGAACTGTCTCCTAGCCCGTTACCTGTTTGTCTCTATGTCCGATCCTTTCCTTTTCCTGCAGTGTCTGAACCAGTACCTAACTCCTACTCGTTGTCTCTGTACTTCTGTTTGTGAGTTTAGTGTCCACTCGCTACTTCATTGTAAGTACCTTGTGTGTATCAGGTTCTGCTTTTCCCATTTCCCTGCCTCTGTATCTACCTCCTGTGTTCTAACTATCTTCCTGTATTTTCAAGTCTGTTCCATGTGAACAGAGCCCTGTCCTGCCTGCCTGCACCTTCTGCTTTGTTCTGCTCTGCTGCTCACCGCACCTGCGGTTTCGCTCTGCTCTGCTTGCCCACCGCACCTGCGGTTTCTCTCTGCTCTGCTTGCTCACCGCACCTGCGGTTTCGCTCTGCTCTGCTTGCTCACCGCACCTGTGGTTTCGCTCTGCTCTGCTTGCTCACCGCACCTGTGGTTTCGCTCTGCTCTGCTTGCTCACCGCACCTGTGGTTTCGCTCTGCTCTGCTTGCTCACCGCACCTGTGGTTTCGCTCTGCTCTGCTTGCTCACCGCACCTGTGGTTTCGCTCTGCTCTGCTTGCTCACCGCACCTGTGGTTTTGCTCTGCTTGCTCACCACACCTGCGGTTTCACTCTGCTCCGCTTGCTCATTGCACCTGCGGTTTTGCTCTGCTCAGCTTGCTCACTGCACCTGCAGTTCTGCTCTGCTTGTCCACCGCACCTGCGGCTCGGTTCCTGTATCCCAGTCTGTACTGGTCCCTATCCAGCCTGCGCTCCTACCTGCTAGTATCTGCCTGTCTGTGTTAGAACCTTGCTCTTAGTTTTTTTTTCCTTTGCTGGTCACATGACCTTGTTGGCCTATTTAATCCTGCTCCGCCCTTCTGGCTTTGCTGGACTTCATTGTATATCTACTTTCTAGCTAGCCTGTGCTCTGTGTCTTGCTCTGTTAGTTTGCTTGGTCTACTGACCTCTATGTTCTATATATTTTGTTTGTTCGTCTGTCTGCTACTATTTCTGTTAGGAGGTGTCCCATATTCCTCCCAGTCCTTAGTACTTGTAGGGATTCCTTCCCCACATCTATAGGTCTGCGTACAGACTAGCTTAGGACTTTAGCAGGTCTGATCACAGGATCAGGTTCCCTGTTACATCGTAGGGATTAAGCTGAGTTCTATCGTAGGGACAGATCTCCTCTCTTTCCTTAGCTCTGGTAGCAGAACATAACAGTAAGTCCAGCCCGCAAATTCTCTAAGGAAAGATTTTTCTGTTCCATCATGGTGTCGGTTCAGGATTTGGTTCATCGCCTGCAGGGACTCTCTCTGGAGGTGGCCGAGCTCCGTCAGCACGTGAGTAACTGTCCTGGAGCACATTTCTTGGAGCCTAAGGTATGTTTGCCGGATTTATTTTTTGGTGAACACCGAGAATTTTTTTCATTCAAAAATGCTTGCTTATTGTATTTTCGTTTGAGACCTAAGTCCTCTGGGGATGAATCCCAGCGCGTAGGGTTCATAATGTCACTTTTGCGCAAAGAGCCTCAGGAGTGGGCCTTTTCTTTGCAACCTAGTGATACATGCTTCAGATCAGTGGATAGTTTTTTTTCTGCTTTGGGACTATTATATGATGATCCTGACCGTGTCGCATCAGCTGAGACTGAGTTGAGACGTTTAAAACAAGGATCAGGTAATGTGGAAAAATATTGCACTCATTTCCGTCGTTGGTCCACTCAAACAGGGTCTATTTCTTGCTGGGCTCAGTGAAAGGGTTAAAGACCTGCTAATTGCTTATCCTACACCTGAAGATTTGCAACAGGCTATGCAATTAGCTATACGGGTGGATAGAAGACTGCGTGCAAGGGTTAATGAGAGCAAATCCTCTACTATGTCAGTTTCTGGTTATGAGAATGTATGTACTAACAGTGGTGAACCGATGGAGATTGGATCGGTGGCACCTCGCTCTCAAGAAAAAGACCGTCGATTTTTTGAAGGCTTGTGTTTCTATTGTGGAAAATCTGGTCATTTGATTAAAGGCTGTGAGCTTCGTATGAAGAAAGAAAAAAAAAAAATGGTCAGTCATGCCCGTATTGCCTGTTTAAATTCCAAGGGTGTATTTTTAGCTGCTTCCACGATTGCTCAGGAAAAATTAATGGAATTTCGGGTGTTTGTCGATTGTGGGTCTACTCTGAATGTTATTGATGGGGGATTCGTGGAAAGACTCAATTTAAAACCTGAACCTTTATCATCCCCCATTGCTGTGGTTTCTGTGGATGGTTCCCCTTTGAAGAATATTACTCTCAAGGTCTGTGAATTTCCTCTCACTATTAATGGTGTTCACCATGAGAAATTGGATTTGGTAGTGTTGAATAACTTGCCTTCTCCAGTAATATTGGGATTGCCCTGGTTAAAATTTCACAATCCTGTACTGGATTGGTCTACCAGTGAAATTAAATCCTGGAGCCATAAATGTTATGACAAGTGTTGTAATGGGCGTATTGCAGCTTTGGATAGGGGAGAATTGCCTGTTCCTATTCAGGATTTTTGGAGAGTTTTTTCTGAGAAGGAATCGCAGGTTTTGCCTCCCCATAGAGACTATGATTGTTCTATTGAATTTGTCCCTGGAGCGACTCTTCCTAAAAGTCGTTTATTTAACCTTACTATTCCTGAGAGGAAGGCTTTGGAGGAATACATTCAGACAAGTTTGGCCGCCGGTCACATTAGGCCCTCTAAGTCTCCTGTGGCGGTTGGATTTTTTTTTGTAAAAAAAAAGGACGGCGGTTTACGTCCTTGTCTGGATTTTCGTGAGATTAACAAAATTACTGTACGCAATCCTTACCCACTGCCATTGATTCCTGATCTGTTTAACCAGTTAATGGGGGCCAAGTGGTTCTCTAAAATTGACCTTAAGGGGGCATACAATCTGTTGCGCATGAAGGAGGGTGACGAATGGAAGACTGCTTTTAACACTCCTGTGGGTCATTTTGAGAATCTGGTTATGCCTTTTGGTCTTACTAATGCTCCTGCATTTTTTCAGAATCTGATTAATGACATCCTTAGACCTTTGATCGGTAAAAATGTGGTTGTGTATTTGGATGACATTTTGATTTATTCGCCGGATCTGGAGTCTCATTGGCGGAGCGTGCGTGAGGTATTACAGTTATTAATGGACAATTCGCTTTTTGCTAAGCTGGAGAAATGTGAGTTCGCTGTACAGAGAATTAGTTTTTTGGGCTACATTATCTCCAGCAAAGGTTTTGAGATGGATCCGGTTAAGGTTCAGGCTGTGCAGGAATGGCCTAGGCCTATTGGTTTGAAATCGATACAGAGGTTTTTGGGTTTCGCCAATTACTATAGAAAATTCATAAAAAATTTTTCTAGTATTGTCAAACCTCTGACTGATCTCACCAGGAAAGGTGCTGATGCGGTTCAGTGGTCTTCTGAGGCCATTGAAGCTTTTGTGTATCTCAAGGAGAAGTTCACCTCTGCTCCCATCCTTATGCAGCCTGATGTTACTAGGCCGTTTTTGGTTGAGGTTGATGCTTCCTCTGTGGGGGTTGGCGCAGTATTGTCTCAGGATAACGGGGATGGATTACATCCCTGTGCCTTTTTTTCAAAAAAATTTTCGGAGACTGAACTGAATTACGATATTGGTAATCGGGAATTATTGGCTATTAAACTCGCATTTGAACACTGGCGCCACTTCTTGGAAGGTGCGGAATTTCCCGTTCAGGTTCTTACGGATCATAAAAATCTGATATATATTGATGCTGCCAAGCGCCTGAATGCCCGTCAGGCTAGGTGGGCACTGTTTTTCTCGCGGTTTAATTTCTCCGTTACTTACATCCCTGGTACTAAGAATGTTAAGGCGGATGCCTTGTCTCGCAGTTTTTCTCCCATAGTCGGTGCTGAGAAAGAGGAGAACATTTTACAAGAAGGTGTTGTGATAGCTGCTTTGGACTCCGTTTTGGAAAATGAGATTCTTAAAGCACAGGAGAATGCCCCTTCTAATACTCCTCATGGGAGGTTGTTTGTGCCTGGGACCTTTAGGAGAGATTTGTTTGTTGAGTGTCACGAATCTCGGTTGGCAGGTCATCCCGGAATCTCTGAGACCAAGAGACTGGTGGGTCGCAGTTTTTGGTGGCCTGGATGGCAGAAGGAAGTCATTAAGTGGGTGCGTCAATGTACTATATGTGCTAGATCTAAGTCCTCACATACTCCTGCTGCGGGGTTGCTTTGTCCTTTGGAGGTTCCCAGTGCTCCTTGGACACATTTGGCTATGGACTTTATAACTGACCTTCCCCCCTCTGAGGGTTTTACTGTCATCTGGGTGGTCGTGGACCGTTTTAGCAAGATGTGTCACTTGGTTCCTTTCGTCAAACTGCCCTGCGCTAAAACTCTCGCTAAGGCCTTTGTCAAGGAAATTGTCAGACTTCATGGCGTTCCTACTGACATTGTTTCTGATAGGGGTCCTCAGTTCGTGGCTCGTTTTTGGCGTGCCTTTTGTGATAGGTTGGGAGTTCATTTGTCGTTCTCATCCGGATATCATCCTGAATCTAATGGCCAGACAGAAAGGAAAAATCAGGATGTTGAGCAGTTCTTGCGTTGTTTTGTGGCAGACAATCAAGAGGGGTGGTCTGAGTTTCTGCCACTTGCTGAATTTGCTCTGAACAATCATACATCTTCTTCTGCTGGTTGTTCGCCTTTTTTTTGTTGTTCTGGGAGACATCCGTCGTTTGGGTCGTTCTCCAAGTTGGGATCTGCCGTGCCTGAGGAGGAGAATTTTTCCGGTGATTTGGAGAGAGTTTGGACGGATGTGCGTGGTAATCTTCAGGAGGCCAACAGAAAATCTAAAGACTACTTTGATAGGAAACGACAGGAGGTTTTGTTCGCTGTTGGTGACATGGTTTGGTTGTCCTCTAGGAATCTGCGGTTGAGGATTCCTTCAAAGAAATTGGGTCCCAAGTTTGTAGGGCCCTTTAAGGTGCTTCAGGTTGTCAACCAATCTGCTGTTAGGTTGGAGGTTCCTACCTCCTGGAGAATTAATCCGGTATTTCATGTCTCTCTGTTGAAAAAAGCTGTTGTATCGGATTGTGACGCCTCTGCCTCTGTTCCTCCGGTGGTGGAGGACGGGGAATATGAAATTTCTCGCATCCTTAACTCTAGACGGTATAGAGGTAGTTTGCAGTATCTTGTGGCCTGGAAAGGTTTCGGTCCCGAGGATAACTCTTGGGTGAGGTCGGATGATGTTTCCGCGTCCAGACTTATCAGAGCGTTTCACAGGAGATTTCCTGATAAGCCTGGTCCTAGGGGATCCGGAGGATCCTCTTAGAAGGGGGGGGTACTGTTAGAACCTTGCTTTTTTTTTCCTTTGCTGGTCACATGACCTTGTTGGCCTATTTAATCCTGCTCCGCCCTTCTGGCTTTGCTGGACTTCATTGTATATCTACTTTCTAGCTAGCCTGTGCTCTGTGTCTTGCTCTGTTAGTTTGCTTGGTCTACTGACCTCTATGTTCTATATATTTTGTTTGTTCGTCTGTCTGCTACTATTTCTGTTAGGAGGTGTCCCATATTCCTCCCAGTCCTTAGTACTTGTAGGGATTCCTTCCCCACATCTATAGGTCTGCGTACAGACTAGCTTAGGACTTTAGCAGGTCTGATCACAGGATCAGGTTCCCTGTTATATCGTAGGGATTAAGCTGAGTTCTATCGTAGGGACAGATCTCCTCTCTTTCCTTAGCTCTGGTAGCAGAACATAACAGTCTGCACACCAGCCGTGCCTGCCAGTACCCCCCTGTCTGCACACCAGCCATGCCTGCCAGTACCCCCCTGTCTGCACACCAGCCATGCTTGCCAGTACCCACCTGTCTGCATACCAGCCATGCCTGCCAATACCCACCTGTCTGCATACCAGCCTAACCTGCCTGTTCCTGCATTCCCCGGTGTGGGTCAACAGCTGTGACCGGGGTCTGACCTGGAGTAGCACCTGGTCCCTCAGCTCGGTTCCTACCTGGTTCACGGAGTCGATTGAGCCGCCGTGCGACTTTGGTCGGACCGGGATGATACTTAGTTACGCCCCTCCAGGCACTCCTCAGTTTATGGTCCAGTGGGATCACTAATCATGCTCACGCCAGTCAGTCCGGGCGTGTGCGTAACACAGTCACTATCGTACTCTATCCCGCACCTAAACAAAGGTGATACTGTCTAGCCGCGGAGGTTAGCACACTAAGGAATGTCAATGGCGTCCCCGCTTACTGGTGGCTGTCCCTGAAAAACCCTAGTTAACCCTGATATATAGATAAAAAATACACTGATACATTAAATAGGACCAGATAATGCCTCATGGTATATACAAGTTCTTTTCACTAAATTAGAATATCATCAAAAAGTTTATTTCAGTTTTTCAATACAAAAAGTGAAACTCATTATATAGAGTCATTACAAACAGAAATGATCTATTTCCAGTGTTTATTTCTGTTAATGTTGATGATTATGGCTTACAGCCAATGACAACACAAAAGTCATTATCTCAGTAAATTAAAATAATTAACAAAAAACATCTGCAAAGGCTTCCTAAGCGTTTAAAAAGGTCCCTTAGTCTATTTCAGTAGGCTCCACAATCATGGGGAGGACTGCTGACTTGACAGATGTCCAGAAGGCAGTCATTGACACACTCCACAAGTAGGGTAAGCCACAAAAGGTCATTGCTAAAGAAGCTGGCTGTTCACAGAGTGCTGTATCCAAGCATATTAATGGAAAGTTGAGTGGAAGGAAAGAGCGTGGAAGGAAAGAGCGTGGTAGAAAAAGGTGCACAAGCAACAGGGATAACCGCAACCATAAAAGTATTGTTAAGAATAGGCCATTCAAAAATTTGGGGGGAGAGTCACAGGGAGTAGACTGCTGCTGGAGTCATTGCTTCAAGAGCCACCACACACAGACGTATCCAGGACATGGGCTACAAGTGTCGCATTGCTTGTGTCAAGCCCCTCATGACCAATAGACAACGCCAGAAGCGTCTTACCTGGGCCAAGGAGTAAAAGACCTGGACTGTTGCTCAGTGGTCCATGCTGTTGAATTTTGCATTTCATTTGGAAATCAAGGTCCCATAGACTAAGGGAAGAGTGGAGAGGCCAAATACCAGAAAATAACCAACATACGTTGGAGAGAGGGTAAATAAAGATTATCTACCGGAAGAGACAATTACCCATTAAAAATTAACTTTTAATCTAAACACACTAAAATAATGTACTAAATAGTACCGTTGGGACAAACTAACATATAAGAAAAAAGACATAGAGGGATATAAAAGGTGAAAAGGACTAGAGATAGTGTCAACGTAATTGATACGATACAAGGGATAATAAATTAATCCCTTCCTGGCAGTGGACTGTATCAACCCCCAAAATTCAAATAATGCCCCCGCTGCGCCAAGGCTATCCTTAACCTAGTCCCCAAAGAACCTTAATAATGCAATTCAAAAAGTACACATATAAATTTGACAAACAGCGTCCTAAGTAGCGTGTTCAGCAAATATCCAATAATAACGTCAATGGCATATAGAAAACTAAATGTCCACAGTAGTAGTAATGCCCCAATAAGTCAGCAAAAATTGAGGTGTATGAAAATGTAGTCCACCAGCATGCAGAGTCATATAAGACTCAAAAAGTAGTCCAATTAGATCTTGAAATAAATATAAAGTCCAGAATTTTTTTTTCAAAAAGCCACATCAAATGACCAATTGTTATGCACACGCCCGGGCTAAGCGGCGTGTGCGTGTGATTGGTAGTGATTCCACTGGACCGTGCCGGAGAGTGAATGCCTGGAGGGGCGTGACTAAGTATTCACCCGATCCGACCAGGATCGCACGACGGCATACGACGCCAGTGCACCAAGGAGGAACCGAGCAGAGGGACCAGGTGCTACTCCAGGACAGACCCCGGACACGGCTGTTGACCCACACAGGGGAATACAGGAACAGGCTGGTAGGCTGGCACACAGACTGGTGGGTATAGGCAGGCACGACTGGTATGCAGGCAGGCGGGTATGCAGGCAGGGGGGTAAAGGCAAGCACAGCTAGAGTGCAGACAGGGAGGCACTAGCAGGTAGGAACACAGGCGGGATAGGACCCAGTACACACCGGGACTCAGGAACAATACAGAGGGTTACAAGCAAGCACAGCTAGAGTGCAGACAAGGCTGAGCAGGGAGGACAGGGCTCTGTTCACACGGAACAGACAGGAAGGGAAAGACAGAGCCAGATACTCACACAGTACTTGCAGAGACAACAAGCAGGAGTTAGGTACGAGTTCAGACTCTGCAGAAAAAGGAAGGGAACGGACATAGAGGCAAAACAGGTAAAGGACAGGAGAGAGTTCAGACTGGAACTGAGTGTACGGAGGAGACCGACACTGCAGAGGGATACAGGAGCGGGTCTGGGAATACGGCCCCCAGAGAGGCGGAACGAACAGGCAAGGAGCGTGTTCAGACAGGACAGACCAGACGCAGGAGCGGGTCTAGGAAATCGGCCACTAGAAGGCGGAACGAACAGGCAAGGAGCGTGTTCAGACAGGACAGACCAGAGAACACAAAAAGGACACAGTTCAGACACGGGAGCTGAAACCGCAAAGCAGGAGACATACAGGACTCAGTTCAGACACGGGAGCTGATACCGCAAAGCAGGAGACATACAGGACTCAGTTCAGACACGGGAACTGATACAAAAAGCAGGAGACAAGAGACGGGACCTGGCACCTTCAGAGTGCAAGCACACACTGAAGGAAACACTATGCTCAGGCAGGGATAGAAGGGAGCTGCTGAGCTATATACCAAGTGACAGACAGCAATAGGCTGAGGACGCACAAGGGGTGTGACCCACAGCAGGTACAAAAGGCAGGAAGTGATCGGGCGCCGCCCTTAAGCAGCAGAAACAGACACAAACAGACAGCATGGAGGGAAGCCAGAGAGACATTCTGGACAGGAGATCAAGTGCGCCCTCTTGCACAGTGGGAGATGGACCACCATGCAAGGACGCCGCCAGGTATGTTACAGTACCTCCCCCCTTACGCCCCCTCTTCTTCAGGCCTGCCAGAATCTTCCGCAGGGAATTCGAGGGCCAGTCGTTCACTGGGTTGGAGGGGGACAGAGACTTAAGGGTAATCTCTGCTTCGAGGTACATCTTGTCAAGCTCACAGGAAGAAATAGACGGGTTATCAGGTACATAATGAGGAAAAGTCACTGTCTCTTTGTTATCTGGTGGTATCCCGGAGGATTCAGGAAACAACTGGAGGTCCTCCGCCGGGTCAGAAGAGTGCAGAGGCTCAGAGAAAACAACTGCTTCAGAGTACACTAGGTCGGACTCACTGGAGGAAGCAGGCGAGGTATCGGGTACCGAGTATAGGAAAGTCTCTGTCCATTCACCACCAGGTGGCACCCCGAAGGATTCTGAACACAACTGGAGGTCCTCCGCCTGGTCGGAGGGGTGTAGAGACTCAGGAGTAACCTCTGCTTCGGAGTACACTAAGTTGGACTCACTGGACGAAGCGAGCGAGGTATCAGGTACAGAGTATAGGAGAGTCTCTGTCCTTTCGCTACCAGGTAGCACCCCGAAGGGTTCAGGAGACAACTGGAGGTCCTCCGCCTGGTCGGAGGGGTGTAGAGACTCGGAGGTAACTACCACTTTGGGGTACCCATTGTCAGGCTCACAGGACGAAGCGGACAAAGTATTGAGTACCGGGTGTAGAGAAGTCTCTCTCCATTTGTCATCGAGTGGTATCCCGGAGGGTTCAGGAGGCAACAGGGGATCCTCCGCCTGGTCGGAGGGGTGTAGAGACTCGGAGGTAACTACCACTTTGGAGCATCCTTGGACATGCACACCGGTTAAAGAGAAAGAAGCATCTGATGCCGGGTGCAGGAAGTTCTCCTGTGTGGAGTCTGGATGGGCAGAAGTCTCTTCGGCCAGGAGAACTGGTGCACTACCCACGCACATTACCCATTGGGGTTTCTCCGGGATACAGGGAGATGAAGCTTCAGTAGGGACTTCAAGGTTGGGGTCAGGAGGTCTCAGGGAGGACAGACCCTGGCGTGACGGCTTGCCTCTAAGTCTAGCACGTCTGGACTGCCTCTTGAGGTTGAGAGAAGTATTCCGGAAAGCGTAGTCACCCTGTGAGGATTCTGGGTGGGCAGTAGTCTCATTGGGCTGGAGGACTATTGCGCTACCCACACACATTACCCGTCGGGGCTGCTCCGGGATATTGGGAAGTGAAGCTTCAGCAGGGGCTTCAGAGTTAGGGTCCTCGAAGACCATACGAAAGGCCACCAGGAAGGCCTGCAGGTCAAGGATGACAGGATCCCATGCTTCCCATAGGGGGGTGACCCATTTCAAGGCATCACCCGCTAGGTAGTCAATCATAAAGGCCACTTTAGCCCAATCGGAAGGAAAATAGAGAGGGTAGGCCTTAAAGTGTAGCATGCATTGCTCCACAAATGCACGACACTGTCTTGGATCCCCATAGTAACGTGGCGGATCCGCAGGAACGAGAGCTGATAGATCCATCTGGACGGGTGCGTAATTCGCCTGGAACTCAGCTAAAGGGGGAAAAAAAATTATTTATTTATTTTAATGCATGTATTCGCTGGAAAAACTTCTCAAAGAGCGAAGGCCGTGGGGCTCAACGGGAACCATGGCCTGAGCATGCTGTTATGCACACGCCCGGGCTAAGCGGCGTGTGCGTGTGATTGTAGTGATTCAACTGGACCGTGCCGGAGAGTGAATGCCTGGAGGGGCGTGACTAAGTATTCACCCGATCCGACCAGGGTCGCACGACGGCATACGACGCCAGTGCACCAAGGAGGAACCGAGCAGAGGGACCAGGTGCTACTCCAGGACAGACCCCGGACACGGCTGTTGACCCACACAGGGGAATACAGGAACAGGCTGGTAGGCTGGCACACAGACTGGTGGGTATAGGCAGGCACGACTGGTATGCAGGCAGGCGGGTATGCAGGCAGGGGGGTAAAGGCAAGCACAGCTAGAGTGCAGACAGGGAGGCACTAGCAGGTAGGAACACAGGCGGGATAGGACCCAGTACACACCGGGACTCAGGAACAATACAGGCAGAGGGTTACAGGCAAGCACAGCTAGAGTGCAGACAAGGCTGAGCAGGGAGGACAGGGCTCTGTTCACACGGAACAGACAGGAAGGGAAAGACAGAGCCAGATACTCACACAGTACTTGCAGAGACAACAAGCAGGAGTTAGGTACGAGTTCAGACTCTGCAGAAAAAGGAAGGGAACGGACATAGAGGCAAAACAGGTAAAGGACAGGAGAGAGTTCAGACTGGAACTGAGTGTACGGAGGAGACCGACACTGCAGAGGGATACAGGAGCGGGTCTGGGAATACGGCCCCCAGAGAGGCGGAACGAACAGGCAAGGAGCGTGTTCAGACAGGACAGACCAGACGCAGGAGCGGGTCTAGGAAATCGGCCACTAGAAGGCGGAACGAACAGGCAAGGAGCGTGTTCAGACAGGACAGACCAGAGAACACAAAAAGGACACAGTTCAGACACGGGAGCTGAAACCGCAAAGCAGGAGACATACAGGACTCAGTTCAGACACGGGAGCTGATACCGCAAAGCAGGAGACATACAGGACACAGTTCAGACACGGGAGCTGATACCGCAAAGCAGGAGACATACAGGACTCAGTTCAGACACGGGAACTGATACAAAAAGCAGGAGACAAGAGACGGGACCTGGCACCTTCAGAGTGCAAGCACACACTGAAGGAAACACTATGCTCAGGCAGGGATAGAAGGGAGCTGCTGAGCTATATACCAAGTGACAGACAGCAATAGGCTGAGGACGCACAAGGGGTGTGACCCACAGCAGGTACAAAAGGCAGGAAGTGATCGGGCGCCGCCCTTAAGCAGCAGAAACAGACACAAACAGACAGCATGGAGGGAAGCCAGAGAGACATTCTGGACAGGAGATCAAGTGCGCCCTCTTGCACAGTGGGAGATGGACCACCATGCAAGGACGCCGCCAGGTATGTTACACCAATATAAAGCAAAATAGTAGTCCAGTGATCAAAAAATGTAGAAAATAAGTAGTAAATAGCAGTGTCCCAGAGAAAAAAATAAATAAAAATCTCCAATTAGAACCACAGAGTATTTCATAGTAATTGTAGTTCACCAAAAACAGTTAAGGGAAATATACACGATATTAGAGGTGCTGATGGATACAAAAATGACAATGTCCCAAATGAAAAAAAAGCTGCTAGTCAGAAAAACATGTATACATGTAATAACAATAAAAAAATCAATGGACTTATCTTGTTGCATCCAAGAAATGTTCAGGCTGGTGTAAAGGCAAGTTCCACTTGTTGATCCAAAGATATTCAGTTTGTAGAGATCAAATTCAGCCATGCGATCACCAACGGAAAGAGTTAACATATATCAATCCAGAGAAAAAAAGACACCAGGTACCCCTGAAGATAGTACTCCATCAGGTGAGTATAAAGTAAGCTAAATGGTATTTCTTCCTGAGTAAAAAAGACATCAGTGCAGCAGGTTTTCCTTCAATATGAAAATACACCAGTGGATCAAATGTCCAAAAAAATAGTCCCATAATTCCTACGCGTTTCGCCCCCCCTCCTTGAATGTGGGGCTCATCAGGGGAAAAAAAGAAGAAGGTGGCTGTATTCCAGTGTGGTAGCATCTATTATCGATGCACCCTATCCCTCATTTAAACTTTCTTCTTTGTCTTTTTTCTTATATGTTAGTTTGTCCCAACTGTACTATTGAGTACACTATTTTAGTGTGTTTAGATTAAAAGTTAATTTTTAATGGGTAATTGTCTCTTCTGGAAGAGTGGAGAGGCCACAATCCAAGCTGCTTGAGGTCTAGTGTGAAGTCTCCACGATCCGTGATGGTTTGGGGAGCAATGTCATCTGCTGGTGTAGGTCCACTGTGTTTTATCAAGACCAAAGTCAGCGCAGCCGTCTACCAGGAAATTTTGGAGTACTTCATGCTTCTCTCTGTTGACAAGCTTTTTGGAGATGGAAATGTCATTCTCCAGCAGGACTTGGCCCCTGTCCACACTGCCAAAAGTACCAATACCTGGTTTAAAAACAACAGCATCACTGTGCTTGATTGGCTGCAAACTCGCCTGACCTTAACACCATAGAGAATTTAATATGAGATAATCACGTTTTGATGGTATCTTAAATTTAGTTAGAAGCACTTGTACAGTGGGGAAAATAAGTATTTGATACACTGCCGATTTTGCAAGTTTTCCCACCTACAAAGAATGGATGGGTCTGTAATTTTTATCTTAGCTACACTTCAACTGTAAGAGACAGAATCTAAAAATAAAAACCAGAAAATCGCATTGTATGATTTTTTAAATTGCATTTTATTGCATGAAATAAGTATTTGATCACCTACCAACCAGCAAGCATTCTGGCTCTCACAGACCTGTTAGTTTTTCTTTAAGAAGCCCTCCTACTCTGCCCTCATTACCTATATTAATTGCACATGTTTGAAGTCATTACCTGTATAAAAGACAAATGTCCACATACTCAATCAATCACACTCCAACCTCTCCAACATGGTCAAGACCAAAGAGCTAAGGGACAAAATTGTAGAACTGCACAACGCTGGGATGGTCTACAGGACAATAGGCAAACAGCCTAGTGAGAAGGCAACAACTACTGGCACAATTATTATAGAATGGAATAAACACAAGATGACTGTCAATCTTCCTCGGTCTGGGTCTCCATGCAAGATCTCGCCTCGTGGGGTAAGGATGATTTTGAGAAAGGTAAGGAATCATCTTATAACCACATGGGAGGACCTGGTCATTGATCGGAATAGAGCTGGGACCACAGTCTCAAACATTACCATTAGTAACACACTATGTCGTCATGGATTAAAACCCTGCAGGGCAAGCAAGGTCCTCCTGCTCACACCAGCACATGTCCAGGCCAGTTTGAAGTTTATCAATGACCATCTGCATGATCCAGAGGAGGCATGGGAGGTCAGGTGGTCAGATGAGACCTAAATAGAACTTTTTGGTATCAACTACACTCGCCGTGTTTGGAGGAAGAAGAAGGATGAATACAACTCCAAGAACACCATCCCAACTGTGAAGCAGGGTGAGAGAAACATCCTACTTTAAGGGTGCTTTTTCTGCAAAGGGTACAGGACGATGGCACCATATAGAAGTGAGGGTGGACGGGATCACATATCAAGAGATTTTGGCCAACAACTTCCTTCCCTCGGTAAGAGAATTGATAACGGGTCATGGCTGGGTCTTCCAGCATGACAATGTGTCGAAGCACACAGCCAAGGAAACTAAGGAGTGGCTCTGTAAGCATTTCAAGGTCCTGCAGTGGCCTAGCGAGTCGCCAGACCTGAACCCAATAGAAAATCTTTGGAGGGAACTGAAACTCAACGTTGCCCAGCGACAGCCCTGAAACCTGAAAGATCTGGAGAAAATCTGTATGGAGCAGTAGGCCAAAATCCCTGCTGCAGTGTGTGCAAACTTGGTCAAGAACTACAGGAAACGTCTGACCTCTGTAATTGGAAACAAAGGTTTCTGTACCAAATATTAAGATCTGTTTTTCTATTGTATTAAATCATTATTGCATGCAATAAAATGCAAATTAATTATGTAAAAAGCATAATGTGATTTTCTGGATTTTATTTTTTAGATTCTGTCTCACAGTTGAAATGTACCTACGATAGAAATTGCAGACCTCTCAATTCTTTGTAGGTGGGAAAACTTGAAAAATCGGCAGTATATAAAATATTTATTTTCCCCACTGTATAAAGGAAGGTGTATGGTATTCATCAGAGAATGTTTCAGAAATCTGCCTCAACGCTTTTCCCCAACAGGTTCATCAGGAGGCTTGATACAAGGATGATAATTGATGATGTTCAGCATAGTGTGCCTAATAGCCAGGTGTCCATGTTTAAATATTCCACTTCATCCTAAACCGCAACCCAGACGAGGAAACCCATTCCCATTCCTAGAGCTGAATTGTCATAGGATATTTTCCTGGGTTTTATTTCCTAGGTTCCAGCCGGTGTTTGCACTTCTGCCGGCCCCCGTGCAGGCTCTTATCTCATGTCCTGGCACTCATTTCCTCGGAAAACATCTAGACAAAAGACACAGGCGCCTTCTGTCACCATTGTCATTTGGGGACACCGCATGGTTTCACATCTTGCTGGGAACCCCACAGGCAGCCTCCTGTGGTCATTTCACCTTTTCAGATTGGGGGGGGTAGCTCTCCCTTCAGGGAGATCTGGATGGCTCATGTGGACATCAACTCTCTGACCCTGGTATATCTCGGGGTCATAATATGGAATGCTCACTATTGGCCGGGCATATACTTGCGCTCTTTTGTCCTTCATTTATTCAACGAGAAAGGAATTTTATGGTAAATACAGAAGTCAAAATTTTCACAACTAAAGCACTGGGAACTCGGGTCAAAACGTTTTTGCTTTCATTAGCCCTAATGTCCAACGTGGCTTAATTCTATGTATTGATTTGTAAAGTTACAATTTGTATGTATAAATATATTTATAGCTTTCTCCTTTTTGTTAGCATTATTTATATACAGTATGTGTTTTAATAAAACTGTGAGAACTATGGGCTGAATTTTCATTTCTATAATTATAAATCTTGGTGTAAAATTAGTGAAGAGTAACTGCAGGTGGATCTGTATCAGGGCGTGTTCACACATTGGGATTTGTGGGAGAAATAATCTGCATCAAAGTCCTCACATGTAGACCTGCAATAAGTCCTTCAGATCTCATCGACAATTTATTTTAAGTCTTCAGCAGCAACCTTTAAAAAACACCATGATACTCGCTTACCATGTTGCCCATACAGCCTGATTAGTCGTCCAGGTCATAGTTGGCGAAAACATTTTTTGGACCGATTTCTTTTTGTAAAGAGGCATCATTTGCTTTTCGCTGAGGGTCTGACTGCTGGTGCCGCTGTTCCATTGGACAGAACCTGGCAGAGGTCATATTACATCGGCCACTTTCGGAAGTAGACTGGGGAACCGGGTTTTCTCTGCAGGCTTTATTGTATGGCATAAAGCCCTGCAGCTCCAGCAAAATAAACACAGCCTTACTGGCAAAGCTACAAAACAAAAGATAAATGATAGGACAGGTTCGCCCACACAGGTTGTAGCCAAGCCTTTAGCTCCTTCCTGAGCTATGGCATTCCAGTCTGGACACCTTGCCTCTCCAAACTCAACAGAAAAAAAATAGTGACTGAGCATTTAAGCTTGCTCAGCATCACCCTGAGGGGAGGTAGGGTGAATGACTTCCCACCCTCTTTGCCATTCACATAAAACCACACCCTTTAGGTGAGTTAACCCCTAATATATAACATGCTGGAGGAAATAACACCAGTGACTGTCACATATTCCCCCCCTCTGCCCAAAGCTGGGGGTTTGGGCACCTTCAGACACCAGACAGGGAATTCTAGACAGGGCATCAGCATTCCCGTGCAACTTCCCGGGCTTATTCTCCAGATGAAAATTAAAGTCTTGAAGACCTAAGAACCATCTAGTTACCCTAGTATTTTTACCCCTCTTTTTCCTCAACCATCTCAAAGGGGCATGGTTTGAAACCAATTTAAACTTCCGGCCTAGTAGGTAATATCGCAGTGTATCTAAGGCCCATTTTATGGCTAAACACTCTTTTTCTACTATTGCGTAGTTCTTCTCGCAGGACAAGAGCTTCCGGCTCAGATAGAGAATGGGATGTTCTTCCCCATTTATCTCTTGAGAGAGTACGGCTCCTAGGTCAACCTCTGAAGCATCTGTCTGGACCAAAAATTATTTTTTTAAAGTCTGATGCGACCAGGACCGGCTGCTTACACAGTGCTAGCTTCAACTGTTGAAACGTGGTCACTGTTTCCTCCGTCCACTTCACCATGGTTGATCTGGTGCCTTTTTAGAGGTCCGTAAGTGGCGCAGCCATCATGGCAAAACTTGGGATAAACTGCCGGTAATATCCCACCATTCCCAGGAACGATCTCACTTGCTTCTTGGAGAGTGGTTGCTGACAGGTCTGGATTGACTCCACTTTATTGACTTGTGGGTTTATTTTGCCTCTCCTGATGACATAGCCCAAGTACTTGGCTTCCTCTTTTCCAATGGCACATTTTCTTGGATTTTAGTAAATCCTGCCTTCCTCAGAGCATCCAGAACGGCCTGTAGTTTAGGTAGATGACTAGCCCAGTCTGAGTTAAAGACTACAGTGTCACCAAGGTAGACTGCGGCATACTCCTTATGTGGGGCTATGATCTGATCCATAGCCCTCTGGAAGGTGGCTGGGGCCCCCTGTAGTCCAAACGGCATCCGAGTGTATTGAAAGCACCCATGAGTTGTCGAGAAAGCTGTCTTCTCCTTGGCCATCTGGGACATAAGGATCTTCCAATAGCCCTTCGTCAGGTTGAGGGTGGTAATATACCTCGCTGGTCCCAGCCTCTTGATGAGCTCGTTGACGTGAGGCATCGGGTATGCGTCACACTTGGACACCTCATTCAGTCGGCGGTAGTCGTCACAAAACCTCCATTCTCCGTTGGGTTTTGGCACAAGGACGATGGGGCTCAACCATCCACTTTGACTTCTCTATCACGCCGAGGTCTAACATCCTCTTCACCTCGGCCGTGATCACCTCCTGGCGTGTTCAGGAATCCTTTACGGCTTCAGGTTCACCATTACATGTGGCTAATTTAGCACATTATGTTCTACCACCTGGGTATACCCCAGCAGCTCTGAGAACAGGTCCCAATTCTGCTGGAGCAGTTCTCGACACTTTGCTTCTGGGCTGGCAAAAGGGTCTCCGCTATAGTGCCATCTTCAATCTGGCCTTTGGGAGTGGCTGCCAGACAAGGAGTTCTCACGGGTTCCCAATCTCGCCACAACTTGAGCAGGTTTACATGGTACACCTGGTCTGGTTTTCTTCAGCCAGGCTGATGGACTCTGTAGTTCACTTCACTGAGTTTCTCCACCACCTCATACGGGCCTTGCCACTTGGCCAGGAGCTTCGTTTTAACGGTGGGAATGAGAACCAGAACACGATCCCCAGGCTGGAACTGTCCCAGTCTTGCCGACCAGTTAAAGACCCTCGCCTGGGCTTCCTGCTCCTGAAGGAGATGTTCCTTCCTGATGGGCATCACCTTCGCCATTCTCTCCTGTAACTGGGCGATATGTTCAATGATTCTCCGGTGGGGTGTGAACTCGGCCTCCCAGGTTTCCTTGGCAGTATCAAGGAGACCTCCTGGATGAAGTCCATACAGGAGCTCAAATGGAGAGAAGCCAGTGGAGGCTTGAGGAACTTCTCTGATGGAGAAAAGTAGAAATCGGAGCAGGTAGTCCCAGTCTCGCCCCATCCTTTTCAACGACCTTCTTGAGCATCGCCTTTAAAGGTCTTGTTGAAGTGTTCCACTAGGCCGTCCGTCTGCGGATGGTAAACTGAGGTCCGAATCTGGGCAATCTGAAGGGCTCTGCATAGCTACTTCATCGCTCTTCTCATGAAGGGGGTTCCTTGGTCTGTCAAAATCTCTTTTGTCAGACCTGTCCGTGCAAAAATATGGACCAGCTCTCGGGCTATTCTTTTACTGGATGAGTTCCTTAGGGGTACCGGTTCGCATAGGCCATGACCACCAGGATATATTGGTGGCCCCAAGCCAGTTTAACTAAGGGACCCACGAGGTCCATGGTAATCCTCTGAAATGGGTCCTCTATCATAGGTAGTGGAACCAAGGGACTACGGAAGTGGGAGGTTGGCACGGTTATCTGGCTGGTGGGGCAGGACCTACAATAGTTTAAGATTTCCCGGTAACATCCTGGCCAATAGAACCTCCTCAATATTCTCTCCTGGGTTTTCTCAACTGTAGCTGTCCCGCTAGAATATGTGAGTGGGCCATTTCTAATACCCTCCGACGGTATGACCCTGGAACTAACAGCTGTTCCACTACCTCTTCACCTTTTAGTTAGTTACCCAGTATAAAAGCTCCCCCTGAACTGGAAAGTGTGGGTACCTGGTTTCCACCCCCGGCACTTGAGCAATACCATTACAAACAGTAACATTCTCTCACGCCCCTTTCAAAGTCACTTCCTGAACTTGAGCTGACCCAAAGTTCTCTCCGGGCACCTCCAATTCCGAGAGGTCAGCCACCTTGGTCACAGTCTGGTCCTCGTCGCCAGAAAGGACACAGTGGGAACTCATCCACTTCCGATGTCGACTGGGATATTTCTCTCGGGTCCTGGCTTTTGTCCACGTAACTCAGTCTCGATCCCTTCCCCCACAAGTCCCAGAACAAGAGAAAATCGCGCCCCAATATGACGGGATGCATCAGGTCCTTGACCACCCTGACCTCATGGGATTGGGCGCCACAGTCTGTTCCAGCTGTCACTCTGGCCACCGGGTAGTTCTTGGCGTCCCCATGTATGCAGCAGACGCCCACAGATTTAGTAGGGGTCCAGACTCCCATAGTCCAACAACCCCAGGACCATCACCCCATTAACAGAAATGGCACACGCCTGCGGCCCCTCGCTGGGTTGACAGTCCACACTGCAGGCTGGGTAAGCATTATAATGCAGCGGCTTGTGGCATTACGGTAGTTGTCCAGGATGTGTTTTGGCTGACTATGTACCTCCCCCTCAGGTGACTGGTCACATGACTGTGACATAGCACAGGTCCTGTGCACAACTAGAGGATGATAAGGCGGATGCAGAGCACATGCACCAAGTGGTTGAGACCACTCTGCAGGACACCCGTGATGAAAATGGTGACCTCCGCAGAAAGACCCTTGGTCTGGAAGCTCAGGTGAAGGAGTTGCAGACGTTCTGTGATAATCTCCAGAGGGCAGAGACATGCCTTAAGGAAAGAATCAGCAAGGTGGAAGCTGAGCGGAAAAAGATGGAGGAGTCTATCGGAGAAGCCACAGACCAGGGCCAGGAGTTGGCCATTGGAGATGGGAGGTATGAAACAAATACCTACTCGAATAATGCGAACTCGGATGATTCGGTGGAAGTAGGAGCCGAGATCAAGGAGCTCAAGGAGTCGCTACAAGCCCATTTGAAGCAAGAGAAGCTTGAAAGACTGGCTGTTGAGAGCCGAGTGGGCGCATTGGAGACAGAGAAGTCTGAGAGAACTCTACTGTTAAAAGAGCAGTTGAAGCAGGAAGAGCTTCAGATATGGGCTGCTGAGAGGCGAGTAGCTGAGCTAGAGGAAGAAGTTTTCGAGCTCAAAGGTCGCCTAGCAAAGTATCACTCAGTGAACGAGGCCTCCTTGGAGAAGGAAAAGGGCAAACCAGTTGCACTCACTCCCTTATACCATGAGAAGGTGGACCTGAGGAGAGCCAAGAGAGTGTTAACAGAAGATAAATATGAAATGGAAGTGGTAAAGATGAAAATTTGTGAATTTGTAGCTGTGAGTCAGCTCAGGGGAAGTATACAGGGTGAAGAAGCTGAAAGTCAGTTGCCCCTGAAACCTGAGCTAGATGATCTTTTGGAGACCACTGGTGAGACAGAAACCTCTCGGTACAAGTGCCTCATAGATGTACCCGAGGATTTGAGAGAATGCACCAGTGAGTCTGTGCATGAAGAGTTTAAGAAGGCCGTGGGAGCCTGTGAGGTGTACTCGACCTCAGAAGCTAAACAGCTGGTGGTCCTGTCCACGACTGAAGTCACAGTGAAGAGGGTGGCGATCCTAAGTGACATACACTGGCGATATATTCACACAAAGCAGTTTCTCCGGTTGAAGACGGAACAAGCCGTTAGACAACTGGAGCTTATGAGAAAAGCTCAGAGTCTGCGGGAAGAGGTCATCCGGGTGCCTCATGTTCTGGTGAGAAAGCTCATTGGGAGAAATGGCCGAGCCATGCAGATGATGGTAAAGAAGTCGGGTGTGATGAGAGTAAGCAGTCCACGTGATCGACAGGACTGGATACCAGATGAAGACGGCATGGTGTCATTCTCCGCTGTAGGAACGGAAGAAAGTCTTGCATATATACGCATGCTGATGGAGTACCGAGTGACCTACCTGCGAGAGGTAGAACAGTTGAATCTCGCTAGACTGCGAGTGGAAAGACAGAATCGCCTGAGCGGCAGAAGGTGGCAGCTGTCTAGAAATTGTGAGACCAGACAGAGAAAGGGCCCCCTAAATAACAGAACAGCTACAGCTGAAGTTAGGGACCTATCAAGATGTCCTGAGAGTAGTGGGCATGGGTTTAGAGGTAGTGAGACCTCCAGTAACTCAGGTTTGAGAGGCCCATACAAACGACCCAATAGAGTATGGGACAGTACGGAGTCTAACCGGACCTTAGATACCAGGGTGTGTGAGTCATTCTGCGGTATTGACCGCTGGGAGCAGGGGAGGTCTGACAAGGTTACGACTGACCGCTGGGAGCGGGGGAGGTCTGACAAGGTTACGACCGACCGCTGGGAGCGGGGGAGGTCTGACAAGGTTACGACCCGGAAATGTGACTTGACGAAGTCAGTGACAATGACAGATGGTAGGTCCCTAAAGGAATGGGCTAATGTCGTTGGCTAATGTTCCAGGGGCTGAGCAGCGCAATTGTCAAGTACATGGTCTCTGTGTGAACTGGGGGTTATAATGTGATTGTGTATATTGTGTGTTCAATGCCACAAGTTTGAACAGAGGGGGGATATGTAATGCAGCAGCTTGTGGCATTATGGTAGTGGTCCAGGATGTGTTTTGGCTGACCATGTACCTCCCCCTCAGGTGACTGGTCACATGACTGTGACATAGCACAGGTCCTGTGCACACAGAATGTCTAATCACATGACTGTGACATCAGCACAGGTCCTGTGTGCATTGGAAGATATAAAAACCCTGGTAGTTTTGAGACAGGGGGGGTAAGGCGTGAGGCCTGTTCCCGTGTGGGGCACCATCAGCCTGGAGAGGCTTACTGAGGCCTAGAGAGGCCTGGTGAAGCCTGAAAGGCAGAGGCTGGATGTTGGCTGTGTAAACATACCAGTAGCCTTGGATGGTACGAGGGCTGGAGACCCTCATCTGGGAAGCCGTAAAGCCACAGCGGTGGCCGAACAAACCTAAAGCAGCTAAAACCCGGCGAAGGTAAAAACACTGATTGATGTGGACATTTATGTTGTTGCCTAGCTGAGGGCTGTATCTGGAGCTAAGTGGACGTGTCTGTCGCTGGAAAGGCTCTTGGACATTATGTGTATGATATGTCGGCGAGCCACTGAGATGGACTCGGTTATGAGCGGTTTATGATAAATAATAAACTGCTGGACTGTGAAATACCGGAAGGTGTTGCCTGGTGTGCCTTAATTTACCCGGTGCAGAGAGTATCTCCCAGCATGATGACTAGCGCTGCCTTACAGCATAATGTGAACCTTGTCTGCCTAGGCTGCAGTCCATTGACTCAACAGATGTATGACACTGGGCGGCCACGTGTCCTGGATTGTGACACGGCCAACAGATTACATCCTTAACAACAGTCCTTGCGGCACCTTCAGTGGAAGTGGGACGCCCCCCCAGTTGTGGCTCTGAACCCCTTCCGTAGTAAACCCACCCCCTTTTGGGCACTCCAGTACAGGGAGGGATTTTTCAACCATTTGGTAGCTCTCTACCAGACCCACAAGGTCGTCGGTGTTCCAAGGGTTGCCCTGGGCAACCCTGATCTGCACTGGCCTGGGTAGGGAATGGATGAACCTGTCCATCACCACATGCTCAACCATCTGGGCAGGAGAGGAAGACTGTGGCTGCAACCACATCTGGACTAGATGTAGCAAGTCAAAAATCTGTGAGCGTGGAGGTCTGTCGCCAGCATATGCCCAGTGATGGACCCTTTGCACTTTGACAGACAGTCACTCCTGAGAGTGCCAATATCTCGGTTTCAATTTGGCGTATTCCTTTGCGTCTTGTAAAGTCAGATCATAATAGGCCTTCTGCGGCTCCCCGGGCAAATATGGCACCAAAACCTCCGCCCACTGCCCCAGCGGCAATCTCTCCCATTCCGCCACCCTCTCAAAAACAGTCAGGAACGCCTCAACATCATCCCCCGGGGTCATCTTCTATAATGCTCTCCTTACTCTCTCCAGTAGGTAACTAATTAAAAATAGTTACCTACAGGCCAGCTATTTAAAACTGTGGTTGTCCGTCACACGTATCACATATCACTGCGGTTCAAATCCAGCCATTTGTACTGAACGTGGAAAATATATAAAATGGGCAAGGTGCGGGGCAAGAGACGGGGAAGTGGACGTGATGGTGATGATGGTGCATGCAGAGGACAAGGACAAGGCCATGGGCTAGCTGAAATTGTGCCACAACAAACACCCACATCTTCTCGCTCGACCTTCCTGTGGCAATTAATAGGGGACCGCAGAACAGCACTATCGAACAAAGATCAGTGTGAAAAGGTTATTGGTTGGATAGCAGATTCCATGCTTCCAGTCACTTAGCCACCACCACCCTGTCTGCCACACAGTCAAGTCTCAGTAACCGTGAGTCTGGACCGCATATTCCTCACCCTGATCCTCCTTCCTCCCACCATTCCGAGTGCCTGGAGACAACTGATCCCACACTTGGACAGTCTGAAGAGATGTTCACTATTCCATTTATAGAAATCGGGCCTCTCCCCCGGTCCACTTGAAGCGGGGCAAGAGGAGATCGCATGTAGCAATGCCCAAATATTTGAGCAGCCACGGTCACACGAAGGCGACGGTGGGAAAGTGTCACAAGAGGTGGACGATGATGAGACACAATTGCCAGAAAGTGAGGAGGAGGACCAGGGTGCGGAATTGGAAGACGAGGTGGTGGATGATATAGTAACTGACCCAACTTGGCAAGAGAACATATAGAGCGAGGACAGCAGCACACGGGGGGAGGCATAGCACCACAAAAGGCAGGAAGAAGCAGTGTGGTGGCCGCAGACAGAAGGCGGGCAACCGTTCCCCGTAACATCAACATGACGGACGTTGCCAGTACAACTGTTAGGTCTTTCCGAGTCTGGTTGTTTTTTAACCCCTTAACAACATGTGACGTACTAATACGCGTCTGTGCCCTGGGCTTTAAGAGCCAGACCCGTATTAGTACGTCATGGCGATCGCGTGCGCACACAGGCTGTGAGAGTGCAATCGCTGCCAGGTGTCAGCTGATTGTCACAGCTGAAACTCGGTACTATGTGCAGGGAGCAGTCAAGCACCGCTCCCAGCACATTAACCCCCGCGATGCTGCGATCGAAGTCGATCGCAGAATTGCGGTGGCAAGGGGAGGTGATCGCAGATACTCACCTCCTCTTCCGGCTTCCAGCGCTGTCTGCCGTGGCTTCCAGGATGTTGCCATGACGACCCAATGTCGTCATGACAACATCCGGGTCACCAGACAGCAGGAAGATTTTTTGGACATGCGCAGTGCATCTCCAAACTATCTTCTCCCTGTCCAGCGCTGACAGCCTGCATGGCACAGGGATGGTGCTGCATTCCTGTGCCAAGCAGGCGATCAGAGAAAAAAAAGTGAAAGTCCCATAGTGGGACAAAGTAATAAAGTATAAAAACTATCAGAAAGTGAAAAAAAAATTAAAAAAAAATTGCAAAAATATTTTTTAAAATAATCCACCAAAAATAAAAATATAATGTACCCGTCAATAAATATTATTATACAAAAAAAAAAACAAAAAAACAATAAAAGTACACATATTTGGTATCGCCGCGTCCGAAACAACCTGACCTATAAAACTGTCCCACTAGTTAACCCCTTCAGTGAACACGGTAAAAAAAAAAAAAAAAAAAAACGAAGCAAAAAACAAATGCTTTATCACCATACCGCCAAACAAAAAATGGAATAACACGCGATCAAAAAGACAACTATAAATAAAAATGGTACCACTGAAAATGTCATCTCGTCCCGCAAAAAACAAGCCACCATACAGCTCCATCAGCCGAAAAATAAAAAAGTTATAGCTCTCAGAATAAAGCGATGCTAAAAAATAATTTTTTCTATAAAATTGCTTTTATTATGTAAAAGTGCAAAACATAGAAAAACTATATAAATGTGGTACCGCTGTACACGTACTGACCCGAAGAATAAAGCTACCATATCAATTTTACCACACGCGGAACAGAATAAAAAAAAACAAAAAAAACAATTCCTGAATTGTTGGCTTTTGTTTATTCTGCCTCCCAAAAAATCGGAATAGAAAGCGATCAAAAAATGTCACGTGCCTGAAAATGGCTCCAATAACAACGTCAACTCATCCCGCAAAAAACGAGCCGTCACATGACTGTCTGCCAAAATCTGGAAAAATTATAGCTCTCAAAATATGGCGATGCAAAAACTAGATTTTACAAAAAATGCGTATTTTAGTGTGTGACAGCTGTCAATCATAAAAACCCCATATGATTCTGGCATTGCTGTAATCACACCGACCTGAAGAATAAAGTCGTCTAATCACTTATACCGCACGAGGAACGGCGTAAAAAATAAACTCTCGGGTTAGGGTTGGGCTAGGGTTAGGGCTGGGTTTGGGGTTAGAGTTGTGATAGGGTTGGGATTTTTTTCAAAAGTAAGAAAAAAAGATGACGATATGGCGACTAGTGTTGAGCGCAAGTGCTCGCTACTTGAGTTTGCATCGGGTGTTCTGGTATGCATTGAGTATCGTGGGTATTTGAGTGACATGCTCGAGTCTCTGCCCCATATGCTTCGCGGCTAAAAAAACTTTGCGGGGATTGCCTGCCATGCACGAGCGATCCCCGCATGTTTTTTTTGGGGTGTCTAATAACCATGAAACATGCAGAGCAGGGACTCGAGCATGTCACTCGAGCACACGCTGTACATGGTGCATACCTGAGTACCCGATGCAAACTCAAGTAGCGAGCACTTGCGCTGAAGACTAATGATAACTTATTCAATATGATGACCTAATGTTATCAAATTCTGTGTTGTACCTCTGGGTTCAAAATGTTCACTATACACCTTAATAAAATCCTTGAGGGGTATAATTTCCAAAATGGGGTCACTTGTGGGGGAGCTCCAATGTTTGGGCACACAGGGACTCTCCAAATGCAACATGGTATCCGCTAACAAATTGTCGGCTCAAATTGTTAGCGGACACCATGTTGCGTTTGGAGAGCCCCTGTGTGCCCAAACATTGGAGCTCCCCCACAAGTGACCCCATTTTGGAAACTAGACCCCCCAAGGCACCTATCTAGATGCATTGTGAGCACTTGGAACCCCCAGGTGCTTCACAAATTGATTCATAAAAATGAAAAAGTGTTTTTTTTTTCACTTTTTCATTTTTAAGAATCAATTTGTGAAGCACCTGGGGGTTCCAAGTGCTCACTATGCATCTAGATAGGTGCCTTGGGGGTCTAGTTTCCAAAATGGGGTCACTTGTGGGGGAGCTCCAATATTTGGGCACACAGGGGCTCTCCAAACGCAACATGGCGTCCGCTAATTATTCAAGCAAATTTTACAATCAAAAAGTCAAATGGCGCTCCTTCCCTTCCGAGCCCTGCCGTGCGCCCAAACAGTGTTTTTTCCCCACATATGGGGTATCTGCGTGCCCAGGGGAAATTGCACAACAAATTTTGGGGTCCATTTTTTCTTGTTACCCCTGTGAAAATAAAAAAAATTGGGTATAAAGTAACATTTTTGTGAAAAAAGCTAAATGTTCATTTTTTTCTTCCACATTCCAAAAATTCCTGTGAAGCACCTGAAGGGTTAATAAAGTTATTGAATGTGGTTTTGAGCACCTTGAGGGGTGCAGTTTTTAGAATGGTGTCACTTTTGGGTATTTTCTGTCATAAAGACCTCTCAAAGTGACTTCAAATGTGATGTGGTCCCTAAAAAAATGGTTTTGTAAATTTTGTTGGAAAAATGAGAAATCGCTGGTCAACTTTTAACCCTTATAGCTCCCTAACAAAATAAAATTTTGGTTCCAAAATTGTGCTGATGTAAAGTAAACATGTGGGAAATGTTATTTATTAACTCTTTTGTGTGACATATCTCTCTGATTTAAGGGCATAAAAATTCAAATTTTGAAAATTGCAAAATTTTCAAAATGTTCGCCAAATTTCCGTTTTTTTCACAAATAAACGCAAGTGATATCGAAGAAATTTTACCACAATCATGAAGTACAATATGTCACGAAAAAACAGTCTCAGAATCAGGGGGATCCGTTGAAGCGTTCCAGAGTAATTACCTCATAAAGTGACAGTGGTCAGAATTGTAAAAATTGGCCTGGTCATTAACGTGCAAACCACCCTCGGGGGTTAAGGGGTTAAAGACTCTGCCGATAACCCCAAAAAGGCCATTTGCACCACCTGCCAGGCCAGCATCAGTAGAGGTAGCAAAACTACCAGCCTGACCACCACAAGCATGATCAGGAAGATGGCAGCAAAGCATCTGACTAAGTGGCCCAAATCCAAGGGTCCAGGAACAGTGTCTGCGGGTGACATCACTGCTTCTTCCGCTGTTGTGCATGCAAACCAATCCTCTGTCCATGGCGCATGTGAAGATGCCTTACACCGGTCATTGCACACTCAACTAGCACCATCAGCAAGCACGTCCACGTCCTTGTCCCAGCGTAGCGTTCAGTTGTCAATACCCCAGTCCTTGGAACGCAAACGCAAATAAGGAGCCAACGTCTCATAGGCCACACTACTAAATTCACATATTTTGCGACTGCTTGCGCTCAAAATGTTGCCCTTTAGGCTCGTGGAGACGGCAGCTTTCTGTTACCTGATGAAGGCGGCCGTCCCTTGGTACTCGGTCCCCAGCCGCCACTATTTCTCCCCGTGTGTCGTCACCGCATTACACAAGCACGTGTCCATCGTTAGCCGTGCCCTCAACAATGTAGTTACGGGGAAAGTCCACCTAACCACGGACAAGTGCTTCTGGGCAGGGACGGACCTTGGGACGGAACACGTCCAAACAATATTTTTGCTTTAGGAGCAGTTCGTTTTTTAATGCTTATTTTGTGACTTTGATTTTGCTTATTAGTCAGTAATGAATGAAAAGACAGGACCTGTTTCAAAGGATCTTTGCTGTGAAGAGATGATGGTATATCTGGAGTAATGGCATTCGCTTCAATTGTATCCTGTGGGATCTCAAGATCATCAGATTTAAAAATTGCAGATGTCAGCTGTCCCTCTGATCTCCTGGTACAGTCATCTGCCAAGGATAAAACAAATTATTATATTTTGAATAAAATATCCTTGAATTTTATATTTTTGAACATTTCTACTTAACGTGATTGTAGAAATGGCAAGTTATTTAAAAATGTTAAATTATTCTCCAAGACAATGACAGTTCACAGTCTAATAGAAAACCTCATAGGATGAACCAGTGGAGCGTGGTGTCCAACTGATTGTTCATTCTGCCTCCCAAATATGGAATAAAAAGCCACCAAACAATGTTATGTAGGTGAAATAATACCAATAAAAACTTCTACTCATCTCACAAAAAACAAGTCCCCACTCAGGTTCATCATCTGTCAGTGGAAAACCAGAGGTTTCCACATTATTAGTGGCTCAAAGGCTCTTGAAAAGCAACATGGCTTCCATAACCCAATCCAGCAATATCTGCTCTCCCAAAGTCAAATCCCCCCCACACTTCTGAGCCTTGCAGTGCACCCAAACCACATTCAGCATCCATGTATTTGGCATTACTATAGTGAGAAGAACCCACTTAATTTATGGTGTGTGTCTCCTGGAGCACAATCTGGACACTATGTGTTGGACAATAAAATGGTCTATTTGCAATTTTCACTCTCAAACATCCCCATATCAAAGTTTAAATCACGCCCCTTTCACCTCATTTAAACTAAATCAATAAAAAAAAAACACACACATATTTGGTGTCGCCGCGTTCAGAATTGCCCGACCAATATAAAGAAATAATTAATCCGATCGGTAAACGGCGTAACGAGAAAAAAATGCCAGAATTATGTTTTTTTGGTCGCCGCAACATTGCAATAAAATGCAATAATGGGCGATCAAAACATCGGATCTACCCCTAAAATTGAATCAATAAAAACATCAGCTCGGCACCCAAAAAACTAATCCCTCACTCGACCCCAGATAACGAAAAATGGAGACGCAACTGTGAAATTGCATTTTATTTTGCAATTTAACCGCACTTGGATTTTTTTCTCCCCACTTTCTAGTACATGATATGGTAAAAGCGAAAAATAAAAAAAGTTATGGCTCTGGGAACAAGGGGAGCAAAAAACGAAAACGCAAAATGCTTTGGTCATGAAGGGGTTAAAGACTACCAGGGAGTTACACACTTATAGTGAGGCCGGCCGATCCCACCACAATCAAACTATCAAATCAGAATGAATGTGTATTTATCGCAATGTAATGCTATCGCAATCCTGTTTGAAGTTAGTTGGTTTTAAAAGAGATTGAAAAGTCAGGATAAAGGGAAACTCTGTTGTTATTGTACAGAAATTCACACTTGGCCTCACTGCACATTTAATGTTGTCGATAATAAAAGTGAAGTTTGGCCAGAAAGACTGGACCTGGTCTTGTAGGGACCATATGAGGACATTCAGCAGCACAGAAGGGAGAGAAGGGAGATTCATCCAATAAGATATCAGGGATCTAGGAAGCCAACAGCATCATTACCCTCCACTTTCTCTACAGGCACATCACAATATTTTTTTTCAAGTGATTTTCTAGCTTGTCAGCACATTCTAAGTACGCTGTCATTCGGCTTTATAGTTTACAGATCTGGGCAGGTAACGGTCAGCGTCTCCTAATCCCAGGGGGTAGGTGGATCCTCCAGGTTGTAAGTTCTATAGAAAAGGGCTTTCAATGTCCACAGTCATTTGAACAGTTTTGGGTGGAGGAGAATGTTGTGATCTAGAGGCAAAATGGTGATCACACGATTGTGATACGGCCGGACTACACCACCGATAAAGCAGCCACAGCCGGTGACTGAGAAGAATCTGTGACTTCTCATTATTTAGTGGTTACTACTCACCTGGGTAGTCATATGTAGGAATCTCCTCTTTAAACCGCTCATCACCCCTCACATATGTCTCTGTAGTATTAATATGGGTCAGATCTTCACCCTGAAACAAATATTGTAAAAGTCACAGACAGATGGAGAAGTTCCATCTATGATCAGCTCTAATCCTGCCATCTCCACCGTTCTCATTACACAAGTATAAAACATATAATACTGGTGGATAAAACAAGACTGAGCACAAGACCTTCACAGCCGTCTACACATTATAAAGGAGATCTCATGACACCTTCTCTCCATCTACCTGATGATCCTGAGGAACATTGGGGTCTTCTTGTTTACAGTCCTGTGGAAGAAGAGGACGGGGACATCTCTTACTGGATAGATCTGGAGGAAACACATACAGGGACTGAATTCATTCTTTACATACAGATAATTATAGGCTGTGTGTATTTAGTCCTGACTATTACCTGGTGATGTGAGGGGCTGGGGAACCTCCATCATGACGTCCTTGTACAGATCTTTGTGTCCTTCTAAATACTCCCACTCCTCCATGGACAAATAGACAGTGACATCCTGACACCTTATAGGAACCTGACACATACAATGATACCATCATCCCCCCGATCCCTCCATAGTGTTACTGTATAATGTCCCAGCATTCCCAGCAGTGTCACCTCTCCAGTCAGCAGCTCAATCATCTTGTAGGTGAGTTCTACGATCTTCTGGGCATTGATGTCCTCATGTATCAGGGGGTGAGGTGGAGGCCCTGTGATTGTGCTCAGGGGTCTTTCCCATCCCTCAGACACAGGGTCCTGACAGCGCTCACTAGAGGTCTTCTTCACTAATGTGTAATCCTGGTTATGGAGAGACACATTAATAAATCTCACTTCAGACATTTCCAGAGTCCTCACCTCTCCAGTTCTGTCCATCTGTTATTCCCATAGATAAGAATGATGTAATGTGACGTCATCAGAATCTCTCACCTCTCCAGTAAGCCGGAAGAGGATCTCTAGGGTGAGGTGGAATATCCTCTCCACCATCTTGTCTCTGTCCATATCCATCTTTGATGGATAAATCAGGAAAATTCTCTTATATAGAAGATATTCACTGAGAGGATCCGATATTGTAGAGACCTAAATGAGAAGAAGATGAGCCGATGTAACAAGTAGATGTAAAAAAGATTAATAAATACTGTAAATTAAAGAGATATTCATTACATGTGACATGAGAAATGAAATACCTACAATCGCAATCTTAAGGCTTATATTCATCATATCAACCCAAATATAACAAGTAGAACAAAAAATAACATATGATAGTAATAAGACAACACAGGTAGGAAAACGGGGGCACACCCGGTATACATACAGGTGCATCTCACTAAATTAGAACATCAGCAAAAAGCTACTTTATTTCAGTTCTTCAATACAAAAAGTGAAACTCATATATTATATAGAGTCATTACACACAGAGGGATCTATTATATAGAGTCATTACACACAGAGGGATCTATTATATAGAGTCATTACACACAGAGGGATCTATTATATAGAGTCATTACACACAGAGGGATCTATTATATAGAGTCATTACACACAGAGGGATCTATTATATAGAGTCATTACACACAGAGGGATCTATTATATAGAGTCATTACACACAGAGGGATCTATTATATAGAGTCATTACACACAGAGGGATCTATTATATAGAGTCATTACACACAGAGGGATCTATTTCAAGCGTTTATTTCTGTTAATGTTGATGATTATGGCTTACAGCCAATGAAAACACAAAAGTCATTATCTCAGTAAATTAGAATACTTTATAACATCAGCTTGAAAAATGCTTTTAAAATCCGAACTGTTGTCCTACTGAAATGTATGTTCAGTAAATGCCCTCAATACTTGGTCGGGGCTCCTTGTGCATCAATTACTGCATCAATGCGGCAATGTGGCATGGAGGCGATCAGCCTGTGGCCCTGCTGAGGTGTTATGGAAGCCCAGGTGGCTTTGATAGCAGCCTTCAGCTCATCTGCATTGTTGGGTCTGGTGTCTCATCTTCCTCTTGACAATACCCCATAGATTCTCTATAATAGATTCTCTATGGGGTTAAGGTCAGGCAAGTTTGCAGCCAATCAAGCACAGTGATACTGTTGTGTGTAAACCAGGTATTGGTACTTTTGGCAGTGTGGACAGGGGCCAAGTCCTGCTGGAGAATGAAATATCCATCTCCAAAAAGCTTGTTGGCAGAGGGAAGCATGAAGTGCTCTAAAATTTCCTGGTAGACGGCTGCGCTGACTTTGGTCTTGATAACTCACAGTGGACCTACACCAGCAGATGACATGGCTCCCCAAACCATCACTGATTGTGGAAACTTCACACTAGACCTCCAGCAGCTTGGATTGTGGCCTCTCCACTCTTCCTCCAGACTCTGGGACCTTGATTTCCAAACGAAATGCAAAATTTACTTTCATCTGAAAACAACACCTTGGACCACTGTGCATCAGTCCAGGTCTTTTTCTCCTTGGCCCAGGTAAGACGCTTCTGGCGGTGTCTATTGGTCATGAGTGGCTTGACACAAGGAATGCGACACTTGTAGCCCATGTCCTGGATACGTCTGTGTGTGGTGGCTCTTGAAGCAATGACTCCAGCAGCAATCCACTCCTTGTGAATCTCTCACAAATTTTTTGACTGGCCTTTTCTTAACAATCCTTTCAAGGCTGCGGTTATCCCGGTTGCTTGTGCACCTTTTCCTACCACACTTTTTCCTTTCAGTCAACTTTCCATTAATATGCTTGGATACAGCACTCTGTGAACAGCCAGCTTCTTCAGCAATTTTGTGGCTTACCCTCATTGTGGAGTGTGTCAATGTCTGGCTTCTGGACATCTGTCATGTCAGCAGTCTTCCCCATGATTGTGGAGCCTACTGAAACAGACTAAGGGACCTTTATAAATGCTTTAGGAAGCCTTTGCAGGTGTTTTTTGTTAATTATTCTAATTTACTGAAATAAAGACTTTTGTGTTTTCATTGGCTGTAAGCCATAATCATCAACATTAACAGAAATAAACACTTGAAATAGATCACTCTGTAATGACTCTATATAATAAATGAGCTTCACTTTTTGTATTGAAGAACTGAAATAAATTAACTTTTTGATGATATTCTAATTTTGTGAGAAGCACCAGTATATGATAAAGAGCTAAAAAGAAAGAGCCAGTAGGCGCAAATAGATAATCAAATATAGGTGCAGGCCCCTGAACATATACTCTGTATAGACAAGACCCCAAAGGGAGAGAAGGCAAAAGGAGAGAAGACGTTCCAAGGGGCGCACCTACTAGCTGTTTCTATTTTCTTCTATTTAGCTCTGTCATATATCAGGACTGTGTAAGTAGCAGCCCACAGAAAGGGACAGACAGAGATCATAACCTATGGGAGCTAATGCAGGGGCCATTATACAGTGTGGGAGCTAATGTGGGGGCCATTATACAGCGTGAGAACTAATGTGGGTGCCATTATACAGTGTGGGAGCTAATGCGGGGGCCATTATACAGCGTGGGAGCTAATGTGGGGGCCATTATACAGCATGGGAGCTAATGTGGGGGCCATTATACAGCATGGGAGCTAATGTGGGGGCCATTATACAGCATGGGAACTAATGTGGGGGCCATTATACAGCATGAGAACTAATGTGGGGGCCATTATACAGTGTGGGAGCTAATGCAGGGGCCATTATACAGCATGGGAGCTAATGTGGGGGCCATTATACAGCGTGGGCACTAATGCGGGGGCCATTATACAGTGTGATAGCTATTGCGGGTGCTATTATACAGTGTGGGCACTTATGCGGGGGTCATTATACAGCGTGAGAGCTAATGCGGGTGTCATTATACAGCATGGGCACTAATGCTGGGGCCATTATACCGCGTAAGAGCTAATGCGGGGGCCATTATACAGTGTGATAGCTATTGCGGGTGCTATTATACAGTGTGGGCACTTATGCGGGGGTCATTATACCGCGTGAGAGCTAATGCGGGTGCCATCATAAAGTGTGGGAGCCAATGCGGGAGCCATTATACAGTGTGGGAGTCAATGTGGATGCCATTAGACATCGTGGGAGCTAATGTGGGGGTCATTATATAGCATGGGAGCTAATGCGGGGGCCATTATACAGCGTGAGAGCTAATGTGGGGGCCATTATACAGCATGAGCGCAAATGTGGGGGCCATTGTACAGCATCAGATCTATTGCGGGGACCATAATACAGTGTTGGAGCTAATGCGAGGGCCATTATACAGTTTGAAGGCTACTGGGGGACGATCATACAGTATGGGGTCCTATACACAGTGTGGGAGTTACTGTGGGGGGCTTTATGCAATGTGGGAGCTACTGGTGGAACCATTAAAGAGTGTGGAGGCTACTGTGAAGACATTTTACTATGTAAGGAGCACAGCAGTGGCCTTATTATGTGGGGCAGTGAGAGGATCACTGCTTTTATACCACACAGCACGTGCAGTAAAAGGGACACATACGGCAGCGGCGGCTCAGCATTGGGGTATCGTCAGGATGAGGGGATTGTTCAGGTTGGCAATAGATGGGAATGGTGGTGAGGAGTCAGATGTGTCTGTGCTGTAAGCTCTTCAGATCAGTCCTGTCTGGAGAAATCGCAATGTCTTTCTGAGAAAGATGGAAAAGTGAACGACTCCATCAGAAAGAACGTCAGCTGTGATCATCTGTAACTGTGCTGTATAGTCTATAAGTCCTGCAGGACCGGTATCTACCACTAGATGTCACTGTATGGCGGGAATAGTGTTGGGCTTTGTGGAGATTTTTCTTTTAGTTACACTGCGGTCATCTGCGGAGGTTCTCCTATACCCACTAATAGGCCACGGCCCCACTATCAGTATTCGGTCAGTATTTTTTCTCAGGAGTGGGAGCCAAAACCAGGTGAGGAACAATTGGAGAAAAGGTATAATAGAAACAAGTCACCAATTCTGCATTTATCACCCATTCCTGATTTTGACTCCCACTCCTGAGAAAAACACTGACTAAATACTGATAGTGGGGCCGGGGCCTTAGTCTGCACCAGCATAGCTGTAATCAGGGTTACCAGTAAGGGCCCACTCAGACACTGCGCCCCCTGGAGCTGAACACCTAGATATGCCTCTGCAAGTGTTACGTAAGAGGCATAATGGGGGCATTACACTGTGTGGGGGCATCATACATACTACATAAGGGACATAATGGGACATAACACTGTGTGGGCATCATACATCCTGCATAAGGGGCATAATGGGGGCATTACACTGTGGGGCATCATACATACTGCATAAGGGACATAATGGGGGCATTACACTGTGTGGGGGCATCATACAGCTGACAAATACTATTGAGATCTCTGCTACTGGAAGTGGAAAGAAAGAACAAAGACAAAAAAATCTAAATAAAAATATGGGAGGAAGAGAAACCAATCACAAACTAAAATGTTTTTATACAAATGCACAAAGCATGGGCAACAAACAAGGAGAATTGGAAATACTAACGCAGGAAAAGAAATATGATGTCATTGGAATCACTGAAACTTGGTGGGACGATACACATGATTGGAATAAAAGGCTAAAAGGATACAACTTATTTGCAAGAAACAGAATTGATAAACGAGGAGGAGGTGTTGCATTGTATGTTAGAAAAGCGTATATCTGCACAGAGATTGAAGCTTCAGAGACTGGGAGTTCTGTGGAAACTGTTTGGGTAAGAATACAAGGAGAGAACAACGGAAAGGACACCATTGTAGGCATTTACTACAGGCCACCTGGGCAAGCTGAAGATATGGATGAACTCTTTATGTATCAAATGACCAAGTTCTCCAAAAAATATGACGTAGTGGTCATGGGAGATTTCAACTATCCAGACATTTGTTGGGAATCTCTCTCAAGTAAAACTAACAGGTCAAGCAAATTCTTATCCTCTCTTGCTGACAACTTTATCTTCCAAAAGGTAGGGGAGAAAACAAGGGGATCTGCTACTTTGGATCTAATCCTTATAAACAGGGAGGAAATGGTTGAGGAGGTAAAGGTGGCTGGGACCCTAGGAGGCAGCGATCATGCTATTATAGAATTTTGGATAACTAGAGGAGGAAGACATGTGAAGACTCAAACTTCAAGGTTAGATTTTAGAAAGGCAGATTTTAAGAGACTCAGAAAGAGAATAGGAGGGATCCAATGGCTGGATGTCCTTAAGGACAAAAATGTCCAGGAAGGATGGGAAATTTTTAAAAATGAGATTCTCAAAGCACAATCGTTAACAATCCCGAAAAGTAGGAAGAATGGGAAGCATTTAAGGAAACCAGGATGGATGAACACAGAACTTAAACACATGCTAAAAAGAAAGAAAGAAATGTTTATTAAATGGAAAGAGGGAGGCATATCTAAAGAAGATTATAATGCAGTCTGCAGATCCTGCAGGGCACGTATCAGATTAGCTAAAGCTGACAATGAATTAAGGCTTGCAAGAGATGTCAAAAGCAATAAAAAAGGATTTTGGGGGTATGTCAAAAGTAAAAGAAAAGTCAAAGATGCTATAGGATTTTTACAGGATGAAAATGGAGAAATGGTAAGAGAGGATGTTGAGAAGGCCGAACTTTTTAATTCCTATTTTGCATCTGTTTTCTCTCAGAAAGAAAATGTAACATCAACTGATTTTCACTGTCCTTTTAAAGGAATAGAAGAATCCAAGTTATCTGTAAACAGAAAGATTGTGAGGGAATATTTAGCTAACATAAATGAGTTCAAGTCTCCAGGTCCAGATGAATTACACCCCAGAGTACTGAAGGAGATCGTAGAAGAAATTTTAGAACCACTCACCATAATCTTTGAAAATTCTTGGAGAACAGGAGAAGTCCCAGAAGACTGGAGAAGAGCAAATGTTGTTCCTATCTTCAAAAAGGGGAAGAAGGTGGACCCAGGGAACTATAGGCCGGTGAGTCTGACTTCTATACCAGGAAAGATCTTTGAACAAATTATTAAACATCATGTATGTAAGTACCTGGATAAGAATGAAGTGATTAACCAGAGTCAGCATGGGTTTGTAACTAACAAGTCATGTCAGACTAACTTAATTTCCTTCTATGACAGAATCACTGACTGGGTGGATCAGGGAAATGCTGTAGATATAGTATATCTTGACTTCAGCAAAGCATTTGACAAAGTATCTCACACCATCCTTATTGAAAAAATGACCAAGTATGCAATGGACCAGGCAACTGTTAGGTGGATTCATAACTGGCTTAGTGATCGGACTCAAAGAGTGGTTGTAAATGGCTTCACATCCAGCTGGATGAATGTCTCAAGTGGGATACCACAGGGCTCTGTCCTGGGACCTGTATTGTTCAACATCTTCATCAATGATTTAGATGAAGGAATTGAGGGTAAACTGATTAAATTTGCTGATGACACAAAGCTAGGAGGGATAGCTAATACTAGAGAAGAGAGAGAGAGGATTCAAAAAGACCTAAATAAACTGGAGCAGTGGGCAGCAACCAACAGAATGGTTTTTAACAGGGAAAAATGCAAAGTACTACATCTGGGCAATAAAAATGAAAAAAGCATATACAGAATGGGAGGAATAGAGCTAAGCAACAGTACATGTGAAAAAGACTTAGGTATACTAATAGATCATAGACTGAACATGAGTCAACAGTGTGATGCAGCAGCAAAAAAGGCAAATACAATTCTGGGATGTATTAACAGAAGCATACAGTCTAGATCACGTGAAGTCATTATCGGTCTTTACTCCTCTTTGGTCAGACCTCATCTGGAATACTGTGTACAGTTTTGGGCACCACATTTTAAAAAAGACATAGACAAACTGGAGCAAGTTCAGAGAAGAGCGACCAGAATGGTGACTGGTCTGCAAACCATGTCCTATGAGGAACGGTTGCAGGATTTGGGAATGTTTAGCTTGCAAAAAAGAAGACTGAGAGGAGACTTAATAGCTGTCTACAAATATGTCAAGGGCTGTCAAATTGTAGAAGGATCATCTTTATTCTCATTTGCACAGGGAAAGACTAGAAGCAACGGGATGAAACTAAATGGGAGGAGACACAGATTAGATATTAGAAAAAACTTTTTGACAGGGTGATTAATGAGTGGAACAGGCTGCCACGAGAGGTGGTGAGTTCCCCTTCAATGGACGTCTTCAAACAGAGGCTGGACAGACATCTGTCTGAGATGATTTAGTGAATCCTGCTTTGAGCAGGGGGTTGGACCAGATGACCCAGGAGGTCCCTTCCAACTCTACCATTCTATGATACATACTACATAAGGGACATAATGGGACATAACACTGTGTGGGCATCATACATCCTGCATAAGGGGCATAATGGGGGCATTACACTGTGTGGGGTATCATACATCCTGCATAAGGGGCATAATGGGGGCATTACACTGTGGGGGGACATCATACATACTGCATAAGGGGCATAATGGGGGCATTACACTGTGTGGGGGCATCATACATCCTGCATAAGGGGCATAATGGGGGCATTACACTGTGGGGGGCATCATACATACTACATAAGGGGCATAACACTATGTGGGGGCATCATACGCACTGCATAAGGGGGGCATTACACTGTGTGGGGCCATCATACATACTGCATAAGGGGCATAATGGGGGCATTACACTGTGTTGGGCATCATACATCCTGCATAAGGGGCATAATGGGGGCATTACACTGTGGGGGGGCATCATACATACTGCATAAGGGGCATAAAGGGGGCATTACACTGTGTGGGGGCATCATACATACTGCATAAGGGCATTACACTGTTTGGGGGCATCATACATACTGCATAAGGGGCATAATGGGGGCATTACACTGTGAGGAGCATCATACATCCTGCATAAGGGGCATAATGGGGGAATTACACTATGTGGGGCATCATACATACTGCATAAGGGGCATAATGGGGGCATTACACTGTGAGGGGCATCATACATCCTGCATAAGGGGCATAATAGGGACATTACACTGTGTGGGGGCATCATACATACTGCATAAGAGGCATAATTTCGGCATTACACTGTGGGGGCATCATACATACAGCATAAGGGGCATAATGGGGGCATCATACATAATGCATAAGAGGCATAATGGGGGCATTACACTGTGAGGGCATCATACATACTGCATAAGGGGCATAATGGGGGCATCATACATACTGCATAAGGGGCATAATGGGGGCATTACACTGTGTGGGGGCATCATACATACTGCATAAGGGGCATAATGGGGGCATTACACTGTGTGGGGGCATCATACATACTGTATAAGGGGCATAATGGGGGCATTACACTGTGGGGGCATCATACATACTGCCTAAGGGGCTTAATGGGGGCATTACACTGTGGGGCATCATACATCCTGCATAAGGGGCATAATGGGGGCATTACACTGTGTGGGGGCATCATACATTCTGCATAAGGGGCATAATGGGGGCATTACACTGTGTGGGGCATCATACATACTGTATAAAGGGCATAATGGGGGCATTACACTGTGGGGAATAATGGGGGCATTATACTGTGGGGCATCATACATACTGTATAAGGGGCATTACACTGTGGGGGCATCATACATACTACATAAGGGGCATAATGGGGGCATTACACTGTGTGGGGGCATCATACATCCTGCATAAGGGGCATTACACTGTGGGGGGCATCATACATACTGCATAAGGGGCATAATGGGGGCATTACACTGTGGGGGGCATCATACATACTGCATAAGGGGCATAATGGGGGCATTACACTGTGTGGGGGCATCATACATCCTGCATAAGGGGCATAATGGGGGCATTACACTGTGGGGCCAGTAAAGGGGTCCTGTACTATGAGAACAATACGTTTCCTCCCTTCCTGTCTCCATAGTTGGGTCGTATGTATCTATTACAGGAAACAGAACAAAAACCTTATGATTCTTATAAAGGGGCAACACAAGACCCCAAAAGAGTCTCTGTGCTAAAGGGGTTAATGCCCCCTGCGCCCAGTAATGGGGGGTCTCCACATACCTCCACCTGCAGAGCCGCCACCACATATATGGCTGCTCTGTGCGCACAGGAGCTGTGATGAGGTCACAGGAGGGGAGGAGTCAGGGGTCACATGATCAGGGGCCTCAGTGGATGCAGGACTCTGCTGTGCTGGTTGTCATGGTGCTGGATGAGCTGAAGTTTATGTGTGGGGTCAGGAGGGGTTTACAGTGTGGATGTAGCAGAGCCGCGTGTGTACGAGGTGTACAGAGCAGAGCCGCGTGTGTACGAGGTGTACGGAGCAGAGCCGCGTGTGTACGAGGTGTACGGAGCAGAGCCGCGTGTGTACGAAGTGTACGGAGCGGAGCCGCGTGTGTACGAGGTGTACGGAGCGGAGCCGCGTGTGTACGAGGTGTACGGAGTGGAGCCGAGCGTGTACGAGGTGTACGGAGCCGAGCCGTGTGTGTACGAGGTGTACGGAGCTGAGCCGCGCGTGTACGAGGTGTACGGAGCAGAGCCGTGTGTGTACGAGGTGTACGGAGCAGAGCCGCGCGTGTACGAGGTGTACGGAGCAGAGCCGCGCGTGTACGAGGTGTACGGAGCAGAGCCGCGCGTGTACGAGGTGTACGGAGCAGAGCCGCGCGTGTACGAGGTGTACGGAGCAGAGCCGCGCGTGTACGAGGTGTACGGAGCAGAGCCGCGCGTTTACGGAGTGGAGCCGCGCGTGTACGAGGTGTACTGAGCAGAGCCGCGCGTGTACGAGGTGTACGGAGCGGAGCCACGTGTGTACGAGGTGTACGGAGCAGAGCCGCGTGTGTACGAGGTGTACTGAGCAGAGCCGCGTGTGTACCAGGTGTACGGAGCGGAGCCGCGTGTGTACGAGGTGTACGGAGCGGAGCCGCGCGTGTACGAGGTGTACGGAGCGGAGCCGCGCGTGTACGAGGTGTACGGAGCAGAGCCGCGCGTGTACGAGGTGTACGGAGCAGAGCCGCGCGTGTACGAGGTGTACGGAGCAGAGCCGCGCGTGTACGAGGTGTACGGAGCAGAGCCGCGCGTGTACGAGGTGTACGGAGCAGAGCCGCGCGTGTACGAGGTGTACGGAGCAGAGCCGCGCGTGTACGAGGTGTACGGAGCGGAGCCGCGCGTGTACGAGGTGTACGGAGCGGAGCCGCGTGTGTACGAGGTGTACTGAGCGGAGCCGCTTGTGTACGAGGTGTACGGAGCGGAGCCGCGTATGTACGAGGTGTACGGAGCGGAGCAGCGTGTGTACGAGGTGTACGGAGCGGAGCCGCGTGTGTACGAGGTGTACGGAGCGGAGCCGCGTGTGTACGAGGTGTACGGAGCGGAGCCGCGTGTGTACGAGGTGTACGGAGCGGAGCCGCGTGTGTACGAGGTGTACTCGAGCTGTGTGTGTACGAGGTGGACGGAGAGGAGCCGCGTATGTACAGAGCGGAGCCGTTTGTGTACGACTTGTACGGAGCGGAGCCGCGTGTATACGAGGTGTACGCAGCGGAGCCGTGTGTGTATGAGGGCTACCTCTTGAAGCTCATCAAGAGAATGCCAAGAGTGTGCAAAGCAGTCATCAAATCAAAAGGTGGCTACTTTGAAGAACCTAGAATATAAGACATATTTTCAGTTGTTTCACACTTTTTTGTTAAGTATATAATTCCACATGTGTTAATTCATAGTTTTGATGCCTTCAGTGTGAATGTACAATTTTCATAGTCAAGAAAATGCAGAAAAATCTTTAAATGAGAAGGTGTGTTCATACTTTTGGTCTGTACTGTATATCACTTGTTTTTCATGTAGTTTTACATATACACGTACATCTGACCCCTCTTTAACAACACATGGATAGAAATAAAGGCAGAAGGGATTGTAGGTCTGATCAACAAGCTTAATCTGAATGGATACACAGCAGGACTGGTATCCCATGATATACAATGGATTAGCCTTGTATTTTGTGGAGTAGGGTTATCTTGCAGACCTAAGTGGCAGGTAGGGAAAGGAATGAGGGACAGATAGACAAGATGATAAAAGAGGGGAGTTGTTAAAGAAATGGTTAATCTCTTGTGATAAAATGGAGACAATATTCAGTTCTTGTTTTTCTAGAATATTCTAAGAGAATGACGTTTCTACATACTAAAGAATTTGCCTGTAATTATCATCTGTTTCCAAGTCTGTCCAAGTGACAAGAAACATCATTCCTTTTCTCAGAAATACCAATTCTAGGAAAATACTCCATAAATGTACTAACAATGGCATTTCCCGGATTCATCCCAAGAACAAGTGGTTAGCCGAGGTTGACAGTTTCACACAGTTTTTGACTGTGACAAAGGATATCGCCCACACCGTCCATCATAGTAAACTGATAATGGTTTGACAAGTAATTATTTTGACCCAAATGTCTGCCAAGTACCATATGTCGTTTTGTGTAATCTTACCTCTTACAAAAATACAATAAAAAATTAGCATGTCTAGTAATAATCAGAGATTCTTTTGAGACAAACCTGTGAGTTCTGTCTTATTCGAACCTTCACAGCTGAGATCTCTAGCTATCCAGAATCTACCTGAGAGAAGTAAGATCCCAGTCTCTGACAGTGCAGAGTAAAAAAAAAACATTTTTTTTCAGTTGCTAACGTGATTCACCACGCCATATCTCACCTTGTTATTTTTTACCGCTGAATTGCAGCTGTGTGCTGAGCTGGTGCAGAGTAAAAAAATCTATTTTTTTTATTGCTAATAGCGTGCCACTACCACACTATTTGAGCAACATGAGTTGGAAAAAGTGAGGTCATGGTGGAAGGGGGAATAGGCTTGGTGTTCAAGGTATAAGTGGGGTAGGTGGTAATGTTAGTGAAAGCACTAGTGAACCAACACCATCACGTCTTATCCAAACACAACTGACAACTTCTGTTACTGGACAGGCTACTCCACTCCCTTTCTTTGGCAGCCGCACAGTGGTATGCCTTGTTGATGAGGGCCAAAAAGAGCATGTGCTCCAGTCGATGGCAAGCGCTGCTATAAGTGGCCTCTCCTCTTCTTCCTCTACCTCAACATCACACACAGTACAGTCCACGGAGGTGGCACCCCAATTACCCTTGCTTCCCCCCGCATCACAACTCTCCAACCACCCAGCTGACTGTAGGGAACCACAGATGGGTGAGTCTGCAGAGCTGTTCACATATGCTATGCCATGGGCATCAGAACTGTACTCCAAAGATTCACAGAGTCAAGAGGAGGAAATCATCAACACCGATGCCCAAATTTTTTTAGGTTGGACCCGGGGCAGGATGAAGTGGGGTCAAGAAGCATTCTGACCCTCGTCCCTAGACGTTAACCCCTGGGGGGGGTGATCCTGTTGAGACTCAGATACCTGAGGCTCACGAGGACTGTACTGTGCTGTCCAGGGCAGGAAGAGGAAGAGGGTGACTCTCTGGGCGAGGAATGGGATAACACGGAGGATGATGATGAGGTTGTAGTTTCCACTTGGTGTGAACCCAGAGGTATACAGCTGAGTAGGTCATCTGAGGATTTGGAAGACAAGGAGGTTACGTTGCGCCCTACGGCGCAGACATGGAATGATGCAACCATGACGAGCACTGCATCCTTATGGGCCAACTCACGTTATCTGGCAACTTTGCAAAAAAAACTCAGTGGAGGGAAAAAGTGCAATAATTTGACTATTACATGCATGAACCTTCACATGCACAATCAACATGCATTACTCTGGCAATCTCACTGTGATAAAATGCAAACCAGCGGATCTCAACAACTGTCAGCAACCCCATCAACCGCATTTGCTGCCTTCTTCCTTGTCCTTTGTTACCGTGCCAAGGATTGTCACGCAGGTCTCTGACCGCAGAACTTCCGGTTCTTTACCCCCTCCATTCAGGCTGAGTGAGAACCCGGCAGCTGTAACGGAAGCCTGCTGTTTTTAACTGATCTCAGAGAACGAGCACACCACAACTTTCTCAATCCACCATAACATCTCCACCTGCACCTCACTCACGGTCCAGTAGTTTGTCCGGTTCACCGTATTCCGCCCTCACTCAGCACTGCAGCCAGCTTTTGGTCCCGCAGTTGTGGTCACCCAAAAGATGGTTTCCTCCTACACATGACAAAGCTAAGAAGTTGAACTCCACCATCTCCAATCTGTTGGCCACGGAAATGCTACCTTTCCGCCTCGTAGATACAGATGGTTTCCGAAAGCTCATGGCTGTTGCAGTCCCAAAGAACAAGTTGCGCAGTCGCCATTACTTTTCTAAGAAAGCTGTGCCTGAGCTACACCAGCATGTCGCAGACAACATCACCCGTTCCTTGACTAAATCTATGTCTGACAGGGTGCATTTCACCACAGACACCTGGATGAGTAAGCATGGCCAGGGACGTTACATATTGCTGACTGGGCACTGGGTGTCTCTGGTGGCTGTGGGGGCAAGCAGGGAAGGGGCTACTTGGAATCCCCAAGGCTTGCATGACAAACCTGTGTATTTCACACTTCCTCCACTGCTTCTGCCTCCTCTAGGGCCTCCACCTGCGCACTCAACCTCTGCCTTAATGAGATACGCGTTTCAACTGTGCTGAGCGAATTACCACCAACTCCGTAGTGTTCAGCCAGGGCTCATCGCAATTAGGCAGTGTTAAAATTATTATGCCTTAGAGATCGCAGTCACACAGCTGAAGAGTTGTGGACTGCTTTCCAGGCTGAGTTTGAGCAATGGCTGTCTCTGCTGAAGGCCGTGTGCGATAATGGTGCAAACCTGGTGGCGGCCATACGCCGAGGCATGCTCACATATGTGCCTTACATCCTCAACCTGGTGGCACACAAATTTCTCAGGCAGTATATCGGCCTGGATGAGCTGCTGCAGAAAGCACGGAAGCTGTGCGCTCACTTCTGCTATTCGCACCTCTCAGGTCATTGACTTGCATCGATACAGAGGTCTTTGTCCATGCCAGTTAACAGGTTGATATGCGATATGCCGACACGGTGGAATTCCACTCTACACATGTTGCAGCGACTGTGGCAGAAGCAACGAGCCCTGACGCAGTATGACCTGGCAGTACGAACTGGGGCATATGACGTTTACGGAGTGGGCACAGATTAAGGATCTCTGCACCCTTCTGCACAGTTTCGAAATAGCTACTAAGATGGTTAGCTCTGACGATGCCATTATCAGCATCAATATTCCAGTCATCTACATGATGGAGCAGACTTTGAATAGCCTGGGAGGTGGTGGTCCCAGATGAAGAGGAGGATGAGGAAGGGATAAGAATGTCTCAAAGGTCCAGACTGTTGTTACACAGGCGTGTGCTGAGGGAGGTTGGATTACTGCAATTGAGGGGGGCTGGTGATACCCAACAAACTGTTTGTGAAGGTGCAAGAGCCGAGGAACAAATGGAGGAGGAAGAGGTGATGGGTTAGCAACAGTCAGGAAATTAAAAGGATAATCATCCCTTCTCTGTTGTTTGTGGTTGCCAGGAGGGGACGGAGGAAACAAGCATCAGTGTTACCCAGCCACCAACACAGCATTGGCTTGGACCTCATGGAAGCGCCCGACATATGAGTGCCTTCTTGCTGCACTATCTGCAACATGATCCTCGTATAGTTTGGATTCAAAATAGTGCTGACTATTGGGTTGCCACTCTGCCAGATCCACAGTATGAGAGTAAATTTTGCCACCCTGGAAAGGGACCAGCGAATGCTGGAGTATCGAAACAAGCTTTTACACAACCTTAAGAGAGGTTTTCCCCAAGACAGCAGTGATGCACGTCAATTCATCAATGCCAAAGCATTAGCAGCAGCCCAGTGTAAGTGGCAGAAGCAATTTCTGTGAGTCCTTTGACACATTTTTTACATCAGCTCGTGCACCAGCACAACAGAGTACAAGTCTAACACGTGGTGAACAACTGCAGAGGATGTTGCATGCAAGAGTATATAGAGCTCCATATCAATACCATCAGGGAGGGTTTGGACCCTTTTACATCTTCAAAAATGGATGAGTGGCCTGAGCTCACCAATCACCACTTGGAGGTTTTATCATGTCCGGCAGCCAGCATTCTCTCAGAACGTGTCTTTAGCACTGCTGGTGGTGTTCTGACGGATAAGAGCAACCGGCTGTCCCCTGAAAGTGTAGACAACCGAACTTTCATCAAGATGAACAAGTCATGGATCTCCAAGGACTTTTGCACCCCAATCGCAGAATGTAGAGACTAGGTGATGTTCTAGATTTTAGTATGCTGCATTGATCTCACGTAATTGCAATCTGTGAGATCTTTAGCATGGCTTCTGGGCCTGCTATTGCTGCAGATATTAATAATTAATAAGCATGAAGAGGGAGGGCGCACTCCGAGGGCGCGCTCGGGAATAAAGGCAGGAGGGATAAGAGGGAAAGCCCAATGGTATGTATCATGTAGCTTTGCCTACTGATCAGATGTTAATCACAATGTCATAGATCTCGTATCATATATTATTCTGCTCATGGACTTTTATGACATATTAATGTCAACAATGACATCATAGATTTTATATGTCCCTTAGATTGTCATATGCTGTGAGGTAAAATTATTTACATCTATTTGTCCTTTATTTCTATATTTAGCTGCCATCATTCTAGGTCTTATATATCCCTGCCGCAGGGATGCTTTGTATAACTAGTTTTAGATGTTTTTACTTTGTGTGTTACTCTTTGCGCTATATAATAAAATATACATTTACTTATGTTTGATAATTACATGGTAGGTGTGCACATCCTTGTGTGGTGCTGTTCTCTTACTTACCTCGTTGCTGCAGATGTTAACACTAATTTTTGGAAATGTGAACACTCCTGGTTGGGTCTCCATCTGCTGGGTTGGCTGTAGTGGAAGAGGTGTCGGTCCCAATTATACTATATCTACTCTAGCGAAATTGATGCCACTTTAGTGATGTCTGCCCCTAATTTGATCGGTTTTGGTAGCTTTTGGGCCCGTTTGAAGGTGTTGTGTATTCGTTTGGTATTACCTCCCATTGAATCCAATGGGGTTTGGAAATGTTTGATGAATGTTCAACTATTTAAATCGGCGTCTATTGCAAATTCTACGATCATAAACCGAACATTGAAATGTTCACTCATCTCTACTCATGATGATTTGACAAAACTATGTTTGGTTTAATTTTTTCCTCCTGTGAGGGGTCGTAGTACCTAGGATCATATAGGGATAATCAGGGTGAAACGACTGTAAGCAGGGGTACCACAACTTGTGCGCTTGATTTAGGGTGCCAACCTCTGTGGTAAGGAAGAGTAAATAATGAGGGATAACTAACAGGGAAAGAATTGAGGCTCCATTCCCCTCCCCCTACCTGCCTTTAACCCCTGATTTAATTTATATGGCCTAGGAATTATATACATTTTTTTTTTCATTTCTAAAGTGACAATGTGTAAAATTTGCCTGATTGGGAAAATGAGTAGTAGTTCCTTTTTAATGAGGTATAAATATAGTGTCTACATTTTAATGGATGAGATTTTTCTTCATGAAACATATTTAAATACACACACAGCTCGGCTACATATGCACAGTTACATACACACAGCTCTACTACATATGCATTACCCCATTTTGCAGTTCCATCCAGGTCGTGTGATTAATTACATGATCTGAAACGTCCTTGAGCTAGTCAGGTGGTAGGTCCTTCATCTGTTAACTCAGGACGTGCAACCTCTGCGCAGGTCCTGGTACCTTTCTCTCCTGCTCTTCACCAATTAGTTACATAAGTGTCGGGCTGGAGGAGAGAGCAGTTCTCTCAGTGTTCAGGAAGGACACTGTCTCATTGTTCTCCTCTGTCACAGGAAGCTGCCTCCAGTCTATAAGATGCACTCACTTATTAGCAAGATCTTTTCTTGCTAAAATTGTCTTATAGTCCAAATCATACAGTAAGTTCTCAAGTAGTTTTCCTTTCTCATTTAATTATACAACTGTCTGTTATGTTTTTGTACAATTTGTCAATAACATACATAGTTTCTTTTCATCTGAGTTATTTTTCATGGTGAACAAAAAACGATTTTCCGGTAATTTATTTTTCACACTCTAGGTGTGATAATGGCTTCTCTCTGTGTGGGATTTTTGACTTTTAAAGGGGGTTGTCCAGTACTAGGACAATCCCTTCTCATTCCTCATGTTTGATCCTGTTAAAATAATAACAATTATACAAACCTCCCATGCCAGCGTAGTTCCAGCTGTGTCGGTACTTGCGTTCCCAGGCCTTATGTGAGGTTGTTATGTCAAGTGAGCCCTGCTGGTCTCACTGTCCCCACCTTTAGACAACTCAAACAGTAAGAGGAAGTCAAAGAGCAGCCGCAGCCCTGGCTTCCTGATGATGTTCAACACTCCCGAAGACAGGGACATCAAAGCCGGGGCCGATTGGGCACAGGGCTCGTGTGATGTACAACCTCATATGAGCACCGTGAACTCAACACACTGCTGAAATGGCATTGGCATGGAAGTAGGAGTGAGTATGAATGTTTTTATTAAAACATTTTCAACATTCTGAACATGAAAAAGGCTTTTCCCCTCTGTGAGTTCTCTGATGTTTATTAAGAGTTGATTTCTGTGTAAAACATTTCCCACATTAAGAACATGAAAAGGGCTTGTCCCCTGTGTGGGTTCTCTGATGTTTGTTTAGACTTGATTTCACTGAAAAACATTTCCCACATTCTGAACATGAAAAAGGCTTCTCTCCTGTGTGAGTCCTCTGATGTTTAAGAAAATCTGATTTATGGCTAAAATATTTCCCACATTCTGAACATGAAAAAAGCCTCTCACCTGTGTGGATTCTCTGGTGCTCAACAAAATCTGATCTATAGCTAAAACAGTTTCCACATTCTGAACAGGAAAATGGTCTCTCCCCTGTGTGGGTTCTCTGATGTCTGATAAAACTTGATTTCTCTGCAAAACATTTTTCACATTGTGAACAGGAAAAAGGCTTCGCCCCTGTGTGAGTTCTCTGATGTTTGATAAGACTTGATTTCACTGCAAAACATTTCCCACATTCTGAACATGAAAAAGGCTTCTCTCCTGTGTGAGTCCTCTGATGCTTAAGAAAGTCTGATTTATGGATAAAACATTTCCCACATTCTGAACATGAAAAAGGCCTCTCACCTGTGTGGATTCTCTGGTGCTCAACAAAATCTGATCTATGGCTAAAACATTTCCCACATTCTGAACAAGAAAACGGTCTCTCCCCTGTGTGAGTTCTCTGATGTCTGATAAAATTTGATTTCTCTGTAAAACATTTTCCACATTCTGAACATAAAAAAGGCTTCTCCCCTGTGTGAGTTCGCTGGTGCTTAACCAAATGCGATTTCTGGTTAAAACATTTTCCACATTCTGAACATGGAAACGGTTTCTCCCCTGTGTGAGTTCTCTGGTGCTCAACAAGAACCGATTTACGGTTAAAGCATTTCCCACATTCTGAACAGGAAAACTGTTTCTCCCCTGTGTGGGTTCTATGGTGTCTGATAAACTTTGATTTTTCTGTAAAACATTTCCCACATTCTGAACATGAAAAGGGCTTCTTCTCAGTGTGAGTTCTCTGGTGACTAACAAGGTATGATTTCTGGTTAAAACATTTCTCGCACTTGAAACAAGAAAATCTATTCTCTGCTGTTTGAATTTTTTGATGTTTAAGAAAATACTTTTTGAGGGGAAAACTATGTGCAACTGGCTTCTTTGCTTTAGGAGCAGTTCGTTTTTTAATGCTCATTTTGTGATTTTGATCTTCCTTAGTAGCCGGTAATGAATCAGAAGACAGGACCTGTTTCAAAGGATCAGATGACAGATCTGTGCTGTGAAGGGATGATGGTATATCTGGAGTAATGGCCTTCACTTCAATTATATCCTGTGGAATCTCAAGATCATCTGATTTAAAAATTGAAGATGTCAGCTGTCCCTCTGATCTCCTGGTACAGTCATCTGCCAAGAATAAAACCAGTTATTATTTTTAAATAAAATATCTTTAAATTTATATATTTTTGTACATTTGTACTTAAAATGTCTGCAGAAACGGCCAGTTATGTAAGCTATTGAATTATTCACCAAGACAATGACAGTTAACAGTCTAATAGAAAACCTCATAGGATGAACCAGTAGAGTGTGGTGTTCAACTCTTTGTTTATTCTGCCTCCCAAAAATGGAATAGAAACACCAAACAATGTTATGTAGGTGAAAATAATATCAATGAAAACTTCTACTCATCTTGCAAAAAACAAGTCCCCATTAAGATCCATCATCTGTCAATGGAAAACAGAGTTTTCCTCATTATTAGTGGCTCCAAGGCTCTTGAGAATCAACATGGCTTCCATAAACCAATCCAGCAATATCCACTCTCCCAAAGTCATATCTCCCCTCGCTTCTGAGCCTTGTAGCGTGCCCAAACCACATTTAGCATCCATGTATTTGGAATTACTATGGTGAGAAGATCCCACTGAATTTACGGGGTGTGTCTCCTGGAGCACAATCTTGGCACTATGTGTTGGGTAATAAAACGGCAAATGTGTAATTTTCACTCTCAAACATCCAGTACGTGCTAATTTCAGGAAAGTGCCAGTGGAATCAAAATAGTCACTACTCCTATAGATTAATTCACTGAGGGTTATAATTTCCAAAATGGAGTCACTATGGGGATTTCTACTGCTCTAGTTTTTAGCAATTTTGTCATATTAGGGCTTCTGCAAATGGAGTGTCCCATCTCATCTGGGATCTGCTCCTGAGACGTCTGCTTCTCTCACCAGAAGCCGCATTATTTATTCTATCGGAGGCTCTGGTGATGGAGGAGACGTCAAAACCAAAAGCGTTGGGCATCACATGCTCTGTCCAGCCACTAAGATAAGGGTTGCTGGGACCAGTAGTATTGTCCAGTCCGTCAGAATGGGTGTATCCAGCTGGAGTAATCTGCTCCCTGCTTCAGCCAACTGGAAAGCATCACACCCTACTGTGAGTATAGACAATAACACATCTACTGAAATTATCAAACTCAACAGTCTTCATCAGTAAAAAATGAGTAATTAGTGGTGAAACCTCTCTGGGGTAATTAGAGTATGGGGCTCGGTGGCTCTTGGAAATCGAAACTATCGTAAGGACCAATATTTTCTGTCAGATGAGTTTCAAGAAGAAATATTAAGCATTCAAAGAGAACTTTTTATAATAGTGCAGAGCTGAGGTGTCTTAAATTTAGATCTCTGGCATTGGGAAGATATAGAATAAAAAAAATATGTTACATCCCAAACAACAACATATGTATGAGGGGAGAACTCCATTACTAAACCAGAGTTGCACTCATTTATGGTGGACCATTGAAACTACTATGAGTCCTGACCAGAAGAGTAGAGAAAGTATTAGTGCCCCTATTTCAGGAGAGATTGTGCAGTAATCTGAATTCCTGAGGATTGAAAACATAATGGAATTTATGACGTGGAGTGAATCCATGAAACCAGGGCTCGAGCCATGCCAACACATCTCCTGCAGGCGTGAATAAATGTATATTACAGCCATCAGCCACGCACAGCTTAGAGATATATCATGGCACAGGTGTAATGTTTTTTGTAGTTTATCGCTATCCTGTATGAAGTTAGTTGGTTTTAAAAGAAATTGAAAAGTTTAGATAAAGGGAAACTCTGTTATCATACAGAAATTCACACTCGGCTCTCACTGCACATTTAATGCTGTCGATCGAAAAAGTGAAGTTTGGCCAGAAAGACTGGACCTGGTCTTGTAGGGACCATATACAGTGGGGAAAAAAAGTATTTAGTCTGCCACCAATTGTGCAAGTTCTCCCACTTAAAAATATGAGAGAGGCCTGTAATTGACATCATAGATAGACCTCAACTATGAGAGACAAAATGAGAAAACAAATCCTGAAAATCACATTGTCTGATTTGGAAAGAAATTTATTTCAAATTTGGGTGGAAAATAAGTATTTGGTCAATTACAAACAAGCAAGATTTCTGGCTCTCACAGACCGGTAACTTCTTCCTTAAGAGCCTCCTCTGTCCTCCACTAATTACCTGTAGTATTGGCACCTGTTTGAACTTGTTATCAGTATAAAAGACACATGTCTGCAACCTCAAACAGTCACACTCCAAACTCCACTATGGTGAAGACCAAAAAGCTGTCGAAGGACACCAGAAACAATATTGTAGCCCTGCACCAGGCTGGGAAGACTGAATCTGCAATAGGCAAGCAGCTTGGTGTGAAGAAATCAACTGTGGGAGCAATATTTAGAAAATGGAAGACATACAAGACCACTGATAATCTCTCTCGATCTGGGGCTCCACACAAGATCTCACCCCGTGGGGTCAAAAAGATCTCAAGAACGGTGAGCAAAAATCCCAGAACCACACGGGGGGACCTAGTGAATGACCTGCAGAGAGCTGGGGCCAACGTTACACAGGCTACCATCAGTAACACACTATGCCACCAGGGACTCAGATCCTGCAGTGCTAGACGTGTCTCCCTGCTTAAGCCATTACATGTCCAGGCCCGTCTGACGTTTGCTAGAGAGCATTTGGATGATCCAGAAGAGTATTGGGAGAATGTCTTATGGTCAGATGAAACCAAAGTAGAACTCTTTGGTAGAAACACAACTTGTCGTGTTTGGAGGAGAAAGAATGCTGAGTTGCATCCAAAGAACACCATACCTACTATGAAGCATGTGGGTGGAAACATCATGCTTTGGGGCTGTTTCTCTGCCAAAGGACCAGGCCCAGTGATCAGTGTACATCAAAGAATGAATGGGGCCATGTATCGTGAGATTTTGAGTGCAAACCTCCTTCCATCAGCAAGGGCATTGAAGATGAAACGTCGCTGGGTCTTTCAGCATGACAATGATCCCAAGCACACCGCCAGGGCAACGAAGGAGTAGCTTCGTAAGAAGCATTTCAAGGTCCTGGAGTGGCCTAGCCAGTCTCCAGATCTAAACCCCATTGAAAACCTTTGGAGGGAGTTGAAAGTCCGTGTTGCCCAGCGACAGCCCCAAAACATCACTGCTCTAGAGGAGATCTGCATGGAGGAATGGGCCAACATACCAGCAACAATGTGTGCCAACCTTGTAAAGACTTACAGAAAAAGTTTGACCTCTGTCATTGCCAACAAAGGATATATAACAAAGTATTGAGATGAACTTTTGTAATTGACCAAATACTTATTTTCCACCAAAATATGAAAAAAAATTCTTTCCAAATCAGACAATGTGATTTTCAGGATTTGTATTCTCATTTTGTCTCTCATAGTTGAGGTCGACCTATGATGTCAATTACAGGCCTCTCTCATCTTTTTAAGTGGGAGAATTTGCATAATTGGTGGCTGACTAAATACTTTTGCCCCACTTTAAGAACATTTAGCGTGGCGCCCTAATGCGCAATGGGGCCACAGATCCCAGAGGGGTGCATGGTACGGATTTCTCCACAAGAGACCCTCACAGCATACATACACCTCCACCCTACCACCTCAGACCACCAGAGGGAGCCCGGATAGGGATATATATACGGAGGGTGGAGTTAGGCAGGCAGTTCCTCTGGAGAGTTCAGCAAGTACAGGTCTGAATACAGAGTCGAGCTCAGTCTAGAGAACAGAGTTCCTGCTCAGAGTCAGAGAGGGACAGAGTTCTCAGTGCAAGTTCCTCTAGTGCAAAAGCTTAGAGAACAGCTCAGGTTAGTGAGCTTAGGGCATACCGATGCCATAAGAGCGGTGAAGAAGCAGTGTGCCTGCTGCTGTGTGTAGCCTAGTGAGGGCCCGAGTGTGGCCGAAGGCGAGTGGAGTGAGTAACATAGGGGGCAGAGGAGCTTAACCAGCTCACCCCGAAAGCATATACCGGACACCGGGTCCGAGCTTACAGGGATCTCTATGACCCAGTAGGAAACAACCGGAATCCCTGGTGAACTACAGGTCCCAGGTTCACCAGAAGCTGATACGTACCAGAGCCAGGATTCACGGAGGCCCCGCAAGCAGGGAGAGGGATCTCCAACAGAAGGCCCTACCACAAGGTCAGCAGGTGTAAGACAGAGACTAAGTTAGGCCTACCTCCAAGCAGGTCAGAGACTTACCAAGAAAAGGCAAGGAACAGGGAGAGTTCTGATATGCACCCTTCACCCTAAAGCGCCCCGGATCGTGCCTTAAACACCACCAGTAAAGGTACTGAAGTGACTATCGTGTGTGTCCCTATTCTTGCTCTGACCCGGCTGGGTCCCCTCTGTCCTGCATCCCTACATCTACGCTGCCCTGAGGCCCAGCTCCACCTGTGGGGTGCTACACCATCTAAGCTGCCTAAACACCGGCCTCAGAGGACTGCTGCAGCGCTGGTGATCCTCACCAGATACCACAGGTGGCATCACGAACATTTAAACCCCAAACTTAAATTACCATTTTTAAGAGATACCCCAGGGTACCAACCCGGGCGCCGACTACCGCGACATCCACCAAGATCAGGCATCAAGGCCCGGGTGCCGAGTACGTCCCCATCCCCTGGGCTCGTCATTAGCAGTTCAGAAGAGAGAGAAGGTAGATTCATCCAATAAGATATCAGGATTCTAGGAAGCCAACAGCATCATTACCCTCCGCTTTCTCTAGGAGGCCCATCATAATATTTTTCTTCAAGTTATTTTTGTAACTTGTCAGTATATTCTACGTGCGCTGTCATTTGGCTTTGAAGTTTACAGATCTGGGCAGGTAAGGGTCAGCGTCTACTAATCCAAGTGGGTAGGTGGATCCTCCAGGTTGTAAGATCTATAGAAAAGGGCTTTCAATTCCCAAAGTCATTTGAACAGTTTTGAGTGGAGATGAATGTTGTGGTCTAGTGCCAAAACGGTGATCTCACGATTGTGATACGGCCAGACTACACCTCCTATAAAGCAGCCACAGCCGGTGACTGAGAAGAATCTGTGACTTCTCTGCATTTAGTGGTTACTACTCACCTGGGCAGTTATCTGTAGAATTCTCCTCTTTACACCGCTCATCACCCCTCACATATGTCTCTGTAGTATTAATAAGGGTCAGATCTTCACCCTGAAACAAATATTGTAAAAGTCACAGACAGATGAGAAGTCACATCTATGATCAGCTCTAATCCTGCCATCTCCACCATTCTCATTACACAAGTATAAAACATATAATACTGGTGGATAAAACATATACGTCTACCTGATGATCCTGAGGAACATTGGGATCTTCTTGTTTATAGTCCTGTGGAGGAAGAAGACGGGGACATCTCTCTGGTGTTGTCCTCTTACTGGATAGATCTGGAGGAAACACATACAGGGACTGAATTCATTCTTTACATACAGATAATTATAGGCCGTGTATATTAAGTCATGTCTACTACCTGGTGATATGAGGGGCTGGGGAACCTCCACCATGATGTTCTTGTACAGATGTTTGTGTCCTTCTAAATACTCCCACTCCTCCATAGAGAAATAGACGGTGACATCCTGACATCTTATAGGAACCTGAGACATACAATGATACCGTCATCCCCCCGATCCCTTCATAGCGTTACTGTATAATGTCCCAGCATTCCCAGCAATGTCACCTCTCCAGTCAGCAGCTCAATCATCTTGTAGGCGAGTTCTAGGATCTTCTGGTCATTGATGAGCTCATGTATCAGGGGGTGAGGTGGAGGCCCTGTGATTGCGCTCAGGGGTCTTCCCCATCCCTCAGACACAGGGTCCGGACAGCGCTCAATAGAGGTCTTCTTCACTACTGTGTAATCCTAGTTATGGAAAGCCACATTAAAAAATCTCACTACATACATTTCCAGAGTCCTCACCTCTCCAGTTCTGTCCATCTGTTATTCCCATAGATAAGAATGATGTAATGTGACGTCATCAGAATCTCTCACCTCTCCAGTAAGCCGGAAGAGGATCTCTAGGGTGAGGTGTAATATCCTCTCTTCCATCTTGTCTCTGTCCATATCCATCTTTGATGGGTAATTCAGGAAAATTCTCTTAATATAGAAGATCTCCACTGCAAAGATCCGATATTGTAGAGACCTGAATGAGAAGAAGATAAGCCGATGTAACATCATAAAAATCATGTGTAATAATACAATTACAGGAAACAATAAGGGAAAACATATCAGGAGATAGCCAGTGATTGGGAGCATGGAGAAAATGTCTTAGTCAGCAATTCAACTTATGTTCCAGTCCATACAAGACTAGAGAATACAACATCTACACGTTCTAAGTTACTAACTGCTATGGCAACCTAATGAGATGTAGGAATCACAAGTTCGTTGGAACTGACCAGGAAATACAGAGACTGGCAGGGGACCTAAGCAGCAATGATATTTTTATTATTTTACAACATTCTGTTTTTTTCATTGACATCTACTAATAAAACCTATATATTTTAGGCCACAGACAACAAGCAGTTTCTTCCTCGGAATCTGCACCTGATTATGTTTCTCATAGACTTATCTTCCATAACGCTAATTCGTGTGTTATTTACTGACACTGCAATCGGCATTAGTAATACTGCAGGAGATATTCATTACATGTGACATGAGAAAAAACTACTTCATGATCAGGATGACATCTTCATCTTCTACTACGGTTGTACAAACATATTTGGCCAGAGTCTGTTGCTAACTACATTACCTCTGGCCGTCTACATGAATGTTTCCCGTCTTCCCCGGATTGTAATCTTCAATCACGTTGGATCTCATGTCTGATTCACACACAGAAGTTTGAGGCATTTATGAAAGCTTGTTTGTAAGAACACAAAGACAGGAGGTATTTGATGGCAATGTCTCCATGTAAAGTGTTTTTTTCCTCTGGATATGATGGTTTTTAGGGGGGCATTTTCCCTTAGGCTTACATATACTGTATTCCATGGAAAAAGAACAAAAAAACACATGTTAAAATATTTCAAAATAAAATTGAGGATAAAGGTACTGTGGGAACATTATACTGTGTGTGGGGGGGGTGGCGGTACTGTGGAAACATTATACTGTGTGTGGGGCTGATGGCGGTACTGTGGGAACATTATACTGTGTGTGGGGGGGTGACGGTACTGTGGGAACATTATACTGTGTGTGAGGCTGATGGCGGTACTGTGGGAACATTAAATTGTGTGTGGGGGGGATGATGGCGGTACTGTGAGAGCATTATACTGTGTGTGGGGGAATGGCAGTACTGGGAGAACATTATACTGTGTGTGGGGGATTGTGGTGGTACTGTGGGAACATTATATTGTGTGTGGGGGAATGGCTGTACTGTGAGAACATTATAGTGTGTGGGGTGATGGCGATACTGTGGTGAGAACATTATACTGTGTATGGGGAAATGGCAGTAATATGAGAACATTATACTGTGTGTGGGGGGGTGGTAATAGTGTGGGAACATTATACTGTGCGTGGGGCTGATGGCGGTACTGTGAGAACATTATACTATGTGTGGGGGAATGGCAGTACTGTGAGAACATTATACTGTGGGTGGGGGATGGTGGTAGTGAGAACATTGTACTGTGTGTGGAGGGATGGCGGTACCATGGGAACATTATACCATGTGTGGGAACCAAGAAAGAGACACTGTACAGCATTAAGGATGGGGATAAGTGAGGATTTATTATCTTGTGGTTTGGGTCATAACATATTGTGTGGGGCATCTTGTATTATCATAGTGTGTGTGGAGGATGGTGGTACTGTGGGAACATTATACTATGCGTGGGGGGATGGTGCAATCATTTTACGGTGTGTGGGGGTGATGCGGTACTGGGGGAACACAATACTGTGTGTGGAGGCCAAGAAAGGCACACTGTATTATGTGGGCAATACATGTTTCCTTGGGTATCGTCTTTCATAGTTGGGTCGAATGTATCGATCAGCGGAAAAGGAAGGAAATTATTGTGATCCTTATAAGGTGGCAACACAAAAACTCCCTAAATATAAAATGTTTACAACAACCCCACAATTTGTGTATCCATAGGGTTCATCACTATGTATCCATTTGATTAGAGCTGATACTATTAAACTATAAAGTATCTGTAAAGACTTTCTTTCAAATTCAAAAAGGGGCACTTTTCCGTGTTCGTCATGCCTGAATTGTTTGAAGATTATTAAAGGTGATAGTTTTCCCCACCAATTAATAGGGACACATGTGCATATTGTTTTTTATTTTACCTGACGGGAGCGACCTATGAAGCTTCTTCTTTGAACTTTATTCCTCTGTTTTTTCATATTTATATTACTCTCCGGAATCAGGAATGTATTAAGTCCTATAGAAACTGTTGAGAAATAATATCTAATTCTGTGCTTCCAGGATTATTCTTGTGGGAATTGGCTGCGATATCTCCTGTGTAATATATTTCTAGTATCAATAGGTTATAATCCTGTAACTCAAAGAACGTGCGGTGGTTGTTCGTTTCTTTCCCTTTTTTGTTTTCTTGTGTCATTTATTATCTTTATGTAACGTATGTGTATTGGTTCTGACATTTGGTATCCTCTTGTCAAGTGACAATCACTTTATAAGGTATAACTAAGGGATATGACACAGGCTTGAAAAAGGAATTCGACCCTGAATCATCACAACAGGTGCGTATTCACACGCCAACTCCCTTTCCATGATGTCCCCATGAAAGGCTGCTTGTGCTGACAGCTGATGGATCTGCTGATGTATACCCAGCAAGTATTTACCACATATTCATGCAAATTCCCTGAAGTGTTATCAATTGTATCCAGTAGGAAAGAGAAAGCACTAAAATGCTCGAGTACTCATTATTCGAATCGAGCAGGTTGGACATGCAGATGGACTCGAGTCGAGTACCGAGTATAATCGAAGTCAATGGGAAACGCTATAATTTTTCCAGGAAACAGGAGGGCTGCGGGGGGCAGGAAAATTGCTGAACTGGATGGAAACAATGCTCAAATGGAGTGGGAACAGCATAGGGAAGATGCCTGGATGCATCTCTGACTCCTAGGTAGCTACTGGGAACTAAATAAAGATGTAATTTAAAAAAAAATGACATGGGGTCCCCCTTAATTTTGAAAAACAGCTAGGTAACCCAGACAACTGGGTGCTGACATTCACAGTTTGGGAAGGTCCATGGATATTGGCCCCTTCCCAGCTTTAAAATACCAACCCGCAGCAGCCCCAGAATTGGCACATCACATTAGGCGTCAATTCTGGCACTTTGCCTGGCTCTTCCCAATTGGAGTAATTTTTTTGGAGTTGATGTCAGATGTGTAGTGTCAGCTAGCATCAATCCCAGGGATTACTAATGGAGAGGCATCTATCAGACACCCCCATTACTAACCCAGTAAGTTAAAAGAAAAAAAAACACACAAAAAAATATTTTATTTTAAAATAAAAAAAACTCCCCAGTTTCCTCGTTCGCCAATTTATTAAAAAAAAATCCATACTGGACCAAAGTAGTCCAAGGATTCAAACGTAGTCTACAAATGACAACCTGAAAGACATAAAAAGAGAGAATTAAATAAAGACAAGAGACAGTCCCTCATTCACCAATTTATTAACCCCGCAGATCCAACGTAGTACATGGCATTCCCATGACGTCCAAAAATTCAGTAGTTCTTCCTATGGAGCCTTGTTCTGAGAATGAAGCTTCATAGGTCTCTCCTGATCAGGCTGCACTCAGCGAGACCTGGTGACAGCGGTGATGACATCAGTAAGGTTACTGAAATCATCGCTCTCGGGGAGCGCAGTCTGACCGGGAGACACCTATGAAGCTTCGAACTCAGAATTAGGATCCATAGGTTGTACTGCAGAATCGGTGGACATCGTGGGACCGCCATAGACTATGTTGGAGCTGCGGGGATGATAAATTGGTGAATGAGGGACTGTCTCTTGTCTTTATTCATTTAATTCTCTCTTTTTATGTCTTTCAGGTTGCCATTTGTGGACTACTTTGGAATCCTTGGACTATTTCGGACCAAAATGGCTTTTTTTTTTATTAATAAATTGGTGAAGTGTTTTCTCTGTGTTTTTTTTATTTTAGCTCACTGGGTTAGTAATGGGGGTGTCTGATGTCTCTCCAATACTAACTACTGGGATTGATGCCAGCTGCCAATACATCCCAATAAATATTACCCCAATTGCCAACGCACCAGGGCAATCAGGAAGAGCTAAGCAAAGTGCAAGAATTGGCGCATCTAATGTGGTGCGCCAATTCTGCGGCTGCTGTGGGCTCGTATTTTTAGCTGGGAAGGAGCCAATATCCATGGATCTTCCTAGTCGGATAATATCAGCCCCCAGTTATCTGCTTTATCTTGGCTGGTTATCAAAACCAGGACCCCAGGTCATTTTTTTAAATTCATTATTTATTTGATAGGTTTAGCACTAAAGGGTTTAACTTTATAATATTTAGGTGGGGGCGGACATTAATCTAAGCTTTCCCTCCAAAAACAACTCTCCCTGAACTACTTCCTGAGGATAGTGCGCCAATGACGCGATGCGGCTGGCCAATCACAGTAATGCCAGTAGAAAACATGGCTACAGCATTATTGTACATGGCAGGAAAAACCCTTTATTGGCTGCCTAACAGCCGCAAAACATGCTGGCCGGAAACCCAAGCACCCCGATGATTGATAGGGTAGTAGCGAGCTCATCACTAGTATCTACATTATTGTCCACAGCTGTTACGTCACTGTTCACACCACACAGAGACCCCAAAAGAGTCTCCCTGCTGAAGGGGTTAATGCCCCCTGCGCCCAGTAATGGGGGATCTCCACATACCTCCACCTGCAGAGCCGCCACCACTTATATGGCTGTTCTGTGCGCACAGGACCTGTGATGAGGTCACAGGAGGAGCGGAGTCAGGGGTCACATGATCAGGGGCCTCAGTGGATGCAAGACTCTGTTGTGCTGGTTGTCATGGTGCTGGATGAGCTGAAGTTTATGTGTGGGGTCAGGAGGGGTTTACAGTGTGGATGTAGCAGAGCCGTGTGTGTACGAGGTGTACGGAGCGGAGCCGTGTGTGTACGAGGTGTATGGAGCAGAGCTGCGTGTGTATGAGGTGTATGGAGCGGAGCCGCCATGTGTACGAGGTGTACGGAGCAGAGCCGCGCGTGTACGAGGTGTACGGAGCAGAGCCGCATGTGTACGAGGTGTACGGAGCAGAGCCGAGTGTGTACGAGGTGTACGGAGCAGAGCCATGTGTGTACGAGGTGTACGGAGCAGAGCCGCGCGTGTACGAGATGTACGGAGCGGAGCCGTGTGTACGAGGTGTATGGAGCGGAGCCGCGTGTGTACGAGGTGTAGGAGCGGAGCCGCGTGTGTACGGAGCGGAACCGCATGTGTACGAAGTGTGCGGAGCGGAACCGCGTGTGTACGAAGTGTACGAAGCGGAACCGTGTGTACGAGGTTGATGTGGAAACCTGTAGAGAAAGTTTTAGGAGAAACTCAAAGGGGTTTCACACGTTTGCCAGTTTTGATCAAATCAGTGAGTCGATCGATCGGAGACAAGAGAAACACAACCAAATCTGTCTGTGTCCCAGACTCGTCTGAGTCTCAGACTCCTGGTCACAAGTTTTTATTACTAACCATAAAGAGAAGGAAAGTGGGAGTAGCTTACATTATGTTGCTGTCGTCACTGAATTTTGGGTCTTCTATCCTTTGGATTACGAGCTCGGAGAGAATGAAGACACAGGACAGGATGTTTGTGTCTAAACATACTCTAAAAACTTTATTACAAAACACAGGGCTAATATACACCCTAAAGGCAGGAAACGGATTTGCCATATATGGTTCGATTATACAGTTTAGCTGAACAAGCGAAAAAAGCTAGTTTCTGTATGCTTTAAAATATTTAATTAGACTTATCTAGTTAGCAAGGTCATTTCATCTTTCTGCAAGAACACATTATTGCTACAAGAAGAAACATCTGGCCAGGGAGTATACTTTATCTTCTCCCGAGGACACGCTATTGATACAAGAAGGAACATTCATAGCTGTTGTTTTCACCTAAAATAACTGTCAGACTTATATAGCATAGATGGGGCCTTTAAACTTGAGGGACTCCATCTGCTGCATTCCCAAGGAGGCTGGTTATATCAGTTTAATATATGTTCAGAAACAAAGGAAGACTTTAATACATCTCTATATCAGAGACAACACCCTGCTTTTATGAAGAACACTTATAAAGCTAACATTAAAATACAAAATTATCAAAGATATGTGAATTGTCTAAATTATAAAGCAAAGTATAAATATTTACCATAACAATTCCTCCCTTTTTATTATTTACAGACAATTTATCCATCAGCTACTTCCCCATGCTATGTGAGCCTGGAGGGGACAGATCCCGTTCACTGACGGATATCTTGTTTGTGAATCTCGTCATATATGTTTACTGGAGGAGCACTGTGATATTTTGCAGATGCGATAACTAATGGTTTATATGTCTGGTCTTACGCATCTATTTACATAGAGTCGTCATAACAAATATACCAGTTCTAGCGGTTACATACACTAGTAATACCAACATTTATGTAATGAAAGGGTAAATGCATATACAATTATTCCCTATCCCCATTTCCACTATATAAGGTCTACCATTCGGTTGGATTGTCTGCAGCTCATGTATATATGGAATGTTTGGGGACAGCATTTATATCTAGATCACTAGGCGGAAGTATGAAGGTAGCAGGTGTAAGGCATGCTAAGGTGCAGGTTCCCTCTGCACCAGGGAGAAGCCATTTATAGGCCTGATGACCACATATTTATTATAAATCCTTGGATTTATAGGGTATGCAGGGTATGATGTCAGTGAGTCTGTCAAGACAACGTTTATAAGTCATCGTATACAACCCCTGGCAAAAATTATGGAACCACCGGGCTCGGAGGATGTTCATTCAGTTGTTTAATGTTGTTGAAAAAAAGCAGATCACAGACATGGCACAAAACTATAGTCATTTCAAATGGCAACTTTAGGGCTTTAAGAAACACTAAAATAAATCAAGATTAAAAATGTAATACTCAGTAAGGGTATTTTTTTTTCAGGCCAAGCAGAGGGAAAAAATTATGGAATCACTCAATTCTGAGGAAAAAAATATGGAATCACCCTGTAAATTTTCATTTCCAAAACTAACACCTGCATCAAATTTGATCTGCTCGTTAGTCTGCATCTAAAAAGGAGTGATAACACCTTGGAGAACTGTTGCACCAAGTGGACTGACATGAATCATGGCTCCAACAAGGGAGAGATGTCAACTCAAACAAAGGAGAGGATTATCAAACTCTTAAAAGAAGGTAAATCATCACGCCATGTTGCAAAAGATGTTGGTTGTTCACAGTCAGCTGTGTCTAAAATCTGGACCAAATACAAACAGCATGGGAAAGTTGTTAAAGGCAAACATACTGGTAGACAAAGGAAGACATCAAAGCATCAAGACCAGAAACTTAAAGCAATATGTCTCCAAAACAGGAAATGCACAACTAAACAAATGAGGAACGAATGGGAGGAAACTGGAGTTAATGTCTGTGACCGAACTGTAAGAAACCGCCTAAAGGAAATGGGATTTACATACAGAAAAGCTAAACATAAGCCATCATTAACACCTAAACAGAAAAAAACAAGGTTACAATGGGCTAAGGAAAATCAATTGTGGACTGTGGATGACTGGATGAAAGTCATATTCTGTGATGAATCGCGAATCTGCATTGGGCAAGGTGATGATGCTGGAACTTTTGTTTGGTGCCGTTCCAATGAGATTTATAAAGATGACTGCATGAAGAGAACATGCAAATTTCCACAGTCATTGATGATATGGGACTGCATGTCAGGTAAAGGCACTGGGGAGATGGCTGTCATTACATCTTTAATAAATGCCCAAGTTTACATTGATATTTTGGACAGTTTTCTTATCCCGTAAATTGAAAGGATGTTTGGGGATGATGACATCATTTTTGAAGATGATAATTCATCCTGTCATACAGCAAAAACTGTTAAAACATTCCTTGAAAGAAGACACATAAGGTCAATGTCATGGCCTGCAAATAGTCCGGATCTCAATCCAATTGAAAATCTTTGGTGGAAGTCGAAGAAAATGGTCCATGACAAGGCTCCAACCTAACCTCAGAGAAAGTTGGAGCCAGATTGATGAAGAGTACTGTTTGTCACTCATTAAGTCCATGCCCCAGAGACTGCAAGCTGTTATTAAAGCCAGAGGTAATGCAACAAAATACTAGTGATGTATTGGAGTGTTCTTTTGTGTGTTTGTTTTTCATGATTCCATAATTTTTTCCTCAGAATTGAGTGATTCCATAATTTTTTTTCCCTCTGATTGGTCTGAAAAAAATTACCCTTACTGAGTACCACATTTTTAATCTTGATTTCTTTTAGTGTTTCTTAAAGCCCTAAAGTTGCCATTTGAAATTACTTTAGTTTTGTGCCATGTCTGTGATCTGCTTTTTTTCAACAACATTAAACAACTGAATGAACATCCTCCGAGCCCAGTGATTCCATAATTTTTGCCAGGGGTTGTATAAGTCATCATATATAAATCATAAGTCCTTGCATCAGAGGTTTCCTCCGTCGTAACGGGCAGTACCAAAAGTCTCTTTGTGGAAACAGCTATAGGTGAAAGCCTCATATGGGGTTAGGGGCACTGCGAGATATGGCATAGTATCAGAGAATATTGGGCTATGGGTGCATATCCAGCAGTTCTTAGTTCAGTCTTTAGAAACTGCCTCGCAGCAGGACTTGGTGATACTTATCAGTTGGTTGTCCCAGTCCTCTCCTCCTTTAGTACCTCATTGAGAGTTAGGGAGAAGGATGCAATTGCCATCATCATGGTACAAAGGTGCAGGGTCATCATCTTTGCTGCTGCTGGGGATCAGGACCTTTTTCAGTGGCTGATGTTGATCCAAGTGTCTTTGCCTTGGAGGCTGACAGAAATAGCAGTGGTCAGTACTTAAAATGACTCACTGTATCTGGGCTCAGTGGTCTCCCTATATGTCTCTTGACCATGACCCAGTCTCCTGGTACCAGTGTGTGTACCGCTTATACAATTGGGGTCTAGAGGTAAGAACATGGTTATGAGTAACAGTCAGATATTTGTGCAACTCCAAGACATATTCAGTGAAGGAACTGTAGGAGGCTGCAGCTGCTGTGGGAAATACTACCCTGTCTTAGGGACACAACCAAACAGTATTTAATAGGTATAAGGTGGCTGCCGGAGAGGTTGTAAACGGGAGGTATGTGTCTCCGAAGTGCCAAGCTTCGGTGATGTAGGACCCGGAGAAGCAGGCTCCAGCACATATAGTGCTGAGAGGAATTTATTGGGCCCGGATTACATGGCCGGGTTTTACGAGCAGCTGAAAGAGCTGGGGGGGGGGGGAACAGCTGCTCACTTACCTCAAGTCCAGTTCTTGGAAGGCTAATTTAAGACAGCTGCACCTGTCTCTGTCTGTCTGTGTTTGTTGGGCAAGGTGAGCAGACCTTGCAGGTGCTTCTTAGGCTCTGCAGGAGGCATAGAAAAGCACCTTGTTTAAACGGCTGAAGCTGTGCTGCATGGACTTGTTATTTTGAGCTTTCTTCTGTTATTCCTTTTTGTGCCAGGAAAAGGCTGTTACTTTTGTTTCTTAACTGGTGTATGGACACTAAATAAACCACCAGTTTGTTTGAACCCGTGCCTACCTCCAACGCGGCTCAGTGATTACAAATCCCTACAATTGGTGCTAGAAGCACGGACACAGATCCCAAGCGGCAGTGTGACTGCTACAAGAAGATGTACATGTTCTGGGTGAAGTCGGCTATAAGCTAATAAGTGTCGTCGGACAAAATGGAGGACCTGCTTAAACATCTGTTGCAGGCACAGCAGGCGCAACAAGCGCAGCAGCAACTTCAGCAACAGCAGGCTCAGCAGGCGCAGTTCCAGCAGCAGTACCTGCAGAGCCAGCAGAGCATGCAGCAGATCATGCAGCAGAGCAGGAAGCAGCAACAGGAGCAGCAGCAGGAAACAAATAAACTTCTGATGCAGCAGTTCCAACAGCTGCAAAGACAAATGGAGATCTTGGAAGAGCAGATCCGTGACAGGACGACCTCCACATCCTCAGATCCAGGTGATGGCTCCCACGTCAGGAAAACAGTAAGAAGAGTAGTACAAAAGATGACCCCGGGTGATGACGTTGAGGCGTTCCTGACGGACTTTGAGAGGGTGGCAGAGCGGGAGAAATTGCCTTGAGAGCAGGGGGCGGAGGTACTGGTGCCATATTTAACAGGTGAGCCGCAGAAGACCTATTATGACTTGGCCTTGCAGGACGCGAAAGAGTATGCTAAGTTGAAAACTGAGATTTTGGCACGCTTGGGAGTGACTCTGACTGTCAGGGCGCAACGGGTGCACCACAGGGCCTATTGCAGTGACAAACCTCCCCGGTCCCAGATGTTCGACCTCTTACACCTGGTCCAAAAGTGGTTGCAACCTGAATCTTCCTCCCCAGCACAGATGGTGGAGAAGGTAGTTATAGACAGGTTTATACACTCTCTCCCGAAGTCGGTGAAATCCTGGGTTGCCCAGGGAGATCCCCATAATGCCGATGACTTGGTGGGGTTGGTGGAAAGATACCAGGCGGTTGAGAGTCCGTTGGGAAAACAAGGGGTCGTAGCCTCTCAATACTGGGGTTCCCAAAAGGCGGCGGACACCCAAAAGAAGGGAATTAGCGCCACACCTGGGGGGCTGTCTAGAGTTTGGGAGGGGTCTAAGTTGCTGCCCAAGGTCCCACCCCATAATATAGTGTGTTGGAGATGTCATACCCCTGGCCATATTGCCGCCCGGTGTCCCATAAACTCTGAGCCAATGGACTGCAACATGGGCCGGCGTTGTTCTTATTTTGCCTACCCCGTCTGCAGCGCGGTTCATCAACATGGCGAGGGCCCTCAGGCATGCTCAGTGACAGTAAACGGGGCACAAGTCTCTGGACTATTGGACTCAGGAAGTTTGGGGACCCTGATAAGGGCCACGCTCTCTCATCGGCTGGTTCCTGGGAAGGTGGTGGGTGTCCGGTGTATCCATGGGGACACTAAGAACTATCCTGTGGCCGAGGTGGATGTAAACACGGACTGTGGCACCACATCTCATGAAGTGGCGGTCGTTAAGGACCTATTGCATCCCATAATAATTGGATGTGACTTTGCATTATTCTGGGAAATGTGGGGGAAAGCGGGGACACCTGGTTGCTCAGACGACAGCCAGATCGCCCCTAAGGAAACTTACCCGCAGAACATAGTAGATGAGTTTCCCATGTGTGTGCTGGTGGGCAATGAGGATGAGACAACATCCACTGAGGCCAATATCCCTGAGCTGGAGGTGTCCGAGGGAAACTTTGGAACTGCCCAACTCAGGGATTTAACTCTGAAAGGGGCCTTTGAAAATGTTACTGTGTTAAATGGTGTGCCTCAGGATCCGGGGGCTGACACTCGGTTCCCTCATTTTGCTGTAAATGAGGATTTGTTGTACAGAGTAACCAAGCCAAGGGGTGAGGTAATAGAACAGTTGCTGGCGCCAGGGCCCTATAGACGCAGGGTGTTAGACATGGCTCATTCTCATGTGTTGTGTGGTCACCTGGGTGCAGACAAGACTCAAGAACGGATCCTCCAAAGATTCTACTGGCCAGGTTGCTATAGAGAAATAAAGAGTTATTGTCGTTCCTGCCCCACATGCCAGATAACCTCCCCAGTGGCCCACTTCTGCAGTCCCCTACTGCCCCTACCCGTCATCGAAGTTCCATTTGAACGCATAGCAATGGATCTAGTGGAGCCTCTGGTCAAGTCCGCCCGAGGGCATCAGTATATCCTGGTGGTATTAGATTATGCTACACGGTATCCGGAGGCAGTACCACTACGAAACTCCTCCGCCAGGTGTATAGCCCGGGAGCTAGTCCACATGTTTTCAAGAATGGGGTTGCCTAAGGAGATCCTAACAGACCAAAGAACTCCATTTATGTCGTAGGTCATGAGGGAATTGTGCAAGACACTGTAGATTGCACAACTGAGAACCTCCGTGTACCATCCCCAGACGGACGGACTGGTCGAGAGGTTTAACAAAACCTTGAAAGCAATGTTGAGGAAAGCAGTGGAAAAGGATGGCTGAGACTGGGACTATCTGCTTCCCTATCTGTAGTTCGCCATCAGGGAAGTTCCCCAAGCTTCCACAGGTTTCTCCCCGTTTGAACCAGTCTATGGACGACACCCTCGAGGACTCCTGGATGTGGTGAAAGAGTCCTGGGAAGCTGAGACCACTCCCTATAGGAGCATGGTGGTGCACGTTGCCCAGATGCAAGAGAGAATTGCCCACGTGATGCCCATTGTGAGGGAGCACCTCCTCAAGGCACAAGAGGCACAGTCTAGGGTGTATAATAGGTCGGCCAGGGTGAGATCGTTCAATCCAGGAGATCGAGTGCTTGTGCTAGTGCCCACAGTGGAGAACAAGTTCATGGCCAAGTGGCTGGGCCACTATGAGGTGGTAGAGAAAGTGGGGGAAGTCAACTATAAAATCCACCAACCAGGGAAGAGGAAGCCCTTCCAAATTTACCATGTTAACTTGATTAAGCCATGGCAAGATAGAGACCCCACGGAAGCTCCCTGTTTAGTGGCTGAGGCTGATGTGAAAGAGGTCAAGGTGGCAGAGTCACTGTCACGTGCCCAAAAGCAACAGTGCAAAGAGTTGTTACAGCGAAATAAAGACCTGTTTTCGGAGTTGCCAGGACTCACTCAGGTCATAGAGCATGAGGTTCTCACAGAGCCTCATGTTCGCGTCAATCTAAAACCATACCGGATCCCCGAAGCCCGCAGAGAGGTGATCTCAAAAGAAGTAAGGCGGATTCTTAACCTGGGAGTCTTTGAAGAGTCCAAAAGTGGATGGTCCAGTCCTATACACTGTGTGCCGAATTATTAGGCAAATGAGTATTTTGATCACATGATACTTTTTATACATGTTGTCCTACTCCAAGCTGCATAGGCTTGAGAGCCAACTACCAATTAAGTAAATCTGGTGATGTGCATCTCTGTAATGAGGAGGGGTGTTGTCTAATGACATAAACACCCTATATAAGGTGTGCTTAATTATTAGGCAACTTCCTTTCCTTTGGCAAAATGGGTCAGAAGAGAGATTTGACTGGCTCTGAAAAGACCAAAATTGTGAGATGTCTTGCAGAGGGATGCAGCAGTCTTAAAATTTCCAAACTTTTGAAGCGTGATCACCGAACAATCAAGCATTTCATGGCAAATAGCCAATAGGGTCGCAAGAAGCGTGTTGGCCAAAAAAGGCGCAAAATAACTGCCCATGAATTGAGGAAAATCAAGCGTGAAGCTGCCAATATGCCATTCGCCACCAGTTTTGCCATATTTCAGAGCTGCAACGTTACTGGAGTATCAAAAAGCACAAGGTGTGCGATACTCAGGGACATGGCCAAGGTAAGGAAGGCTGAAAAACGACCACCTTTGAACAAGAAACATAGGATGAAACGTCAAGAATGGGCCAAGAAATATCTTAAGACTGATTTTTCAAAGGTTTTATGGACTGATGAAATGAGAGTGACTCTTGATGGGCCAGATGGATGGGCCAGAGGCTGGATCAGTAAAGGGCAGAGAGCTCCACTCTGACTCAGACGCAAGTAAGGTGGAGGTGGGGTACTGGTATGGGCTGGTATCATCAAAGATGAACTTGTGGGACCTTTTCGGGTTGAGGATGGAGTGAAGCTCAACTCCCAGACCTACTGCCAGTTTCTGGAAGACAACTTCTTCAAGCAGTGGTACAGGAAAAAGTTGGTATCGTTCAAGAAAAACATGATTTTCATGCAGGACAATGCTCCATCACATGCATCCAACTACTCTACAGCATGGCTGGCCAGTAAAGGTCTAAAAGAAGAAAAAATAATGACATGGCCCCCTTGTTCACCTGATCTGAACCCCATAGAGAACCTGTGGTCCATCATAAAATGTGAGATCTACAGGGATGGAAAACAGTACACCTCTCGGAACAGTGTCTGGGAGGCTGTGGTGGCTGCTGCACGCAATGTTGATGGAAAACAGGTCAAGCAACTGACAGAATCTATGGATGGAAGGCTGTTGAGTGTCATCATAAAGAAAGGTGGCTATATTGATCACTAATTTTTTTGGTTTTGTTTTTTGCGTGTTAGAAATGTTTATTTCTAAATTTTGTGCACTGCTTGGATATTTATGAGTCTTTTGGGTTGATTGAGAACATAGTTGTTGATCAATAATAAAAATAATCCTCTAAAATACAACTTGCCTAATAATTCTGCACACAGTGTAGTCTTAGTGCCGAAACCAGATGGGGAATGGCGGTTTTGCAACGACGATAGGAAGCTAAAGAGGTCTCAAAGTTCGACGCCTACCCAATACCTAGGGTAGATGAGCTTCTCGAAAGGCTAGGACCCGCTCGGTACATCACCACTCTGGACCTCACCAAAGGATATTGGCAAATTCCCCTGTCCAAAGAGAAGATAGCCTTCTCGAGCTAGACGGATGTTATCAATATGTCAGGATGCCGTTTGGGTTGCAGGGAGCTCCGGCCACCTTTCAGAGAGCCATGGACCAGATCTTAATGTAGCACCCTGAGGATTCGGCTGCTACAGGGGTATTGCACCTCAACCCAGAGGTGTGATATTCCACTCCCGGGTAAGGATGGAGTGTGGGACTGAGCCCAGAAAGCTGCATGCACTACATACATCCCATTTCCGAGGAACAGACCAACGGTACTCCCACTTAGAAATGTGCAGGTACGACCGAGTCTGTTCCTGGCTGGAGTGGGAGGGGGGTGGTACATCCCAAGTAGTGTAGGGGCAGATAGGGGGAGCAGCCTGGGTAAAGATAGGAGCTCATTGGGTGCTGGTCACCTGAGCTCACACATAGAGGGAGTATTTAAGGTGGGCACCAACTAAGATCAGGGTCAGTCTGTGAGAGATCGGTCAGTCAGCCAGTCTTTGCAGAGAGGAGAGGAAGAGGAGCAGAGCAGCCCCAGAGAGAGAGAGAGAGAGGAGAAAGGAAGAAAGACCCAGAGGGGGTGAAAGAAAAGGACTCTGAGAACCCAAAGTCCATCACCGGGTGAAGAGTTGGCAACTGGGTACCGGATCCCAAACTGGTGGGGGCTAAAGCACACCCTAGCCAGAGATCGGAGGCCGTGGGCAGGATCTGCCACGGCCACCCACCACATCCACCCTGAAGGCAAACCACATGTAGGGTCAGGGAACCCAAGGCCAAGGGTTTCCCAACAGAAGGCCCGAGGGAGCTGGACCTAGGTGGATCCCTGGTGGGGACGGCCAGAAGACAGGACAGGAAGGAGGGCTCAGGGTCACGCTCCGGACTTGCTTGGGGGTTGGCTGAATCCAGGACCTGGTGGACGCAGCACGGCTCGGGTGGTCACTTGAAGCTGGAGTGACCGGAACATCAGCAGTAAGTAAATACCCTAAACTGCACAACCCGACTCTGTCTTTAATTACCATCTATGCTGCACCACCACAACCCCCATCCTCTGCACCTGACCCCCTGAGGCTATACCCCACCCGTTGGGGGTTATACTATCAAAAGCTGCACCAACACCATCAGCCTCAGCGGACCCTGCTGCAGCGGCGGCCGTAGTGACCGCAATACAACGGGTGGCGTAGTCGACATAAAGAACTTTATAACATCTGTAGGACTGCCACATACTCTGAGCTTGACACCCTGGGCACGGACCGGGTCACAGCCACTCGGAGACTACAACCCCCATCTGATCCGGCTCCGGGTATTCCCCTAAAGAATATGGCCCAGGGGGCGCGTCAACTTTGGCGTAGCCGGCAGGATTACGTGCCCACAACACCCGGGTACTGCGTGCCTGAAGAAAAGAACGAGTTTACCTCAAAAAGAAGTCTCCTGCCGGTTCCGGAGGGTCCCCGCCATCGGACTCCATCACAGATCGATTCCCGCCGGTTGTCCGCCATTAACAGCTTTTTCCCGCCATCTGCAGAGTTTCCCGCCACTGGGAGACGATTCCCGCCATTTCCGAAAATTTCCCGCCTTGGAAGAGCGGACGCCATTATGGGCGTGCCAGAGGGTGGCAAGAGGCCACCTCCCATCGTGGGCCAGGACCGAAAATGGCGCCAAAAGTGGAAACCGCCCCCACCAACAGAGACTGTGATGCTAGAGGTGTCTGTCAGTGTGAAAGAACTGCCCCTGGAGCTGACAATCACCAAGTGGCCCCGGGACCGCCCTCGAAGTGGGAGGACTGAGAAGAAGAGAGCAAAGATGGGTGTCGCCTGGAGCAGTCTGGAGAGAGCGCACCCGGAGACAAGAAGCCTAGAGCTGAGTCCAGAAGAAGCTTACCCGGAGATGGGAGAAGAGCAGAGCAGCACGGGCCCGCTGGCCAGGAGCCTGCTGGAGACAACGGAAGGAGAGCAGAGCAGCACCGACCCGTTGGTCAGGAGCCTGCTAGAAGCAACGACCCCACTAGGCTTAGTGGAGGTCCTGGCACAGCTCCCCCGAGATCGGGAGTGTGCACAGACCGCGCTGGAGGGCCTCGCACGGAGGATGGCCCGGGTGCAGCGAGAGACGTTAGCAGAATGGAGCCATGAGGTGGCCCAGCAGACAAGAACCCGTCAGCGGAGCACGCCACCCAAGACGAGGAGACAGACCGCCTCTGAGGATGGCGCAGGAGGACTGAAGGCCGGAGACGGCGCCGAGAAGGGAGCCGAACGAAAGGAGGCAGGTAAAGGGGACGTCTCTACCCCAAACCGGGAAACCGCGTACCTGCCCCAGCTCCCCGTCGCAGAGCCCGAAGTACCCCCTGCCGTGCCCGTAACCGCAACGTCACCGCCACAGACTAGGCCTCAACCGGAAGCCGCAGCCGCGACCCCTGTGACGTCACACGCCTCGACCCCGAGCGTGACCAAGCAGGAAGTACCACCAGCCTGGTCGCAAGGCCTAGTACCCCCGGGCGCCGCAATACCAACAGCGCCCCCTACCTCCGCGGAGCCCCCGGCCTGGTCGCAGGGCCAAGTAGCCCAGGGCGCCGCCGTCCTTACGGTGCCCTTCACTTTCCAGGTGCCCCAGGCCTGGCCGCAAGGCCTGGGCAACCCGGGCGCTACCACCACCGCGCCCATAAAACCAAGAGTGCCGCATCTGGGAGAAGATCTGTTTGCCCAACATACGTGCCCGGATGGGCAGCCATTTATATGGCCACCGGAGTTTCACCATCCCCGACTCCGGAAAGAGAGACCCCTAGATGAACCCCTGATCCCGGCTCCAAAGCCCGTCAAGAGGATCTCGCCCCCGCTAGCAGAAGCGCAGTTTGAGTGGGACCCCACCGGAGAAGACCTCATGGGGTTCACTCAGGAGACCCGGGCAGCTGCAGCGGAGCGTGCAGAGTGCTGCCGCCAGCAGCTCGAGGTCTTTGAGAGAGAGCGGAGAGAGAGGCGGGTCCGGGAACAACAAGCCCAGATAAGGAGCGCGGAGCAGAAGAGCCGGGCCAGGAGAGACCCCCGTGCAGCGCATAGTCCCCGCACCACCGGGACTGTGATCAAGTTTAACATGCAGCATGGGTGGGGCTTCATCCGAGACCACCGCACCCCAGGCGACGTCTTCGTGACCAGGAGAGACGTTGAGTCCCACCTACCGGAGGGACACAGAGGTCGTGACCTGTATATAGGGGACGAGGTCACCTTCACCCGGCACAAGTGTGCCAAAGGACCCTACGCCCTCCATGTGCATCGCCTGACGGAGGAGGAGCTGCGGTGTGAGGAGGAAGAGCAAGAGGACCCGGAAGGGTCTGAAGCTAAAGGTAACCACAAAGAAAGAGCAGGAGGACGCCGTCGTTAAGTACAGCAGAGTACAAGCTATATATAGTTGCCCGTCGGGGCACAGTGAACTGTTGCTGATAATATAGTCCCCGTTGGGACCAGAGAATTGAACTGTTACCCGTTTATCCCTTAAATCCCACTGACCGAGGACTGAGAGCGGTCATTCCTCCCTAATACCTGGCCGAGGACTGAGAGCGGCCATATCCCTTGTAAATAGTTGCGCGTCCTAAAGCGCCCCTACTGGTTTTATAGGAAAGCCACGAGTTCCAAAGACTGTCGCACTTTACCCGGTCACACGTTGCACAGTGACCGGAGGAGGAGCCAGAGGCGACGAGAATGTTCTGATATATATATGATATTTTATATGTTTTTTATTATGTTGTTTATATGGAAAAAAAAAAAAATGTATGTTGGTGGATGTTTTATATCTTACAGCCCGAGGACGTGCTGTGATTTACCAGGGGGGAATGTAGCACCCTGAGGATTCGGCTGCTACAGGGGTATTGCACCTCAACCCAGAGGTGTGATATTCCACTCCCGGGTAAGGATGGAGTGTGGGACTGAGCCCAGAAAGCTGCATGCACTACATACATCCCATTTCCGAGGAACAGACCAACGGTACTCCCACTTAGAAATGTGCAGGTACGACCGAGTCTGTTCCTGGCTGGAGTGGGAGGGGGGTGGTACATCCCAAGTAGTGTAGGGGCAGATAGGGGGAGCAGCCTGGGTAAAGATAGGAGCTCATTGGGTGCTGGTCACCTGAGCTCACACATAGAGGGAGTATTTAAGGTGGGCACCAACTAAGATCAGGGTCAGTCTGTGAGAGATCGGTCAGTCAGCCAGTCTTTGCAGAGAGGAGAGGAAGAGGAGCAGAGCAGCCCCAGAGAGAGAGAGAGGAGAAAGGAAGAAAGACCCAGAGGGGGTGAAAGAAAAGGACTCTGAGAACCCAAAGTCCATCACCGGGTGAAGAGTTGGCAACTGGGTACCGGATCCCAAACTGGTGGGGGCTAAAGCACACCCTAGCCAGAGATCGGAGGCCGTGGGCAGGATCTGCCACGGCCACCCACCACATCCACCCTGAAGGCAAACCACATGTAGGGTCAGGGAACCCAAGGCCAAGGTTTTCCCAACAGAAGGCCCGAGGGAGCTGGACCTAGGTGGATCCCTGGTGGGGACGGCCAGAAGACAGGACAGGAAGGAGGGCTCAGGGTCACGCTCCGGACTTGCTTGGGGGTTGGCTGAATCCAGGACCTGGTGGACGCAGCACGGCTCGGGTGGTCACTTGAAGCTGGAGTGACCGGAACATCAGCAGTAAGTAAATACCCTAAACTGCACAACCCGACTCTGTCTTTAATTACCATCTATGCTGCACCACCACAACCCCCATCCTCTGCACCTGACCCCCTGAGGCTATACCCCACCCGTTGGGGGTTATACTATCAAAAGCTGCACCAACACCATCAGCCTCAGCGGACCCTGCTGCAGCGGCGGCCGTAGTGACCGCAATACAACGGGTGGCGTAGTCGACATAAAGAACTTTATAACATCTGTAGGACTGCCACATACTCTGAGCTTGACACCCTGGGCACGGACCGGGTCACAGCCACTCGGAGACTACAACCCCCATCTGATCCGGCTCCGGGTATTCCCCTAAAGAATATGGCCCAGGGGGCGCGTCATTAACACCTCACAAAAAGTATGCAGCGGCCTACCTAGATGACATCATCAAATTTAGCCAGGACTGGGAAAGTCATCTGGACAAAGTTCAAGCCATACTTGATGCCCTAAGGAAGGCGGGCTTTACTATCAACCCGAAGAAATGTGCCCTGGGGATGGAGGAAGCCAAGTACCTAGGGTACGTGGTTGGTAGAGGGGAAATAAAACCACAAATAAATAAGGTTGAGGCGATTTTGAACTGGCCACAGCCCCTCTCGAAGAAACAGGTCAGGGCGTTTCTAGGCATTGTGGGCTACTATCGAAGATTTGTCCCTAACTTTGCCCTGATAGCAGCCCCGTTGACGGATCTTCTGAAAGTCAGCTATGGCCAAGTGGTCCCCGGAAGCTGAAGCGGCCTTCCAGGGACTGAAACTGGTCCTCTGTAAACAACCAGTCTTGGTGGCGCCCAACTTCTCCAAGGAGTTTGTGGTCCAGACGGATGCATCGGATGTCAGGCTGGGAGCAGTCTTGTCCCAGGAGATTAACGGAGCAAGAACACCCTGTAATATACCTCAGTCGGAAGCTCTCTGATTGTGAGAAGAACTACTCCATTGTAGAAAAAGAATGTTTGGCCATTAAGTGGGCGTTAACACTCTGAGGTATTACCTGTTAGGTCACTTACCTCCAGTCCAGGTCTTGGAAGGCTAATTTAAGACAGCTGCGCCTGTCTCTGTCTGTCTGTGTTTGTTGGACAAGGTGAGCAGACCTTGCAGGTGCTTCTTAGGCTCTGCAGGAGGCATAGAAAAGCACCTTGTTTAAACAGCTGAAGCCGTGCTGCATGGACTTGTTATATTGAGCTTTCTTCTGTTATTCCTTTTTGTGCCAGGAAATGGCTGTTACTTTTGTTTCTTAACTGGTATATGGACATTAAATAAACCACCAGTTTGTTTGAACCCGTGGACTGCATCACTGTGTGAACCCGTGCCTACCTCCAACGCGGCTCAGTGAGTACAAATCCCTACATAGGGGACAGCTTCTCTCTACCTCTTGGGGCGATCCACACTGTATACGTATAATGCAATGGATAAGCAATCTACCCAGGACAAGTGTGTTTCCTCCATGCACTTCTGGATTTTTAATTTCAGAGTACCATTAACGTTCCACTTTCACACTACTTTGTGAGTGATAGGGAACATAGAAAACCTGTTTGATCCCCAGACTGGCCATGATCTGTTTCATCAGTTCTCTGATGAAGTGTGTGTCTCTGTCACTCTCTATGGTTTTGTGTACCCCATATCTACAAACCACCTCACTTATCAATTTTTGTTTTTAGATTTGGTCACGGCCCAAGCTTCAGGCAACCAAGGGAAGAGTTCGATGCATACCAAGACGTATTCATAAGTACCCACCTTAGGTAGCTGTATGTAGTCCTCCTGCAGTCTCTGAAACAGGTAATCTGGTTTGGGCGTGTATTTTGTGGGACTCGAATAGGTCTATCGGGGTTATGTTTCACACAAACTAGACATACTTTGTAGCCGTGTTCGGAAACCCAGAGGCGCATCAGTTTTGTAGCACCACTACACAAATAACACCCTTTGAGTTGTGCACCGGGGAAATGTGCAAGGGCAACCATCATGGGGAACAGGCAGCGTGGGAGCAAAAACCTGGTGTTTACCTGCCATACCCCTGACCATACAGCACCCGCTTTGGCCCATGCGTTGTTTGTGTAGGGGAGCCTGGGTCTGGAAGACCTGCAGTAGTTCACGATCAACGGCCACTGGGGCAGGTGCGGTGGCAGTGTCCTCTGTGAAAAGGGGCTTCCTGCACTCTCGGTCACTGAGTCCCCTAGAGGGCCGTGTCTGCTATGGCCAGTATTCTAGTCAGAGGTAGTCGTGCTGCTTCCTTAGCCGCCTGGTCGGCCAAGGCAATCCCTACAGCAAGGGGAGTTTGTTCTCATGTGTGTGCCAATAGCTGTTCTTCGGGGAAGGGTGAGTGCTGTGAGTAGCTGCTCTACCGTCTCATAGGTTTGCCAGCAGAGGTCAGAAACTTACGGCTCTGCCAAATGGCGCCAAAGTCATGTGCGCCCCTTTAAAACATATCTCGAGTCCGAAAATACATGAATCTCTTTACCTTTTCCCAGATTGCACGCTGCAGCGATTGCCTTTAGCTCAGCCTCTGGCATAGAGCCGCTGGAGGAGAGTGGTTCATGTATACTGCCTTACCATTTTGGACTACTACATACCCGGTGATGAACCGTCCTTGATCACTATCCCGAGCTCTAGAACCATCTACAAAATACTCATCCGAAGTGTTAGTGAGGGGACATCAGTGATATCTAACAAGCCCTATGTGTCTGCATCCATCAATGCCTGACTGTCATGTTCATGTGTAATGTCACATTGAGCTTCCTCATCTGCTAGTCTGAAAAACAGGGGCAGGTTTTGGCTCACAGTTTCTCTGTCTTCCCCACCCTGATATTCTCCTCCCTTTTCTAAATCCACTGGTAATAACGTAGTTGGATTTAGAACATTACAGCATTTGATTGTTATATGGAGATGTAATAAACGGGGAGATTATAGGGACAATAAGATCTCCTCTCTGGAACTCTCGGACGTTATCATGTATCACCGCATTCTGGACATTACTTATAGGGCACTACTTGTGGATCGATACCGGGATTAAGTTTTACTGTCACCGAAGAATGGGTAGTTTTCCCAAATCAAGTTTGTAACATGCCCACAGCTGGCTGGTTATGTTCTCGAACTAAGTATTTTCTCGAGAAAAAAGCATATGACCGCAAATTGGTCAGAGTTTTGGAACCCTAAGATAAAACGGCCCTACCTCGACCTCCAAAGCATCCACCTCCACAATGAATGGTTCTTGATGATCAGGTTGGATTAGAATATGAGCAGACATAAAACACTCTTTCAATAATACAAAAGCCCCAATAGCATCAAGTGGCCAAACCTTGAGATCTGCCCTCTTACATTTGAGGTAAGTAAGAGGTTCAGCAATCTGAGAAAACCCCCTAATGAATTTCCAATAATAATAATTTTTATTTCTATAGCCCCAACATATTCCGCAGCACTTTACCTTTTAGAGGGGACTTGTACCGACAATAAAAGACATTACAGAATAACAATAATCACATAAATCAACAGATGCCAGGAGGAGAGAGGGCCCTGCTCGCAAGCTTACAATCTATGAGGAAATAGGGGAGACACGAAAGGTGGATGGTATCAATTATAACATTACACTATATATACTGCTCAAAAAAATAAAGGGAGCACTCAAATAACACATGCTTGATCTGAATGAATGAAATATTCTCATTGAATACTTTGTTCTGTACAAAGTTGAATGAGCTGACAACAAAAATCACACAAAAATCATCAAAGGAAAGCAAATTTATTAACCAATGGAGGCCTGGATTTTGAGTCACCCCCAAAATTAAAGTGAAAAAACACACTACAGGCTGATCCAACTTTGATGTAATGTATTTAAAACAAGTCAAAATGAGGCTCAGTATTGTGTGTGGCCTCCACGTGCCTGTATGACCTCCCTACAATGCCTGGGCATGCTCCTGATGAGGTTGCGGATGGTCTCCTGTGGGATTTCCTTCCAGACCTGGACTAAAGCATCCGCCAACTCCTGGACAGTCTGTGGTGCAACATGATGTTGGTGGATGGAGCGAAACATGATGTCCCAGATGTGCTCAATCGGATTCAGGTCTGGGGAACCGGTGGGCCAGTCGATAGCTTCAATGCCTTCATTTTGCAGGAACTGCTGACACACTCCAGCCACATGAGGTCTGGCATTGTCCTTTATTAGGAGGAACCCAGGGCCAACCGCACCAGCATATGGTCTCACAAGGGGTCTGAGGATCTCATCTCGGTATCTAATGGCAGTCAGGCAACCTCTGGTGAGCACATGGAGGGCTGTGCGGCCCTCCAAAGAAATGCCACCCCACACCATTACTGACCCACTGCCAAACCGGTCATGCTGAAGGATGTTGCAGGCAGCAGATCGCTCTCCACGGCATCTCCAGACTCTGTCACATGTGATCAGTATGAACCTGCTTTCATCTGTAGAGAGCACAGGGCGCCAGTGGTGACTTTACCAATCCTGGTGTTCTGTGGCAAATGCCAAGCGTCCTGCACGGTGATGGGCTGTGAGCACAACCCTCATCTGTGGACGTCGGGCCCTCATACCACCCTCATGGACTCGGTTTCTAACTGTTTGTGCAGACACATGCACATTTGGGGCCTGCAGGAGGTCATTTTGCAGGGCTCTGGCAGTGCTCCTCCTGTTCCTCCTTGCACAAAGGCAGGGGTAGCAGTCCTGCTGCTGGGTTGTTGCCCTCCCCTGGCAGCGCCTCCAGCCCCTTGACACTACGCTGACAGACACAGCAAACCTTCTTGCCACAGCTCGCATTGATGTGCCATCCTGGATGAGCTGCACTACCTGAGCAACTTCTGTGGGTTGTAGAGTCCGTCTCATGCTACCACGAGTGTGAAAGCACAACCAACATTCAAAAGTGACCAAAACATCAGCCAGAAAGCATTGGTACTGAGATGTGGTCTGTGGTCCCCGCCTGCGGAACCACTCCTTTATTGAATGTGTCTTGATACTTGCCAATAATTTCCATCTATTGTCTATTTCATTTGCACAACAGCATGTGAAATTGATTGTCAATCAGTGTTGTTTCCTAAGTGGACAGTTTGATTTCACAGAAGTCTGATTTACTTGGAGTTATATTCTGTTGTTTAAGTGTTCCCTTTATTTTTTTGAGCAGTATATATATAATAGTTGCAAATCCTACAAAACATTGCAGTTTCAGGTCACTAGGTTGGACCCAATCTATTATGGCCTGCATCTTCTTAGAATCCATTGTAAACCCATCAGCCGATAAAATTAACCCCAGGAATGAAATTTCCTGAACAGAAAAAAACATTTCTCAATTTTTTCAACAAAGAATTCTCCCTCAACCTTTCTAATACAACACGGACATGTTCCTGGTGAGAATCCAAATCAGGAGAGAAAATTCTATATCATCAAGATAAATCACAAGAAATCTCCCAATGTAATCAGAGAAACGTCATTCAGAAAGTTGTGAAATCCTGTTGGTGCATTGGAGAATCCAAAAGGCAGAACAAGATTATAGAATAAACCCTCAGACGTTAAAGACGCCGATTTCCACCCTTCAACATGCGGATCACATTGTAATAAGCCCCTCTAAGGTCAAAGTTAGAAAACTATTCATCCCCCAAAGGCTGATTATAGTCAAGGCTCCACTCCGTACACCTTGTACACACGCGGCTCTGCTCCGTACACCTTGTACACATGCGGCTCCGCTCCGTGCACCTCGTACACACGCGGCTCCGCTCCGTGCACCTCGTACACACGCGGCTCAGCTCCGTACACCTCGTACACACGCGGTTCCGCTCCGTACAGCTCGTACACACGCGGCTCCGCTCCGTACACACGCGGCTCCGCTCCGTACACCTCGTACACACGCGGCTCCTCTCTGTACACCTCATACACACGCGGCTCCTCTCCGTACACCTCGTACACACGCGGCTCCTCTCCGTACACCTCGTACACACGCGGCTCCTCTCCGTACACCTCGTACACACGCGGCTCCTCTCCGTACACCTCGTACACACGCGGATCCGCTCCGTACACCTCGTACACACGCGGCTCCGCTCCATACACCTCGTACACACGCGGCTCCGCACACCTCGTACACACACACGGCTTCACTCCTTACACCTCGTACACACGCACAGCTCCGCTCCGGGGAGATTATAGGGACAATAAGATCTCCTCTCTGGAACTCTCGGACGTTATCATGTATCACCGCATTCTGGACAGTACTTATAGGGCACTACTTGTGGATCGATACCGGGATTAAGTTTTACTGTCACCGAAGAATGGGTAGTTTTCCCAGCCGCTCGTACACATGTAGCTCCGCTCCCTACACCTCGTACACACACGGCTCCTCTCCGTGCACCTCGTACACACGCGGCTCCGCTCCGTACACCTCGTGCACACACACGGCTCCGCTCCGTACACCTCGTACACACGCGGCTCCGCTCCGTACACCTCGTACACACACGGCTCCGCTCCGTACACCTCGTACACACGCGGCTCCGCTCCGTACACCTCGTACACACGCGGCTCCGCTCCGTACACCTCGTACACACGCGGCTCCGCTCCGTATACCTCGTACACACGCGGCTCCGCTCCGTACACCTCGTACACACGCGGCTCCGCTCCGTACACCTCGTACACATGCGGCTCCGCTCCGTACACCTCGTACACACGCGGCTCCGCTCCGTACACCTCGTACACGCGGCTCCGCTCCGTACACCTCGTACACGCGCGGCTCTGCTCCGTACACCTCGTACACACGCGGCTCTGCTCCGTACACCTCGTACACACGCCGCTCTGCTCCGTACACCTCGTACACACGCGGCTCCGCTCCGTACACCTCGTACACACACGGCTCTGCTACATCCACACTGTAAACCCCTCCTGACCCCACACATAAAATTCAGCTCATCCAGCACCATGACAACCAGCACAGCAGAGTCCTGCATCCACTGAGGCCCTGATCATGTGACCCCTGACTCCTCCCCTCCTGTGACCTCATCACAGCTCCTGTGCGCACAGAGCAGCCATATATGTGGTGGCGGCTCTGCAGGTGGAGGTATGTGGAGAAACCCATTACTGGGCGCAGGGGGCATTAACCCCTTCAGCACGGAGACTCTTTTGGGGTCTTGTGTTGCCCCTTTATAAGAATCATAAGGTTTTTGTTCTGTTTCCTGTAATAGATACATACGACCCAACTATGGAGACAGGAAGGGAGGAAACCTATTGTTCTCATAGTACAGGACCCCTTTACTGCCCCACAGTGTAATGCCCCCATTATGCCCCTTATGCAGGATGTATGATGCCCCACACACAGTGTAATGCCCCCATATGCCCCTTATGCAGGATGTATGATGCCCCCACACAGTGTAATGCCCCCATTATGCACCTTATGCAGGATGTATGATGCCCCCACACAGTGTAATGTCCCCATTATGCCCCTTATGCAGTATGTATGATGCCCCCCACAGTGTAATGCCCCCATTATGCCCCTTATGCAGGATGTATGATGCCCCCACACAGTGCAATGCCCCCATTATGCCACTTATGCAGTATGTATGATGCCCCACAGTGTAATGCCCCTTTATGCCCCTTATGCAGGATGTATGATGCCCCCACACAGTGTAATGCCCCTTATGTAGTATGTATGATGCCCGCCACAGTGTAATGCCCCCATTATGCCCCTTATGCAGTATGTATAATGCCCCCACACAGTGTAATGCCCCCATTATGCCCCTTATGCAGTCTGTATGATGCCCCCACTGTGTAATGCCCCCATTATTCCTCTCATGCAGGATGTATGATGCCCCCACACAGTGTAATGCCCCCATTATGCCCCTTATGCAGGATGTATGATGCCCCCATTATGCCTCTTATGCAGTATGTATGATGCCCCCACACAGTGTTATGCCCCTTATGCAGGATGTATGATGCCCCCACACAGTGTTATGCCCCTTATGCAGGATGTATGATGCCCCCACACAGTGTAATGCCCCCATTATGCCCCTTATGCAGGATGTATGATGCCCCACACAGTGTGATGCCCCTTATGCAGGATGTATGATGCCCCCACACAGTGTAATGCCCCCATTATGCCCCTTATGCAGGATGTATGATGCCCCCACACAGTGTAATGCCCCCATTATTCCCCTTATGCAGTATGTATGATGCCCCCACTGTGTAATGCCCCCATTATGCCCCTTATGCAGTATGTATGATGCCCCCACACAGTGTAATGCCCCCATTATGCCTCTTATGCAGTATGTATGATGCCCCACACAGTGTAATGCCCCCATTATACCTCTTATGCAGTATGTATGATGCCCCCACACAGTGTTATGCCCCTTATGCAGGATGTATGATGCCCCCACACAGTGTAATGCCCCCATTATGCCCCTTATGCAGGATGTATGATGCCCCCACTCAGTGTAATGCCCCCATTATGCCTCTTATGCAGTATGTATGATGCCCCCACACAGTGTTATGCCCCTTATGCTGGATGTATGATGCCCCCACACAGTGTAATGCCCCCATTATGCCCCTTATGCAGGATGTATGATGCCCCCACACAGTGTAATGCCCCCATTATGCCCCTTATGCAGGATGTATGATGCCCCCACACAGTGTAATGCCCCCATTATGCCCCTTATGCAGGATGTATGATGCCCCCACGCAGTGTAATGCCCCCATTATGCCTCTTATGCAGTATGTTTGATGACCCCACACAGTGTAATGCCCCCATTATGCCCCTTATGCAGGATGTATGATGCCCCCCCACACAGTTTAATGTTCTGGGACATACTAAAAAGAATGAAGATAAGGAATAAATAAAAAGAATGAACATATAAACTTACAGGTCCAAACATATGTAGAGATATTATGGATTTCTTGTGTATCTTGCACATGGGATGAACATGAAATATATATTCCATATAAACAGGTGTATATTATATTCCTACCGTACCAACTTCCCCCACACACAGTATAATATTTCCACAGTGCCGCCAGAGGTCCTGCAGTTAGAATAAGTCCTGAGGTTTTACAGTTGAAATAATCCCTCTGGAGTTGGTTTTCCCTTTCCCTGCTCCCCTCCATGTAGACCCTTGAGCATGTATACATGCATGTAGGGGAGCAGGCCTTACTAGATATTGAGGCTTTGTACAGTAATATTCCGCATGAGGACGGTATCAGAGGAGTAAGACATTTCTTGAAATCGAGATCAATAGAGTGTAGCAGACATAATGACTTCATGGAGGATCTTCTAAAATTCACTCTTAATCACAACATCTTTCTTTTTGACAGGAAGTACTTCTACCAGCTCAGGGGTACTGCGATGGGGAGCCCCTTTGCCCCCTCGTATGCTAACCTATTCCTGAGTTGATGGGAGGAAACCTGTTAAATGGTTAATTATGGAAATTCATTTGGAATGTTAATTAATAATGGATATTCATTTTATCCTTAAATTTGAGTTCTATACAAGGATTGCCTCAGCCATCGTGTCTAGTTGACATGCGCTATTTGTGTGTGTATTTTTGGTTCACTACCATATAGGATTAAGAAGAAGTGCAGAGCTATAATGGGCAACAACACACACCCGCTTTATGAACTGTTTGCGAAACAGAAGAGCACATTCAGCAATCGCCTAATACAACTAAGGTGTAAAAAGGAAAAATACAGGAGATCGTTTGTTCCAACAGCTATGGGGGTGTTTAACAAATGTCTGAAAAGCAATGTCTAAAGCATTCCAAATGTTATGTTATCATATGTGTCATGTTCGAGATCTGTGTTCTGCTGCTGTGATACCGCAATTTCCTCCGGGATAAATAAAGTATATCTTATCTTATCTTATCTTATCTTATCTTATGTAGAACAGGTGTGCCATACGACTGGCTATAAAAGCCCATGGTACAGAAAGGGGGGGGCTCTCTTGCTCTTCCCACACCACAAGAAGAATCTTCATGCTGAGAAGTATCTGACATGTAGGCCTGGACACGTGCTGGACAAAGACATGATTTACCAGCCAGGATCCAAGGAAAGATGGGTGAATCTCAACATTTAAGCTAATTATGGACAAATGGACAATGACTTTATAACTAATTATTGTATGTACCTGCTGCAATCTGATTCTTTTTAATGGACAATCCAAGAATAAATCGATACATTTTTTTAATAAGAATATCGTGATATTGATACTTTGCGAAGTCCTCAGTAGAGAAAAATAATACAGGAAGAGTATTATTTTACAATGGTGAGCCAGCCAGTCCTGTTTTTTCGTTTTTTTTTTAAATTAAGTAAGTGAATTTCTTCCGTGAACAAGGGGGGAAGTCCTGACGAGCTGAACAGCTGTTGTTCACGTGTCAGTAAATTCACTAATTTGTCACGAGAAGCAGAAAGAATCTACAGACTGAAGACTAACAGGAAGCAGAGGTACTAACAAGGAACAGAATCACACAGGGAAAGAATCAGACCAACTGAAGACAGGACGTGCTGATAAAGAGAAGCCAAGGAATCTTAAGGTAAGCAAAATATGGATATAATTTCTTCTTTTGCTAAACAAAGTAATATTAATTTCAAAGTTAATGTAGGAGATGACATAGAAGTTTTGTGGCTCAGTTTATACAAAGAATGTGAATTGCAGAATTTACAGTTAACTTCTAAATTGGTAAATAGAGACAAACAGAAATTGAGAAATATTCTACATTTGGTAGATTTTTTTCATAGTCTTGTGTTAGAGATTTCTAAGCAGGAAAATAGTGTAGAAGAAGTGTCAGATGGTGATTGATTCTGACTGTAATGTGGAAAATGAACAAGAAGTAAGACACGTGTCTGTAACTGAAGGTGACCTTGGGTCTGACCAAGAGACGGACATACAGAAACCTGACATGGGAGGAGACATGACTGAGATACGAGAAACCGACATACTAGGTGATGTGGGAGGAGACGTGAGTGACGTAGGAGGAACGGACGTACAAGAGCCACTAAAAATATCAGAGAATTCAGGAATTACCCAGGCTCAACTACAAATTAAAATGAGGAAAAATTTGCTGAAATTATACAAAATCATGCCAAAATATGATGTCAAAATCCATGCCTGTAGAAATTCAGAGACATTTGTGAGCTTCTCTGATAAGTTTGATTTATCCAATGAGGAGAGGAATCAATTATTTAAAATATGGATTCCTGTGACATTGTCCAGACGTTTACATTTAATGCCCTGTGAAAATGACTCTCCTAATGGATGGGAAAATGATTCGGACAGATTAAGATATTTGATTTATTGTGTCACAAAGGATTTTCCCAACATAGAAGATCTGCAGAAACTAAGGATTGGTAGGAAGGAATGTACATATACATTTATGTCCATATTTGAACGGTTGTACAAAGTTCTCATCAAAAATGGAAAAGTACAACATATGATAACAACTTTTGTACAAAAATTCAAATTCCTAGATCCAGTATCTAGAGTTATAGCGTCACAAAAAGAATCCCTATTCAAATGTGCTCAGTTGCTGGATTCTGTTAGAAAACATGAGAATCGTGAAAAGGAAATAAATCAAGTTAATTTTATAAAACCAGGTTAGGTAAAATCTTACCAAAAGTCAATATCAAACTCTCCTAGACTGAGTCATCCCCATAGTGAACTCTATCAAATACGCAGAAGATTTCATATCTGTTATAAGCCATATCAGCCAGTGCAAAGGTCCATCTCTTCACAGAATGAGTTAATTCTCAGTCAGAACTGTGATTCTCTAGAAAAGAAAATGGCCGAAATAGACGGACAGAGGCAGGTGAGACGACCAGCTGAGAGTGACGTCATGGAATGTGGACAGAAGAACAGGCAGTTCTCTGAGGTTTTGAAGGATAGAAAAATGTCTTTCCTAAATAGGGCGTTCCTGGAGATATTTGAGAGAGACAGAAGATTTGGTTTAGGGAGTGGCTAAGGAAAAACTGTAATTATAATTTTGTATCAAAATGTTATACAATGTCTCAATATTTATTTATAATCTTATGCAGTAAAATTGTAGTTACATAGTTTCTAGTAGTTCATGTATGTATGTATATATATATATATATATACACTTGTCTAAGTAGAGATTGTGTATAATTGTATTTATATATATGTTTATAAAATATATATATATTAATTAATAAATTAGAACTTCATATATAAATTTAAGTAACAATATTTTGAATTACATTAGAACCAACCAATATATGTATAAGATATTTAAATAATTCTGTTTCTGTATGAATTTGATATTTAATTTTATTTTCTTATATTTCCTTAAAGAGTTTTCATTCCAAAGCAGGATTTGATCAAACAACTCTAAAATGGATTTATTTCTTTATTCACACAGGAAGTTGAAAAAATGCATGATTTATGTGTGTTACATTTTAAAAAATTAACAATATAACTAGTTGGACTATAAATATATGTAATACTTATTAATTCTTTTGTGTTGCTAATATTTTCTGTGCATGAAGTGTTTATTTTATAAAAAGTAGCTTTACAGCATGACGTGTGACAGCTGCGACCTTTGAATTTTGAGCTAATAGTATAGGATCCCATTCATTCTATTTCCAGCTGATGTAACTTAAAACCTGGCAGCCAGTGAGTAAAAAAAAAAAAAAAAAAAAAAAAAGGAACCTAAGGACATTTCTATTTTTGCAAGACAAAAGTTTTTTTAAGTGTCTGAAATTTAAGTGACTTACTCTCATATTATATAATATGTACTTGGGGAATATTCAAAGAATATTAAGATATTTAATTGATATGACAATGCGCATTAATAAATTGGGATACAACAATTTTGGGTTAAATATATATATATCTAAAACTTCATATGTGGAATGTTTGAGTTGAACAGATCTGTGAATGTCAGAGTGAAGGTGACAGATGAGTAAATCAGCAGCTGCTAAGTGTGATTGATGTGACAAAGGCCTCGTACGTTTGTATGTTTGGAAAAAAAATGTTTCTTTATGTGAAGGTACAAAAATATATTTAATTCTGAGAAAAATTATAATACATAATTAGGTATTATCTACATAATATATATATTTCTATATTTCTTTAATAATTATTATTTCTTGATTTAACTAATAGTGGATAAGGGCAACCACACATCAAAATGGTTTACAAAGCAAATTTACATTTAGAATAATTTTCCACATGATAATATTCTTGAATAACTATGATATTATTTTTAATGGTTACCTAAATAGGTACACACCTCTCTTTAGACAAATCTATGCTACTCATCGATATGAAATTTATGCAAAATATTTATAGAAGAATAATTATTTTTAATTTGGTTCTGATATATACATAAATTTTATAAAATAATATTTTTGGTATTAAGGGGGAAAATGTGTTTTTGATCCTGATTACATAATCACTTTTGATCAATACTTATTTTTTACACATTTTAATAAAGAAAAAATATTAATAAGGTACAATGGTATAATTAAGAAGGGTATTACATGCAAAGTTGCATAGCTTAATAATTTTTTGGTGATACAAGGTTATGACAAATATGAAATCATCCAGATAATGGAGACATAAGGGTATTTTTATGGAGAATATAATTACTCTGCATTTGTCATTAAAATTTAAAGGCCTTATTTTTATTCTTATTTTTACACTTAATTTTATTTTTCATTTTTAAAATTTTATTCTTACTTATTTTCTTATTTTTCCATTTTTCATTTTTAATTCTCAATTTTTGATTTTAATTCAGTTCAATATTTCAATTGAGAAAACACATTAATATTTAATGGGGTAATGTCAAGTACAAGAATATTGCTTCATCAAATATAATGATGATATGAATTAATATAAGAAAAATGTTTACATTTTCTGAGTAAACACAACAATTCATTCATTCATTTATAAATTCATATATATTTATTCATTTTGGTTCAGGAGTATACATTCTTTGGTATTATTGGTTTTATTAAAGATATAAACACTTGTTGTTTCAAAACACACTGACACCTATGGGTTGGAAAAGGTAATTACACCTATGACATAAAAATGTTCTATCATATGGAGAACTTGATTAATAATGAATTATTATCTATTATTGGTTATTATTCCAAACATAATTTATTTTAATATTTTGATAATAATTAGATGGATATTATTGATTGCTATGGTACGCTGTGATATTATAGGTTAGGAAAAATTGCCAGATTTGGTATCAGATTAGGGAATGAAGACTTCAATCAAGACATCGCAATTATGAATTCTTTCTTAATAAAGACTTTTCATATTTATAAATCAAAGAGATTCTCAAAGGTTACAAGAAGAAACAGCAGATATCTGGAAGTCTCAGAAGGTAACAGGTGTGAATGCTGAGTGATCATAGACTGTGTCAGATACAATTCACACCACTGATCACCAGGACGGCAGAGGACGATGATCCTATATGAACTGGGTTGTGTTCAAGTTTCATCACGTTCCAGTGGTTTCCTATCACCTGCAACGCTTCAATGAAAGCTGGTGAACAGGTAATACCTGGCATATGTGTCCTGTATATAAAGGACTGAGTACTGGTTATGGTGCTATATAAAGCAGGGAAGTGTCAAGTTAACCCTTGCTTTACTGACCAAAGACGTCACATCTGTTCCAAAAGTGACACGAGACCAGTGCGGACACACGGAAGATTCCAGAATATCGCACAGATATTAAAGCTACATTTCATCCATGGACTTTGCTTTCTTATCAATTGACACATGATCTTTCTAATAAAGAGTACAGTTTATGGACTGAACAATAATGAACACAATTATGGACTGTACAATATCTACACGCTGTCATTTATTTCAAAGGAGTTTTCATCTAAAGACCGTGTTATAAAAGAACCAAGAAGAAGACGAGACGACGACCCGATGACATCAGATGATGACGATGGGACCCGTGATTACTTCAATTTAGATTTAGGGAAGTATAATTATACATATTAAATGAATATTAGTCACGGCTTACCATAACATGAATTCACATCATTATATAATAATAATCCGATATTGATACTATTATTACTATTATTATTATTATTATGGAAATTTAATGATATTGCCAAGGAAGAAGGAAAGAAAAATGATTGATGAATGTATCTTCTTTAGAGAATTTTCAGTTAAAGTCATTTTATTCTCAAAAAAGGGGGAAATGTTAAATGGTTAATTATGGAAATTCATTTGGAATGTTAATCGATAATCATTTTTCTTAAATCTGAGTTCTATGCCTCAGCCATCGTGTCTAGTTGACATGCGCTATTTGTGTGTGTATTTTTGGTTCACTACCATATGTAGAACAGGTGTCCATACGACTGGCTATAAAAGCCCATGGTGCAGAAAGGGGGGCTCTCTTGTTCTTCCCACCCCACAAGACAGAAGAATCTTCATGCTGAGAAGCAGATGACATGTAGGCCTGGACACGTGCTGGACAAAGACATGATTTACCAGCCAGGATCCAAGGAAAGATGGGTGAATCTCAACAATTAAGCTAATTATGGACAAATGGACAATTACTTTATAACTAATTATTGTATGTATCTGCTGCAATCTGATTCTTTTTAATGGACAATCCAAGAATAAATCGATACATTTTTTTATAAGAATATCGTGATATTGATACTTTGAGAAGTCCTCAGTAGAAAAAAATAATACAGAAAAGAGTATTATTTTACAGTCCTCTATATAGTATAATGCACAGCCCATTCTGAAATATGTGCCCCATCCTGGTATATGGCCCTCATCCTGGTATATATTCCCCATCCTGGTGTATGGCCCTCATCCTGGTATATGGCCCCATCCTAGAATATGGCCCTCATCCTGGTATATGTCCCCCATCCTGGTATATGGCCCCATCTCCGGCCCCCATCCTGATATATGGCCCCGCTGTTGGTCAATACACAGAAAAAAAATGCTCCTACTCACCTTCCTAGCACTCACCATGCTGTGCGACGTCCACATCTGAAGCTGGCAGCTGATTTTGGTTGATTTTGACAGGAGCACATAACATCACTGCCATGCGCCCCCGGCCGCCTCTCATTGGCCAGCAGCATGTATTGCGGAGCACGGATCCGGCAAGTTTTTGCACTGCAATACACTTCAGCTGAATGTGTGTCCAAGGATGCACATTCAGCTGAAATAGGGGCTGGCGCCGGCGAGCCCCTTATCCGCCGGGTACATTACGCCCCTGATTCTGATGTTCTATTGTATACCTGGCAGGAGCCAATATATTGTGATGACTTCACTGTTATATACCACCAGGAGCCCTTACATTATAGCGTCTTTAACAGTGAAATGGCTAGAATGTATGGGTTGCAGTCAAGAACTGGAAAGAGACCATACATTGTAGGCTACATTCTGCTAGCTTCACTAACATATACCTGGGAAATGATCATAGATTCTGCTGCCTCCAATAATATATACCTGACAGGAGCCCATACATTCTGCTGCCTCCAATAATATATACCTGACAGGAGCCCATAGATTCTCCTGCCTCCAATAATATATACCTGACAGGAGTCCACACATTCTCCTGCCTCCAATAATATATACCTGTCAGGAGCCCATACATTCTGCTGCCTCCAATAATATATACCTGACAGGAGTCCACACATTCTCCTGCCTCCAATAATATATACCTGACAGGAGCCCATACATTCTCCTGCCACCAATAATATATACCTGACAGGAGACCATACATTCTGCTGCCTCCAATAATATATACCTGACAGGAGCCCATACATTCTGCTGCCTCCAATAATATATACGTGACAGGAGCCCATACATTCTCCTGCCTCCAATAATATATACCTGACAGGAGCCCATACATTCTCCTGCCTCCAATAATATATACCTGACAGGAGCCCATACATTCTGCTGCCTCCAATAATATATACATGACAGGAGACCATACATTCTGCTGCCTCCAATAATATATACCTGACAGGAGACCATACATTCTGCTGCCTCCAATAATATATACCTGACAGGAGTCCACAAATTCTGCTCCCTCCAATAATATATACCTGACAGGAGCCCATACATTCTGCTGCCTCCAATAATATATACCTGACAGGAGACCATACATTCTGCTGCCTCCAATAATATATACCTGACAGGGGCCCATACATTCTGCTGCCTCCAATAATATATACCTGACAGGAGCCCATAGATTCTCCTGCCTCCAATAATATATACCTGTCAGGAGCCCATACATTCTCCTGCCTCCAATAATATATACCTGTCAGGAGCCCATACATTCTCCTGCCTCCAATAATATATACCTGACAGGAGCCCATACATTCTGCTGCCTCCAATAATATATACCTGACAGGAGCCCATACATTCTCCTGCCTCCAATAATATATACCTGTCAGGAGCCCATACATTCTCCTGCCTCCAATAATATATAACTGACAGGAGCCCATAGATTCTCCTGCCTCCAATAATATATACCTGACAGGAGCCCATACATTCTCCTGCCTCCAATAATATATAACTGACAGGATCCCATACACTCTGCTGCCTCCAATAATATATACCTGACAGGAGCTCATACATTCTCCTGCCTCCAATAATATATACCTGACAGGAGCCCATACATTCTCCTGCCTCCAATAATATATACCTGTCAGGAGCCCATACATTCTCCTGCCTCCAATAATATATAACTGACAGGAGCCCATACATTCTCCTGCCTCCAATAATATATTGAACCAGGAGAAAGACAAGTATAATGGCATACAAAAGTTTATTATAATTTCATGTTAAAAGTCCATATATAAAAAAGACAGTAGGGTGGTGACAAACAGATCCAAAAAACAAAAATAATAAATCGTGAGATAGAGCAAAAAATAAAAAATAATAATAATGTGACACTTAATGTATAAAGGGCACAAATACCATAGTCCTGCACAATGTTTGTATTGCTGCAGTGTGTATCAAATGCATAGTAGGGGTAACTCAGCCCAAAGTATCACACATAGCTAGGGACAGGTGAGGGCCAATATCTGCCAGAAAAGGGCTGCCTCCAAGAGTGTAACACTTATTATATGGGGAGTACATATACCATAGTCCTGCACAGTTGCATCATTGCTCCAATAAATAACAAGTACATGGTAAAAGTAAACTCACCCCAAGGTATCACACGTAACTAGAGACAAGGGAGGGCCAGTGTCTGTCAGGAGAGGCTGCCTCGACGCTCGTTTCGCGGGTGCTTTATCAAGAGGCGTAGATAACAAGGGTACAAAGACCTTTTTAAATGTATAGCTCCGCCCCTTCAATATGTCACATGTGCGGTCATGTGACAGTTCAGGATGGCCGTCAGTGGAGAGGTACGAGCGGCGCGTACACTGGGAGAGTCAACGCCCCCCGAAGTCCCGCACCGCCCATCATGACGTCGGCGCGACCCGGAAGTGTCAAGAGACTACATCCGGGAAGCGCGTCGGCGCCATAGAGATGGGCGACGCGAGAGCAGGGGGAGTGAATCGCCCACGCACGCGCACAGTAAGACTCCAAGGACGGTTCCCCATGCAGTGCTATAGAGAAGTACCGCTCCATAATAATGAAGACTGTGATGTGATACAAAAATAAGAGTGAATGTAAATAAATCCGGCCATATAAACGAAGGATAAGAAATAAATATACAAACATAAGAGGGGAGTGAAAAAGAAGAAGATTTTGGCCCTCACCTGTCCCTAGCTATGTGTGATACTTTGGGCTGAGTTACCCCTACTATGCATTTGATACACACTGCAGCAATACAAACATTGTGCAGGACTATGGTATTTGTGCCCTTTATACATTAAGTGTCACATTATTATTATTTTTTATTTTTTGCTCTATCTCACGATTTATTATTTTTGTTTTTTGGATCTGTTTGTCACCACCCTACTGTCTTTTTTATATATGGACTTTTAACATGAAATTATAATAAACTTTTGTATGCCATTATACTTGTCTTTCTCCTGGTTCATTATATTCTGTTCAAGTTGGCTACATATATGGGGTGTGAGTGGTTACTTACCCATACCACCCTATTTTGAATCTCCTTATGTGGGCTTTTGTGTTTCTCATTTTATGCCTCTGTGTCTTCACAGTTTCTTTCAAGCCGAAAATGGATTTTCGAGCCCGTGACCACACGTGGCTTGCACAATTAAACGAGATGTCTGGCGACATTCCTGATCCAAACAATGGTAGCCTTGGGATACAGCAGGGTCTACAGGAGAGCATTTCTAATTTTAAAGCTCTGCTGAGGCGCAGGACCAGGACTTGGTGGAATAGGGCTTTCCTCACTAAATATATTGAGAGGACCCTGATCCCTAGAGGATTACGTATCCAGATCTTTCCTTCCTTTCCAGTTGACGATGAGATATTCAAAAACAAATGGGAAGATCTGGCCAACACATGTTCCCTGGGATTTTTGGGTCTATTAAAAGATCTTAATGAGGCATCCCTTTGTGACATGGAAAAGGAGATTGAGGAAATCCAGACACATCTTCAGACTGAATTAGACCCTACCAAACTCAAACAGCTCAATGACGAGGTCGACCTGGAGTGTCAGAGATGGGTTAAGGAAATCCATGCTACCAAACTGAAGAAATTACATCGTGATGTTCAGGACAAACAAACGGGTCATATCTATAGATGGCGTAACCCGTATGCGAGGTCCCGGAACAGAGCCCGTAATGCCCATCCCTCACGCTCCAGGTCCACCTCGGCCTCCTCATCAATATCTACTACTGATCCATCTCCCCTGGACAGCTTGGTCGCCCGATGTAATCCAGAGTCTCAGCCTGTACCGAGGATTCAGACCAGATCTATAGGTACAAGGAAAAAAGACTACGCCCTACCAGGTAAGTCATCCCCGGGGGGAGCTCCGCGTTATCAATCTGACTACCCATGTTCTTACATGTGCACAGATGGAGGTCCTTAGTCTTGGCCTCTCTTTTTCGCCGACCAACTCTTTTGATTATTTCACTGCTGTTAAGGACCTCCATCTATTTGCACGCAAATTAATTCTTCATAAATTACATTTTAGAGTGTCTGGTGAGGGGGACTCTATGACTGCGGCAGAGAAGGAGGCCTTGGACAATCTGGAGGATCTCCTACAAGAGCAGGTTCAACCATTTGCCACAGGTGGGTTGCCACAAATTAGAAAACCTAAGTCTACCAAATTCCCTCCCTTGTCTCTTTGTCCTGCTATTGAGATCTTCGTGCGTGTAGTGGCTGAGGAATTGAAGCGCCTCCCCACCAGGAGACGTTTTGATAACCTCACCCACACCCATCGAATGGCACTTAACCAGCTCCGATCTTTGCCCGATACAGTTATTAAACCAGCAGACAAGGGAGGGAATATTGTCTAGTGGCCCTGCTCTCAATATGAGAAGGAGGCGTTACGCCAACTTAGAGACCCCCAGACTTATACAAGATTATCGGTTAACCCCACGGCCTCCTTCTCTGACGCACTCCAGGGGATTTTGGGTCGGGCATGTGATTCGGGTATCATCGATAAACGTACTGTTGAGGCTTTGACGGTACGTTTCCCGAAAACTGCCACGTTCTACTTACTTCCGAAAATACACAAGGACGCCCTGGACCCGCCTGGACGTCCGATTGTGTCAGGACTAGACGGGCTGTGTGGGCCTCTCAGTATATTGATAGCCACCTACGCCCACTAGTTGGAAATCTTCCGTCTTACATTAAGGATGCAACGGACGGGTTGACGGCGCCCTTGTTACGGATGACACCCTCCTGGTCACGGCCGACGTCGAAAGCCTTTATACCTGCATTAGCCACGATCTCGGTCTGTCGGCAGCTCGCCTCTTCCTGGGGGGTTCCAACCTGAGCGGCCCCTCTAGAGAATTCATCCTCAAGCTCCTCCAGTTTGTCCTCTGCCATAATTATTTTTTATTTAAGGATAGAATATACCTCCAAATCCGTGGCACGGCGATGGGGGCGGCCTGCGCCCCCTCATATGCCAACCTTTTCCTGGGTGCTTGGGAGAGGGAGATCTTTGGTGATGAGGGGACGCGGGGCGCAGACCATGTCGTGTCATGGATGAGGTATATTGATGATATTTTATTTCTTTGGCATGGGACGGTGGAGGAGTTCGATGACTTCATGGCACGCTCGAATTCCAACGATCGTGCTGTGAAGCTGACGTATACTTACCATCCTACGCGGATCGACTTTCTGGATATCACACTTTTAGTGGACTCAGAGGGTCGTATCCAGACTGATCTATTCAGAAAACCTACCTCAGTGAATTCACTTATACATGCCGCTTCTGCTCATGATTTATCAACTATTCGGGCCGTTCCTGTTGGACAATTCCTCAGGATGAGGCGTATCTGCTCCACAGACATGGACTTTGAGAGACGTGCCTCTGATTTGGCGGCACGTTTTCGACAACGGGGCTACAGTAACCGATGCATCGGCCGTGGCTATAGGAGGGCACGTAATACCCCTCGGAACACCCTTATCCATCCCCCTCCCAGACACCCTCATGGGGTACCGGAGAGGATCCGCTACATCTCCACGTTCAATCATGAGTGGGGGTTTATGCGGCGGATCCTCTCTCGGCATTGGAACATTCTTAGCGCGGAGCCTTCCCTTCGAGAATGTGTGGGAGAAACTCTTTGTATGACACCACGGCGATCAAGCACTCTAAGTGATCTACTAGTAAATATTCATTACATTCCTCCCATCTCCAACCCCTTTGGATCCCGTGGCCCTAGATTGGGTACGTTCCCATGTGGCCACTGTGTGGCCTGTACCAATGTCCTACGAAGTACGTCGTTCACGAGCTCTGACGGCTCCCATTGTTTTGATATCCGTCACTATGTTTCCTGTAGCACAACACATGTGGTATATTATGCCACATGTGGGTGCGGGTTAATATATGTTGGCCTAACATCTAGGGAACTACGTATCAGGGTTCGTGAACACGTCAGGGACATTGGTGCGGCCCGGTTGGCCACTGACCCCCGGGAGCTCAAGACACTGCCTTGACATTTCAGGACTGCTCACAATTGTGATCCGCGGTCACTGAAAATACGGGGCATCGATGTAGTTGGTCTGGGCTCTCGGGGCGGGAATGCCAAACGCCTCCTGGCACAAAAGGAGGCGAGGTGGATTATTACCCTGGACACCATGGCACCACGGGGTTTGAATGAGAACTTGGGGTTTGCGCCATTTCTCTAATTTCACCTGTCCTGGTTCTGTGGTCTTCATGTGGATGTCCTAATTTCTATATGGATCTCCACATTTCACTTTTTTGATCTCTGCAGAGCTATTTTGGTCTTAATTATATTGTGATATGCTCCCCTGTGTCCCCTGCTTGTAGATATATGGTCTACATAATTAGGCTATTTGGGTCTTCTGTCTTTTTAACCTAATGTTCACTTTTTAATTTGGTTGTTGATTTTTTTCCTTCTTGATATATTTAAGGATCTTTTTGGAACTTTTTCCTAACCTTCGGATATCAGATGCATTAGAACTCTCCTAAACAACGATTAACTGAATATTTGTATACGTTATGGAGGAGCGACTTGCAGCAGTATATCTGTCTATTTATCATGATGTCGTTGTTATTATTTGTTCTGTTATATGTGTCTTCATGTATTTATATGTATCTTTTCCATTTTTTGTTCCCTTCCCCTCTCTTCTTTATCACTCCCCTCTTATGTTTGTATATTTATTTCTTATCCTTCGTTTATATGGCCGGATTTATTTACATTCACTCTTATTTTTGTATCACATCACAGTCTTCATTATTATGGAGCGGTACTTCTCTATAGCACTGCATGAGGAACCGTCCTCGGAGTCTTACTGTGCGCGTGCGATTCACTCCCCCTGCTCTCGCGTCGCCCATCTCTATGGCGCCGACGCGCTTCCCGGGTGTAGTCTCTTGACACTTCCGGGTCGCGCCGACGTCATGATGGGCGGTGCAGGACTTCGGGGGGCGTTGACTCTCCCAGTGTAAGCGCCGCTTGTACCTCTCCGCTGACGGCCATCCTGAACTGTCACATGACCGCACATGTGACATATTGAAGGGGCGGAGCTATACATTTAAAAAGGTCCTTGTACCCTTGTTATCTACGCCTCTTGATAAAGCACCCGCGAAACGCGCGTCGAGGCAGCCTCTCCTGACAGACACTGGCCCTCCCTTGTCTCTAGTTACGTGTGATACCTTGGGGTGAGTTTACTTTTACCATGTACTTGTTATTTATTGGAGAAATGATGCAACTGTGCAGGACTATGGTATATGTACTCCTCATATAATAAGTGTTACACTCTTGGAGGCAGCCCTTTTCTGGCAGATATTGGCCCTCACCTGTCCCTAGCTATGTGTGATACTTTGGGCTGAGTTACCCCTACTATGCATTTGATACACACTGCAGCAATACAAACATTGTGCAGGACTATGGTATTTGTGCCCTTTATACATTAAGTGTCACATTATTATTATTTTTTATTTTTTGCTCTATCTCACGATTTATTATTTTTGTTTTTTGGATCTGTTTGTCACCACCCTACTGTCTTTTTAATATATGGACTTTTAACATGAAATTATAATAAACTTTTGTATGCCATTATACTTGTCTTTCTCCTGGTTCATTATATTCTGTTCAAGTTGGCTACATATATGGGGTGTGAGTGGTTACTTACCCATACCACCCTATTTTGAATCTCCTTATGTGGGCTTTTGTGTTTCTCCAATAATATATACCTGACGGGAGCCCATACATTCTCCTGCCTCCAATTATATATACCTGACAGGAGCCCATGCATTCTCCTGCCTCCAATAATATATACCTGTCAGGAGCCCATAGATTCTGCTATCTTCCAGAATGTATGGGCTCCTTCCAGGTCCTGACTGCAGCCCATACATTCTAGTGTGTTCACTAATGAGCCAGCTAGAATGTATGGGCTGCAGTCAGGACCTGGAAGGAGCCCATACATTCTAGGCTCAACACCGCCACCACATATATGGCTGTTCTGTGCGCACAGGACCTGTGATGAGGTCACAGGAGGGGAGGAGTCAGGGGTCACATGATCAGGGGCCTCAGTGGATGCAGGACTCTGCTGTGCTGGTTGTCATGGTGCTGGATGAGCTGAAGTTTATGTGTGGGGTCAGGAGGGGTTTACAGTGTGGATGTAGCAGAGCCGCGCGTGTACGAGGCGTACGGAGCGGAGCCGCGCGTGTACGAGGCGTACGGAGCGGAGCCGCGCGTGTACGAGGCGTACGGAGCGGAGCCGCGCGTGTACGAGGCGTACGGAGCGGAGCCGCGCGTGTACGAGGGGTACAGAGCGGAGCCGCGCGTGTACGAGGGGTACGGAGCGGAGCCGCGCGTGTACGAGGGGTACGGAGCGGAGCCGCTTGTACGGGGTGTACAGAGCGGAGCCGCGGACGAGGCGCACGGAGCGGAGCCGTGTGTGTACGAAGTGTACAGAGCACATATGGGGTATCAACGTATTCAGGAGAAATTGCACAACAAATGGTATGGTGCATTTTCTCTTTTTACTATTCTGAAAATGCTAAATTTGGGCATAAAACAGAAGTTTTGTGGTAAAAATAAGATTTTTTTATTTTCTCGGCTCAACGTCATAAACTTCTGTGAAGCACCTGTGGGTTCAAGGTGCTCACCACATATCTTGATAAATTCCTTGCGGTGTCTAGTTTCCAAAATGGGGTCACTTGTGGGGGGTTTCCACTGTTTAGGCACATCAGGGGCTCTTGAAAAGCAACAGGGCGTCCGCTACCGACTCCAGCCAATTTTTTGTTGCAAAAGTCGAATGGTGCTCCTTTCCTTCCGAGCCCTGCCGTGCCCCAAACATTAGTTTTCCACCACATACGGGATACCAGCGTATTCAGGAGTAATTGCACAACAAATTGCATGGTCCATTTTCTTATGTTAGAATTTGTGAAAATGCAAAATTTTGGACAAAAGTAAAATTTTTGTGGGAAAAAATAAAATGTTCATTTTTTTCCATTCACATTCCATTAGTTCCTGTGAAGCCTCTGAAGGGCTAATAAAGTTCTTGAATGTGATTTTGAGCACCTTGAGGGGTGCAGTTTTTAGAATGGTGTCACTTTTGGGTATTTTCTGTCATATAGACTCCTCGAAGTTGCTTCAAATGTGATGTGGTCCCTAAAAAAATGGTTTTGTAAATTTTGTTGGAAAAATGAAAAATCGCTGGTCAACTTTTAACCCTTATAGCTACCTAATAAAAAAAAAAAATTTGGTTCCAAAATTGTGCTGATGTAGACATGTTAGACATGTGGGAAATGTTATTTATTAACTATTTTTTGTGAAATATCTGTAATTTAAAGGCATAGGAATTCAAAGTATGAAAATTGTGACATTTTCAAAATTTTCGCCAAATTTCCATTTTTTTTCACAAATAAACGCAAGTCATGTCAAAGAAATTTTACCAATGTTGCGAAGTACAACATGTCACAAAAAAAAAAAAACAGTCTCAGAATCAGGGGGATCCGTTGAAGCGTTCCAGAGTTATTACCTCATAAAGTGACAATGGTCAGAATTGAAAAAAATGGCCTGGTCACTAACCTACAAAGTGGCTCGGTCCTTAAGGGGTTAAACTGAGTATAATTATTATTATAGCGCCACTAATTCCTTGGCGCTTTACATGTGTAAAAGGGTATACATAGCAAACAACAAGTACAATAATTTGAACAAAAATTAGTCACCGACTGGTACAGGAGGAGAGAGAACCCTGCCAGCGAGGGCTCACAATCTACAAGGGATGGGTGAGGATACAGTAGGTGAGGGAATATTTGACACATTCCCTAAAAATTTCTGGATTAGTACCGCAGTAATATCTGATATGTATGACGACCACGGTTTTAGGTACTGGCCTTGTAGTATGGTATTGGTCAGCGACTAAATGTGAATAGTTTGGAACAACACACAACTGCCAGACTTTAAATGGAGTATAAAGAACGCCTTGTAAACACCACAACACACGGCTCCACTTCGTACATGCACGGCTCCGCTCCGTACACCTCGTACACGTTAAGCTCTACTACGTACGCTTTGTACACGCACTGCTATGCACACCTCGTACACGCACGGCTCTGCTTCGCACCCCTTGTACATGCTGTGACGGATCAGCTATTGGGTAGGCGCAGTTTCACACAGGAATGCAGTCCTCAGGTTCCAAAGCAAACTGGTGGTTTATTAAATGTCCATAAACCAACCAGGAAAACAAAACATAACAGCCTTTTTCTGGCACAAAAGGTATAACAGAACAAAACTCAAAATAACCAGTCCATATGCAGCACGGCTTCAGCCGTTTAAATGTAGTACTTTTCTCTGTCTCCAACAGACTCTGAGCAGCACATGCAAGGTCTGCTCACCTTGCACAACACACAGTAAACTGAGACAGGCGCAGCGGTCTTAAAACAGGCCTTATAAGACCTGAACTGGAGGTAAGTGAGCAGCTGTTCCCCTCCCCCAGCTTTTTCAGCTGCTCGAAAAACCCGGCCTTTAAGCCGGGCCCATTAACTCCCTCTCAGCACTGTGTGTGCTGGAGCCTGCTTCTTCGGGTCCTACATCACCGAAGCTCGGTACTTCGGGGACACATACTTCCCGTCCACGACCTGTCCCGTAGCAACCTTACATACCCCCCTTCTGCCCAAAGCGGGGGCCTCGGCACCTTCTGCCACCATACAATAGACCCTTGACAGGGCTTCAGCATTCCCATGTTGTTTCCCAGGCCTATGCTCTACCTGGAAACTAAAATCTTGTAGGGCTAGGAACCATCTAGTTACTCGGGCATTGTTCCCCTTCTTTTCTCGCATTCACTGCAGTGGGGCATGGTCCGACACTAACCTGAACCTTTTACCTAACAGGCAATATCTCAGAGTGTCCAACGCCCACTTGATGACTAAACATTCTTTTTCCACTATAGAGTAGTTCTTCTCGCATGTGGACAGTTTCCGACTGAGGTACATTACAGGGTGTTCCTCTCTGTTAATCTCCTGGGACAAGACTGCTCCCAGCCCGACATCCGATGCATCCATCTGGGCCACAAACTCTTTGGAGAAGTTGGGCGCCACCAAGACTGGCTGTTTACAGAGGGCCAGTTTCAATTCCTGGAAGGCCACTTCAGCTTCCGTGGACCACTTGGCCATAGCTGACTTCGTCCCTTTCAGCAGATCCGTCTGCTATCAGGGCAAAGTTAGGGACAAATCTTCGATAGTAGCCCACGATGCCTAGAAATGCCCTGACCTGCATCTTCGAGAGGGGCTGTGGCCAGTTCAGGATCGCCTCGACCTTATCTATTTGTGGTTTTATTTCCCCTCTACCAACCACGTAGCCCTGATACTTTGCTTCCTCAATCTCCATGGCACATTTCTTCAGGTTGATGGTAAAGCCCGCCTTCCTTAGGGCGTCAAGTATGGCTTGAACTTTTCCAAGAATACTTTCCCAGTCCTGGCTGAATATGATGATGTCATCTAGGTAGGCCACTGCATACTTTTTGCAGGGTGCTAAGATCCAGTTCATGGCTCTCTGGAAGGTGGCCGGAGCTCCCTGCAACACAAACGCCATCCTGACATATTGATAACATCCATCTGGCATCGAGAAGGCCATCTTCTCCTTGGCCTCTTTGGACAGGGGAATTTGCCAATATCCTTTGGTGAGGTCCAGGGTGGTGATGTACCGAGCGGGTCCTAGCCTTTCAATAAGCTCATCTAACCTAGGCATTGGGTAGGCGTCGAACTTCAAGACCTCGTCCAGCTTCCTATAGTCGTTGCAAAACTGTGATTCTCCATCTGCTTTCGGCACCAAGACTATAGGACTGGATCAGCCACTCTTGGACTCCTCAATGACTCCCAGGTTCAGGATCCGCTTCACCTCTTTCGAGATCACCTCTCTGCAGGCCTCTGGGCTCCGATATGGTTTTAGGTTGACAAGAACATGAGGCTCTGTGAGTACTTCATGCTCTATGACCCGAGCGAGTCCTGGCAACTCCGAAAACAGGTCTTTATTTCGCTGTAGCAACTCTTTGCACTGTTGCTTTTGGGCACTTGACAGTGACTGTGCCACCTTGACCTCTTTCACATCAGCGTCAGGCTCAGCCACTAAACATGAAGCTTCCACGGGTTCCCTATCTCGCTATGGCTTAATCAATTTGATGTTGTACACCTGGCAGGGCTTCCTTCTCTCTGGCTGGTGGAGTTTATAGTTGACCTCACCAACCTTTTCAACTATTTCGTAGGGGCCCTGCCACTTCGCCAGGAATTTGCTCTCCACTGTAGGTACCAGTACTCGATCCCTAGGGTTGAAGTGTCTCACTCGTGCTGATCTATTGTACACTCTAGATTGCGCCTCTTGTACTTGGAGGAGGTGCTCTTTCACGATGGGCATCAGCCTGGCAATTCTCTCTTGCATTTGGGCCACGTGTTTGATTACACTCCTGTAGGGTATAGACTCTGCCTCCCAGGTCTCCTTTGCCACATCCAGGAGTCCTGGGGGTGTCAGCCATCCAACAGTTCAAAAGAGGAGAATCCAGTACAGGACTGTGGTACCTCTCTGATGGAGAAGAGAAGGTACGGAAGTAGGCTGTCCCAGTCTCGGCCGTCCTTCTCTACGACCCTCTTCGACATGGCCTTCAAGGTTTTGTTGAACCTTTCCACCAAGCCATCCGTCTGTGGATGGTAGATTGAGGTCCGTAGTTGTGTGATTTGCAGAGTTTTGCACTACTCTCTCATCACCTTTGACATAAATGGGGTCCATTGATCAGTTAGGATCTCCTTAGGTAACCCCGTTCTAGAAAAGAAATGGACCAACTCCCGAGCTATACACTTGGAAGAGGAGTTACGTAGCGGCACAGTCTTCGGATACCATGTTGCATAGTCGAGTACCACCAGGATATACTGATGCCATCTGGCAGACTTTACCAGGGGCCCCACCAGATCCATGGCTATGCGATCAAAGGGCACCTCAATGATAGGTGACGGCACCGGAGGCGTGTCACCGGGGAGGTCAGCTGGCAGGTGGGACAGGACCTACAATAATTTACAATTTCTCGATGACAACCGGGTCAATAGAACCTCTGGAGGATTCGTTCCTGTGTTTTTTCTACTCCCAGGCAACCAGCTAACACATGTGCATGGGCCATGTCTAATACCTTACGACTGTATGTTCCCGGCACCAGCAACTGCTCGACGAGCTCCCCTCTCACCTTGGTGACTCGGTATAGCAAGTCCCCATTGACGGCAAAGTATGGGTATCTGGTGTCACCCCCGGCTCTTGAGCAACAACGTTAAGTATAGACACATTATCAAATGTCCCTTTAAGAGTTAAATCCCTGAGTTGGGCAGTTCCAAAGTTTCCCTCGGACACCTCCAGCTCAGGGATGTTGGCGTCATGGGATGCTGCCCCATCCTCATCGCTCACAAACACACATGGGAAACTCTTTGGTTACGGCCTGCGGCGAGGTTTCTTCAGGGGTGTTCTGGCTGTCATCTGAGCAACCAGGTGTCACCACTTTCCCCCACGTCCCAGAATAATGCACAGTCCTGTCCGATTATTATCAGGTGCAACAAGTCTTTAACGACCCCCACTTCCTGAGCTGGGGTGCCACAGTCCGCGTTTACATCCACCCGGGCAACAGGACAATTTTTAGCATCCCCATGGATACACCGGACACCCACCACCTTCCCAGGAACCAGCCAATGAGGGAGTTTGGCGCTTATCAGGTTTACCAAACTTCCTGAGTCCAGCAGTCCAGACACTTGCATCCGTTCACGGACACTGAGCATGCGTGAGGGCTCTCGCCGTGTTGATGAACTGTGCTACAAGCAGGGTAGGCAAAGTAGGAGCAATGCCGGCCTATGCTGCAGTCCATTGGCTCAGAGTTCCTGGGTCACCGAGCAGCTATATGGCCAGGGGCATGACAACTAAAACAGAGGATGGATTGGGACTGATTCCCCAGCTGCGATTCATCTGCCTCTTGGACTTTGGACGAACGCCCAGTGAAGATTTAGCCCCCTTCTTTTGGGAGCCCCAGAAAGGTGACCTAACCACTGCTTGACAACCCAAGGAACCCTCTACTGCCCAGTACCTCTCTACTAGGCCCACCAGGTTGTCTGCATTTTGGGGATCTCCCTGGGCAACATTGGACTAAATCGGCTTTGGCAGAGAGCGGATAAACCGATCAATGACCACTATCTCGACCATCTGGCTGGGGAACAAGTCTCTAGGTGCAGCCACTTCTGTACCAGGTGCAGAAGATCAAACATTTGTGACCAAGGAGGTTTGTCCCTGTGGAAGTCCCAGAGGTAGACTCATTGTACTCTGACTGCCAGGGTTATGCCCAGCCGTGCCAGGATCTCAGCTTTAAACTTGCTATACTCCTTAGAGTCCTGCAGTGCCAGATCAAAATACACCTTCTGTGGTTCCCCGATCAGATATGGCGCAAGATCCTCCGCCCACTGCTCCGGTGGTAGTCTCTCACGGTCCGCCACACTCTCAATCACGGCCAGGAACGCCTCAATGTCATCCCCCGGAGTCATCTTTTGCAACGCCCCTCTCACGGTTTTCCTCACCTGGGTCTCGTCGCTTTGGCCTGGAGGTGGTGCGGCTTCACTGATACGGAGGGCGTCCGCCAGGAGCTTCATCTGTTCCTACTGCTGTTGCTGCTGCATCTATTGCTGTTGAAGCTGGAACTGTTGTACTATCAATTTGTTAGTCTCCTGCTGAGCTTGCTGCTGATGCATATTCGCCTGCACCAGTTGCTTTATCAGCTCCTCCATGCTGCCGGACGAACCTTGCTGGCTGGCGGCCGTCACCCAGGACATATACGTTTTCCTGTAGCAGTCACACTGCCCCTTGGGATTTGTGCCCGCATTCTCCACCAATTTGTGACAGATTAGCTCTCGGGTAGGTGCAGGTTCACACAGGAATGCAGTCCTCAGGTTCCAAAGCAAACTGGTGGTTCATTAAATGTCCATAAACCAACCAGGAAAACAAAACATAACAGCCTTTTTCTGGCACAAAAGGTATAATAGAACAAAATTCAAAATAACCATATGCAGCACGGCTTCAGCCGTTTAAATGTAGTACTTTTCTCTGTCTCCAACAGACTCTGAGCAGCACATGCAAGGTCTGCTCACCTTGCACAACACACAGCACACTGAGACAGGTGCAACTGTCTTAAATCAGGCCTTCCAAGACCTGGACTTGAGGTAAGTGAGCAGCTGTTCCTCTCCCCCAGCTCTTTCAGCTGCTCGTAAAACCCGGCCCTTTAATCCGGGCCCATTAACTCCCTCTCAGCACTATGTGTGCTGGAGCCTGCTTCTCCGGGTCCTACATCGCCGAAGCTTGGTACTTCGGGGACACATACCTCCCGTCCACAACCTGTCCAGCTGCGACCTTACAGCGCACAGATATGCACACCTCGTACACGCACGGCTTCGCTCCATACACCTCGCTCACACACGGCTCCGCTCTGTACACACGCTGTTCCTTTCCGTACACCTCGTAAGTGCGCGGCTCCACTCCATACGCCTCGTACACGCGCGCCTCCGCTCCGTACGCCTCGTACACGCGCTGCTCCGCTCCGTACGCCTCGTACACGCGCGGCTCCGCTCCGTACGCCTCGTACACGCGCGGCTCCGCTCCGTACGCCTCGTACACGCGCGGCTCCAGTCCGTACGCCTCGTACACGCGCGGCTCCGCTCCGTACGCCTCGTACACGCGCGGCTCCGCTCCGTACGCCTCGTACACGCGCGGCTCCGCTCCGTACGCCTCGTACACGCGCGGCTCCGCTCCGTACGCCTCGTACACGCGCGGCTCCGCTCCGTACGCCTCGTACACGCGCGGCTCCGCTCCGTACACCCCGTACACGCGCGGCTCCGCTCCGTACACCCCGTACACGCGCGGCTCCGCTCCGTACACCCCGTACACGCGCGGCTCCGCTCCGTACACCCCGTACACGCGCGGCTCCGCTCCGTACACCCCGTACACGCGCGGCTCCGCTCCGTACACCCCGTACACGCGCGGCTCCGCTCCGTACACCCCGTACACGCGCGGCTCCGCTCCGTACACCCCGTACACGCGCGGCTCCGCTCCGTACACCTCGTACACGCGCGGCTCCGCTCCGTACACCTCGTACACGCGCGGCTCCGCTCCGCACACCTCGTACACGCGCGGCTCCGCTCCGCACACCTCGTACACACGGCTCCGCTCCGTACACCTCGTACACGCGCGGCTCCGCTCCGTACACCTCGTACACGCGCGGCTCCGCTCCGTACACCTCGTACACGCGCGGCTCCGCTCCGTACACCTCGTACACGCGCGGCTCTGCTCCGTACACCTCGTACACGCGCGGCTCTGCTCCGTACACCTCGTACACACGGCTCTGCTCCGTACACCTCGTACACACGGCTCCGCTCCGTACACCTCGTACACACGCGGCTCCGCTCCGTACACCTCGTACACACGCGGCTCCGCTCCGTACACCTCGTACACACGCGGCTCCGCTCCGTACACCTCGTACACACGGCTCTGCTCCGTACACCTCGTACACACGCGGCTCTGCTCCGTACACCTCGTACACACGCGGCTCTGCTCCGTACACCTCGTACACACGCGGCTCTGCTCCGTACACCTCGTACACACGCGGCTCTGCTCCGTACACCTCGTACACACGCGGCTCAGCTCCGTACACCTCGTACACACGCGGCTCCGCTCCTTACACCTCGTACACACGCGGCTCCGCTCCGTACACCTCGTACACACGCGGCTCCGCTCCAAACACCTCGTACACACGCGGCTCTGCTCCGTACACCTCGTACACACGCGGCTCTGCTCCATACACCTCGTACACACGCGGCTCTGCTCCGTACACCTCGTACACACGCGGCTCTGCTCCGTACGCCTCGTACACACGCGGCTCTGCTCCGTACACCTCGTACACACGCGGCTCTGCTCCGTACACCTCGTACACACGCGGCTCTGCTCCGTACACCTCGTACACACGCGGCTCCGCTCCGTACACCTCGTACACACACGGCTCTGCTCCGTACACCTCGTACACACACGGCTCTGCTCCGTACACCTCGTACACACGCGGCTCTGCTCCGTACACCTCGTACACACGCGGCTCTGCTACATCCACACTGTAAACCCCTCCTGACCCCACACATAAACTTCAGCTCATCCAGCACCATGACAACCAGCACAGCAGAGTCCTGCATCCACTGAGGCCCCTGATCATGTGACCCCTGACTCCTCCCCCCTGTGACCTCATCACAGGTCCTGTGCGCACAGAGCAGCCATATATGTGGTGGCGGCGCTGCAGGTGGAGGTATGTGGAGACCCCATTACTGGGCGCAGGGGGCATTAACCCCTTCAGCACCGAGACTCTTTTGGGGTCTTGTGTTGCCCCTTTATAAGAATCATAAGGTTTTTGTTCTGTTTCCTGTAATAGATACATACGACCCAACTATGGAGACAGGAAGGGAGGAAACGTATTGTTCTCATAGTACAGGACCCCTTTACTGGCCCCACAGTGTAATGCCCCAATTATGCCCCTTATGCAGGATGTATGATGCCCCCACAGTGTAATGCCCCCATTATACCCCTTATGCAGGATGTATGATGCCCCCACACCGTGTAATGCCCCCATTATGCCCCTTATGCAGGAAGTATGATGCCCCCACAGTGTAATGCCCCCATTATGCCCCTTATGCAGTATGTATGATGCCCCACACAGTGTAATGCCCCCATTATGCCCCTTATGCAGGATGTATGATGCCCTACACAGTGTAATGCCCCCATTATGCCCCTTATGCAGCATGTATGATGCGCCCACACAGTGTAATGCCCCCATTATGCCCCTTATACAGGATGTATGATGCCCAGACACAGTGTAATGCCCCCATTATGCCCCTTATGCAGGATGTATGATGCCCCCACACAGTGTAATGCCCCCATTATGCCCCTTATGCAGGATGTATGATGCCCCCACACAGTGTAATGCCCCCATTATGCCCCTTATGCAGTATGTATGATGCCCCCACACAGTGTAATGCCCCCATGATGCCCCCACACAGTGTAATGCCCCCATTATGCCCCTTATACAGGAAGTATGATGCCCCACACAGTGTAAAGCCCCCATTGTGCCCCTTATGCAGGATGTATGATGCCCCCACACAGTGTAATGCCCCCATTATGCCCCTTATGCAGTATGTATGATGCCCCCCACACAGTGTAATGCCCCCATTATGCCCCTTATGCAGGATGTATGATGCCCCCCACACAGTGTAATGCCCCCATTATGCCCCTTATGCAGGATGAATGATGCCCCCACACAGTGTAATGCCCCCATTATGCCCCTTATGCAGGATGAATGATGCCCCCACACAGTGTAATGCCCCCATTATGCCCCTTATGCAGGATGTATGATGCCCCCACACAGTGTAATGCCCCCATTATGCCCCTTATGCAGGATGTATGATGCCCCCCACAGTGTAATGCCCCTTATGCAGGATGTATGATGCCACCCACAGTGTAATTCCCCCATTATGCCCCTTACGCAGTATGTATGATGCCCCCATACAGTGTAATGCCCCCATTATGCCCCTTATGCAGGATGTATGATGCCCCCACAGTGTAATGCCTCCATTATGCCCCTTATGCAGTATGTATGATGCCCCACACAGTGTAATGCCCCCATTATGCCCCTTATGTAGGATGTATGATGCCCCCCCACAGTGTAATGCCTCCATTATGCCCCTTATGCAGGATATATGATGCCCCCACACAGTGCAATGCCCCCATTATGCCCCTTATGCTGGATGTATGATGCCCCCACAGTGTAATGCCCCCATTATGCCCCTTATGCAGGATGTATGATGCCCCCACACAGTGTAATGCCCCCATTATGCCCCTTATGCAGGATGTATGATGCCCCCACAGTGTAATGCCTCCATTATGCCCCTTATGCAGTATGTATGATGTCCCCCACAGTGTAATGCCTCCATTATGCCCCTTATGCAGTATGTATGATGCCCCCACACAGTGTAATGCCCCCATTATGCCCCTTTTGCAGTATGTATGATGCCCCACACACTGTAATGCCCCATTATGCCCCTTATGCAGTATGTATGATGCCCCACACAGTGTATTGCCCCCATTATGCTCCTTATGCAGTATGTATGATGCTGCCACACTGTGTAATGCCCCCATTATGCCCCTTATGCAGTGTGTATGATGCCCCACACAGTGTAATGCCCCCATTATGCCCCTTATGCAGGATGTATGATGCCTCCACACAGTGTAATGCACCCATTATGCCCCTTATGCAGGATGTATGGTGCCCCCCACAGTGTAATGCCCCCTTTATGCCCCTTATGCAGGATGTATGATGCCCCCACACAGTGTAATGCCCCCATTATGCCCCTTATGCCGGATGTATGATGCCCCCCACAGTGTAATGCCTCCATTATGCCCCTTATGCAGTATGTATGATGCCCCCACACAGTGTAATGCCCCCATTATGCCCCTTATGCAGTATGTATGATGCCCTACACAGTGTAATGCCCCCATTATGCCCCTTATGCAGGATGAATGATGCCCCCACACAGTGTAATGCCCCCATTATGCCCCTTATGCAGGATGTATGATGCCCCCACACAGTGTAATGCCCCCATTATGCCCCTTATGCAGGATGTATGATGCCCCCCACAGTGTAATGCCCCAATTATGCCCCTTATGCAGGATGTATGATGCCACCCACAGTGTAATTCCCCCATTATGCCCCTTATGCAGTAGGTATGATGCCCCACACAGTATAATGCCCCCATTATGCCCCTTATGCAGGATGTATGATGCCCCCCACAGTGTAATGCCTCCACTATGCCCCTTATGCAGCATGTATGATGCCCCCATACAGTGTAATGCCCCCATTATGCCCGTTATGCAGTATGTATGATGCCCCCCACAGTGTAATGCCTCCATTATGCCCCTTATGCAGGATGTATGATGCCCCCCCACAGTGTAATGCCTCCATTATGCCCCTTATGCAGGATGTATGATGCCCCCACACAGTGCAATGCCCCCATTATGCCCCTTATGCTGGATGTATGATGCCCCCACAGTGTAATGCCCCCATTATGCCCCTTATGCAGGATGTATGATGCCCCCACACAGTGAAATGCCCCCATTATGCCCCTTATGCAGGATGTATGATGCCCCCCACAGTGTAATGCCTCCATTATGCCCCTTATGCAGTATGTATGATGCCCCCCACTGTGTTATGCCTCCATTATGCCCCTTATGCAGTATGTATGATGCCCCCACACAGTGTAATGCCCCCATTATGCCCCTTATGCAGTATGTATGATGCCCCACACAGAGTAATGCCCCCATTATGCCCCTTATGCAGTATGTATGATGCCCCACACAGTGTAATGCCCCCATTATGCTCCTTATGCAGTATGTATGATGCTGCCACACTGTGTAATGCCCCCATTATGCCCCTTATGCAGTGTCTATGATGCCCCACACAGTGTAATGCCCCCATTATGCCCCTTATGCAGGATGTATGATGCCCCCACACAGTGTAATGCACCCATTATGCCCCTTATGCAGGATGTATGGTGCCCCCCACAGTGTAATGCCCCCATTATGCCCCTTATGCAGGATGTATGATGCCCCCACACAGTGTAATGCCCCCATTATGCCCCTTATGCTGGATGTATGTTGCCCCCCACAGTGTAATGCCTCCATTATGCCCCTTATGCAGTATGTATGATGCCCCCGACAGTGTAATGCCTCCATTATGCCCCTTATGCAGTATGTATGATGCCCCCACACAGTGTAATGCCCCCATTATGCCCCTTATGCAGTATGTATGATGCCCCACACAGTGTAATGCCCCCATTATGCCCCTTATGCAGTATGTATGATGCCCCACACAGTGTAATGCCCCCATTATGCTCCTTATGCAGTAAGTATGATGCTGCCACACTGTGTAATGTCCCCATTATGCCCCTTATGCAGTGTCTATGATGCCCCACACAGTGTAATGCCCCCATTATGCCCCTTATGCAGGATGTATGATGCCCCCACACAGTGTAATGCACCCATTATGCCCCTTATGCAGGATGTATGGTGCCCCCCACAGTGTAATGCCCCCATTATGCCCCTTTTGCAGGATGTATGATGCCCCCACACAGTGTAATGCCCCCATTATGCCCCTTATGCAGGATGTATGATGCCCCCACACAGTGTAATGCCCCCATTATGCCCCTTATGCCGGATGTATGATGCCCCCCACAGTGTAATGCCTCCATTATGCCCCTTATGCAGTATGTATGATGCCCCCACACAGTGTAATGCCCCCATTATGCCCCTTATGCAGTATGTATGATGCCCCACACAGTGTAATGCCCCCATTATGCCCCTTATGCAGTATGTATGATGCCCCACACAGTGTAATGCCCCCATTATTTCCCTTTTGCAGGATGTATGATGCCCCCCACAGTGTAATGCCCCCATTATGCCCCTTATGCAGGATGTGTGATGCCCCCACACAGTGTTATGCCCCCATTATGCCCCTTATGCAGGATGTATGATGCCCCGCACAGTGTAATGCCTCCATTATGCCCCTTATGCAGGATGTATGATGCCCCCACACAGTTTAATGCCCCCATTATGCCCCTTATGCAAGATGTATGATGCCCCATACAGTGTACTGCCCCCATTATGCCCTTATGCAGTATGTATGATGCCCCACACAATGTAATGCACCCGTTATGCCCCTTATGCAGTATGTATTATGCCCCCCACAGTGTAATGCCCCCCATTATGCCCCTTATGCAGTATGGATGATGCCCTCACAGAGTGTAATGCCCCCATTTGCCCCTTATGCAGTATGTATGATGCCCCACACAGTGTAATGCCCCAATTATGCCCTTTATGCAGTATGTATGATGCCCCCCACAGTGTAATGCCCCCATTATGCCCCTTATGCAGTATGGATGTTGCCCCCACACAGTATAATGTTCCCACGGTACCGCCTGAGGTCCTGCAGTTGGAATAATCCCTCTGGAGTTAGTTTTCCCTTTCCCTGCTTCTCTACATATAGACCCTTGAGCATGTATACATGCATGTAGGGGAGCAGGCCTTACTAGATATCTAGGCTTTGTACAGTAATATATCGCATGAGGCTGGTATCAGTGGAGTAAGATGTTTATAGAAATCGAGATCAATAGAGTGTAGCAGACATAATGACTTCATGGACCATCTTCTAAAATTAATTCTTACTCATAACTAGTGTTGAGCATTCCGATGCTGAAATATCGGGTATCGGCCGATATTCGCGGTATCGGAATTCCGATACTTAATTCCGATACTTTTGCAATATCGTATACCGGAATCGGAAGTTCCCATAATGCAATGAGCCATTTTCATTTTATTCAGCCAATGAGGATCCTAAGAAGTGTGGGCACATCCTGTTAGGCATGTAGGCATCTTAACTAATGGCATGGCTGTGATTGGCTGCTGAAATGATGTCATGATGCACTATAAAAGCCGCCGCCGCCATTTTGAGCTCACTCTGCTGTGAATTCAGTTAGGGATAGGACGCTGTTGTTCTGAGGGACAGTTTTAGCTACCTATTTGGTCTATTCTGCTTTACCCAAGCTACTTTATAAATCTCTGTGCCTTGCAGTGCTAGTGCACAGTTCTCTGTGCTGTTCACCGCTGTCTGCAAGGTCTGTGTGTGTGAGTGCAGCTCACCCTGTAGTGTGTACTTCAGCCACGTCTGGTTGTAGTGCACTCAGTGTGTGTCACTGCCTCATACATTGTCCTTTTTTGCCAATTCATAATTTTTCCTGATATCTCCTATTAGTGTGGTGGTTCCATCCGTATTCAGCTAAATTTGTTCCAAACACACTATATAGGAGTAGATAGAGAAATTTTTTTGGTCTTGCAGCGCTAGTGCACAGTGCTCTGCATCTGTACTGTTCACCGCTGTCTGCAAGGTCTGGTGTGTGAGTGCAGCTCACCCTGTAGTGTGTGCTTCAACCACGTCTGTTTGTAGTGCACTCAGTGTGTGTCACTGCCTCATACATTGTCCTTTTTTGCCAATTCATAATTTTTCCTGATATCTCCTATTAGTGTGGTGGTTCCATCCGTATTCAGCTAAATTGGTTCCAAACACACTATATAGGAGTAGATAGAGAATTTTTTTTGGTCTTGCAGCGCTAGTGCACAGTGCTCTGCATCTGTACTGTTCACCGCTGTCTGCAAGGTCTGGTGTGTGAGTGCAGCTCACCCTGTAGTGTGTGCTTCAACCACGTCTGTTTGTAGTGCACTCAGTGTGTGTCACTGCCTCATACATTGTCCTTTTTTGCCAATTCATAATTTTTCCTGATATCTCCTATTAGTGTGGTGGTTCCATCCGTATTCAGCTAAATTGGTTCCAAACACACTATATAGGAGTAGATAGAGAATTTTTTTTGGTCTTGCAGCGCTAGTGCACAGTGCTCTGCATCTGTACTGTTCACCGCTGTCTGCAAGGTCTGGTGTGTGAGTGCAGCTCACCCTGTAGTGTGTGCTTCAACCACGTCTGGTTGTAGTGCACTCAGTGTGTGTCACTGCCTCATACATTGTCCTTTTTTGCCAATTCATAATTTTACCTGATTTCTCCTATTAGTGTGGTGGTTCCATCCGTATTCAGCTAAATTGGTTCCAAACACACTATATAGGAGTAGTTAGAGGAGCCTTTCTGCAGCATTGGGCCCTGCAGCCCCAGCCAGATTAGTATTAGCCTATTTTTTGCAGCCTCATCTATTGCATTGTAGGTTACCTTCCTACATTGTAATAGCTACAAAAAGTTTGTGATACTATCGTTATTACATCTTTAGGCACATCCAGTGTCTTTTTGTGACAAAAAAAACCTAAATAAAGTTCACCAAACACTCCACTTTACAGTTGTGTAGGCCACATTAGCTCATATTAAAGTCTAGTCCACACTTTATAAAATTAGTGTTTCTTATACCTGTTAGCAGCTGTTCAGGAATAAGCACACTAAGCCCTTAGTACTTTTCTGCCTATCTTTATCAGTCTACCAAGATGAAGAAGGCAGGGAGTAAGGCATGTGGTCGTGGGCGTGAAGTTTCTGCAGGGAGAGGACGTGAGGATTCTGTGCCTGCAGGGAGAGGATGTGGGGATTCTGTGCCTGCTGCGGGCACCAGTGACTCAGCATCCCCCAGTTTTACCAGGGAACAGTCCTTTATGCGCAGCTTTGTAGGAGCTAGCCGTACCCCACTGCTGCGCGAGGACCAAATTGAAGCCGTTGTCGGATGGATGGCAGCTAACGCATCGACTTCAATTAGTTCCAGATCCTCTCAGGTCCTGAGCACTGAAGAGCACCCATCTGTCTCTTCACCACCTGCCAAATTGCCCTGGCAGTCAGAGAGCCCTGGACAGGAGCCATCTCTACTTCTGTTTTCTGAATCTCTTGGCTTGGAAAGAGGGGGCCAGTCAAGCAGAATTCGAGAATTTGAAGAAGAGGTAGTATGCAGTGATGCTCAACCGTTTTGTCTCTCTGAATCTGAAGAGGCGGGTGGGCCAGTGCCTATGGTCAGCAGCACACCTCAGTACGCATCTGATGATGAGACTCAGGTGCCACTTTCTGGTGCGTACTGTGCTGTCGAGACTACCCAGGAGAAGCAGTTGTTTGAAGAGGGTGGTGTAGATGATGAGGTCCTTGACCCATCATGGCGTGAGGGACAGGAAGGTGGTGGGAGCAGCTCTGAGGAAGAGATTCCCCGAACGGCCCAAAAAGGAGGGAGAGGGAGGGGGCAGACTTGGTTGCCTGTAGCCTCCACTTCGGCACCCATTAGGAGCATGGCTCTTCCAAAATCCAAAGCGGGCGCTCCCAAGACTTGCAGTGCCTGGTCCTTTTTTGACACAGTTGCAGATGACATTTGCTTTGTCAAATGCAAGCTGTGTAATCAGAAGGTGAAAAGAGGGAAAAGTGTCAGCAACCTCAATACCACAAATATGTGGAAACATGTGCGGACCAAGCACGTGGTGGAGTTACAAAAACACACTGAAGACCTAGGCCAACCTACAGCGCCACCTACCACCTCTTCAGCTCGTGTTGTAGCCTCTTCCTCCAGCTCACACACAGCTGGTTCGGCTTCCTCACAGGATCGCCATGGAAGAATCTCTGGCACTGTTGTACAGAGACACAGTGTAATTCCACCCACAGCACCACTTTCCCAGTCATCCTCACACTCCCAGGCCAGTCTACAGCCATCGTTAGCACAGGCATGGGAGAAAAGGCGCCCATACTCTGCAAACCACCCCCGAGCACAGGCTCTGAATGCTGGCATTGCTAAACTACTGGCCCTTGAAATGCTATCATTCAGGCTGGTGGAGACTGACACATTCCGTAACTTTATGGCATTGGCAGTCCCACAATACAACGTGCCCAGCCGATTTTATTTCAGCAGGCAAGCCGTCCCTGCCCTGCAACATCATGTGGAGGGAAAAATTAAACATGCGCTACAAAACGCCGTCAGTAGCAAGGTCCACCTGACCACCGATGCGTGGACCAGTAAGCATGGACAGGGACGATACCTTTCCCTCATTGCCCATTGGGTAAATGTTGTGGAGCCGGGTACAGATCTTGAGAGTGGCGCTGTACGTGTTCTGCCAACTCCAAGGATTGCAGGAATCCAGTCTGTACACATTGACTCCTCCTCATACTCCAGTTCCTCTGAATCAGCGCTGCAGGAGCCGTCACGGTCTACCTCCACATCGACCCGTGAACGGTTACCTGTTATGGTGACCAATATGAGCACAGCCGTGGCCAAACATCAACAGGCCGTATTAAAATTAATTTCTTTGGGGAATCGAAGCCACACAGCGCAGGAGCTCTGGAATGCCATCAAGCAGCAGAGCGACGTGTGGTTTGTGCCAGCGAATCTCCAGCCAGGCTTGGTAGTGTGTGACAATGGCCGAAATCTGGTGGCAGCTCTGGGCCTAGGCAACCTCACTCACATCCCATGTCTGGCACATGTGCTCAACTTGGTCGTGCAGAGTTTTTTGAGGGACTATCCGGATCTTGATGCACTGCTTCACAAGGTCCGCATAGAGTGCGCTCACTTGCGGCGTTCCAGCAATGCAAGATCACGCATTGCAGCTCTGCAGCGCCGATTACGTCTTCCGGAACACCGCATCATATGTGACCTACCCACCAGGTGGAATTCAGCGTTACATATGTTGGAGAGGTTGTGTGAGCAGCAGGCAGCAGTAATGGAGTACCAGCTGCAGCAGGCGCAAACAAGTCGCAGTGCGCGCCGTTCACACTTCACCACCACTGAGTGGGCCTCTATGAAGGACATTTGCCACGTTTTGCGTGCCTTCGATTATTCCACGCGGATGGCGAGTGCAGATGATGCACTAGTCAGCATGACTATCCCCCTTATCTGCCTGCTTGAAAAAACACTGCAAGCACTAAGGGACGAGGTTTTGGAAGAGGTGGAGGATGAGGAGTCACAAATGCCATCTGCTTCTCTACAGTCTGCGCAACGTGGTTCCTCACAAAGGCCTAGGCAGGGGACACTTTGTGAGGAGGATGAGGAGGAGTCAATGGATGAGGAAGACATCTGTCCAGAGGAGGGAGGTACACAATGCTCTAGTAGTCAGTATCTAGAGCGAGGGTGGGGTGATGCAGAGCAGGCAGAGATCACGCCTCAAGCAGGGGACAGCGTTTCTTGGCCAGTTGGCAGTCTGCAGCACATGGTTGATTTCATGCTGCAGTGCCTGAGAAACGACCGCCGCATCGCCCACATTCTCAACACGGCTGATTATTGGGTGTCCACCCTCCTAGATCCTCGCTACCGGGACAACTTACAAAGCCTCATAACACCGTTGAACCGGGAGCGTAAAATGCGGGAGTACCAAGACGCACTGGTGCATTCCATCATGTTCTCCATTCCAACCGAGAGCAGTGCTGCTAGTGCTTTACAAAGCAGCTCAGTGCGTCGAGGCAGTGGAGGAAGCTCTGCACAAAGAGGGAGCAGAAGCAGCGCCTCAGCACAAGGCAAGACCAGTATGGCCGAAATGTGGCAAAGTTTTGTGTCCCCGCCGCCACAAATGTCTACACCATCACAGACGGCTCCAGTCAGCAGGAGGCAACGTTTCCGTCAGATGGTGACAGACTACATGTCTTGCCCTCTTAGTGTACTCCCAGACGGCTCTTCTTCCTTCAAGTTTTGGGTCTGTAAGCTGGATACATGGCCAGAGCTTAGTCAGTATGCATTGGAGGTGCTAGCTTGCCCTGCTGCTAGTGTATTATCGGAACGCGTCTTTAGTGCCGCAGGTGGTGTACTAACAGACCGTCGCATGCGACTATCCTCCGATAACGTTGACCGGCTTACTTTTCTCAAAATGAACAAGGCCTGGATCTCTCATGAATTTGCCAGTCCTCTTCCAGAATAAATAATTGGTTGGCAACAGTATCCAGGTCTCCTGTTCTGTTCATGTTTCTACCACCTGAACTGTAATCCCTGAGCTCCAACACCGCCAGTTGGCGCTCGGAAGTGCCGTCTGCACAGTCAACACTTGCTGCCGTGTTATTGGGGTTCAGTAACGTCAGCTGTTCCCCTGCTGTGCGGACGGCAATTTCTCCTGCTCTGTCCACATTCTCACTACTACAGATTTTAAAGTTGCTCCAATTACACCTCTGGCTCCTCTGTTTTCAGTATTATCCCTGAGCTCCAACACCGCCAGTTGGCGCTCGGAAGTGCCGTCTGCACAGTCAACACTTGCTGCCGTGTTATTGGGGTTCAGTAACGTCAGCTGTTCCCCTGCTGTGCGGACGGCAATTTCTCCTGCTCTGTCCACATTCTCACTACTACAGATTTTAAAGTTGCTCCAATTACACCTCTGGCTCCTCTGTTTTCAGTATTATCCCTGAGCTCCAACACCGCCAGTTGGCGCTCGGAAGTGCCGTCTGCACAGTCAACACTTGCTGCCGTGTTATTGGGGTTCAGTAACGTCAGCTGTTCCCCTGCTGTGCGGACGGCAATTTCTCCTGCTCTGTCCACATCCACTGTACTACTGATTTAAAACCTCCTCCAATTACACCTCTGGCTCCTCTGTTTTCAGTATTATCCCTGAGCTCCAACACCGCCAGTTGGCGCACGGAAGTGCCGTCTGCACAGTCAACACTTGCTGCCGTGTTATTGGGGTTCAGTAACGTCAGCTGTTCCCCTGCTGTGCGGACGGCAATTTCTCCTGCTCTGTCCACATTCTCACTACTACAGATTTTAAAGTTGCTCCAATTACACCTCTGGCTCCTCTGTTTTCAGTATTATCCCTGAGCTCCAACACCGTCAGTTGGCGCTCGGAAGTGCCGTCTGCACAGTCAACACTTGCTGCCGTGTTATTGGGGTTCAGTAACGTCAGCTGTTCCCCTGCTGTGCGGACGGCAATTTCTCCTGCTCTGTCCACATCCACTGTACTGCTGATTTAAAACCTCCTCCAAATACACCTCTGGCTCCTCTGTTTTCAGTATTATCCCTGAGCTCCAACACCGCCAGTTGGCGCTCGGAAGTGCCGTCTGCACAGTCAACACTTGCTGCCATGTTATTGGGGTTCAGTAGCGTCAGCTGTTCCCCTGCTGTGCGGACGGCAATTTCTCCTGCTCTGTCCGCATTCTCACTACTACAGATTTTAAAGTTGCTCCAATTACACCTCTGGCTCCTCTGTTTTCAGTATTATCCCTGAGCTCCAACACCGCCAGTTGGCGCTCGGAAGTGCCGTCTGCACAGTCAACACTTGCTGCCATGTTATTGGGGTTCAGTAACGTCAGCTGTTCCCCTGCTGTGCGGACGGCAATTTCTCCTGCTCTGTCCACATTCTCACTACTACAGATTTTAAAGTTGCTCCAATTACACCTCTGGCTCCTCTGTTTTCAGTATTATCCCTGAGCTCCAACACCGCCAGTTGGCGCACGGAAGTGCCGTCTGCACAGTCAACACTTGCTGCCGTGTTATTGGGGTTCAGTAACGTCAGCTGTTCCCCTGCTGTGCGGACGGCAATTTCTCCTGCTCTGTCCACATTCTCACTACCACAGATTTTAAAGTTGCTCCAATTACACCTCTGGCTCCTCTGTTTTTAGTATTTACCCTGGGCTCCAATACCGCTAGTTGCTGCTCAGAAGTGCCGTCTGCACAGTCAACGCTTGCTCCAGTGTTATTGGGGTTCAGTAACGTCAGCTGTTCCCCTGCTGTGTGTCCGGCAAATTCTCCTGCTTTGTCCACATCCACTGTACTACTGATTTAAAACTTGGTCCAATTACACCTCTGGCTCCACTCTGTTTTTAGTATTTACCCTGGGTTCCAGCACCGCCAGCTGGTTCTCGGCAGTGCCTTTGGATTAGGTGCCTCCTTCTCGGTATCCAAGTTCCACCAACGTCTGCTGGTCCTTGGTAGTGCTTTCTGGCACAGGTACCTCCTTCTTAGTAACCGAGTTCCAGTACCGTCAGCTGGTCTTCGGCAGTTCCATTGGCTCTTGTACCTTCTGCTACCCATCCGGGTTCCAGTACCGTCAGGTGGTCCTCTGTAGTTCCATTTGCTCTTGTACCTTCTACTACCCATCCGGGTTCCAGTACCGTCAGCTGGTTCTCGGCAGTGACTTTGGCATGGGTACTCCCTCCTGCCCAGCCTGGTTCCAGCACACCAGCTGTTTCCGGGTAGTGTCAACGTCACTTTGCCTCCAATGCGTTGTCCTGTCGTGTTGCGGTCGGGTTAGCCGACTCTATGGTGCCTGCAGTTTAGGTGACTCCTATGTGGGCTGCGGGATCTGGCAATGAAGGCTGGTTCCATAGTGCCAATAGGACAAGCACCCCCTGTAGGACTGTGGGTTTTGGTAACTGCGGCCGGCTCGCGGCCTTGAACTTTTTTTTACATGGGTACCTTCTGCTACCCATCCGGGTTCCAGTACCGTCAGCTGGTTCTCGGCAGTGCCTTTGGATTAGGTGCCTCCTTCTCGGTATCCAAGTTCCACCAACGTCTGCTGGTCCTTGGTAGTGCTTTCTGGCACAGGTACCTCCTGCTTAGTAACCGAGTTCCAGTACCGTCAGCTGGTCTTCGGCAGTTCCATTGGCTCTTGTACCTTCTGCTACCCATCCGGGTTCCAGTACCGTCAGCTGGTCCTCGGTAGTTCCATTTGCTCTTGTACCTTCTACTACCCATCCGGGTTCCAGTACCGTCAGCTGGTTCTCGGCAGTGCCTTTGGATTAGGTGCCTCCTTCTCGGTATCCAAGTTCCACCAACGTCTGCTGGTCCTTGGTAGTGCTTTCTGGCACAGGTACCTCCTGCTTAGTAACCGAGTTCCAGTACCGTCAGCTGGTCTTCGGCAGTTCCATTGGCTCTTGTACCTTCTGCTACCCATCCGGGTTACAGTACCGTCAGCTGGTCCTCGGTAGTTTCATTTGCTCTTGTACCTTCTACTACCCATCCGGGTTCCAGTACCGTCAGCTGGTTCTCGGCAGTGACTTTGGCATGGGTACTCCCTCCTGCCTAGCCTGGTTCCAGCACGCCAGCTGTTTCCGGGTAGTGTCAACGTCACTTTGCCTCCAATGCGTTGTCCTGTCGTGTTGCGGTCGGGTTAGCCGACTCTATGGTGCCTGCAGTTTAGGTGACTCCTATGTGGGCTGTGGGATCTGGCAATGAAGGCTGGTTCCATATTGCCAATAGGACAAGCACCCCCTGTAGGACTGTGGGTTTTGGTAACTGCGGCCGGCTCGCGGCCTTGAACTTTTTTTTTACATGGGTACCTTCTGCTACCCATCCGGGTTCCAGTACCGTCAGCTGGTTCTAGGCAGTGCCTTTGGATTAGGTGCCTCCTTCTCGGTATCCAAGTTCCACCAACGTCTGCTGGTCCTTGGTAGTGCTTTCTGGCACAGGTACCTCCTGCTTAGTAACCGAGTTCCAGTACCGTCAGCTGGTCTTCGGCAGTTCCATTGGCTCTTTTACCTTCTGCTACCCATCCGGGTTCCAGTACCGTCAGCTGGTCCTCGGTAGTTCCTCAGCTTTCTTGTACCTTCTGCTACATTTCCAAGTTCAAGCTTTTTGAAATGGTTCTTGGTAATCACTCTAGATCTCCCTGACGAGGACCCTGAAGACGAGGACCCTGGCGACCAACCCTAAGAAGACGAGGACCCCGAAGACGACGACCCTGAAGACGAGGACCCTGAAGACCACCCCGAAGAAGACGAGGACCCTGAAGACCACCCCGAAGAAGACGAGGACCCCGAAGACGAGGACCCAGAAGACCAACCCGAAGAAGACGAGGACCCCGAAGACGAGGACCCCCGAAGACCACGACCCTGAAGACCACCCCGAAGAAGACCAAGAAGATGACCCTGAAGAAGTTGACCAAGAGGACAAAGAAGAGAAGACAAGCACCAAGATACAGAAGAACAAGAGACAGAAAACCAAGAAGCAGAAATACAAGAAGCTGCAGAACAAAAAGCGGAAGAACATTAAGCATAAGACTAAAAATCAGAGCAAAAGATAATATCTAAATTATAAGCAGAAGATGACTAAGCAGTGTATGGGGGTGAGTCCGTTCCTCCTTGTGGTGCCCCTGGAAAAGACCTACTGCTGCAGGCCAAACTGAACACGGACAAATCCTGTTGTAAATCTTTTGTGACGGGCAGAACGAAAGGTGTAATGTCCAACCTTTTATAGATAACAACTACAGGAATGCCTGCCACAAATAAGAATATGATGAAGAAGAAGAAGATGAAGAAGTAGAATATGAAGAATGTAAAAAAAAAAAAGAATAATACGAAGAAGGTGAAGAAGAAGAAGATGAAGAAGGTGAAGAAGAAGTGGATGAAAAAGATGCTGAGGATGATGAAGGAGAAAGTGTGGGAGAAGTAAAAAAGAAGGTGAAGAGCATGGAAGTAGTGAAACATAAATATCTGACAAAATATAAAAATACTTAACATAGTCAATATTTCCGTAACTCAGAACGTCTTAAAAAAAAATATTAATTCCTGCTATTCCATTTGATTGGGCTAAACCTCTATGCCTTTATTGTCTCCCCCACCTCCACCAATACATTCTACATTATTCTTAGTTGTTTTCCTTCATGTAGAATTAACCTACAAGGAAAGAAAGGGTTTATTTTCATTCCGATATTTCTGTCCCATTGACTTGCATTGGTTTCCGGTATCGGAATCGGTGATATCCGATACTTTTTCGGTATCGGTCCGATCCAATCCGATCCGATATTTCCCGATATCGGAAGGTATCGCTCAACACTACTCATAACGTCTTTCTTTTGACAGGAAATACTTACCCGAGCTCAGGGGTACTGCGATGGGGAGCCCCTGTGCCTCCTCATTTGCTAATCTATTCCTGGGCTGGTGGGAGGAAACCAAAATACTCAGGGATGATTATAAGTGGTGGCAACCATATATTGGGGCATGATATAGATATATAGACAACATTTTTATCATCTGGTCAAGGACGAGTGAACAATTTCTTGAATTTGTCAAGGAACTCAATATCCATAGAGTGGGCCTTAGATTTATATCAGAGTTTAATTATTACCAGTTGCCTTTCCTTGATGTACCAATCAAGAAAGTACAGGATGGGAGCCAGGGCTGTGGAGTCGGTAAGCCAAACCTTCGACTCCTACTCCTAAATTTCCATGACACCATCTCCGACTTCACGACTCCGACTCCCTCATACATGGCTCATGTTTAAGTGATAAATTTACAGTAGGACACATTTTTCTCAGCTAAAAGTCTAGACTCTTAGATCAGGAATAAGAAAGACATTTATAGGACATTTCATAACTTTCCCAAATTCTTATGAAAAAATATTCCTCACAAACTGCATTGAACTATTATACCCAATTTATTACATATTTTAGGCGTCGGAGTGGGTCCATTTTATACCGACTCCGACTCCACCAAAATGGGCACCGACTCCGACTCCACAGCCCTGGTTTGGACCCTAGGGACACTCATCTACCATAAACTATTAAAGTGGGATAGCCACCACCCCATCCTCCTGAAAAAAAAAAAAAAAAAACAATATCCAAGGGCCAATGTTTACAGTTGAGAAGAAACTGCTCTAATGTCACAGATATTAATATACAGGCAAAAGACATAAACACCAGATTCAGGGAAAAAGGTACCCACAGTACATTTTGGATTCTGCACGATTGTTTGCAGAAAAACAGGAGAGAGAGACACTCCTACATACCTAACAAGACACCAAGAAAAATATGGGATAACACAAGTAATAGGAACTTGTGACAATCAGAGTGACCATATCTTTAATATCCTCAGAAAACACTAGAATGTACTTGTGGCTGACCTGGACCTGAGGGTGCTGTGTGATCTACTCCCACAATAACTTTCAGAAAGGGTTGGTCAATTAGGGACCGTTTAGTGCATAGTTTCTAAAAAAAACTGCACCCAAGGGGACATGGCTAGATAGAAGAATCTGTGGTTTATTTAGATGTGTAGAAAGTTGTACATGTAATTGAATGAGACCATGTAAATCTTTCTCGAGTTCCTCTACAGGTGAAACCTTTTTCCAGAGGGATTATTCCAACTGTAAAACCTCAGGACTTGTATATGTGGTCACATGCCTCTACCTCCGAGATTATGTATGCACGACCAAGAGGCAGTCTAAGAGGAGTGTGGAGGGGGCATTTGGGCGAAATACGCCATGGTTGGGTGTCACGGGTGTGTCAGAGGTGACAGACAGTCGCCCTGCAGGGGTTTGCAAGAGATCTCCACATTTGGCAATGCAGACAGCTGCCTAGATGGGAGGCTTTGTTTAGGACCCAGATTCTACCTCCATTTAGTCTGGGTGTATATATACCTGGTGTGTCTATGTTGGCGTCACCGGGTATACTCATTTCTACTTGGAACTTGGCTGAAGCAGCATCACGTCCTCTTTGGAGTCTTGAGGCCGTGTGCCCTGTTGGAGTTTCTTCTAAAGCGAAGCTGTAATTCCCCTGTGTTGTCTTCCCCTTTTGTCTTTAGAGTGCTAGTGGAGGTTGACTAGTGCTCATCTCCTTCCACCCCCAGCTATAGCCTTATGCCAGGGATAGTTGGGCGAGGCATGTGATGATCGACAGCTGTGGAGGCTGTATAGGGACATTAGGTAGAGACAGGGTGATGCTAGTCCAGTTTAGGAGGTCACCTCTTCCCCCTTTTCCCTAGTATCTGGGCTCCCTTTCCCTTTCTCCTCTGTGTTGCACTCACACCTGGCGTGACTCTCTGCGTTGCACTCACACCTGGCGTGACTCTCTGCGTTGCACTCACACCTGGCGTGACTTCAGGACACCCCATTAGTGAGACACATGAACAGTGCACATTGAGGTGAAACAAGAGACATCTCCTTTTGCATCATTGAAGTGGTTAAACCCAATGTGAGAGGTGGTGATCTTAATAGATGTATCCTCTAAAAGTAAAGTGAGTGGATTTCCAGACTGGATTCATTAGGCCCTAAGGGACTGAATGAGCAAATTTCCTATGCCTGTTTTGTATGAATACAGACCCATTCCGGATTACATTTTAGGATTTTATACTCTACCCATTGCTACTCAGTTCCCTGTGAACGAGGTTCACATTGTTTTACTTCATCAAGAGATCTGAGCTTCTATATCAGAATTATTTCTTATCAGTTATATCCCAATTATACTGTTTAGTAACTAACAAGTGTGGTGATCCTTGTGTATCTCTAATTATGCAATAGGGGTCAAATATGACCATTTAAGAGTATACTGTGGGCCACCATCCCATATATTTTGTAGTGATAAAGTAGATCCACATGCCGATTGCATGATGGGATGATGTACAATACTTATTTTTAGTCTCCCATGATACTGATCTCAGAGAGAGGATTTTTCTGTTGGTGGAATGCAATCCAATACCATATGCGCTCCGGTGTGGAACGCCGACATCTGGGCATGCACATTTGTGAACAATGATCCTAGATGGAATGATAACTGCGGGCATGCGCAGTCACAGGTACGAGTGGCGCGGCGGCAATCAGTTTATCTGGTGTTTCAGCATAAAGCAAGTCACTTCCCGACATGCACACTAGGTGATGGACATTATCGAACCTCCAGCTCATGAGAAGTAGCGTAGGCGCAGTATATTATTGTAGACAGACTCTATTCTGTATATCCTGTGACAATTCACCTCTAGGAATGGGAATGAACCTCCTAGTCTGGGAGGGGTTTTGGATGAAGTGGGATATTTAAACATGGACACCTGGCTATTAGGCACACTATGCTGAACATCATGAATTATCATCCCTCTATCAAGCCTCCTAATGAACCTGTTGGGAAAATACATTGAGGCGGATTATTGAAACATTCTGTGAGTACCATACCCTTTCCTTTTATACATATTGTAGGGGTTTTACTCACTGGGGCACAATGGGAGGAAAACAGGAGGCATGTTCTTAAATTTCATGTGGGTTTATTACTTCATAAACCCAGAAGCCAAACAGAAAAGCAAATAGCCTTTAGATCAGGCAAACAAAGTAAATGTCCTTAGCAGGTCTCTGCTCAGCCCGGCCTGTGTGGCACACAAGCTGGGGTAGCGTCCAGTGTCCTGGCTTGGTCTGAAGACAAACATACACAGTAGGCCTTCTACCTCCAAACACACAGACCATGTGCCAAACAGCAGCCTTCATTTTATAGGCTGTTAACCACACCCAAAGGTGAGGTATGTGGGTAGCTGGACCCGCCCATTCTCTCCTAGCTACCCGTAACCCGGCTCCCAGGTGCGCCAAACGATCCTCTTAGTACTTATGTGCCCTAGAGAAACACTCCGGGTTACATCACAGAGACCAGCCATCTCTGTGACACATACCTCCCATTGACTACGCGACCATTAGCCACCTTTCATACCTCCCCCCTCTGCCTAAAGTCGTGGGCTTGACACCTTTTACTACCAGACAGGGGATTTTCGAGAGATCATCGGCATTACCATGTAGCTTCCTTGCTCTATGTTCTACAGGGAAGTAGGAGTCCTGTAGGGCTAAAAACCCGAGGGTGACTCTGGCATTTTTTCACTTTTTTTCCTCATCCATCGGAGTGGAGCATAGTCAGATAATAATCTGTCCACCGCACACTTTATAGCCAAGCGTTCCTGCCCTATGACCGAATAATTTTTCTCGCAGGAGGACAGCTTTCTACTCAGGTAGAGGACAGGGTGCTCCTCCCCTTGTATCTCCTGGGAAAGGACTGCTGCTAACCCGACATCTGAGGCATCTGTCTGGAGTATAAACTCTTTCTTGAAGTTCGGGGCAACCAGGACCGGTTGCCTACACAGAGCCAGTTTCATCTTTTGAAAGGATGTCTACGCCGCTGCAGTCCACTTGGCCTTGGCTGATTTTGTCCCTTTAAGGAGGTCAGTTAGGGGTGCGGCCATCATGGCGAAGTTTGGGATGAATTTCCTGTAGTATCCCACGATTCCCAGGAAGGCTCTGACTTGCTTTTTCGACACAGGTCTCAGACAATTTTGGATTGCCTCTACTTTAGTATTTTGGGGTTTTATCTCGACTCTACCCACTACATATCCGAAGTACTTGGCTTCTTATTTCCCCATGCCACATTTCTTCGAGTTTATTGAAAACCCCACCTTCCTCAGAGCATCAAACACAGCCTGAATCTTTTCCAGATGACTCTCCCAGTCTGGACTGAAGATAGTATTGTCCAGGTATGTTGCGGCATATTTCTTATGGGATGCAATGATGCAATCCATAGCTCTCTGGAATTTTGCAGGGGCCCCCTGCAGTCCAAGCGGCATCCGGGCATACTGGAAGCATCCGTCCGGCATAGAAAACGCAGTCTTCTCTTTGGCTACCTGTGCCATGGGGATCTGCCAATATCCCTTCGTCAGATCCAAGGTGGTTATGTGCCTTTCTGGCCCAAGCCTCTTGATCAGCTCAACGACGCGTGGCATTGGATATGCATCAAATTTGGAAACCTCATTCAACTTCCGATAGTCGTTGCAGAATCTCCACTCACCATTGGGATTTGGGACCAAGACGATCTGGCTCAACCAACTGCTCTTGAATTCTTCAATGACACTGAGCTTCAGCATACAAGCTACCTCTTTGGATATCAACTCTCGTCGGGCCTCAGGTATCAGATAGGGCTTCAAGTTCACCCGCACATGTGGCTCCGTCAGAGCCTTGTGTTCTATGACCCTTATGCAGCCCGACAATTCTGAGAACAGATCCCTGTTCTTCTGCATCAACTCCCGACACTGCTGTTTCTTGGCCTTCGTTAGCATTTCCGCTATTGCGACTCCTCCAACGTCACCTTTTAGTTTGCCCAGAAAGCATGGAGCTTCCACAGCCTCTCTGTCTTGCCACGGCTTGATGAGGTTGATGTGGTATATCTGGTACGGCTTACGTCGTCCCGGTTGATGAACCTTGTAGTTCACTTCACCCACTTTTTCCACCATCTTATATGGCCCTTGCCACTTGGCCAAGAACTTACTTTCCACCCTAGGAATTAGCATGAGGACTCCGGTCTCCCAGATTGAATTGCCTCACTCTGGCTGACCGGTTGTAGACTCTGGCATAAGCTTCTATTGCCTGGAGGAGATGTTCTTTTGCGATGGGCATCACATTCACAATCCTCTCCTGCATCAGAGCAACGTGCTCGATGACGCTCCTGTGGGGCGTGAATTTGGCTTCCCAGATTTCCTTTGTGACATCCAGAAGACCCCGCGAATGTCGGCCATACAGAAGTTTGAATGGCGAGAACCCTGTAGAGGCCTGTGAAACCTTTCGGTTGGAGAACAACAGATACGGTAGGAGACAGTCCCAGTCTCTACTGTGCCTTTCTATGTCCTTCCTCAGTATACTCTTCAGAGTCTTGTTAAACTTTTCGACTAAGCTATCTGTCTGGTGATGTTATACTGAAGTCCTCAGTTGGGAGATTTGGAGGGCTTTGCATAACTCCCTCATCACCTTACTCATAGAGGGAATTTCCTGGTCGGTGAGTATCTCCCTTTTGTAAGCCTGTTGGGGGAAAAAACATGGACCAACTCACGGGATATATTCTTTGCGGAGGAGTTTCTCAGTGGAATCACTTCAGGATAGTGTGTGGCATAGTCCAGGATAACCAATATAAATTGATGCCCACGGACAGATTCAACCAGGGGACTGACCAAGTCCATAGCAATTCTCTCGAACGGCACTTCAATAATGGGCAATGGCACGAGGGGACTTCAATAGTGAGAGGTGGGGGCGGTTAACTGGCACGTAGTGCAAGACCTGCAATACTTAAATATTTCCCGGTGACATCCAGGCCAATAGAACCTTTGTAAAAGATAATGCCTTACCAACACCAGATGCAGCAAGCCTCCATGATAAAGACGGGGCCAGCACATGTGCGAAATACTGATGCAGACAGCCACTCACTAACCTACCAATTCATCTAGGGGGTGGCTGTGTAGTATTATACATGCACACCGATGGAGTCTGCATAGGGCGCCAGTCACACAGATATGTGCGATGCACAGTTTCTGGCTTGCAGCTTGTTGATGACGCCCATACTATTAGATCAGGCGGGCTGCCCAGCACTATATACGTGCACCCCCACAAGACAGACGCCCCAATTCACCCAGCCAACACTAAAGAAGCCTGGCCGCATCCTGCAAAAAAATGTGCAAAAAAGATGAAAAATAGTGTATAAGATAAATACACCACATGAGGTATTGGTCGATATTTTGGCCAAAATACACAAGCTCGCAACCCAAACGTCAAGGGTCCTCATACTTGCGAGCCCTAACACTAAACATTAAAAATGGTGAACATTGGACATAATTTCAAAAAACATCACAGTAAGGCTGTATTCCCACTATTCTTTTTTAAAGCGTTTCCGCAGCGGCAATTCCGCTGCAGAAACGCTTAAAAAACGCTTGGTAGAAGGTCTGCCATGTTCCCCAATGATAATCCCATGTGCTGTGCACATGCTGCGTAAATTTCCGCTGCGGATTATCATTGCGGAAAAATCCACAGCACTACCAATTATTTTGCGTTAGCGCGGTGTTTTCGCCGCCATTGACTTGCATTGGAACGCATGGAATCCGCATCATTGCATCTGCAGATGCGGAATCCATGCTTTTCAATGTGCTTATGGTACCCGGGTTTGGAGAAGAGGAGACTCTCCTCCGCACTCGGGTACAATAGAACCTGTAAAAAAAAAGAATAAAATAGAAAATATACATTATACTTACCTTTTTTTACCTATTTTTTATTATTTACCATTCTTTCAGTCACCCTATATAAATCCATGCCGGTTGCATGGATTTATATAGTGTGACCAAGTTGTCAAGCACTTTCCAAGTGATGCTAAAATCGCTTGGAAAGCGCTTGACAACCCGCATGTGAAGAATGCTTCACTTCCGTACAATCCGCATGCATTTTTTTCTGCCAGGGAGATGCAGAAATGCTCAGGAAAAAATCCGGAGCATTTCTGCATCGTGGGCACATAGCCTAAAAGATAATGCCTTACCAACACCAGGTCAGATTACCAATGCACTGCAGGATGCAGCAAGCCTCCATGATAAAGGCGGGGCCAGCACATGTGCAAAATACTGATGCAGACAGCCACTCACTAACCTACCATTTCATGGAGGGAGTGGCTGTGTAGTATTATACATGCACACCAATGGAGTCTGCATAGAGCGCCAGTCACACAGATATGTGTGATGCACATTGTCTGGCTTGCAGCCTATTGATGGTGTATTTATCTTATACACTATTTTTCATCTTTTTTGCACAGTTTTTTGCACTGTGCTTCACACATATGTGTGACTGGCGCCCGTCCTATGCAGACTCCATCGGTGTGCATGTATAATACTACACAGCCACCCCCTCCATGAATTTGGTAGGTTAGTGAGTGGCTGTCTGCATCAGTATTTTGCACATGTGCTGGCCCTGCCTTTATCATGTAGGCTTGCTGCATCCTGCAGTGCATTGACAATCTGACCTGGTGTTGGTAAGGTATTATCTTTTACTGTGATGTTTTTTGAAATTATGTCCAATGTTTACCAATAGAACCTATGCACGATCCGTTCCTGCGTTTTTTCCACTTCCAGATGTCCCCCCAAGACATGTGAATGGGCCATGTCCAACACCTTCCATGTAAAGGGGCCCAGCACTATTAACTGCTCCACACTCTCCTCCCTCACTTTCTTGACCCAGTACAACAACTCCTTACTCATCATAAAATGGGGAAACCTTGTGTCAGCCCCCGACTCCTGTGCAACCCCATTTATAATAGCGACATTATTAAAGGCTTCCTTCAGAGTTAGGTCCCTATGTTGGGCAGACCCAAAATTCTCGCTGGTCACCCCTAACTCTGGAATGGCAGACTCAGGGGGCACTACCTCCTCATCCCCCACAAGGACACAAAAAGGAAACCTGTCTGACCTGGGTGTGGTGATACCTCCTTTAGGGTTAATTTTTTTTCTTATCTGAGCCAGTGAACCCAGAACCCTTCCCCCACAGATCCCAAAACAAACAAAAGCCCCAGCCTATAATAATAGGGTGCAACAAGTCCTGAACGACGCCGACCTCGTGGGACTCTGTACCGTGGGCCTTTTCAATGTCCACTCTGGCCCGTAGGGTAGTCTTTAGCATCACCATGAATGCACTGAACGCCGACTTTTTTCCCCAGGATCATTTGGAGAGGAAGGGTGGCCCTCATAAGGGTCACCAGGCTCCCGGAGTCTAGCAGTGCCGTTACCTCCCATCTGTTCACCTTCACGTGGCATGCTTGTGGCCCCTCGATGGGTGGACAGTTCACACTGCAGGCCGGATAAGCATAATATGAACAACGTTGTCCTATGCTGCAGTCCATCGGCTCAAGGGTCAGGGGACTACGGGCGGCTATATGGCCTGGGCCGTGGCACCTCCAACAAACAACATCACCTGTATGGACCTTGGGCACCACCTCCCTCGTCCATTTGGACCTTGGAAGTCCCACCACTTTTGGGCCTCCACCCCCTGTTGGGAACTCCAGTATGTAGTGGGCTGCCTTCCCAAGGAACCTTCAACTCCCTGGTATCTCTCGATCAGTCCGACCAGTTCACCCACATACCAGGGATCACCCTGGGCAACCCACGGCTGTATGGGCCTCGGCAGGGGGTGCACAAACCGGTCCATCACCACCCACTCTACCATCTGCGCAGACATTGAGGACTCTGGCTCAGCCACTTCTGGACCAGGTGCAGCAGGTCAAACATTTGGGACGGAGGTGGTTTGTTCCAGTGATACGAACCCGCTGTGCCCTGATAGTCATTGTCAACCCCAAGCGTGCGAGAATCTCAGTTTTTAGCTTGCCATACTCTTTGGCATCCTGCAAATCTAAATCATAGTATGCCTTTTGGGCGTACTATGCAAAGCTAAATAGGGCGTACTATGCAAAGCTAAATCATAGTACGCCTACTACGCGTACTTCTGGGGCTCTCCAAGTCAAGTATTGCGACAGTACCTCTGCCCACTGCTCTTGTGGAAATTTCTCCCTCTCGGTGACCCTTTGAAACACCATCAGGAAGGTCTCATCCCCCAGGGTCATTTTCTGCAAAGCTCGTCATGCTGCCTTCCGGACATGGGAGTCATCAGTCGGACCTGGGGTTGGAGCGCTCATCCTGTCCTGGATGGCGGTTGCCAGAAGCTGCATCTGCTGACGTTGTTTCTGCTAGTGCTGCTGGATCTGCTGTAACTACAGCCTGTTGGTCTCCTGTTGATGCTGCTGCGACTGGACCAGGTGTTTAAGCAGGTCCTCCATTTTGTCTTGCGATGCTTGCTGGCTTGCGACAAACTTCACCCAGGGCATGCAGTCCATCCTGTAGCACTCATACGTCTCTGCTGGGAACTCTGCCCGCAAGTCTAAGGGTATGTGCACACGATGCAGAAATGAAGCAGAAAATTTCTGCATCATTTCTGCATCTCCCTGGCAGAAAAAACGCATGCAGATTGTGCATGCGTTTTTCCTGCAGAATACATGCGGATCCACATGCGGATTCACATGCGTTTCCTCATGCAGATTGACAAGCGCTTTCCAGGCGATTTTAGCATCACCTGGAAAGTGCTTGACAACTAGGTCACACTATATAAATCCATGCAAACAGCATGGATTTATATAGTGTGACCCGAGAGAGTGTATATACTTACCTCCGATGGCCCCCGGTGTCCTGCTCACTCCGTTCTCCCGGCTGCAGGCAACTTTGAATTGAAAGACCTGCTGACGTCAGCGTCACGTGACCCGTCACATGACTCTGACGTCAGCGCAGGTCCTACAACTCACTGCAAGTGCCGGGAAGCAAGGAGGAGCGCAGCGCGGGCCGACAGATGGTAAGTATATATATATTTTTTATTTTATTCTTGTTTTACAGCTTTTTTAATGGTACCTGGGTGTGGAGGAGAGTCTCATCTTCTCCACACTCGGGTACCATCCGCACATTTGAACGCACCAATTACGCAAGTACAGATGCAGTCTTGCGGAATTGGCGCGTTCTAATGCAAGTCAATGGCGGCGAAAACGCTGCGTTTACGCAAGATTAATTGACATGCTGCAGATTTTTGAGCGCAGCGTTTACGCTGCGGAAAAATCCGCATCATGGGCACAGCACATGCGGATTTCCATTGGGGAACATTGCTTCCCTTTTACCATGCGTTTTTCATGCGTTTCCGCAACTGCAAAAACGCCGCGGAAACGCATGAAATACGCATCGTGTGAACTCAGCCCAACACTACTTGTGGAGGTTTTACTCACTTGGGTGTGACAGGAGGAAAACAGAAGGCATGTTCCTTTAAAAGTTCATGTGGGTTTATTGCTTCATAAACCCAGAAGCCAAACAGAAAAGAAAATAGCCTTTAGATCAGGCAAACAAAGTAAATGTCCTTAGCAGGTCTCTGCTCAGCCAGGCTTGTGCGGCACACAAGCTGGGGTAGCGTCCAGTGTCCTGGCTTGGTCTGAAGACAAACATACACAGGAGGCCATCTACCTCCAAACACACAGACCATGTGCCAAACTACAGCCTCCATTTTATAGGCTGTTAACCACACCCAGAGGTGAGGTATGTGGGTAGCTGGACTCACCCATTCTCTCCTAGCTACCCGTAACCCGGCTCCCAGGTGCACCAAACGATCCTCTTATTGCTTATCTGCTCTAGAGAAACACTCCGGGTTACATCACAGAGACCAGCCACCTCTATGACACATGCCTCCCATTGACTACACAACCATTAACCACCTTAGAATACCTTGATACATATCTGGTTTTATGATTACCCCACGGCTGATGAAAGGGAATCTGTCACCCCCTGGGACTTATCTGACCTCTAATATTGGCATACAAGCGATAGAAATGTGAATCTATACATACCTGTATGCCTCATATTAGAGGTCTGTTTGCTGAGAAATGGCTTTTTATTCAGTGAAGATTCTGATGCTTGCTGGCCGTGGGGAGTGGATTCCCTTTAATAAATACTCACTTAGCCCCATTCTTCGTGCAGATACTAATAAATACCGGACCTATGAGATTTTTACCATATGATAGTTGGATAGTTAGGGGTGTATCATCCATAGCAGCAGCCCACAGGGCCACTATGGTGCCGGTGAAAAAACACAGAATTTGAGCTTGGTTTAAGTCGGTATCCATGCAGCACATGAATGCATGTTTACTATGGCCATAAATCAGAAAAAAACTATAAGAAAAAAAATGATCATAAACCCTGCTGTAAATAAATAAATAAAAGCCAAAAGTGCATTTAAATAAAATAGGGTTCTTAGTAACACTGTTTTTGATCAAAAATAGCATCAAAGCTATCCCACCATGGTAAAATGAACCCATTCAGGATAGTCCTACTCTGTTTAATATTAAAAACTTTACCATGTATCAAAGCCTCAAACTTCTGTGTGTGAATCAGGCATGAGATCTAACGTGATAGAAGATTACAGTCCGGGGAAGACGGGAAACATTCATATAGACGGCCGGTGGAGATGTAGTCAGTGAAGAACTCTGGCTAAATATGTTTGTAGAATCGTAGTTGAAGATGAAGATGTCGTCATCCTCCTCATGAAGTAGTTATTTCTCATGTCACGTGTAATGAATATCTCCTGCAGTATTGCTAATGCCGATTGCAGTGTCGGTAAATGAGACGAGAATTAGCTTTATGGAAGATGAGTCTTTGAGAAACGTGTTCAGCTACAGACTCCAAGGAAGAAACTGCTTGTTGTATGTGGCCTAAAATATATAGGTATTATTACTAGATGTAAAGCAGAAAACTAAATACTGTAAAATAATAAATCTCCTCATATGTTTCCCCTTATTATCTCCAGTAATTGTATTATTACACAATATCAGATCCTCTCAGTGAAGATCTTCTATTTAAGAGAATTTTCCTTATGGACCCATCAAAGACTGATATGGATAGAGACAAGATGGCAGAGAGGATATTACACCTCACCCTAGAGATCCTCTTCCATCTTACTGGAGAGGTGAGAGATTCTGATGACGTCACATTACATCATTCTTATCTATGGGAATAACAGATGAACAGAACTGGAGAGGTGAGGACTCTGGAAATGTCTGTAGTGAGATTTATTAATGTGTCTCTCCATAACCAGGATTACACAGTAGTGAAGAAGACCTCTAGTGAGCGCTGTCAGGACCCTGTGTCTGAGGGATGGGGAAGACCCCTGAGCCCAATCACAGGACCTCCATCTCACCCCTTCATACTTGAGGACATCAATGACCAGAAGATTCTAGAACTCACCTACAAGATGATTGAGCTGCTGACTGGAGAGGTGACACTGCTGGGAATGCTGGGACATTATACTGTAACGCTATGAAAGGATCGGGGGGATGACGGTATCATTGTGTTTGTCAGGTTCCTATAAGATGTCAGGATGTCGCTGTCTATTTCTCCATGGAGGAGTGGGAGTATTTAGAAGGACACAAAGATTTGTACAAAGACGTCATGATGGAGGTTCCCCAGCCCCTCACATCACCAGGTAATAGACAGGGCTAAAACCACACGGCCTATAATTATCTGTATGTAAATAATGAATTCAGTCCCTGTATGTGTTTCCTCCAGATCTATCCAGTAAGAGGACAACACCAGAGAGATGTCCCCGTCCTTTTCTTCCACAGAACTGTAAACAAGAAGATCCCAATGTTCCTCAGGATCATCAGGTAGATGGAGAGAAGGTGTCATGAGATCTCCCCTATGATGTGTAGACGGCTGTGAAGGTCTTGTGTTCAGTCTTGTTTTATCCACCAGTTTTATATGTTTTATATTTGTGTATTGAGAACGGTGGAGATGGCAGGATTAGAGCTGATCATAGATGTGACTTCTCATCTGCTTGTGACTTTTACAATATTTGTTTCAGGGTGAAGATCTCAACCATATTAATACTATAGAGGCATATGTAAGGGGTTATGAGCGGTGTAAAGAGGAGATTCCTACATATGACTACCCAGGTGAGTAGTAACCACTAAATGCAGAGAAGTCACAGATTCTTCTCAGTCACCGGCTGTGGCTGCTTTATCGGTTGTGTAGTCCGGCTGTATCACAATCGTGTGATCACCATTTTGCCTCTAGACCACAACATTCTCCTCCACCCAAAACTGTTCAAATGATTTTGGGCATTGAAACCCTTTTCCATAGAACTTACAACCTGGAGGATCCACCTACCCCCTGGGATTAGAAGACGCTGACCGTTACCTGCCCAGATCTGTAAACTACAAAGCCAGAAAATCACTTGAAAAAAATATTTTGATGGGCCTGTAAGAGAAAGCGGAGGGTAATGATGCTGTTGGCTTCCTAGATCCCTGATATCTTATTGGATGAATCTACCTTCTCTCCCTTCTGTGCTGCTTAATGTTCTCATATGGTTCCTACAAGACCAGGTCCAGTCTTTCTGGCCAAACTTTACTTTTATGATCTACAACATTAAATGTGCAGTGAGGGCCAAGTGTGAATTTTTGTACAATAACAACAGAGTTTCCCTTTATCCTGACTTTTCAATTTCTTTTAAAACCGACTAACTTCAAACAGGATTGTGATAAACGAAACAATAAAAACATTACACCTGCGCCCTGATATATCTCTAAGCTAAATTTAAAACGCCTCAGGTCTGCACTATTATAAAAAGTTCTCTTTGAACGTCTAATATTTCTTCTTGAAATTCATCTGACAGAAAATATTGTCCCTTACGATAGTTTAGATTGCCAAGAGCCACCGAGCCCCATACTCTAATTACCCCAGAGAGGTTTCACCACTAGTTACTCACTACTTACTGATGGAGACTGTTGAGTTTGATCATTTCAGTAGATGTGTTATGGTCTATACTCAGTTTTGACTATAGTAGTTAGTGACCAAAATACTCTGATTTAACCCCTTCTTGCAGCCAGTTTTGTGTTCCTATCTGAGCCCATTTTTCAAATCTGACTTGTGTCACTTTGTGGTGATAACTTTGGAATTCTTCACAAAGGATAATTGGAAACAAATGGACCTTACAAACTTCCAACTTCTCTTGAATCTGACAATACCCTATATACAGCTGTACACTACTGTCTGGGCACATGGCACGTTAAAAAGGGAAGGAGCGCCATTTAGCTATTTGAATGCAGATTTTGCTGGGATAGTGTGCAGACACAATGTATTGGGGACACTGTTCATTGTCACCTGGCAGCTCAAAAGATGGCTACCACAAACAGGCTTGGCACTATCTACTCCATTTTCCAGATCCCAGGTTTGCCTTGCTCATCATCCTTTAACCCCTCTACATGGATTTGGACTTAGGCAGAGACCCCTAAGCTTGGGCCACAGTGTTACCTAATGTTCTGTGGTGTGAGATGGCAAGAAGAATAGTCAGATAGCCGGGTCAGAACCAGGAGGTCAGAGAAAATATAAAATCACACAAGAGTAGTCAGTAAACGGGCCGAGGTCACAACAGGAAACAAATACACAAGCCGAGAGCTGAGCACAGAGGACTGACCCAGAGGAGAACAAGGCTGTATCTGGCAGCTTCCGGCAATATGCTCCAAGCTTTAGTAGGGTGCGGTGCTTTCCAAATGGCTGAAGCAGGGAGCAGATTACTCCAGCTGGACAGCACACACACCCATACTGCCAGACTGGATGGTACTACTGGTCCCAGGAACCCTAATCTTAGTGGCTGGACAGAGCCTGCGCCGCCCAGAGCTTCTGATTCTGACGTCTCCTCCATCACCAGCGCCGCCTGCAGGATGAATAAGGCGGCACCTGGTGAGAGAAGCAGACGTCGCAGGAGCAGATCCCAGAGGAGATGGGACCCACCATTTGCAGAAGCACTAATATGATAAAATATCAGAAAACCAGAGCAGTAGAAATCCCCATAAAGTGACTCCATTTTGGATATTATAACCCTCAGTGAAATAATCTATAGGAGTAGTGACTATTTTGTCTACACAGGCACTTTCCGGAAATTAGCACGCAGTGGGTGTTGGTGAGTGAAAATTACAAATATATAATTTCATTACCCTACACATAGTGCCCAGATTGTGCTCCAGGAGACACACACCGTAAATTAAGTGGGTTCTTCTCACTATAGTAATGCCAAATACCTGGATGTTGAATGTGGTTTGGGCGCACTGCAAGGCTCAGAAGTGAGAGGGAGATTAGACTTTGGGAGAGTGGATATTGCTGGATTGGTTTATGGAAGCCATGTTGCTTTTCAAGAGCCCTTGAGCCACTAATAATGTGGAAACCTCTGTTTTTCTATTGACAGATGATGGACCTGAGTGGGGACTTGTTTTTGTGAGATGAGTAGAAGTTATTATTGATATTATTTTCGCCTACATAACATTGTTTGGTGGCTTTTTATTCCATATTTTGGAGGCAGAATTAACAAACAGTTGAACACTACGATCCACTGGTTCATCCTATGAGGTTTTCTATTAGACTGTGAACTGTTATTGTCTTGGTGAATAATGACGGATAACATAGGGCACAATGAAAAAAAAAAATCACAGAAAAAGATACAGCCTTACTAACACCAAATCATATAACAAATGCACTAGCAGGATGCCACAGACCCCCATGATAAAGGGGGGGGCAGCGCAGGTGCAAAATACTGATGGAGCAACCACTCATAGTCATACCAATTCATGGAGGGGGTGGTTGCCTAGTATTAAAGATGCACACAGAAGAAGCTTGCATAGGACGCCAGTCACACAGGTAGGTGTGATGCACAGTGTCTGGCTTAGGATAGTGATGATGCCCATACTATTACATCAGGAAGGCTGCCCAGCACTATATAAGTGCACCCCACATGGACAGACACCACAGTACACCCAGCCAACACTAAAATGCTAATGCATTTGTTATCTGATTTGGTGTTGGTAAGGCTGATTTTTTTTTGTGATATGTTTTCTTGGTAAATAATGATACTTTTACATAAAGTACATTTTTACGGAGAGTTTAAGTAGAAATATTCAACAATATAAATTTTAAGGATATGTTATTCATAACTAATAATTGGTTTTATTCTTGGCAGATATCTGTACCAGGAGATCAGAGGGACAGCTGACATCTTCAATTTTTAAATCAGATTATCTTGAGATCCCCCAAGATACAACTGAAGTGAATGCCATTACTCCAGATATACCATCATCCCTTCACAGCAAAGATCTGTCATCTGATCATTTGAAACAGGTCCTGTCTTCTGATTCATTACCGACCACTAAGGAAAATCAAAGTCACAAAATAAGCATTAAAAAACGAAGTGCTCCTCAAGCAAAGAAGCCATTTTCATGTTCAGAATATGGAAATAGTTTTTCCCTCGAAAAGTCTTTTCTTAAACATCAAAGCATTCACACAGCGGAGAATAGATTTTTTTGTTTCAACGGTGGGAAATTTTTTAACCAAAAATCAAATCTTGTTAATCACCAGAGAAGTCACACAGAGGAGAAGCTATTTTCTTGTTCAGAAAGTGGAAAATGTTTTACAGAGAAATCAAGTTTTATCAGACATGAGAGAACTCACACAGGGGAGAAGCCTTTTTGCTGTTCAGAATGTGGGAAATGTTTGAGCCGGAAATCAGATTTGGTTATACACCAGAGAACTCACACAGGGGAGAAGCCTTTTTCCTGTTCAGAATGTGGGAAATGTTTTATCCAGAAATCAGTTTTGGTTAAGCACAACAGAACACATACAGGGGAAAAGCCTTTTTCCTGTTCAGAATGTGGGAAATGTTTTATCCAGAAATCAGATTTGGTTAGGCACAAGAGAAATCACACAGGGGAGAAGCCTTTTTCCTGTTCAGAATGTGGGAAATGTTTTATCCAGAAATCAGATTTGGTTATACACCAGAGAAGTCACACAGGGGAGAAACCTTTTTCCTGTTCAGAATGTGGGAAATGTTTTATCCATAAATCAGGTTTGGTTAAGCACAAGAGAAATCACACAGGGGAAAAGCCTTTTTGCTGTTCAGAATGTGGGAAATGTTTTAGCCAGAAATCAGATTTGGATATACACCAGAGAAGTCACACAGGGGAGAAACCTTTTTCCTGTTCAGAATGTGGGAAATGTTTTATCCATAAATCAGGTTTGGTTAAGCACAAGAGAAATCACACAGGGGAGAAGCCTTTTTCCTGTTCAGAATGTGGGAAATGTTTTAAAGATAAATCAGATTTGGTTAAGCACCAGAGAACTCACACAGGGAAGAAGCCTTTTTCCTGTTCAGAATGTGGGAAATGTTTTAAAGATAAATCAGATTTGGTTAAGCACCAGAGAACTCACACAGGGGAGAAACCTTTTTCCTGTTCAGAATGTGGGAAATGTTTTGTGAAGAAATCATCACTTCTTAGTCACCAGAGAACTCACACAGATGAGAAGCCATTTTCATGTTCTTAATGCGGGAAATGTTTTACACAGAAATCAACCCTTAACAAACTTCAGAGAGGTCACACATTGTAGAAGCCTTTTTCATTTTTAACCAAAAATTGTATCTTCATAAAGGGGTTGTCCACTACTAGGACAACTCCTTCTCATTCCTCATGTTTGGCCTTGTTAAAATAAAAACACACATACGCACTTCCTATTCTGGCGCCGTTTCCATCGCGTTTCCATAAGGTTGTTACATCACACAAGGTTGTTACATCACACAATCCTGCTCTCAATCAACGCCACCTTTAGACGTATTGTACATCTCCAGAAAGGACATGGCCTGGACATAGCACCAAGAGAACGCACACACTTAGAGCACTCTCTTCAGATCGTGCTCCTGGGGGAATTATAAGCTATTTACAGCCTCCAACATGCTGTCTGATATGGGAAAGAAAGAAGAGGAGATCAGAGGTTAATCTGAGGTCCTCCACCTCTGTCAGCATGTCTGGTATGCAGTGTTTCTTATGGAAGGTCTTATCTTCCTGCTCCGGAGCCATTACTGCCTCACCTCAGGGTGGAAAAAGAAGCAGTCTTAACCCTCATGATGCCAGACAGCTCCAGCCTGTCAGTCCTGCACCAGCTTCTCTCTTAATGTAAGCCTCACAAGAAAACCGCTCCATAAATCTCCCTGTACTCTCACCAAAGCCCACATACTGAGCAGTGCTTGCTTCACAGGGACATTTACCCCCCAGCCACAGGTTATTCTGATATGGGGAACAACATAACTTATTTGTATATCAGATTGCATCTATCCCTACTAAAGAAGATATGGAGCAATATATTCAGAGGCTGGAGACCACATACAATACTGAAATACTTCCCCTCACTTCTATCCTGTCACAGCTTACTGACAAGGTACAGAGATTAGAGGATAATGTCGTCCAGGTTAGAGGCCATCATAATGCTCAGAAACTAACACTGGATCTTCACAGCCAGTAAATAAACCACCTGTTTAATATGGTTGATGATCAAGAAAATCACAATTATATCTGGATAAGGGGTATACCTGAAAGCATCATTGCACAAGTGATTATGCCAACACTGCGATCATTATTCAATAATATCCTTGGTGATTCTATTGATAAGAAGCTGGAGATTTAAAAGGCGCACCGTACAATAGGCAATCATGGCCCAGATCCTGAGTGTCCATGGGACATTATCTGTCGCATACATTTTTTCAATGTAAAAGAGGCCATTGTGAGGAAAGCAGAGGAGTTGGGTCCTGGTGATTTAAATGGAAAACGCATATAATAGCTCACAGATCTATCCTGAATGACACTTGCTAAAAGAAGGGTATTGAAACCACTACTTGATGCCATCCGGGGAAATGGCCTGATGTACTCCTGGGGGTACCCATTACAACTGTATATTTTCAAAGATTCAAGCAACATGAGACCTTTCTGTGATGCCCTGGACATTCCATATATCTGACTGGCCACCTGCTCCACCATTGCCACAGAGAGTTCCAGCACGTCACAGAAGGCGTTCAATGGATCAGGAACTTGATGGTGATGCAGCCCGATGGGAAAGGAACCTGCCAATCATATGAGCTCCTCAAATGAATCTGGTCTTCCCTGATGAGAGACAGTTTGCAGATGCTTACTTATTTCTTTAAGCATATAATTAGATATATCTAAATAGAGCATTAGGTGCCACTCTTCCACTATATAGAATGTCTAAGTTCATATAAGATCTTAGACCGGCATATAAGTTGAGTTCACATGATACTACTGTAATATCAGGCTGTATTACATTACTTGCTTTTTATTCCATGGTTCCCCCTAATAGGAATCCTAGAACTGAAAGTTTGACTTACGCCTGTAGAGACAACCCCCAGTTAGGGACTTGCATTGGGATCTGCTTGTTTCACAATTTCCTACTGTTTTGATATATTCATAATCTATACTTCTTAGACACTGAGAGGTAGACGTTACTATCTACCGTCTATACTTCCTCTTTTCTCTTAATCTTTCTCTCTTCCATTCCTCCTTTTTTTCATATAATATGGCACAACTCAAACCTTGCGCATTGAATGTCAGAGGACTTAATGTTCCAGAGAAAGGAGCTCAAGTGTTTTATCGTAGGCATAAACAGCACGTACATTTTCTCTTTCTTCAGGAGTCACACTTTAGAGGCGATCATATACTGTACCTCAGTTTACTAATAGATATTATTCATCTTGGCGTCCCAGAAAAATGCAGTTTTGAAGTCTAAGGTGCTGAGTATAGGCCGCCACAGATCACTGCTGCATACTATTGTAGAAACACTCTCTGACACGGAGAGGAGGTACGTGTTTGTTAAGATCTCCATCTACTCCAAAATTTTGACTTTTGAAAACTTTTATCTCCCTAATTGTGACCAAATTAAGACATGTCGTCATTACTTAAACAAACTAAAATATTTTGCGGAGGACCTTATGATCTTGTAGGTGACTTTAATTTTGTCTTGGATCCTTCTTTAGACGCGTCCCGGGGCTGGAGTCACCAATCTAAAACACAAACAAAAGCTTTGCTAATTGTGCTTTGGTCTCAACCGGGCGATGTATGGAGAATACTACATCCAGACATAAAGGATTATACCTATTATACTCCTTTACACAATATGCATAGCCATATAGTCCTTTTCTTAATTAGCCGTCACTTGCCTACATGGCAACCTACATCTCAGGTAGGAACTGCTGTATGGTCAGATCATGCTCCTGTATATTGTAACTAGCTATTGAACCCGTTCTATGCCCGGGTGGCGAGCATTTTTATTGGTATATAGTCTCCCATGCGGGTATGTGCTGCCCCCCTCCTGGTATTTCTGCTGCCCCCACCATCCTATCCCGGTATGCATGGCACCCCTCATCCCCATCCTAGTATGCATGGCACCCCTCATCCCCATCCTGGTATGCATGACACCCCTCATTCCCAATCCTGTTATGCATAGCACCCCTCATTCCCAATCCTGTTATGCATAGCACCCCTCACCCCCAATCCTGGTATGCATGGCACCCCTCATCCCCAATCCTGGTATGCATGGCACCTCTCATCCCCAATCTTGGTATGCATGGCACCTCTCATTCCAAATCTGGTGTACATTGCACCCCTCATCCCAATCCTGATATGTATGGTACCAAATCCCTCACCTGGTATGCATGGCACCACTCATCCCCCAATCCTGGTATGCATGGCACCCCATCACTCATCCTGGTATGCATGGTACCCCTCATCCTGGTATGAATGGTACCCCTCATCCCTATCCTGGTATGTATGGCACCCCCTCATCCCCCAATCCTGGTATGTATGGCCTCCTCATCCCCCAATCCTGGTAAGCATGGCACCCCTCATTCCAAATCTGGTATACATTGCACCCCTCATCCCAATCCTGGTATGTATGTTACCAAATCCCTCTTCCTGGTATGCATGGCACCCCATCCCTCTTCCTGGTATGCATGGTGCCCCTCATTCCTATCCTGGTATGCATGGTACCCCTCATCCCTATCCTGGTATGTATGGTACCACTCGTCCTGGTATGCATGGCACCCCATCCCTCATTCTGGTATACATGGCACCCCTCATCCCAATTATGGTATGTATGGCCTCCTCATCTCAGAAACCTGGTATGCATGGCACCCAATCGCTCATCCTGCTATGCAATGCATGCCTCATCCCCAATACTGGTATATATGGCACCCAATCCCCTATCCTAGTGCGTATGGCACCCCTCATCCCTATACTGGTATGCATGGTACCCCTCATCCCTATTTTGGTATGCATGGTACCCCTCATCCTGGTATGCATGGTACCCCACATTCCTATCCTGGTATGTATGGTACCCCTCATCCCTATCCTGGTATGTATGGTACCCCTCATCCCTATCCTGGTATGCATGGTACCCCGCATTCCTATCCTGGTATGTAGGGTACCCCTCATCCCTATCCTGGTATGCATGACACCCCATCCCTCATCCTGGTATACATGGCACCCCTCATCCCAATTCTGGTATGTATGGCCTCCTCATCCCAGAAACCTGGTATGCATGGCACCCAATTCCTCATCCTGGTATGCAGGGCACGCCTCATCCCCAATCATGGTATATATGGCTCCCTCATCCCTATCCTGGTATGCATGGCGCCCTATCCCCTATCCTGGTATGTATGACACCCCTCATCCCCATACTGGTATACATGGTACCCCTCATCCTTATTCTGGTATGCATGGTACCCCACATTTCTATCCTGGTATGCATGGTATCCCGCATTCCTATCCTGGTATGTAGGGTACCCCTCGTCCCTATCCTGGTATGCATGGTACCCCATCCCTATCCTGGTATGTATGGTACCCCTCATCCCTATTCTGGTATGCATGGCACCCCTCACCCACCAATCCTTGTATGCATGGCACTCCTCATCCCTATACTGGTATGTATGTCACCCCTCACCCCTCCAATCCTGGTATGTGTGGTACCCCTCATCCTGGTATGCATGGTACCCCTCATCCCCCAATCCTGGTATGCTTGGTACCCCTCATCCCCCAATCCTGATATGTGTGGCCCCATCACCCCCCAATCCTGGTATGTATGCCACCCCTCATCCCTTTCACGCTGCACACATACAAAAAATAAACACTTAATCTTACCTTTCTTCTCTGTGCTCCAGCGCTGAAGTGTTCTGTTCTGCTGGAGGCTGGGGAAGGAGTGCGGCTCCGGAGTACGCACATGCCCATACCGCGCTGTCCGGCGCCATTTTGCTGAAGACACACTGCAAATGTGTCTTCAGTAAAATGGCGCCGGATAGCGCTACGTGCATGTGCTGATTCCGACACCTTCACTCCTGCCCCAGTCTCCGGCGAAGAGAGGCGATGCGGCAATGCTCCTTCCGGTCAGGTAAGTATGGCGCCGGGAGATCGCAGTATGCGTTCAGTGTCTACGCATACCGTGATCTCTGGCGCCATACACACTCCTCTTACCTGTAACGGCACAGTCTATAAAGGCTTCAGACAGAGACATGCATCTCCCGTTATATTATAGATCTGACTATGCCGGACTCCACCAAGGCTTCAGATGTTGGAACCTAAATGATAATCTGCTGAAAGACTCACTCTGTGTCTCAGACCTTCATGAGACTATAGACTCCTTCAAATATATGAGCATGATGAAACTGCCTTACCATTTAAATGGGAAGCACTCACATGCGTCCTCAGAGGGATAATAATAAAACATAGATAAAGGCTAAAAAAAGGAGAGAACAGCTAAAGTCTCCCATTTGCTTGAGCGGATGGATCTACTTGACAAACAACATAAACGATGTGCTTCCCTCCAGGTATATGTAGACCTGCTTAACACTAGAAGGGAGCTAAAGTAGTTTCATGGATGGGATAAATATTGTGTAATTTCAGGGCACCTACTTATGGAAGGAACCAAGTGGAAGCTTCCATTCTCGGTACTAGATATGGGGCTTCCTCGAGAAAATAACTTAAAATGTCGTACACTAAAGTTAATATATAAGGTGTGGGATAGGAGTAAAAATATTCTGGGGATTGGAAAGTACACAAATTATACTCCTTTATGGCACAACTATAACTTACCAGCGCTACATAAACTAAAAAATGTTAGTGAGTGGGAGGATAGGGGTACTAGACTAAACGCCATACTGATTGATAGACATCACCCAATAGATACCATTGCTAAAGCAGTGGATACAAAAGGTCTATTAACCTTTATTTATAGGCAGTTACTGGCCCTACATTTGGATAATATTGATAGTTAAGACAAAATGGGAGGAGGATGTGGGTCCATTATCTGAGGAGCAATGGGGGAAATACTGGATTTAACACCGACACTTTCATTGTCAGAGTCACAAAGATTGTCCCGAATTCTTCTCATTCATAGGGTATATAGATCCCCAAGTATTTTATTTAAAATTGAAATACAAACGGATTACACATGTCCTAGATGTGGTCAAAATGACGCCCACCTGATGCATATGATGTGGGAATATTGGCGACTACTGGAAGGGGGTGATCGTTCTTGTACTATCTGTATTTGGGATACTACTTCAGTTGGAACCTAAAATCTGTATCCTAGGACTCCTGGGAGACGACGTAGACCCAGACTCCCATATGGCAGTAGATAGCTCAGGAATATTATTCCAAGCCAGAAAGTTGTTGGCACTACATTGGATAGACAATTCTCCCCCAACGATAACAGAACTAAAATCCAGGATAAATAACACTCTATGCTTGGAAAGGGGATCTTATATAAAAAGGAACACTCTCAAGAAATTCATACAAATATGGGAGCAATGGTTAATTACCCCAGGTATTGCTTCAAAGAACCTTCTCAGAAATACTATACTGGATCGTTTGTCCATTTCCTTACAGTAAACCAGGAATTTATATCCTTATACCCAAGGTGTCAGCAAATAATTGTCTCAGTCCACACTATTGCCCCTTCTTAGATATATTCTTTTTCTTTTGATGTCTCAATAGGAAAAAAATAAGCAGTCAGGAAGTATTCAGATATTTATGCACAAATGTAAAATTACTGTTCCAAAACTTTGTACTATAGAGCGATATTGGGATTTATATCATTGTAAACCGGTTCTTGTATTGTTACTGGTTTTTCTTTTTCTTTTTTTTTGTCACAAAGTTTATTTAAAAAAAAGAAAATGTTGGTTTTTCTTTGTTTTGTAAAATAAAAATGATCTGATTGAAAAAAAGAAAGGAGCGAAGGTCTTTACTAGATCAAACGTATACAAAATGACAAGATCACATGTGAAGATACTCCTACGAAGTCGCAAATAAATGTGGTTGCTCATTGACAAGGAAGTTACATCCACACGTGTAAAGGACATATGTATCCAAAATAAAAGGGGCACCCGGGCCAGAAATTCATAACCCCATTGACATAGCGGAAGAATTTAGTTTCTTTTATAGTTCACTATATAATATTCATGGACAATACCACGACATGCCACCTAATATTCTTGAAACTAAAAATGACAAATATATTATGGACACTGCCGTTCCTTCCTTACAGACCCCTGAGCAGGAGATACTAGACAAAGCTTTCACTGAACAAGACATAGGAGAGGCCAATAAATCATTCCCTATCGGGAAGAGCCTTGGGCCAGATGGATTTAGTAATAGATTTTATGAGATGTTTTCCCCCTAATTATTACCATTTTTAGCCAAAGTGTTCGATAATATCTCAGAAGACTCCCCCTTTTGCCCCCCAATTACTTAAGGCTCATATAATGGTTTTGTCAAAGTCTGGAAAAGGACCAAATACCTGCCCTAATATTCATCCAATATCATTAAATAATGTAGACGTCAAAATATTCTCTAAAGTGGTTACAACACGGCTCTCCCACTATCTACCCTCAATTGTCAGCAACGATCAGGTTGGCTTCATTAAGGGCAGAGAAGCTCGTGATAATAAAAATAAAACGTTAATTTCACATGCAAAAAACCGGGGCTCCCAATGTGCCTTGTTTCTGCCTACGCTAAAAAAGCGTTTGACACAGTGCATTGGACTTTCTTGAAGAGCACCCTACCACAAATTAGGTTGGACTCTTTCTTGTTATCTAAATTTCTATCATTATACACTGACCCTAAAGCGATAGGGTAAACGGCCTACTATCTGACACATTTTCTATTAAAAAGGGGACGAGACAAGGGTGTCCCTTATCACCTCTCCTATACACATTGGTGATGGAACATTTTGCGGTAGCATTACAAAAAAATCCAGATATTAGTGGAGTTACTATAGACTCACATCACTATAAACTAGCTCTATACGCAGATGACTTGTTGCTCTATGTTTCAAACCCAGTGATCTCATTTCTCTCTATAATAAAGGAATTTGAATAACTCGGCCATGAAAGCAATTTTAAAGTCAACTACTCTAAAACAGAAGCCATGAACATAACTTTTAACCCTGAACTGACACAATAATTTCTAACTTCCCCTTTAAGTGTCAGAAAGACACAATTAAGTACCTGGGTATACAAATTCTGGGGAACTTGGATGATCTGTATCTTTTAAATTATATCCCCCATCCTTGAACAAATGGTTAAAAATCAAATGAATTATAACTTGAAACCAATGCTCTGCTTTGGTTGTATTAGTGTGATCAAAATGGACATTTTACCAGATCTTCTTTATATATTTCAGACCGTTCCGGTCTGCGTTCCTCAGACCTTTTTCTCCTGTCTCAACAATTCTAACAGCAAGTTTGTATGGAGAACATCGAGGCCTAGGATACGTGTTACAATATTGTGAAGAAACAGGAGGGAGGGTTAGGGAGCTGCAACGCTGAATCCAAACAGAGTGAAGATAGTCCACTGAAGGGTGCCGGTCCCGCTGGTGAGCACAGACATATGAAGAAAACGAAAAGGAGAAAATCAGCACTCCAACAGGTAAAATCTGAGAAAAATGTATTGGATCATTTAAAAAAAAAATAATAATGCAAAATTCTTATGCGTTTCTGGCGCTAGGGTTGCGCCCTTAGTTATAGCAGATGATAAAAGGACAATGGAGTCACATATATATATATATACAAGCACAATGGAGTCACATGACACGAAATGAGAAATCAATTAGACATGCAAAAGGTGTGAAGAAAATCCCAGACACAGTTCACATTGAAGGCAACGAGATCAAATACAGACAAGGTGATCATTGCAAGCGTCACACAACAAGCCAGAAATGCAAAACACCATGATGGTGAAAAATAAGATAGAATTAGACCTCATACTCTTATTGATGCATATCCGTATCCCCCTCTGTATATAAACTGTTTATTGCAGGACATTTGTGTGAAGACCACTGGTGTTAGCTGCCAGGGGATTATCCCATATAGGAACACAACACCGGGATTAAGTGTACAGGTATGAGATCACAGGGTCCGAACATCACAAATGCCATCAACTATAGCAACGGAAGGTGGGAGGATATACTGATTATAGAGGGACAGGAACATGTATACATGAGATGGATGATAGATTCAGTATAGAGCATCGCAATAACAATGTCCAATAAACAGAGAAAACGCATCAATGTCTAAATTGTGAATAGAAATATTGTTCTTATCGATCTGACACGTAAAAATATAATATAAAATAATATGCACAATAACCAATATGGAGAAACTATAAACCTATAACAATGAACATATAAAGGGGAAAAAAATTATGCAAATCAAAATTGATTATATAGTAGAAGATTTACAAGGAAATCCACCTGCATCTGATCTGGTGCAAAGTATAATATCCTGGCAAAGGATCATAGAGCCGCAGATATACCGAGCATTATCTGTCATATCAACGGGAGGCAAATAGATGCATCATTGTAAAACAGACGAGAACAAGTACAGAACACTGGTGAGATTACTGTGGAGCATTGTAATGGCGAATCAGATTACTGTGGAGCATTGTAATGGCGAATCAGATTACTGTGGAGCATTGTAATGGCGAATCAGATTAGATGGAGCGTACAAATCCATGAAATCCAAGTGCTGGATGTATAACAGATCAATGGCAATGGGAGACGTCTGCATAGAGTCTGATGGAGAACCTGATCATGAGGCTATAGATGGAGCAAGCATTTCTATCTGTATTAACGAAAAACAGGTAATTACATTATAATAAAACTGACAAAAACAAATATCTGATGCAGAACTGAATCGTGAAGCTGTGGATGTAGCGGGAATTTCTATCTATCAACGAAAAACAAATCATTGGATTATATTGCGAAAAAACTGACAAAAATAAATATATGAGAAATGGAAGATAAATAAGCTGCAGAACATTGCAATGGAAATACTCCGTCATTGCTGAAAAATCTATAAGATATTTGCATCATTTATGTGCGTTCTGCGAAGATGAATCAGCGATGATAGCGCAATATACAGAAAGGAAAATAAGTACACCGGCAAATAATAACCGGAAAAACACAAAATAAATTCAGAAAACCTGGAATGTCACCATATAGATGTCTGCTGGGAATAAACCAGTATGAATTTCATCAATAGATGTAAAACAGGTCATTGCGGAAATTCATTACCCGAAGGTTATTTAGTATTTACACGTCAGATCCAGAAGGCTTCACGCATATTAAGGGGTTTCTGTCTGTTTCCACCCCTTACAGAATAATTAACTTTTACAAGACCAAAGAAAGAAAAATGTGTGAGATCATTATTCTCTATGGACACAATGTTTTGATGCCCCGGAGTATGTGCTATTAGAACTGTTGATATATGAAATTTGCTCCGGTGGTCTCTATGAATCCTACCAATTTGTATAAAACAATGCTGTCCACTATTCTGGAGGAAGACATTTATTTGTCGGGGTTTAATAACAAAATTCAGCGCTGGCAGTTACCCGATTATCCCATTTTTCATGGGCTCCCCAAAACACAAAAGGGTATCTCTCCCCCCCCTTCGCCCTATTATCTTGGGTATGGGTTCATTGAATGAGAATTTAAGCCAATGGCTGGTGAACATTTGTATCCTCTGGTTATTCAAACACCAGGCTATGTGAAAGATACTACGTCTGTCCTGAGGGTTTTTGACAGGTTCGTGTGGCAGAAAGAATATAGGTTTGTCACCAGCAATGTTGTCAACCTGTATTCCTCCAGCCCTCACGCATTGGCCATCATTGCCGTTCAACACCATTTAAATAAATATAGTGGATATTCTGTGAATTTAAAAAGGTTCATTATAACATAAAATATTTGTTGTCCCACAACAATTTTATGTTTGATTCTAAATATTATTTACAAGTACTTAGAGTCCCCATGGGCTCCAAATTCTCATCATCTTTGGCTATGCTGTACATGTCGTGGTGGGAAGAAATTTACATTTTTTCTGATGATAATCCATTTTTTGAGCACATTTTTTGGTTTGGTAGATATGTTGATGATGTACTTTTGGTATGGTGAGGTGACCCCCAGTTAAGTGTATTTGAATTCTTATTCCTTAAATTTAAAATCCACTGTCAGCGAACCTTTGATTTCCACTCCATTTCTGGATATTTTCCTGACAGGGATAGTAACATCTCATAAAGCGGACATGACACTCTATAGAAAACCTTTGTCAGGCAACACATTACTGTTGTCTTCCAATTCTCAACTTACTCTATACAGCTCGCAGGGACGACTCAGTATAGTTGGAGAGAAGCACTCCGATCCTGTTCAGCGAATGTGACCCGTGCTACACAAAATATGTAACTTCCAACATAAGTGCTGATCTATCCTCCGTGGATTCTTTTATGCCTAATGGGAGACCTGCCCACATACCCCCTGTGATGACATCACGGGGGCTAGTCTCTAGCCTTTATATTTTTATTAGATATCTTTTTTTTTGCGATAACTTATCGTGGGTTGATCGCAGAGGCCCAAAAGTGACTCCATATGTTCTGTTGTGATTTTACCTTTCTCCAGAGACCACACACGGTATAGCTGCCATCTTCTATTTTGTTACTTTTGCGGCACAGCTCCCCAGAGAGGCTTACAGAGACGGGAAAATATCCATATTATTCCTTAGCTGACCCTGCCATCCAAAATATAGGCCCCATTATTATCGGACATATGGAACTTTAGTTATTCCATATTGGCTTGGGCCGTCTGCAGGGCTTTGTTACATTCCCTTTGAAGCACTGGGAATACAACCTTCTCAGTTAGCTGTAAATCTATCACAAGCCTGTGTTAATTGGGTTTGGTAGCACCTTTTGGGCCAGCATTTGCTTATAAGGCCCTTCTCATGTGTGTGTTGATTTGCATAGAGGCCACTGGCCAAAGTGTCAGCTCTTCTCCCATGGACAAGTAATATAGGGGAGGAGGGAAGAGGAGTCTGGGAGAGAGACTTCTTAATATTTATGACAGGGGAGAAGAAAAGATTTTCAATATTTCCATGACAATCTGTTTTTCATTGATACAGATAGAAATGCTTGCTATACCTATAGCCTCACGATCAAGTTTTGCATCAGACTCTATGCAGACGTATCCCATTGCAATTGATCTGTTATACATCCAACTTCTGGATAGCATGGATTTGTATGCTCCATCTAATCTGATTCACCATTGCAATGTTCTACAGTAATCTCACCAGTGTTTTGTACATACTTGTTTTCGTCTGTTTTACAATGATGCATCTATTTGCCTCCCGTTGATATGATTGATAATGCTCGGTATATCTGCGGCTCTATGATCCTTTGCCAGGATATTATGCTTTGCACCAGATCAGATGTGGGTGTATTTCCTAACATCGGTGGTTTTCACACAAATTTCCTGCAATAAACAGTTTATATACAGGGTGGGATACAAATATGCATGAACAAGAGTATGAGGTTTAATTCTATGTTCCTTGTATATAGTATTACTTGTATGTAGTAATATGTGGTCTGGTCATGGTGTGGTGGTATTTGTTCCTTGCATGTGGTGTTCGGTTACTATGTGGTGGTAATATGTGGTCCGGCCATGGTGTGATGGTTTTTGTCCCTTTGTATGTGATATTATTTGAAAAAATGTATGTGACACATTCCCTTAAAGAAAAATATACCTAAATAGAGTACTGGATATTTTAAGAAATGTTTAATAGGTTAGAGTAGAGTAGGGCCCTGCCAGAAGAGTCTACCTTGTCGTGGCGGCAGCTTACAAAATCTTGTGTCCAAAACAAAAGCTGCTGCTATGTACAGTGCCTTGTGAAAATATTTGGCCCCCTTGAACTTTTCTACCTTTTGCCACATTTCTGGCTTCAAACATAAAGATATAAAATTCTAATTTTTGGGGGAAGAATCAACAAGTGGGACACAATCGTGAAGTGGAACAAAATTTATTGGATATTTTAAACTTTTTTAAAAAATTAAAAACTGAAAAGTGGGGCGTGCAATATTATTCGGCCCCTTTGAGTTAATACTTTGTAGCTCCACCTTTTGCTGCGATTACAGCTGCAAGTCACTTGGGGTATGTCTCTATCAGTTTTGCACATCGAGAGGCTGAAATTCTTGCCCATTCTTCCTTGCAAATCAGCTCGAGCTCATTGAGGTTGGATGGAGGGCGTTTATGAACAGCAGTTTTCAGCTCTTTCCACAGTTTCTCGATTGGATTGAGGTCTGGACTTTGACTTGGCCATTCTAACACCTAGATATGTTTATTTTTGAACCATTCCATTGTAGATTTTGCTTTATGTTTGGGATCATTGTCTTGTTGGAAGATAAATCTCCGTCCCAGTCTCAGGTCTTTAGCAAACTCCAACAGGTTTTCTTCCAGAATGGTCCTGTATTTGGCTCCGTCCATCTTCCCATCAATTTTAACCATCTTCCCTGTCCCTGCTGAAGAAAAGCAGGCCCAAACCATGATGCTGCCACCACCATGTTTGACAGTGAGGATGGTGTTTTGAAGGTGATGAGCTGTGTTGCTTTTACGCCAAACATATCGTTTTGCATTGTGGCCAAAAAGTTTGATTTTGGTTTCATCTGACCAGAGCACCTTATTCCACATGTTTGGTGTGTCTCCCAGGTGGCTTGTGGCAAACTTCAAATGATACTTTTTATGGATATCTTTAAGAAATGGCTTTCTTTTTGCCACTCTTCCATAAAGGCCAGATTTGTGCAGTGTACGACTGATTGTTGTCCTATGGACAGACTCTCCCACCTCAGCTGTAGATCTCTGCATTTCATCCAGAGTAATCATGGGCCTTTTGGCTGCATCTCTGATCAGTCTTCTCCTTGTTCAAGATGAAAGTTTAGAGGGACGGCCGGGTCTTGGTAGATTTGCAGTGGTCTGATACTCCATCCATTTCAATATGATCGCTTGCACAGTGCTCCTTGAGATGTTTAAAACTTGGGAAATCTTTTTGTATCCAAATCCGCTTTAAACTTCGCCACAAAAGTATCTCGGACATGCCTGGTGTGTTCCTTGGTCTTCATGATGCTCTCTGCACTTGAAACAGAACCCTGAGACTATCACAGAGCAGGTGCATTTATACGGAGACTTGATTACACAAGGTGGATTCTATTTATCATTACCAGTCATTTAGGACAACATTGGATCATTCAGAGATACTCACTGAACTTCTGGAGTTTGCTGCACTGAAAGTATAGGGGCCGAATAATATTGCACGCCCCACTTTTTTAATTTTTTAAAAAGTTTAAAATATCCAATAAATTTCGTCCCACTTGTTGTTGGTTCTTCAGAAAAAAATTTGAATTTTATATCTTTACGTTTGAAGCCAGAAATGTGGCAAATCGTAGAAAAGTTCAAGGGGGGCAAATACTTTCATAAGGCACTGTATGTGATCTGGTGTTCTATGGGAACTGTTAGGGTATGTGCACATGGTCAGGAGCTGCTGTGGGTTTGACACTGCAGCTTATGCAGGAACAAACCTGCAGCGGCCAGGTGTTACAGCATAGTGGATAGGATTTCTAGAAATCCCATGTCCACTATGCGACTCTGTGCACCAATGGATGACCCACGAAAACTGGCATGCGTCGCGTCTTTCAGACCCGCATCATGTCAATTTCTCTTGCGGGTCCACATGTGGACTTTCTCCACAGTCTAACTTCTATGAGGAAACTCCACATGTACTAAAAAAAAAAATTGCACCACTCAATTGCATAAAATGAGGGCAGAAGCCGCACGGCTATCCCGCAGCTTCGGGGCCGCAGGCGCCTCCTGAGCGTGGGCACATACCCTTAATGTGTGATTGATAAGGATGTGGTGCAGAAGTGGAGTTTTTCCAAGAGTGGGCAGTGTGACTGTGGAAGGTTCGAGGAGTGGAGGTGGAGCCTGGGCGGAGTCTCCAGGGTGCCTAAAAAGTTTTTGCCAGCATGGGGCCTGAAATTCCTGGTGCCAGCCCTGCACACATATACATACACTCCTATACTAATCTTTTATGATATCAGGGTCTTCTGGAGAGGGCTGCAGAACGCACTGTGGAGGAGGGGACACAGCAGACAGGACTGATTTCACCTTCCTGCCCCTGTGTGATGTCCAATGCTGTGGACTCTCCTCCCCCACCCTCTACTCTTAGAGGAAATTCTGCTGGGAAAGGAACAGCAGGAGACAGAAAACCCACTGTAAGACCCTGCAGGAGGACAGACACAGCAGTCAATGAGCACTCTTATCAGTCTGATGGGGAAGCGTTCATTGGCAAGCGGCCTCTCTCCTGCATGACATGCCCCATTTTTCAATGGCCGCACTCTGCCCAGGGTATCAAAAATCATCAAGAGCACTACCCTTCTTCCTGCATGGGCCCCCCTTCACCTCTGGGCCCGGGTGCAGCTGCATCGGTGGTGTGTCCACCCCTGGTTGAAGCCCTCGCTGCGGCTCTGAGCAAATGTAATATTATTTACACACAACCGATTGGTAAAGAAATCAGTGAGACACCTGTGGGATAAGAACGTAAGAACCATTACACCCTCAGAGGACTTCCCTCGTGGGTACAGTGTCCGAAATGGGGTCATTTTAGGGGTTCGTATGTTCATCACACCTCGAGGGCTTTGCTATTGGCCGCTCCGTACACCTTGCACATACATGGCTCCACTCCGTACACACAGTTACGATCTGTACACCTCGTACACGTGCGGCTCTGCTCCTTACGCCTTGTACACGCGCGGCTCCGTTCCCTACGCCTTATACATGCGCGGCTCCGCTCCCTACGCCTCGTACACGCACGGCTCTGCTCCGTACACACGGATCCGCACCGTACACCTCGTACACACACGGCTCTGCTCCGTACACCTCGTACACACACGGCTCTGCTCCGTACACCTCGTACACGCGCGGCTCCGCTCCCTACGCCTCGTACACATGCGGCTCTGCTCCGTACACCTCGTACACGCGCGGCTCTGCTCCTTACACCTCGTACACACGCGGCTTTGCTCCCTACGCCTCGTACACGCGCGGCTCCGCTCCGCACGCCTTGTACACACGCGGCTCTGCTCCGTACACCTCGTACACACGCGGCTCTGCTCCGTACGCCTCGTACACACGTGGCTCCGCTCCGTACACCTCGTACACACGCGGCTCTGCTCCGTACACCTCGTACACACGCGGCTCCGCTCCGTACACCTCGTACACACGCGGCTCTGCTCCGTACACCTCGTACACACACGGCTCTGCTCCGTACACCTCGTACACACGCGGCTCTGCAGGTGGAGGTATGTGGAGACCCCCATTACTGGGCGCAGGGGGCATTAACCCCTTCAGCACCGAGACTCTTTTGGAGTCTTGTGTTGCCCTTTTGTAAGAATCATAAGGTTTTTGTTCTGTTTCCTGTAATAGATACATACGACCCAACTATGGAGACAGGAAGGGAGGAAACGTATTGTTCTCATAGTACAGGACCCCTTTACTGGCCCACAGTGTAATGCCCCCATTATACCCCTTATGCAGGATGTATGATGCCCCCACACAGTGTAAAGCCCCCATTATGCCCCTTATGCAGGATGTATGATGCCCCCACACAGTGTAATGCCCCATTATGCCCCTTATGCAGTATGTATGATGCCCCCACACAGTGTAATGTCCCCATTATGCACCTTATGCAGGATGTATGATGCCCCCACACAGTGTAATGCCCCTTATGCAGGATGTATGATGCCCCCACACAGTATAATGCCCCCATTATGCCCCTTATGCAGGATGTATGATGTCCCCCACAGTGTAATGCCCCCATTATGCCCCTTATGCAATATGTATGATGCCCCCACACAGTGTAATGCCCCCATTATGCCCCTTATGCAGGATGTATGATGTCCCCACACAGTGTAATGACCCCATTATGCCCCTTATGCAGGATGTATGATGCCCCCACACAGTGTAATGCCCCCATTATGCCCCTTATGCAGGATGTATGATGTCCCCCACAGTGTAATGCCCCCATTATGCCCCTTATGCAGGATGTATGATGCCCCCACACAGTGTAATGCCCCTTATGCAGGATGTATGATGCCCCTTATGCAATATGTATGATGCCCCACACAGTATGATGCCCCCATTATGCATCTTATACACACAGTGGCTTGTGAAAGTAATTGCCCCCTTGGCATTGTTCATGTTTTGCTCCCTCACAGCCTAAAATTTCACTGTTTTTTTGAGGATTTGTATCAGTTCATGTTAAGAACATGCTGACAACTGTGAACATTTGGTTTTATTTGTTATGAAGCAAACAACAAATAGGACAATGTGATGAGCCATCCTTGTTCTAAAGACTATCAGACTTTTCCAGCATGGATCACCCGTGCCATCGATCTTGTTGTGTTTTATTAGTGATTTATTTACTTGTCAGTTCAGCCTTAGTAATCAATGCTTCTGTTCAGTGACCTTATCTCAGGGGCCTTAAGCCATTATTTTCTCAGCCACTAGGCTCATTGTGTGGATGGGGAAAGTAGATCCTGGGGAGCCATCACCACAGGAAGTCGCAAATGCAGACCCATGTGATGAGTTCAGCCTGAGGAAAAATACCTCCGCTAATGCACACTTAGCTTTGAGGGGGCTGATCCCAGTGAAGGACAAAAAGAAGCCACATTGTTCAGTGAGGTCTTGTAGCCCAGGGATGGATGGATGGTCTATGGAGTTTTGGAGATCAGTACCGACTGGGCTGGATAAACGTGCTACAGTTGTGGGATCTGTCGTTTGGATTTAAACTTTCTTAATGGACTGTTGCTACTAGATACCTGTGCTTCCTTCGTTTTATCTGTCATCTGGAGGATCATGGAATATGAATACAGACTATACTGGCTGGAGATATTTAAGCTGTAGGCCAACAAAAAGTTGGGAGACAGTGGTTATCGCCTGGTACGAAGGCAATGGAACTACCGTCCCAGGGAAGGGATCTTGTGGACTGAGACAATTGTATTCTGGCCATTTACCTGGAGTTGTTGTAAAAACCTTGATGTAAGGAATAAAATATTGATGAACCGTTAACCTGCCTAGATGAATCTTTACAATGCACAACCTCAGATCTTCACAAGTGGTGGCAACAGTGGGATCACCTATATCTGGACAGGATGCCAGGGAAATTTACTGAATGATGTCTTGGCAGAAGAGATGGTAGACTCAATCTACAAGAGGCTCAGGAAGGAATTGCTGAGAGCCCTTTGCTCTGAGTGAGAGCTAGAGTGGTTGCCGGAGGACAGCCGGGTGACCCTTATACAATGCTTGGACGACTGGGACCGGGAACAACCACAGGAGGAGGTCAGTTCAGACGTGGAGGAGGGCATATCTGTGGAGGGACCACAGCCCAGGCCTGTCATCCAGATGGTGGAGGGTTGACTGACTGAGTTGAGGAGGATGCTGGACGTGCTAGGAGAGTGCGCCATGGAGATAGAGTGGGCGGCAGTGCTAAGCAAATATCTGGGTGTTCATTTAGCAGTACTCCCACACTCCCCAGCACAGAGGACAGTGGATAACAGGAGAGAGGGGCCTGCATCTTTAAGGTACAGGGATATACCACAGTTCAGTGAGGACACCTCGGATATTGATGAACATCTCCGGTTATTTAAGAACGTCTGCCTGCTGCATGAGGTGTCAGTTAGTGACTGGCCCAGATTTTTACACATTGAGCGCATTACTAGAGAGGTATACCGTCATACCTAAAAACTACCAGGAGGAAGTTTCAGGAGACTGACAAGCTCGGTGCACACACGCCTCGGGAGTTTGCTAACACACTACATATGGCATGCACTCGGTGGATAGAAGGACTGAGGGCTCGGGAAGCAGAACATGTCTTGGATATATTCATGCTGGAACAATTTGTCTAAACTCCCGGGTGACTTAAAAGAAATAGTGGCGGATTGAAAACCACTCAGCCTGGATGAGTCTGCAAGATTGGCTGATGAATGGCCTGATAATCGACAAGGGCTATGTGGAAGTACAGCCAACGAGACCCATGGATCGGCCAGAGGAGGAACTGTGGGGATTTCGAACTTCACAAAGATGAGGAAGTTTCCCAAGCCCCCAAGTACGGTCTGCGTCAAGGCGAGGGGGACTTAGGCTGCCATAACTGTGGACGTATGGGACACTTTGACAGGGAATGCCGGGAATGTTTTAGCCCACATCACAACCTTGGAGCAGGATTGGTGTGACACTGGCCCAATGTCGTAACCTGAAGCCAAGGACCGGTTCACACTTCATCAGCCGAGAATGAGCAGAGCAATCTCAACATGCAGACTAACCCCCCACCCCAGTGGTGAGTAATACACAAAATGCAATGACTGTTACCATGAAGGAATTTGACCTGGGGGAGGTAAATGACATTAGGGAGGAGGCCCAGAGACTTCAGGAAACTGACTCTCCCATCACCCTGGTCAGCCCACATATTGTCCCCCCAGAACAATATTTTCCTGGCCGCCAAGTGACCATCCCCCTAGCTGGTGGTCAGCACTCTGGGGTTGGTTGCAATGGATACAAATTTGGTTCTCATCGGGTACGTATTGAGTTTCCCAGGACAAACCGGAGATCAAGGGGTGGATATGGAGGACCCTGCGGGAGGAACAGACACCTGCCCCAGCAAACTAAATACAGAATTCTTGTCTCAGGGCTTCCCCCCCATTGGGGAGTTGGCAGGATCGGAAAGATCATTTGAGAGAAGCTGGAGATGTCTAGTATGCTGATGTACACCAGGGTGGAATGGGGATTGTGGAGTTTATTCACAAGGGTGACATGGAATATGCTTTGAGGAAACTGGATGATACAAAGTTTCATTGCCATAAAGGTGAGACCACTTACTTTCGTGTCCGTGCTGAAAATGTGGGGAAGAAGTGTGAGGAACTGGCCTTGTTATAAACAGGGCTGTGGAGTCGGTAAGCCAAACCTCCAACTCCTCAATTTCCATGACACCGACTCCACTACTCTGACTCCCTCATACATGGCTCATGTTTAAGTGATAAATTTACTGTAGCACAGATTAATCTCAGCTAAAAGTCTAGACTATTATATCAGGAATAGGACAGACATTTATAGGACATTTCATAACTTTCCCAAATTCTTATGAAAAAATATTCCCCACAAAGTGCATTGAACTACTGTAACCAATTTATTATATACTTTAGGAGTCGGAGTAAGTCCATTTCATATCTACTCCGACTCCACCATTATGGGCTCCGACTCCACCACTCTGACTCCACAGCCCTGGTTCTAAAGACTATCAGACTTTTTCCAGCACGGAGCACCTGTGCCATTGATCTTATTGTTGTGTTTTATTAGTGATTTTTTTGCTCGTCAGTTCATCCTCAGGAATCAATGCTTTCATTCAGTGACCTTATCTCAGGAGCCTTAATCCATAGTTTTCTCAGCCCCTAGGCCCATTGTGTGGAAGTAGATCCAGTGGAGCAGTCACCACAGGGAGTTTCACATTCAGTCCCACGTGATGAGTTCGGCCTGAAAAAAATACCTCCACTAATGCACACTTAGCTTTGACGGGGCTGACTGATCCCAGTGAAGGAGAAAAAGAAGCCACAATGTTTAGTCAGGAGTTTTGTGGAATGTCGTCAAAGGGATAGGATCGAGACTAAGGTCTTGTCTTGTAGCCCAGGGATGGATGGATGTTCTATGCCAGTGGTTGTGAACCTATGGCACATGTACCGTAGGGAGCCCACAGAGCCCTCCCAATGGGCACACGTGCAATTTCCTCAGCAGTGCCACTGCTACCACTCTCCTGTCCTTAACAGCAATCTTCAAGTCTGACCACAGATTCTCAATTGGATTAAGGTCTTGGCTTTGACTAGAATGCTCCAAAATATATACACGTTTCCCCTTAAACCACTCGAGTGTTGCTTTAGTAGTATGTGTTGGGTCATTGTCTTGTTGGAAGGTGAGCCTCCATCCCAGTCTCAAATCACTGACAGACTGAAACAGGTTTTGCTCAATAAAATCCCTGTATTTTGCACCATCCATGTTCCCTTTGACTCGGACCATTTTCCATGTCCCTGCTGCTGAAAAACATCCCCACAGCATGATGCTGGCATCACCATGTTTCACTGTGGGGATGGTGTTCTTGGGGTGATGACCTACAGTGAAGGAAATAATTATTTGATCCCTTGCTGTATTTGTAAGTTTGCCCACTGACAGACATGAACAGTCTATAATTTTAAGGGTAGGTTAATTTTAACATTGAGAGATAGCATATCCAAAAAAAATCAAGAAAATCACATTGTATAAATTAGATAAATGTATTTGCATTTTGCAGTAAGAAATAAGTATTTGATTCCCTACAAACCATTGAATTCAGGCTCCTACAGACCAGTTAGACGCTCCTAATCAACTCGTTATCTACATTAAAGACAATTGTCTTACATAGTCACCTGTATAATAGACTCCTGTCCGCAGACTCAATCAGTCAGACTCTAACCTCTGCAACATGGGCAAGATCAAAGCGCTTTCTAAGGATGTCAGGGACAAGAACGTAGACCTGCACAAAGCTGGAATGGGCTACAAAACCATAAGTAAGACACTGGGTGAGAAGGAGACAACTGTTGGTGCAATAGTAAGAAAATGGAAGCAATACAAAATGACTGTCAATCGACATTGACCTGGGCACCATGCAAAATCTCACATCATGTGGTATCCTTGATCATGAGGAAGGTGAGAGATCAGCCTAAAACTACACTGGGGGAACTTGTTAATGATCTCAAGGTAGCTGGGACCACAGTCACCAAAAAAACCATTGGTATCACATTATGCCTTAAAGGTTTAAAATCCTGCTGTGCCTGCAAGGTCCCCCTGCTCAAGAAGGCACATGTGCAGGCCCGTCTGAAGTTTGCCAAAGAACACCTGGATGATTCTGTGAGTTATTGGGAGAAGGTGCTGTGGTCAGATGAGACAAAAATTGAGCTCTTTAGCATTAACTCAACTCGCCGTGTTTGGAGGAAGAGAAATGCTGCCTATGACCCAAAGAACACCATCCCCACTGTCAAGCATGGAGGTGGAAGTGTTTTGTTTTGGGAGTGTTTCTCTGCTAAGGGCACAGGACTACTTCACTGCATCAATGGGAGAATGGATGGAGCCATGTACCGTAAAATCCTGAGTGACAACCTCCTTCCCTTCGCCAGGACATTAAAAATTTGTCGTGGCTGGGTCTTCCAGCAAGACAATGACCCAAAACATACAGCCAAGGCAACAAAGGAGTGGCTCAAAAAGAAGCACATTAAGGTCATGGAGTGGCCTAGCCAGTCTCCAGACCATAATCCCATAGAAAACTTTATGGAGGGAGTTGAAGCTCCGAGTTGCCAAGCGACAGCCTCAAAATCTGAATGATTTTGAGAAGATCTGCAAAGAGGAGTGGACCAAAATTCCTCCCGACATGTGCGCATCCCTCATCATCAACTACAAAAAACATCTGACTGCTGTGCTTGCCAACAAGGGTTTTGCCACCAAGCATTAAGTGTTGTTTGCCAGAGGAATCAAATACTTATTTCTCACTGCAAAATGCAAATAAATTCATCTAATTTATACAATGTGATTTTCTTTCTTTTTTTTTTTTTTGGATATTCTATTTCTCAATGTTAAAATTAACCTACCCTTAAAATGCCAGAGCCCTACAAAATGACCTCAGGCAGGCCACAAATGTGCATATGTCTGCACAAACTGTTAGAAACCGACTCCATGAGGGTGGTATGAGGGCCTGACGTCCACAGATTGGGGTTGTGCAGGATGCTTGGCATTTGCCACAGAACACCAGGATTGGCAAAGTCGCCACTGGCGCCGTGTGCTCTTCACAGATGAAAGCAGGTTCACACTGAGCACATGTGACAGACGTGACATTGTCGGGAGACGCCGCACAGCCCTCCATGTGCTCGCCAGAGGTAGCCTGACTGCCATTAGGTACCGAAATGAGATCCTGAGACTCCTTGTGAGACCATATGCTGGTGTGGTTGGCCCTGGGTTCCTCCTAATGCAGGACAATGCCAGACCTCATGTGGCTGGAGTGTGTCAGCAGTTCCTGCAAGATGAAGACATTGAAGCTATGGACTGGCCCGCCCGTTCCCCAGACCTGAATCCGATTGAGCACATCTGGGACATCATATCTTGCGCTATCCACCAACGTCACGTTGCACCACAGACTGTCCAGGAGTTGGCGGATGCTTTAGTCCAGGTCTGGGAGGAGATCCCACAGGAGACCATCCACAACCTCATCAGGAGCATGACCAGGCATTGTAGGGAGGTCATACAGGCACGTGGAGGCCACACACAATACTCAGCCTCATCAGGAGCATGCCCAGGCGTTGTATGGAGGTCATACAGGCACGTGGGGGACACACACAATACTGAGACACATTTTGATTTGTTTTAAGGGCATTACATCAAAGTTGGATCAGCCTGTAGTGTGTTTTTCCACTTTCATTTTGGGGGTGACTCGAAATCCAGGCTTCCATTGGTTAATAAATTTGATTTCCATTGATGATTTTTGTGTGATTTTGTTGTCAGCACATTCAACGTTGTACAGAACAAAGTATTCAATGAGAATATTTCATTCATTCAGATCTAGGATGTTATTTGAGTGTTCCCTTTATTTTTTTGAGCAGTGTATATATATGTATATGTGTGTGTGTGTGTGTGTTGTAAGCTGGACAGGTCGTGTCCTCAAGGTGCCAAGCCTCGGTGATGTAGAACTCTGTCTCAGTCTGTCTGTGTGTTTTGCATGGTGAGCAGACCTTGCATATGCTGATCAGACTCTGCTGAAGGCAGTGAAAAGGACTTCATTTAAACGTCTGTGGCCGTTCTGTATGGACTTGTTATTTTTGAGTTTTGTTTTGTTATACCTTGTTTTGTGCCAGGGAAAGGCTATTTTGTGTTTGTGTCCTGAGCGGTTTATGCAAGCAAAATAAACCATCCTGGATTTCTAATGAAAACGCTCCCTGTGCCTACCTCAACCGCAGCTGAGTGAATACTAAACCCTACAATTGGTGCTAGAAGCAAACGCACGAATCCCAAGAGGCAGTGTGACTGCTGCAGGAAACCGTATATGTCCTGGGTGAAGGCCGCCAGCCAACAACAGTTGTCCGGCAGCACGGAGGAGCTGATAAGTTCTGGGAGTTGGAGGGTTCTGCGCATGATCTTACTTGTCCCCAGTACTGCGCTTTTCTGGACAGAGTGTTCAGATGTTGCTCCTGGGATCTGTTGTAGCCACTCTTCCAACTTAGGTGATGAAGTGACGAGACCCAGGTGAGGAAAACTGTGAGAGGGGCGTTGCAAAAGATGTCTCCGGGGGATGACGTTTCGTGTTCCTGGCCGTGTTTCAGAGAGTGGCGGACCGTGAGAGACTACCACCGGAGCAGTGGGCGGAGGTCCTAGCGCCATATCTGACAGGGGAACCACAGAAGGCGTACGTTGATTTGGCCCTGCAAGACGCAAAGGAATATAGCAAACTTAAGTCTGAGATCCTGGTGCGGCTGGGCGTAACACTGGCAGTCAGGGCACAGCAAGTCCACCTCTGGGACTTCCACAGGGACAAACCTCCCTGGTCACAAATGTGTGACCTTCTGCACGTGGTTCAGAAGTGGCTACAGCCAGAGACTTGTTCCCCAGCCTAGATAGTCGAGAGAGTGGTCATAGATTGGTTTATCCACTCTCTGCAGAAGTCTATTCAGTCCTGGGTTGCCCAGAGAGATCCCCAAAATACAGATGACCTGGTGGGCCTAGTGGAGAGGTACCGGGCGGTAGAGGGCTCCCTGACTGATCAAGCAGGGGTTAGGTCACCTTTCTGGGGTTCACAAAGGTGGGGATGGCTCCCAAAAGAAGGGGACTGAATCCTCACTGGGTGGGCGTCCAAAGTCCCAGGAGGTTGCTGAATCACAGCTGGGTAATCAGTCCCATACCATCCTCTGTTGGAGGTGTCATATGTTTGACCATATAGCTGCCCGGTGTCCCATGAACTCTGCGCCAATGGACTACAACATAGGCTGGCGTTGCTCCTATTTGGCCTACCCCGCCTGCAGCGCGGTTCCTCAACATGGCGAGGGCCCTCAGGCGTGCTCAATGTCTGTAAAAGTGGTGCAAGTGTTTGGACTGTTGGACTCAGGAAGTTTGATGACCCTGATAAGGGCCACACTCATTCATCGGTTGGTTCCTGGGAAGGTGGTGGGTGTCCAGTGTATCCATGGGGATGCTAAAAACTACCCTGTAGCTCGGGTGGATGTAAACACGGACTGTGGCACCACAGCTCAGGAAGTGGGGGTCATTAAAGACTTGTTGCACCCGATAATAATCGGACGGGACTTTGCATTATTCTGGGACATGTAGGGGAAAGCGGGGACACCTGGTTGCTCGGACCACCGCCAGATCACCCCTGAAGAAACCTCACCACAGGCCGTAACAGACGAGTTTCCCATGTGTTTGTTTGTTGGCGATGAGGATGAGACTGCGTCCCCTGAAGCCAATATCCCTGAGCTGGAAGTGTCCGAGGGAAACTTCGGAACCGCCCAACTCAGGGACTTAACTCTGAAAGTGGCGTTCCAAAATGTTACCGTGTTAAATGGAGTGCCTCAGGAGCCGGGGGCCGACAGTCGGTTCCCTCATTTTGCTGTGAATGGGGATTTGCTGTACAGAGTAACCAAGCCAAGGGTTCAGGTAATAGAGCAGTTGTCGGTGCCAGGGCCCTATAGACGCAGTGTGTTAGACATAGCTCATTCCCATGAGTTAGGATTTTAGTTTTCAGGTGGAGCATAGGCCTGGGAAACAACATGGGAATGCTGATGCCCTATCAAGGGTCTATTGTATGTTGGCAGAAGGTGCCAAGCCCCCCGGTTTGTGCAGAAGGGGGGTATGTAAGGTTGCAGCCGGACAGGTCGTGGATGGGAGGTATATGTCCCCGAGGTGCCCAACCTCAGGGATGTAGGATTTTGAAAAGCAGGCTCCAGCACACATATTGCTGAGAAGTGTTTAATGGGCCCGGATTATGGGGCTGGGTTTTAGGAGCAGCTGAAAGAGCTGGGTGAGATCAGCTGCTAACTTACCTCCAATTCAGGTCTTGGAAGGTCTGATGCAAGCAAAATATACCAACCTGGATTTCTAATGAAAACGCGCCTTGTGCCTACCTCAACCGCAGCCGAGTGAGTACTAAACCCCACAGTTTGTATATATACATGCATGCATGCAGTGGGGAAATAAGTATTTGATACACTGCCGATTTTGCAAGTTTTCCCACCTACAAAGAATAGAGAAGTCTATAATTTGAAATTTTTATCGTAGGTATACTTCAACTGTGAGAGACAGAATCTAAAAATAAAAAAACAGAAAATCACTTTGTATGATTTTTAAATAATTAAATTGCACTTTATTGCATGAAATAAGTATTTGATCACCTACCCACCAGAAAGAATTCTGTTTCACAGACCTGTTAGTTTTTCATTAAGAAGCCTCCTACTCTGCACACATTACCTGTATTAATTGCACCTGTTTGAACTCGTTACCTGAATAAAAGACACCTGTCCAAACAATCAATTACACTTCAACCTCTCCTCTATGGCAAGACCGAAGAGCTGTCTAAGTACACCAAAGAAAAAATTGTACACCTGCACAAGGCTGGGATAGGCTTGAGAAAGGTCAGAAATCAGCCCAGAACTACATGGGAGTACCTGGCCAATGACCTGAAGAAAGCTGGGACCACAGTCTCAAACATTACTGTTAGTAACACACTGCGCCGTCATGGATTAAAATCCTGCAGGGCACGCAAGGTCCCCCTGATAACGCACATGTCTAAGCCCGTTTGAAGTTTACCAATAACCATCTGGATAATCCAGAGGAGGCATGTGAGAAGGTCATGTGGTCAGATGAGACCAATATAGAACTTTTTGGTATCCACTCCATTCGCCATGTTTCGAGGACGATGAAGGATGAGTACAACCCCAAGAACTGTCTGATCTGTTTTGGACACACATATATCTATTAATCTCTTGATCCCTCAATCATCATATTGCTAACATACTAGATCTGTACAGCAGCCTATGTATACATTTACCTTTGATTGGTGCTATCTTAGATGTGGCCAATACTGATATTGCTATTTGAGCTATGCACATGTACTTTATAAACTGCTTTAGGACTGGATTATCCATATATAGCTATTGTGTATATCTTCTATAGCCACCTTGCGAGCATTTCTAGTGTAGGAGCTTGGGTTATATACATTACTGTCTTTATGATGCACTAAGCACGTTACATGTATTGCTGCTTCCCTGATTGATGCATTGGCACTTTATTATCTTATAGGATCGTGTTGTGTACCTATTGTGATCCTTTTGGGTGTACTGTTTGAGGAACCATGTTGCATTTGCATTAGGCTTTGCCTACTTAATATCGATTATTCTTTAGACCCTGGTTCTCCGTCTATGACACACAGTTCCCTGCCTTACTGACGTATACTCCCTGATTTATGTAGTACTTGGTGTCACCGTCTTCCTCCCTTTATTTTATTCCATTGGAAATTGCCTGTTTTTATACCTTTTCTGTAATAAAATTATAATTTCATCTTGACACGCTCCTGATTCCTTTTCCTCTTTTGGGTTATATGGTTGTTGAAGAGCGCTTACTGAGACCAGTTCCCCCTATCTTTGGTCAGTTGGGTGCATGTTGAGGTATCAGAGGAACTGTTTCTATTTAAATGTCCAGGCTGGTTTATTGGTGCTTCATAAACCATGCCACAAGGAAAGGAAATAAACAGCCGTTCAGTGCAGGCAAAACAAAGTAAACAGTTCCAGCAATGGTACTTTAGAAATAGTCCAGAACACACAGGCTGTATAGCATTCAGTATACCAGCTCAGTCTCGAGACATCACACAGGATGCTCTGCCATATGTGCAGGGGTATAGGACTCCAGCTGCAACCATTTTTGGGCCAGATTTTGCAGATCAAACATGTGGGAGCAAGGGGGTTTGTCTCGGTGGTACGCCCAGCGTTGAACCCGTTGTGGCCTGACAGTCATTGTCGCTCACAGGCTCACCAAAATTTCAGTTTTCAGTTTCACATATTCTTTGGCATCTTGTAAGGCTAAGTCATAGAACGCCTTCTGGGGCTCCCCTGGTAAGTAAGGTACCAGCATTTCCACCCATTGCTCTCACTGGAGTTTCTTCCTCTCGGCGACCCTTTCAAAAACTTTCAAAAAGGTATCAATGTCGTCACCCGGGGTCATTTTCTCCAAAACTCTCCTCACAGCCTTACGGATGGAATAATTATCAGCTGACCTTGGAGTTGGAGCTGCCGCCGTGCCACAAACCGCCTCTGCGAGCAATTCAAACTGATGCTGCTGTTTTAGGTGCTGCTGTTGCTGGATCTGTTGCATAAGCAGCTTATTTGTCTCCTATTGTGCCAGCTACTGTTGTTGGTGCTACTGCTGCTGGGCTTGCACCAGGTGTTTAATCAGGTCCTCCATGCTGTCTGACATTGCTCTCTGGCTTATGACTGCCTTCACCCAGGAAATGCAGCACCTCTGTAGCAGTCACACATGTTCCCTGAGAACGCTGCCCGCAATTCTAACACCAAATGTGGTAACACTACTCACTTGGGTGCGTGGTGAGGTATCACAGGAACAGTTTCTATTTAAACATCCAGGCTAGCTTATTGGTGCTTCATAAACCATGCCACAAGGAAAGAAAATAAACAGCCTTTCAATGCAGGCAAAACAAAGTAAACAGTTCCAACAATGGCACTTTAGAAACAGTCCAGGTCACACAGGCTGGATAGCATCCAGTATACCAGCTCAGTCTTGAGACATCACGCAGGAGGCCTTCTTACGTCCACACACAGACCATGTGTGAGAGAAACAGAATACATTTTACAATGTGAACTACACCCAGGGGTAGGGTGTGCGGGCAGCCAGACCCGCACATCTGTTCGGCTGCCCGTAAACCTGACCTGGATGCACAAACAAGCCTCTTACTACTATGTGCACTAGAGCAATGCTTATGGTTTATATCACAGAGAACAACCACCTCAGTGATACATACCTCCCATCAACTATGGGATCTGTGATTTCTATCTACACCACTGTGTATAGAATGTGTATAGGATAATTGAGTATAATATAGTTATTATGGACGTGAGTTAATTAACATAGGGATAACAGACTCATTGCACAATGTTACGGATATTTCTTGTTGCTAAAACTGATTTTTTTTTTCACTTTAAACATTTTTTAAACAACTCTGATTAGTGCAATCATACAGCATACAAGCCTCTGATTATTCAGGTGATGCACTGCACTACTGTAGTGTGGTGTATCATCACTGCCTGTCAGTGTAATACTAATTGCCCCATACACATGAGATAAGTGTTGGCTGAACCGTCATTTCGCAGTTGGCTATCTCTCCCGACTCTCCCATACACAGAAATATTCCAGCTTTCCTGTTGTCTGTATGAGAGCGTCGCCTCCAGGCTCCTCTAGGTGAGGATTATCTACAGGAAGAACAAACGGATTAGCCTCTGAAATTCATGATGCCAGATCCTTCTCTACCTTGACATCATCTGTCAGGAGGCCCCCAAATACTTTATATAGTCGATCAAACCACCCAAAATCAGTGCTTTCATGCCACTTTACTCTTTGTGTGTATAGGGGTGTTAAAACGTACCTTATTGGACTCTTCCTCTTGCCCGACCTAATAGACTTTCATACATTGCAGGCCCAAACACCATTATTAGGTGCCGCTGCACCTGTGCCATCTCTGCGGTGTTCATCGATATTCTGGTGCTCAAGAGTTACCGTATTTTTCAGACTATAAGACGCACCTTTTTCCACCAACATTTTGGAGGAAAGCGCGTTTTATAGTCTGAACTGTGGCCCGTACTCTATACCTATGGCTGTGGGCTGTGGGGGGAGCGGCAGCGGGGGATGAGCGGAGCACAGGAGGCAGCAGCCGCCTGCTGCAGCCTACGCTGTGCCCGCTGCTAAAGAATATGAATATGCACTGCTCCCCACGCCCATGGGCGTGGAGAGCAATTAATATTAATTTTCCTTAATAGCGTGCACACTGTAGCCGCAGCGCGGCTCCTGCTGCCGTTCTACGGTCTGTCTGCCTGCTATTAAAGATCATGAATATTCACTAGAATCCACTCCCATGGGTTGTAGTGCATATTAATGGTCTCTAATATCGGGCACACAGACCGCAGAGTGGCAGCAGGAGCCGCGCTGCGGGTACAGTGTGCATGCTATTATGGAGAGTGAATGGTAACTGCTCCCCAAGCACACAGTTCTGGCGCGGGGAGCAGTGACTATTCCGGCACAGCATCTCACACTGTGTGACGGCGCATGGCAGTAATGCCATGCACGGCTCACACAGTGAGAGTGTCGGCAACCGAGCAGGACGCAGCGCTGGAGGAGAGGGGAGGTGAGTATAATTGTTTATTTTTGTGTGTGCAGCGTGATGGGAATTAGGGGGTGCCAAGCATACCAGGATGGGGATCAGAAGGTGCCAAGCATACCAGGATGGGGATCAGGGGTGCCATGCATACCAGGATGGGGATCAGAGGGTGCCATGCATACCAGGATGGGGATCAGGGGGTGCCATGCATACCAGGATGGGGATCAGGGGGTGCCATGCATACCAGGATGGGGATCAGGGGTGCTATGCATATCAGGAAGAGGGATGAAGGGTACCATACATACCAGGATGAGGGGTGCCATGCATATCATGAAGAGAGATGAGGGGTGCAATGCATATCAGGAAGAGGGATAAGGGGTACCATGCATACCAGGATGGGGATCAAGGGGTGCCGTGCATACCAGGATGAGGGGGGGCATGAATACAAGGATGAGGGGTGCCATGCATACCAGGATGAGGGGTGCCATGCATGCCAGGATGGGGATCAAGGGGTGCCATGTATACCAGGATGGGGGATTGGGGTGCCATGCATACCAGGATGGGGTATTTGGGTGCCTAGCATACCAGGATATGAATCAAGGGGTGCCATGCACACCAGGATGGGGGATTGGGGTGCCATGCATATGAGGATGAGGGGTGCCATGCATATCAGGATGGGGATTAGGGGTTCCATTCATATCTGGATGGGAATGAGGAGTGCCATGCAGATGGGGATGGGGGCCACATATAACAGGAAGGAGGGGGCCATATATACCAGGATGGGGGATATTAACAGAATTGGGGGACATAGCCCCTATAACAGTGTCAGCAGACCCCCTTTCCTTAACAGTGCATCATGACCACATGTTTTGCTTAATTTTTTTTTTCTATATTCCTCCTCTAAAACCTAGGTGCGTCTTATTGGCCGAAAAATACAGTATTTTTTAAAAATCAAATGTTTTAACGTGTTAAAAAATAAAATGTGTCTTGCTTTTTGCATGTTTTTTTCTTTTTACACAGAATTGTTGGTGCCAATTTTCTTTTGAAACATTTTATTATCTGCTTTTTTCTGGTGTTTTTCTTGTAATATAGGAAAGCCTAAGGCCAGAAATAAACCCCATAATACACTGTACATGGAGACTTTGATATCAAATAATTTCTCTCTGTGGTGTTTGTACAAACAAAAAAGATTTAGAAATGCCTCAAACTTCTGTGTGTGAATCAGACATGAGATCTAATGTGATAGAAGATTACAGTCCGGGGAAGACGGGAAACATTCATATAGACGGGTGGTGATGTAGTCAGTGAAGAACTCTGGCCAAATATGTTTGTAGAGCCGTAGTAGAAGATGATGTCATCCTCGTTATGAAGTAGTTATTTTTCATGTCACGTGTAATGAATATCTCCTGCAGTATAGATAATGCCGATTCCAGTGTCTGTAAATGAGACGAGAATTAGCGTTATGGAAGATGAGTCTATGAGAAACGTATTCAGCTGCCGAGACGAGGAAGAACCTACTTGTTGTGTGTAGCCTAAAATATATAGGTTTTATTAGTAGATGTAAAGAAGAAAACTACTGTAAAATAATAAATCCCCTCATATGTTTCCCCTTATTATCTGCAGTAATTGTATGATGTTACATCGACTCCGCTTCTTCTCATTCAGGTCCCTACAATATCGGATCCTCTCAGTGAAGATTTTCTATAGAAGAGAATCTTCCTGATTGTCCATGTCCATCTTTGATGGGTAAGAGACATGGTGGCAGAGAAAATATTACACCTCACCCTAGAAATCCTTTTCCGTCTTACTGGAGAGGTGAGAGGTTCTGATGACGTCACATTACATCATTCTTATCTATGGGAATAACAGATGAACAGAACTGGAGAGGTGAGGACTCTGGAAATGTCTGTAGTGAGATTTATCGATGTGTCTCTCCATAACCAGGATTACTCAGTAGTGAAGAAGACCTCTAGTGAGCGCTGTCAGGACCCTGTGTCTGAGGGATGGGAAAGACCCCTGAGCCCAATCACAAGGCCTCCACCTCATCCCCTGACACATGAGGACATCAATGACCAGAAGATCCTAGAACTCACCTACAAGATGATTGAGCTGCTGACTGGAGAGGTGACACTGCTGGGAATGCTGGGACATTATACAGTAACGCTATGAAGGTATCAGGGGGATGACAGTATCATTGTATGTGTCAGGTTCCTATAAGGTGTCAGGATGTCGCTGTCTATTTGTCCATGAAGGAGTGGGAGTATTTAGAAGGTCACAAAGATCTGTACAAGGACGTCATGATGGAGGTTCCCCAGCCCCTCACATCAGGTAATAGACAGGACTAAATACACACAGCCTATAAATATCTGTATGTAAAGAATGAATTCAGTCCCTGTATGTGTTTCCTGCAGATCTATCCAGTAAGAGGACAACACCAGAGAGATGTCCCCATCCTCTTCCTCCACAGGACTGTAAACAAGAAGATCCCAATGTTCCTCAGGATCATCAGGTAGATGGAGAGAAGGTGTCATGAGATCTCCCCTATGATGTGTAGACGACTGTGAAGGTCTTGTGTTCAGTCTTGTTTTATCCACCAGTATTATATGTTTTATACTTGTGTAATGAGAACGGTGGAGATGGCAGGATTAGAGATGATCATAGAGGTGACTTCTCCATCTGTCTGTGACTTTTACAATATTTGTTTCAGGGTGAAGATCTGCCCCATATTAATACTACAGAGACATATGTGAGGGGTGATGAGCGGTGTACAGAGGAGACTCCTACATATGACTATCCAGGTGAGTAGTAACCACTAAATGCAGAGAAGTCACAGATTCTTCTCAGTCACTGGCTGTGGCTGCTTTATCGGTGGTGTAGTCCAGCCGTATAACAATTATGTGATGACTATTTTGCCACAAGACCACAAAATTGTCCTACACCCAAAACTGTTGCAATGGCTTTGAGCATTGAAAGCCCTCTTCTATAGAACTTACAACCTGGGAGATCCACCTACCCCCTGGGATTAGAAGACACTGACCGGTACGTTCCCAGATCTGTAAACTACAAAGCTAAATGACAGCGTATGTAGAATGTGCTGACAAGTTAGAAAATCAGTTGAAGAAAAATAATGTGATGGGCCAGTAAGAGAAATCGGAGGGTAATGATGCTGTTGGCTTCCTAGAACCCTGATATCTTATTGGCTGATCTACCTTCTCTCCCTTCTGTGCTGCTGAATGTGCTCATATGGTCCCATATGAGCCACTCTCTTGTTGCCTTGGTTGTACGTTTTGGGTCATTGCCTTGCTGGAAGACTCAGCCACGACCCATCTTCATTGCTCTTACTGAGGGAAGGAGGTTTTTGGTCAAAATCTCGCAATACATGACCATATCCATCTTCCCTTCAGCACGGTGCAGTCGTCATGTCCCCTTTGCAGAAAAGCACCCACGAAGTATAATGTTTCCCCCCATGCTTCACAGTTGGGACGATGTTCTTAGAGTTGTACTCATCCTTCTTCCTCCAAACACGGCGAGTTGAGTTAATTTGTAAGAGCTCAATTTTTGTCTCATCTGACCACAGCACCTTCTCCCAATAACCCACAGAATCATCCAGGTGTTGATTGGCAAACTTCAGATGGGCCTGCACATGTGCCTTCTTGAGCAGGGGGACCTTGCGGGCGCGGCAGGATTTTAAACCTTTAAGGCATAATGTGTTACCAATAGTTTTCTTGGTGACTGTGGTCCCAGCTGACTTGAGATCATTAACAAGTTCCCCCTGTGTAGTTTTAGGCTGATCTCTCACCTTCCTCATGATCAAAGGTACCCCACGAGGCGAGATTTTGCATGGTGCCCCAGATCGATGTTGATTGACAGTCATTTTGTATTTCTTCCATTTTCTTACTATTGCACCAACAGTTGTCTCCTTCTCACCCAGCGTCTTACTTATGGTTTTGTAGCCCTTTCCAGCTTTGTGCAGGTCTTTGATCTAGTCCCTGACATCCTTAGAAAGCTCTTTGGTCTTGCCCATGTTGTAGAGGTTAGAGTCTGACTGATTAATTGAGTCTGTAGACAGGAGTCTTTTAAACAGGTGACTATGTAAGACTGCTGTCTTTAATGCAGATAACAAGTTGATTAGGAGCATCTAACTGGTCTGTAGGAGCCAGAACTCATAATGATTTGTAGGGGATCAAATACTTATTTCTCACTGCAAAATGCAAAAAAAAATTATCTAATTTATACAATGTGATTTTCTTGTTTTTTTTTTTTTTTGGGGGGGGGGGGGTGGATATTCTATCTCTCAATGTTAAAATTAACCTACCCTTAAAATTATAGACAGCGAGGGATCAAATACTTATTTCCCCCACTGTATGTCTAAGCTGTGCGTGGCTGATGGCTGTAATGCACATTTATTCACGCCTGCAGGAGATGTGTTGGCTCGAGCCCTGGTTTCATAGATTCACTCCACGTCATAAATTCCATTATGTTTTCAATCCTAAAGAATTCAGATTACTGCACAATCTCTCCTGAAATGGGGGCACTAATACTTTCTCTACTCTTCTGCTCAGGACTCATAGTAGCTCCAATGGTCCACCATAAACGAGTGCAACTCTGATTTAGTGTTGGACCTCTTCCCTCATACATATGTTGATATTTGGGGATGTAACATGTTTTCTTTATTCTATTTGTATGATTTGTGGTGGGATCGGCCTGCCTCACTTATGTGAGTCTGCAATTCCCTGGTAGTCTTTAAAAATAAGGTCTCCATTGCCTTTCCAAAATGTCAGAATCTAAATTTACAGGCTGTTCTGTGGTGTGAGATGGGAAGAAGAATAGTCAGGTAGCCGGGTCAGAACCAGGAGAGCAGAGAAAATGCTAAATCAGAAGACACAAGAGTAGTCAGTAAACGGGCCGAGGTCACAACAGGAAACAAATACACAAGCCGGGAGCTGAGCACAGAGGACTGAACCAGAGGAGAACAAGGCTGTATCTGGCAGCTTCCAGCAATATGCTTCCAGCTTTAGTAGGGTGCGGTGCTCTCCAGTTGGCTGAAGCAGGGAGCAGATTACTGCAGCTGGACAACACACACACCCATACTGCCAGACTGGATGGTACTACTGGTCCCAGGAACCCTAATCTTCCTGGTTGGTCAGAGCCTGCGCCACCTACAACTTCTGGTTCTGACGTCTCCTCCATCACCAGCGCCGCCTGCAGGATGAATAAGGCGGCTCCTGGTGACAGAAGCAGATGTCCCAAGAGCAAATCCAGATGAAATGGGACAAACCATTTGCGGAAGCTCTAATATGACAAAATGGCTGAAAACCAGAGCAGTAGAAATCCCCATAAAGTGACTCATTTTGGAAATTATAACCCTCAGTGAAATAATCTATAGGAGCTGTGACTATTTTGACTCCACAGTCGCTTTCCGGAAATTAGCACGCAGTGGATGTTGGAGAGTGAAAATTACAAATATACTACTTTAACACCCATAACATAGTGCCCAGATTCTGCTCCAGGAGACACATCATAAATTAAGTGGGTTCCTCTCACTATAGTAATGCCAAATACATGGAGGCTGAATGTGGTTTGGGCACACTGCAAGGCTCAGAAGCGAGGGGGAGATCTGGCTTTTTGGAGAGTGGATATTGCTGGATTGGTTTATGGAAGCCATGTTGCTTTTCAAAAGCCTTTGAGCCACTAATAATGTGGAAACCTCTGGTTTTCGATTGACAGATGATGGACCTGAGTGGGGACTTGTTTTTTGTGAGATGAGTAGAAGTTTTTATTGGTATTATTTTTGACTACATAACATTGTTTGGTGGCTTTTTATTCCATATTTGGGAGACAGAATGAACAAACAGTTTTACACATCATACTCCACTGGTTCATCCTATGAGGTTTTCTATTAGACTGTGAACTGTTATTGTCTTGGTGAATAATTCAATATTTTACATAACTTGCCATTTCACAGACGTTAAGTAGAAATTTTCAAAAATATAATATTCAAGGATATTTTTATTCATAAATAATTGTTTTTATTCTTGGCAGATGACTGTACCAGGAGATCAGAGGAACAGCTGACATCTTCAAATTTTACATCAAATGATCTTGAGATCCCACAGGATACAAATGAAGTGAATTCCATTACTCCAAATGTACAATCATCCCTTCACAGCAAAGATCTGTCATCTGATCCTATGAAACAGGTCCTGTCTTCTGATTCATTACCGACTACTAAGGAAAATCATAGTCACAAAATAAGCATTAAAAAACAAATTGCTCCTAAAGCAAAGAAGCCATTTTCACTTTCAGAATATGGAAATAGTTTTCCCTTCGAAAAGTCTTTTCTTAAATATCAAAATCTTTACCCAGCAGAGAATAGATTTTCTTGTTCCAAATGTGGGGAATGTTTTAACCAGAAAACAGATCTTGTTAGCCACCAGAGAATTCACACAGGAAAGAAACCATTTTCATGTTCAGAATGTGGGAAATGTTTTGTGAAGAAATCATCTCTTCTTAGTCACCAAAGAACTCACACAGGGGAGAAGCCATTTTCATGTTCAGAATGTGGGAAATGTTTTAACCGGAAAGCACATCTTGTTATCCACCAAAGAAATCACACAGGGGATAAGTCATTTTCATGTTCAGAATGTGGGAAATGTTTTAGCCATAAATCAGCTCTTGTTAGTCACCAAAGAACTCACACAGGGGAGAAGCCTTTTTTATGTTCAGAATGTGGGAAATGTTTTAACCGGAAGGCACATCTTGTTAGCCACCAGAGAACTCACACAGGGGAGAGGTCTTTTTCCTGTTCAGAATGTGGAAAATGTTTTACCCTGAAATTAACTCTCAATAAACATCAAAGAACTCACACAGGGGAAAAGCCTTTTTCATGTTCAGAATGCGGGAAATGTTTTGTGAAGAAATCATCTCTTTTTAGTCACCAAAGAACTCACACAGGGGAGAAGCCTTTTTCATGTTCAGAATGTGGGAAATGTTTTAACCGGAAAGCACAGCTTGTTATCCACCAAAGAAATCACACAGGGTATGTCATTTTCATGTGCAGAATGTGGGAAATTTTTTAGCTGGAAATCAGATTTTGTTATGCATCAGAGAACTCACACAGGGGAGAAGCCATTTTCATGTTCAGAATGTGGAAAATGTTTTACCCGGAAAACAAATCTAGTTAGCCACCAGAGAACTCACACAGGGGAGAATGCGGAAAATATTTTAACCACAAATCAAGCTTTAATAAGCACCAAAGAACCCACACAGGGGAGAAGCCTTTTTCCTGTTCAGTATGTGGAAAATGTTTTACCCTGAAATTAACTCTCAATAAACATCAAAGAACTCACACAGGGGAGAAGCCTTTTTCATGTTTCATGTTCAGAATGTGGGAAATGTTTTGTAGATAAATCAAATTTAGTTAGGCACCAGAGAACTCACACAGGGGAGAAGCCTTTTTCCTGTTCATAATGAGGTATGTTGTGTGAAGGAATAATCTCTTAGTCACCAGAGCAGTCACACAGGGGAGAAGCCTTTTTTATGTTCTTAATGTGGGAAATGTTTTACTTGGAAATCAACTCTTAATAAACATCAGAGAACCCATACACTGGAGAAGCCTTTTTCATATTCAGAATTTTGGAAATGTTTTAACTGAAAATTGCACCATGTTTGGCCTCATTGAAATGAAAACACTCATACTCAGATCCCGTGCCAGCGCCGTTCCAGCGGTGTCGGGACTCACGTTCCCGCGGTGTCAGGACTCACGTTCCCGGAGCTCACATGAGGTTGTTACATCACTTGAGCCCTGCGCAAAATCAGTGCCGGTTTCACTGTCCCCGCCTTCGGACGTATTGAACATCAACAGGAAGCCTTTGGTTGTGGCTGCTCTCTGGCTCCTTTGTGATGTTCGATTTGTCTGGAGGTGGGGACTGTGACAACAGCGTTGATTGGGGTATGTTATTGACAAATTGTACAAAAACATATACCAGACAGTCATATAATTAAATGAGAAAGGGAATTACTTCAGAACTTACCATAATTTGTGGACTATAAGACACACTATTAGCAAGAAAAACATCTTGCTAACAAATGAGTACGTCTTATAGACTGGAGGCAGCTTCCAGTGACAGAGGAAAAAATCAGGCAGTGTCCTTCCTGATCACTGAGAGAACTGCTCTCTGTCTCCTCCAGCACCACACTTCTCTAACCGATTGGTGTAGAGCAGGAGAGGAAGGTACCGGGACCTGCACATCCTGAGTGAGTAGCTTAAGGACCTTCCACCTGACTAGCTCAAGGATCTTTCAGATGTAACACTGTTTTTTACATATTTTCAAAAGTTGTCAGGTTCATTTATGAAATGAGCCATTTCTTAATGATTTTGAACTCGTGAATTCAAATCTGACAATGAATTTTTTTAGTTGTCTCTTGTTTCTATGATATCCGAGAGTTTTCCTTGTACTGCTACATATAATTAATGCATAAAAGTTTCAGGACTTTGAAACATAATTACTTTTGCAAATATAAAGATGCAGAATATTTTGTTATGCCATTTTTCTGATATTTATTTAGAGGAAACTTGACAACAATTCAAGTAACTAAAATCTGTGTAAACACTATTGTGAATTATAAACAGTTACAGAAATTGCATTACAAAATTTGCTCCTCATTCAGTGACAACTCTTTTGTTTGTCTCTTGTACTTCTGCATCCGATCAACTCTTACAATTGTCCAACTCTAATCTGCAAGCATTGATGGATTCCATTTTCCTTGATATCTTTTCTCCATAGCTGCAATATCTGGGTGAAATCTCTAACCATTCTCGTCCCTCACTGCTCCACAGTTTGATGGAAAAAAGTCTAGAAGCGAATGTAAGAAATTAATCTTTAAAGGACATGTTACAACCCAGATCCTTATAGGTTTTGAGGAGACTTTCCACCAACGCTTCATAGTTATCTGCTTTTGAGTTTCCCAAAAAATTAGTTACCACTAATGCAAATGCTACCCATGCAGCATTTTCCTTTCTCCGCAACAGAGAAACTCATTATCTTGGAGAAGCATATGAATCAATTAAGACTCTTTCCTTTATCCTTTCTTCGCTCAACTTTGGAAATTTATCAATGAGATACTTGAAAGCTCTTTAGGGAGGAGTAAGCACTGAAATACTCGGATGCTTGTTACTCACTGAGCAATTCCTAATTCTTGGTTGCTCGTCTATGGGAAATTTTAGCCGAAAGAGTTACAATACAAACAATTGTTACCGTCCACCTTTCGTGTCTCCCCTATCTCCTCATAGATAGTAAGCTTGCGAGCAGGTCCATCACTCCTCTTGACATCTGTAGATTGTACAATTCTCCTCTACAATTAAAAGTGCTGTGAAATACAGTACAGACCAAAAGTTTGGACATACCTTCTCATTTAAAGATTTTTCTGTATTTTCATGACTATGAAAATTGTACATTCACACTGAAGGCATTAAAACTATGAATTAACACATGTGGAATTATATACTTAACAAAAAAGTGTGAAACAACTGAAAATATGTCTTATATTCTAGGTTCTTCAAAAGTAGCCACCTTTTGCTTTGATGACCTATTTGCACACTCTTGGCATTCTCTTGATGAGCTTCAAGAGGTAGTCACCGGAAATGGTTTTCACTTCACAGGTGTGCCCTGTCAGGTTTAATAAGTGGGATTTCTTGCCTTATAAATGGGGTTGGGACCATCAGTTGTGTTGTGCAGAAGTCTGGTGGATACACAGCTGATAGTCCTACTGAATAGACTGTTAGAATTTGTATTATGGGAAGAAAAAAGCAGCTAAGTAAAGAAAAACGAGTGGCTATCATTACTTTAAGAAATGAAGGTCAGTCAGTGCGAAAAATTGGGAAAACTTGGAAAGTGTCCCCAAGTGCAGTTGCAAAAACCATCAAGCGCTACAAAGAAACTGGCTCACATGAGGACCGCCCCAGGAAAGGAAGACCAAGAGTCACCTCTGCTTCTGAGGATAAGTTTATCCGAATCACCAGCCTCAGAAATCTCAGGTTAACAGCAGCTCAGATTAGAGACCAGGTCAATGCCACACAGAGTTCTAGCAGCAGACACATCTCTTCAACAACTGTTAAGAGGAGACTTTGTGCAGCAATCCTTCATGGTAAAAATAGCTGCTAGGAAACCACTGCTAAGAACAGGCAACAAGCAGAAGAGACTTGTTTGGGCTAAAGAACAGAAGGAATGGACATTAGACCAGTAGAAATCTGTGCTTTGGTCTGATAAGTCCAAATTTGAGATCTTTGGTTCCAACCACCGTGTCTTTTTGCGACGCAGAAAAGGTGAACGGATGGACTCTAGATGCCTGTTTCCCACCGTGAAGCATGGAGGAGGTGTGATGGTGTGGGGGTGCTTTGCTGGTGACACTGTTGGGGATTTATTCAAAATTGAAGGCATACTGAACCAGCATGGCTACCACAGCATCTTGCAGCGGCATGCTATTCCATCCAGTTTGCGTTTAGTTGGACCATCATTTATTTTTCAACAGGACAATGACCCCAAACACACCTCCAGGCTGTGTAAGGGCTATTTGACCAAGAGGGAGAGTGATGGGGTGCTACGTCAGATGACCTGGCCTCCACAGTCACCAGACCTGAACCCAATCAATATGGTTTGGGGTGAGCTGGACCGCAGAGTGAAGGCAAAAGGGCCAACAAGTGCTAAGCATCTCTGGGAACTTCTTCAAGATTGTTGGAAGACCATTTCCGGTGACTACCTCTTGAAGCTCATCAAGAGAATGCCAAGAGTGTGCAAAGCAGTCATCAAAGCAAAAGGTGGCTACTTTGAAGAACCTAGAATATGACATATTTTCAGTTGTTTCACACTTTTTTGTTAAGTATATAATTCCACATGTGTTAATTCATAGTTTTGATGCTTTCAGTGTGAATGTACAATTTTCACAGTCATGAAAATACAGAAAAATCTTTAAACTTTTGGTCTGTACTGTATGTTGGCGCTATAGAAATAAAATTATTATATTATAAAGGAGGGCCTCATACACATTCTGTTCAAATTGCGATGTCGTGGTACTCCCAGACTCATAAAGGCTATGCCCTAAGTGCAAATCCTGCCCAAAATTACAAGCAGGGTCATCCATACACCCTTGAAGGCACCAATTGTAGTGCCTCATTAAAATATTGTGAACAAAGTGTAGTGGCACTTCTACACTCAAAGTGCAAAGAAAGGAAAAAACTATAAGCAGGGTCATTCATTGACTCTAGAAGGCAACAACTGGCAGGCCTCATTCAAATATTGAAGATTAAAAATGCTTTATGTGCTGCTGTCATCTGGTGGTGTGGAAAAGTCAGGGCTAATCCTGGCTTTGTTCATTTTTATCAGAGTGAGCCTGTCAGCCAGGTACTGCTTGATCATCTTTAAAAACCTTTCCCTCCTTGTCATAAATACCCGGTCATCAGGGCATGGACACTGGTAGGGTGTCATGAAATTGGCCCAGGCCTTTGACAGTGTACCCCTGCCTCATCTGTACCTGGTGTGTGTGTGTGTGTGTGTGTCTCCCTTGCCTTTCCTCCTTGGTTGGGCAAGGAAGCTTGCCCCCTGCTACTAGCATTGTCTGATGGGAATTTTTTCAACATATTTTCCACAATGGCCTTCTGATAAAGCACCATTTTAGTAGGCCTCTCCACCTCAGGAAGGAGAAATGCAAGGTTCTCCTTGTACCATTTGTCTATCAGGGTGAACACCCAGTTCTCTCTTTTGGCCAAGATGAATGTAACACGAGGGTCACGGTAAAGGCCGAAGTACATAAAGTCTGCCATATGTGCCAAGCTCCCTACAATCAACATTCCCCTGTCTCCACCATGATGACTACTCTCCATTAAAGATGAGCGAATACTTCAATATTCGGTTCCGGTTACGATCACCGATTTTGCAATATTCACCGATTTATTCATCTAATATTCGCCGAACATAGCTGAACACCATTGGATTCAAGGGGAGGCAAAACCAAACGCATACACAACACTTTCAAACTGGCCCAAAAGCTGCCAAAACAGATCAAATTAGGCGCAGACACCAGGAAAGTGGCCTCAATTGACCCACAGTGCAAATTTTATAATGACACAGCAGCAATCAGTCATGGGCCATGCATGAGGTATCAGGGTCTGGGCCAGCATTTACAGCTTTGAATTGAACTTCAAATTCAGACAAGGTGGGTGAGGAATCGGTGTAGGCCTGCTGTGCTGAGAGCCCTGATAACACATGCAACAGCTCAACCTGCTTTTATGCTCAGGCACACTCAGAAGGCAGAAATATGAATTTCATAGATTAGTATTGGTGCAAAAATTTAAGGAAGGCAGTTGACTGAAAGTAAGTGGAAGCCTGATGGTCTGGAAGGCCTACTGCGACAGGCAACACACATGAAGGAGACCCTAGCAGAAGTTTCCCCATTTCCAAAAATTAAAGGCTGACACCACCAAAGTTGCATCAATTTCACCAGAGTAAAAATGTTATAATTAGGACCGACACCTCTTCCACTTCAGCCAACCCAGCAGATGGAGACCCAATCAGGAGTCTTCAAATTAAAAAAATTAGGGCCTGACACCACCAAAGTGGCATCAATTTCAGTAGAGTAGAACTAGTATAATGGGGACCTACAGCCAACCCAGCAGATGGAGACCCAATAAGGAGTGTTCACATTTCCCTAAATTAGGGGCTGACACCACCAAAGTGGCATCAATTGCAGAAGAGTAGAAATAGTATAACGAGTACCGACACCTCTTCCACTACAGCCAACACAGCAGATGGAGACCCAACCAGGAGTCTCCACATTTCCAAAAATAAAGGGCTGACACCACCAACGTGGCATCAATTTCACCAGAGTAGAAATAGTATAATTAGGACCGACACCTCTTTCACTGCAGCCAGCACAGCAGATGGAGACCCAATCAGGAGTGTTCACATTTCCCTAAATTAGAGGCTGACACCACCAAAGTGGCATCAATTTCACCAGGTTACAAATATAATGGGGAGCGACATCTCTCCCACTACAGCCAACCCAGCAGATGGAGACCCAACCAGGAGTGTTCACATTTCCCTAAATTCAGGCCTGACACCACCGAAGTGGCATCAATTTCAGTAGAGTAGAAATAGTATAATGGGGACCGACACCTCTTCCACTACAGCCAACCCAGCAGATGGAGACCCAATCAGAACTGTTCACATTTCCCTAAATTAGGGGCTGACACCACCAAAGTGGCATCAATTTCAGTAAAGTTGAAATAGTAAAATTGGGACTGACATCTCTTCCATTACAGCCAACTAGCAGATGGAGACCCAATCAGGACTGTTCACATTTCCCTAAATTAGGGGCTGACACCACCAAAGTGGCATCAATTTCAGTGAAGTTGAAATAGTAAAATTGGGACCGACATCTCTTCCATTACAGCCAACCAGCAGATGGAGACACAATCAGGCGTCTTCAAATTTAAAAAAATGAGTGGCAGACGCCACCAAAGTGGCATCAATTTCACTAGAGTAGAAATAGTATAATGGGGACTGACACCTCTTCCACTACAGCCAACACAGCAGATTGGAGACCTCATTTCCAAAAATTATGGGCTGACACCACCAAAGTTGCATCAATTTCACCAGAGTAGAAATAGTATAATTAGGACCGACAACTCTTTCACTACAGCCAACCCAGCAGATGGAGACCCAATCTGGAGTGTTTACATTTCCCTAAATTAGGGGCTGACACCACCAAAGTGGCATCAATTTCAGTAGAGTGGAAATAGTATAATGGGGACCGACACCTCTTCCACTACAGCCAACCCAGCAGATGGAGACCCAACCAGGAGTGTTCACATTTCCAAAAATTAGTGTTAACATCTGCAGCAGCAACAGCAGGCACAGAAGCCATGCTAAAGATATCACAGACTGCAATTACACGAGATCAATGCAGCACACTAAAAACTAGAACATCGCCTACTCTGTACAGTCTGTGATTGGGGTGCAAAAGTCCTTGGAGATCCATGACTTGTTCATCTTGATGAAAGTTAGGCGGCCTACACTTTCATGGGACAGCTGGCTGCGTTTATCCGTCAGGACACCACCAGCAGCTCTGAAGACACGTTCTGAGAGAACTCTGGCTGTTGGGCATAATAAAACCTCCAAGGCGTGACAGGCGAGCTCAGGCCACTCATCCATTTTTGAAGACCAAAATGTAAAAGGGTCCAAACCCTGCCTAATAATATTGATATTGAGCACTAGATACTCCTGCACCATCCTCTCCAGTAGTTCACCAAGTGTCAGACTTGGACTCTGTTGTGCTGGTGCCCGAGCTGGTGCAAAAAATGTGTGAAATGATTCACAGAAATTGCTACTGCTACTTACACTGCTGCTGCTATTGTTTTGGCATTGCTGAATTGACATGCCGGAGGTTGAAAGTCTACAGGTGCGATGCACACAGTACGCCTCACTGCTGTCTTGGGGAAAACCTCTCTTAAGGTTGTGTAAAAGTGTGTTTCGATACTCCAGCATTCATGGGTCCATTTCCAGGGTGGGAAGCATCTGGCAAAATTTACACTTATAGCGTGGATTGAACAACCCAGTAGTCAGCACTATTTTGAATCATAACTATATGGGGATCCTGTTGCAGATAGTGGCACTCATATGTTGGGCTCTTCATTGAGGTCCAAGGCCATGCTGTGTTGGTGGCTGGGTAACACTGATGCTTGTTTCCTCCGTCGCCTCCCGCCAACCACGAACAACAGAGAGGAGATGATTATCCTCTTCATCTCCTGACTGTTGCTCGCCCATCACCTCTTCCTCCTCCATTTCTTCCTCGCCTCTTGCACCTTCACTAACAGTTTGACTTGTATCACCAGCCCCCCTCGATAGCAGTAATCCATCCACCCTTGGCACCCCCCTGTGTGATGACAGTCTGGATCTTTGAGACATTGTTATACCTTTTGCATCCTCCTCTTCTTCTGGGAAAACCACCTCCTGCCACAAGCTATTCAAAGTCTGCTCCAGCATGTAGATGACCAGAATAGTAATGCTGATGACGGTATCGTCAGCGCTAACCATCTTAGTAGCCATTTCAAAACTGTGCAGAAGGGTGTACAGGTCCTTAATCTGTGCCCACTCCATGAATGTGATATGCCCCACATCCGTACTGTGTTGGCTCTCGCTATACAACATGAAATACTGCGTCAGGACTCATTGCTGCTGCCACAGTCTTTGCAACATGTGCAGAGTGGAATTTCACCATGTCGGCACATTGTATATCAACCTGTTAACTGGCATGGACAAAGACCTCTGTATCGATGCAAGTCGATGACCTGAGGGGTGCGAACGGCGTAAGTGAGCACATAGCTTCCGTGCTTTCTGCAGCAGCTCATTCTGGCCAGGATAGTAGCGGAGAAATCTGTGTACCACCAGGTTGAGGATGTGAGGCATGCAAGGCACGTGTGTGAGCTTGCCTTGGCGTAGGGCCGCCACCAGGTTCGCACCTTTATCGCACACGGCCTTCCCTGGCTCAAGGTTCAGCGGAGACAGCCATTGCTCAAACTCAGCTCCTTAACTGTATGATGGCGATCTCCAAGGCATATTAATTTTATCTCTGCCTGACTGCAGTGAGCCCTGGCTGCGCAGTACAGAGGTGGTTTGGATATGCTCTGCACTGTTGGAACGTGTGTCTCATTAAGGCAGAGGTTGAGTGCGCAGGGGGAGGCCTTAGAGGAAGTGGAGGAAGCAGAAGCAGTGGAGGAAGTGGGAAATACAGAGATTTGTTCTGCAAGCCTTGGGGATTCCAAGACTTGCGGAGCAGCCCCTTCCCCGTCTGCCCTCACAGCCACCAGCGTCACCCAGCGTCCAGTCAGCGAGATGTAACGCCCTTGACTATGCTTACTCGTCCAGGTGTCTATGGTGAAATGCACCCTGGCAGACATAGATTTAGTCAAGTAACGGGTGATGTTGTCTGCGGCATGCTGGTGTAGTGCAGGCACAGCTTTCTTAGAGAAGTAATGGCGACTGGGCAACGGGTACTGGGGGAGTGCGACGGCCATCAGCTTTCGGAAACCGTCTGTATCTACCAGGCGGAAAAGCAGTATTTCCGTGGCCAACAGTTTGGAGATGGTAGAGTTCAACCTCTTAGCTTTGTCATGTGTAGGAGGAAACAATCTTTTACGTGACCACAACTGTGGGATAGAGGGCTGGCTGCAGTGCTAATAGAGGGCAGAGTACGGTGAACCGGACAAACTGCTGGACCATGAGTGAGGTGCAGGCGGAGATGTTACAGTGGATTGAGAAATATGTGATGCGCTTGTTCTCTGAGATCTGTCAAAAACAGCAGGCATGTCCGCTTCCGTTACAGCTGACGGGTTCTCACTCAGCCTGACTGGAGTGGGTAAAGAACCAGAGGTTATAAAATCCTAAAATGGATAGTTAATGATAAAACTAATTTTGCATCTACCAGCAAGCCCCCTACATATGAGAGCAAGAGTCGTCCACAAAGGGAGAAATACTCTCAGAAATATGCATCCTAATCGGTCATAGGTAATTCCAATAATATAGTCAGAAATATAAGTCCTCCAGGAATTAAATCTGGAAAAAATAAAAGTAATTCTGAGAAAAAAACTGATTCTTCCAAAACAATGATTCCAACTAATCAGAGAGAAATTTAAAGAATCTAAGACTATCTCGGAGAATCCAAAAATAGCTAAAGACGCAAATGAGAATACAACTAGCAGCAACATTAGGCAACCAATTTTTACTTTTCCAACTTTTGATACAACTGGTTTTATGCAAATGGATGCGACTAATCCTCCAAACAACAAGCGCAAAGAACCAGAATCTTAGAGTATAAAGGGAATAGCTACTTTGTCCGAATCTGATAATGAATCTATCATTAATAATTCTTCTTTCTCTAAGGCTGTGTGCCCACGATGCGTTTTTTAAGCGTTTCTGCAGTGGCAAAAACGCTGCAGAAACGCTTAAAAATCGCATGGTAGAAGGTCTGCAATGTTCCCCAATGATAATCCGCATGTGCTGTGCACATGCTGTGGAAATTTCCGCTGCGGATTATCATTGCGGAAATAAACGCAGGACTACCAATTATTTTGCGGAAGCGCGGCGTTTTCGCCGCCATTGACTTGCATTAGAACGCATGTATTCAGCTTCACTAGATAAGCACATGTGGAATGCATGTGACTCGCCCCCTGGGCCGTGGGGCACGCGGAACCGGGCAATAGGGAGACGCTGGGAGTAGTAGTGGCGGCCCGGGTAGTGTGACTCCCCACGGGAAGAGTGCGGCCCCAGGGCAGTGTAGTGGATGGTGGGAGTGATGGTGGTGAGAGTCCCAGTACCGGTAGTGCCGGAGGAGCGAAGGAGCACACGGACAACAAGTTACAGTCCAGGGTCTTTACTCACAGTTCGTTTGTTCCGGGTCACTTCCGTCGGCAGTGACCGCCCGAGCCGTGCTGCGTCCACCAGGCGAGGGGCTCGGTCAACTCCCAGGCAGCTCAGGAGCATGGCACAGGACCCCCTCTAATCCTCTCTCTGGCCTGCCTCACCAGTGACCCACTTTTGTCCGGCTGCCGCGGACTTGTGCGGTTAAACGTGGGCCCCGTCCTCCGCTGTCCTATATGGTGCCTTCCTAGCAGGTTTGATGAGGTGTCGCACCAATAGATGATCACGACGACCGGTCTTTGGCTGAGGGTTGTTTCTCCTCCACCAACTTGGGATCCGGTACCCTTAATCTGCCTGACCCTGCACCCTGGATTCTCGTGGGTTCTTAGGGTCCCTTCCACCTTCTTGTTCCTGAGCCCTTCTGTTTCTCTGTCTCTTCTTCTCTTTCTTTCCTGTTCTGTTCCTTTCTGTTCCTTTCTCTTGGAGCTGAGATGAGCTAGAATCTCAGCTCCCCTTCACCTCCTCCTCAGCCTCTCACTAGGCCCTCCTGGAGTAGAGCTCCTACAGAGCCTCTACTCCCTGTCTTCTCCTCTGGCTGAACGAAACTAGATCTAAGATGGTGCCCACCTTTTATACCTCCCTCTGACCATGAGCCCAGGTGACCAGCAACCAATGGGCTCCTACCTACGCTCAGGAACCGCCCCCTATCTGCCCCTACAGCACTGGGTGTTCCACCCCTCCCTCCCCACTCCAGCAGGGACATGGTCGGTCGTGCCTGCACTTCTGTCTAGTGGGAGCACCGTTGAGCTGTCCCTGGGAAATGGGGTGAGTGTGCTGCATGCAGCTAACTGAGCCCTGGTCCATACTCCATCCTTACCTGGGAGTGGAATATCACACCTCTGGCAGAGGTACAATACCCCTGTAGCGGCCGAACCCTCGGGGCGCTACACATGCATTCAATGTGCGGATGGTACCCAGGTCTAGAGGAGAGGAGACGCTCATCCAGACCCGGGTACCATAGAAACTGTAAAAAAAAAAAAGAATAAAAGAAAAAATAAATGTTATATTTACCTTCTGACGGCCCCTGCTGCGCTCGTCCTCCCTTGCCGGCAGATCGCGAAAGACTGGAGGACCTGCACTGACGTCATAGTCATGTGACAGGTCACGCGACGCTGACGTCGGCAGGTCCTTCAGTGTACCGCGATCTGCCGACAGCCAGGACGGAGCGAAGCAAGACTGCTGGGGCCATCGGAAGGTAAGTATAGATTTATTTTTTATTTTTAAACATTCTTTCGGTCACAGTATATAAATCCATGCTGTTTGCATGGATTTATATAGTGTGACCAAGTTGTCAAGCACTTTCCAAGTGATGCTAAAATCGCTTGGAAAGCACTTGTCAACCCGCACGCGGAAATGCATGTGAAGAAAGCTTCACTTCCGCTTGTCCCTGGCAGGATAACGCATGTACAATCCGCATGTACAATCCACATGTAAAATCCACATGTAAAATCCGCATGTACAATCCGCATGTAAAATCCGCATGTACAATCCGCATACATTTTTTCTGCCAGGGAGATGCAGAAACGCTCAGGAAAAATCCAGAGCATTTCTGCATCGTGGGCACATAGCCTAACAGTCCGAACAAAATACGTCCCAAAATGGACCATTTTATGCCAGATAAATTATCCCAAGTTGTTAGACCAAAAGTATTTACAAAAATAGATAGTATCCAAGCCTCTGAAAGAAATGCATCAGAGTAATATATAAGAGAAATCGTTAATGCCTTAAATAATACTTTTGTTTTAGCATTTGAAAGACAAGCCCAACTACTTCAAACCAATATGGAATATATAAGTCAGAGACTTGATAGCAGTGACAAAAAAATTGAAGCAGTGGAGAAAAGGAATGTGACTTTAGACAATCAGCAGCAGGACACACAAAAGGAAATTCACTACCTTCGTACCAAACTATCAGATATCGAAGATAGGAATAGAAGGAATAACATTATGCTGAGAGGGATCTCTGAAAAAGTTACTCAGAACAATCTTCCTGACTATGTTAAAAACCTTCTTTCCAAGTCCATCCCATCCCTTACAGAACTTGACTTAGCAATTGATAGGATCCATCGCTTGCCTCGCCCATCGTCAATTTTTTCTGAAGTGCCAAAAGACACAATTCTTCGCCTACACTTTTATAATGCTAAAGAAAAAGTGTAAAACTATCTAAAAGAAAAGAGTTTCCTGAGCCATATAATCATATTAAACTTTTTGCGGATTTATCAAAGGACACAATTCAACTCAGAAAGTCCTTTAAAGATATCATCAGTGATTTGCGCCAAAGGGGGATAACTTACAGATGAGGATTCCCTACAAAACTTTTGGTCTCCTATAAAGGGAAAATAGTCCCAATATTTTTGCATGAAGAAGGAAGAAACTTTTTATTATAAATTGGAGACAGAGAACATCCTTCCTCCAGTCGTTATTCTCCAGTCTGACTTAAGAGGGAAAAGATCATCTACATTTTCTTCTTTAGGTTTCCAGTTGTTACCATTACGCATCTTATTGAAGGATTATTTTTTATTTTTTTTTATTTTCTTCGCAAGACTGTCTCCTTTCACGGAATTCTAACTGTTTTTCTTTTTGGTTTAAAAATATATCTTCTTTTTTTTTTTTTGGAGATGTGACTTGGGAGTTTAATCCCACAAACTTTTTTTCCCAATTAGGAAGGAACTTCCTGAAGAGTAAAGCCCCCGTCTCACATAGCGAGATCGCTAGCGAGATCGCTGCTGTGTCACGGTTTTGGTGATGCAACAGCGACCTCACCAGCGATGTCACTATGTGTGACACTTTGCAGCGATCAGGCCCCTGCTGTGACGTCGCTGAACGCTGCAAAGTGTCCTGGACCATTTTTTGGTCGTTGCCGTCCCGCTAGTCAGCACACATCGCTGTGTGTGACCAGCGGGAGCAGCGATCAGGCTGGTAACCATGATAAACATCGGGTTACTAGGGGCACACGCGCACCTAGTAACCCGTTGTTTATCATGGTTACGAGCCTGCTAAAGTGAGCGGTAACCTCCCCCTCACCGTGGCAGAGTGGTAACCATGATAAACAACGGGTTACTAGGTGCGCGTGTGCCCCTAGTAACCCGCTGTTAATCATGGTTACCAGCCTGCTCCTGCTTCAGCAGGCTGGTAACCAGGAGCAGGTCATCGTGGAAAGATTCTTTCCACGATGTCGCTGCTCCCCTGATCGTTGGTGAACCTGCCTGTTTGACAGCTCACCAGCGACCACATAGCGACGCAGCAACGATCCCTGACAGGTCATATCGTTGTCGGATTCGTTGCAGCGTCGCTAAGTGTGACGGGGCCTTAAGTTTCCTCCTGGAGAACTTTTATGTGTTTATGTATTTTATTTAGGTAGACTTCAATCGTATATTTTACTGCATTTCTTCTATATTTGTGTACTATAAGTGATAGGTAAATATATATAGTATAAGTAAGTTTAATAGTAAATTTATTACAATCTAACCTTTCAAGAATAACTCTTTAACATCCTAACATACTTTTTAATATATTAATCAGTGGTTTAATATTATTCTCTTTCAATATGGACATAAAACTGCTTACATTAAATGTGAAAGGTCTTAACAGTCCTAAGAGACGATTTTTAACCTGGAGGGAAATAAAAGATAGTAAAGTCAACATAATTTGTTTAACACAACTAACCAAGAATACTATACCATATATAATGGAATATTAATTTATCATAAATACAAAACACACTCAATAAACAATGAATAACCATAAAATTATTTTAAAATATTTATTTAATAGATTTAAAAAAAAAAAAATACAAATATAAATAAAAATACACATAAATTAGAAAACAGACTCAAGAATATATAATAAATACCCAAATTCATTAACTGTGGGGCATAAATCAATAGGAATCAGATTGAAGTCAAATCCAGACTATGTTTTGAAGTGCATAGTGCAATAAATATGTATAGCAGCAGCTAGAATTATAAATAAGTAAATCTCAGTGGATATATATAAATTAGAGTGCTAAACTAAATACTTAATATGACTAAATAGACACATAGAAGGGAATAAATACCATATAAATAGGCCCCACAACCTATTTATGGTATTTATATGGTATTTATTCCCTTCTTCATATTGTGCCGGCTATGAAGGAGAGTGAAGTCACTGCTCCCCGCGCACACAGACCCGGCGTGGGGAGCAGTGACTTCCGGCAGCTGATCTCTCCTTGTGAGCCGCGCATGGCAGTGACGTCATGTGCGACTCACATGGAGAGATCAGTGCAGGCAGACAGGACGCAGCGCTGGAGGAGATAGAAGAAAGGGGAGTAGGAGTGTTTATTTTTTTTTTAATGTGCAGCCTGATGGGGATTAGGGGGACCATGCATACTAGGACAGGGATTAGGGGTGCCATGCATACCAGGACAGGGATTAGGGGTGCCATGCATACCAGGACAGGGATTAGGGGTGCCATGCATAGCAGGACAGGGATTAGGGGTGCCACGCATACCAGGACAGAGATTAGGGGTGCCAAGAATACCAGGACAGGGATGAGGGGTGCCATGCATACCAGGACAGGGATGAAGGGTGTCATGCATACCAGGATAGGGACGATGGGTGCCATGCATACCAGGATAGGGATTAGGGGTGCCTGCATACCAGGACAGAGATGAGGGATGCCATGCATACCAGGACAGGGATTAGGGGTGCCATGCATACCAGGATAGGGATTAGGGGTGCCATGCATACCAGGACAGGGATTAGGGGTGCCATGCATACCAGGATAGGGATGAGGGGTGCCATGCATACCAGGACAGGGATGATGGGTGCCATGAATATCAGGATAGGTATGAGGGGTGCCATGCATACCAGGATAGGTATGAGAGGTGCCATGCATACCAGGATAAGGATAAGGGGTGCCATGCATACCAGGATGGAGGGATGCCAGGCACACCAGGATGGGGATGGGGACCACATATAAAAGGAAGGGGGGCGGCATATATACCAGGATGGGGGATATTGTCAGAATTGGGGGACATTACCCCTATACCAGTGTCAGCAGAAGACCCCCTCCCCCTTAAAAGTGCATCATGACCACATTTTTTGCTTAAATTTTTATTTTTTTATTTTCCTCCTCTAAAACCTAGGTGCGTCTTATGGTCCGGTGCGTCTTACAGTCCGAAAAATACGGTAATTCTTTTCTCCAACATTCCCCTAAATATAAAAAATATATTGAAAACAACATTGAGAATTACTTTAAAGAAAATAACGTAGAAAACATATGCCCATTTATGTTATGGAATGCACATAAGGCAGTTCTGAGGGGAATACTAATACAAATTTCACCCAAAAATAAAAAAGAGAATAGGGGAAAAAAAAATTCAGTCAAAGCTTTTTGAGAAAGAAAAAATTCAGCAAAATCTCACTACCCCATCCTCAACGATTCATAAGGAAATCCTCAAGATTAGACTAGACCTAAGAAATGCATTATTTTCTCAATATGACAGCTTTACAAAAAGAATAAAAGCAAATTTTTACACTTCTTATAACAAACCTACAAGAATTATGGCACAAAGTGTTAAAACTGCCAGATTCAAACATAGAATCAACAAAATGAAAAAACTAAATGGCTCTACAGCTATTCATCCAAAAGACATTGTTGACTCTCTTGCCGATTACTATGATAATCTATACAATTTAAACTTTGACCCACAGACATTCCAACCTTCCAAAGAAATAATAAGTGCATTCTTATCACAAATTAATCTCCCTTCAGTAACTCAGACACAATTGACTAATCTTAACAATAGTTTCACAGAAGAGGAGATACATGAGGTAATTAATTCACTTAAACCAAAAAAATCCCCTGGACCAAATGGGTATATTAATGAGTACTACAAACTCTTTGCTCCTTTATTAACGCCATATTTACAGTGCATTATGAAAGTATTTGACCCCCTTGAACTTTTCTACCTTTTGCCACATTTCTGGCTTCAAACATAAAGATATAAAATTCTAATTTTTTTTACAAGAATCAACAACAAGTGGGGCACAATTGTGAAGTGTAGCGAAATTTATTGGATATTGTAAACTTTTTTTAACAAATTAAAAACTGAAAAGTGGGGCGTGCAATATTATTCGGCCCCCTTGAGTTAATACTTTGTAGCGCCACCTTTTGCTGTGATTACAGCTGCGAGTCCCTTGGGGTATGTCTCTATCAGTTTTGCACATCGAGAGGCTGAAATTCTTGCCCATTCTTCCTTGCAAAACAGCTTGAGCTCATTGAGGTTGGATGCGTTTGTGAACAGCAGTTTTCAGCTCTTTCCACAGATTCTCGATTGGATTCAGGTCTGGACTTTGACTTGGCCATTCTAACACCTGGATACGTTTATTTTTGAACCATTTTATTGTAGATTTTGCTTTATGTTTGGGATCATTGTCTTGTTGGAAGATAAATCTCCATCCCAGTCTCAGGTCTTTAGCAAACTCCAACAGGTTTTCTTCCAGAATGGTCCTGTATTTGGCTCCGTCCATCTTCCCATCAATTTTAACCATCTTCCCTGTTCCTGCTGAAGAAAAGCAGGCCCAAACCATGATGCTGCCACCACCATGTTTGACAGTGGAGATGGTGTTTTGAGGGTGATGAGCTGTGTTGCTTTTACGCCAAACATAACATTTTGCATTGTGGCAAAAAAGTTCGATTTTGGTTTCATCTGACCAGAGCACCTTATTCCACATGTTTGGTGTGTCTCCCAGGTGGCTTGTGGCAAACTTCAAATGAGACTTTGTATGGATGTCTTTGAGAAATGGTTTTCTTCTTACCACTCTTCCATAAATGCCAGATTTGTGCAGTGTATGACTGATTGTTGTCCTATGGACAGACTCTCCCACCTCAGCTGTAGATCTCTGCAGTTCATCCAGAGTCATCATGGGCCTTTTGGCTTCATCTCTGATCAGTCTTCTCCTTGTTTGAGTTGAAAGTTTAGAGGGACGGACAAGTCTTGGTAGATTTGCAGTGGTCTGATACGCCTTCCATTTCAATATGATCGCTTGCACAGTGCTCCTTGAGATGTTTAAAACTTGGGAAATCTTTTTGTATCCAAATCCGCTTTAAACTTCGCCACAACAGTATCTCGGACCTGCCTGGTGTGTTCCTTGGTCTTCATGATGCTCTCTGCACTTGGAACAGAACCCTGAGACTATCACAGAGCAGGTGCATTTATACCGAGACCTGATTACACGCAGGTGGATTCTATTTATCATTACCAGTCATTTAGGACAACATTGGATCATTCAGAGATACTCACTGAACTTCTGGAGTGAGTTTGCTGCACTGAAAGTAAAGGGGCCGAATAGTATTGCACGCCCCACTTTTCAGTTTTGAATTTGTTAAAAAAGTTTAAAATATCCAATAAATTTCGTTCCACTTCACGATTGTGTCCCAGTAGTTGTTGATTCTTCCCCAAAAATTAGAATTTTATATTTTTATGTTTGAAGCCAGAAATGTCGCAAGAGGTAGAAAAGTTCAAGGGGGCCAAATACTTTCACAATGCACTGTAGCTAAGATCTTTAATAAAGCATCTATAAACAGGAGAATTTCCTCCAGAAATGCTACAGGCTACTATTTCCCTAATTCCTAAGCCCAAAGGAGATCTAGAATTAGTAACAAATTATAGACCCATTTCACTCATTAATTGTGATTAGTGTTGAGCGATACCTTCCGATATCAGGAAATATCGGATCGGATTGGATCGGGCCGATACTCAAAAAGTATCGGATATCGCCGATTCCGATACCGGAAACCAATGCAAGTCAATGGGCACAAATATCGGAATGAAAATAAACCCTTTCTTTCGTTGTAGGTAGTGTTGAGCGATACCTTCCGATATCGGGAAATATCGGATCGGATTGGATCGGACCGATACCGAAAAAGTATCGGATATCGCCGATTCCGATACCGGAAACCAATGCAAGTCAATGGGACATAAATATCGGAATTAAAATAAACCCTTTCTTTCCTTGTAGGTTAATTCTACATGAAGGAAAACAACTAAGAATAATGTAGAATGTATTGGGGGAGGTAGGGGAGACAATAAAGGCATAGAGGTTTAGCCCAATCAAATGGAATAGCAGGAATTACTATTTTTTTAAGATGTTCTGAGTTACGGAAATATTAACTATGTTAAGTATTTTTATATTTTGTCAGATATTTATGTTTCACTACTTCCATGTTCTTCACCTCCTTTTTTACTTCTCCCACACTTTCTCCTTCATCATCCTCAGCATCTTTTTCATCCACTTCTTCTTCACCTTCTTCTTCTTCACCTTCTTCGTATTATTCTTTTTTTTACATTCTTCATATTCTACTTCTTCATCTTCTTCATATTCTTCTTCTTCATAATATTCTTATTTGTGACAGGCATTCCTGTAGTTGTTATCTATAAAAGGTTGGACATTACACCTTTTGTTCTGCCCGTCACAAAAGATTCACAACAGGATTTGTCCGCGTTCAGTTTGGCCTGCAGCAGCAGGTCTTTTCCAGGGGCACCACGAGGAGGAACGGACTCACCCCCATACACTGCTTAGTCATATTCTGCTTATAATTTAGATATTATCTTTTGCTCTGAATTTTAATCTTATGCTTAATGTTCTTCCGCTTTTTGTTCTGCAGCTTCTTGCATTTCTGCTTCTTGGTTTTCTGTCTCTTGTTCTTCTGTATCTTGGTACTTGTCTTCTCTTCTTTGTCCTCTTGGTCAACTTCTTCAGGGTCATCTTCTTGGTCTTCTTCAGGGTGGTCTTCAGGGTGGTCGTCTTCCGGGTCCTCGTCTTCGGGGTCCTCGTCTTCTTCGGGTTGGTCTTCTGGGTCCTCGTCTTCGGGGTCCTCGTCTTCTTCGGGGTGGTCTTCAGGGTCCTCGTCTTCTTCGGGGTGGTCTTCAGGATCCTCGTCTTCTTCGGGGTGGTCTTCAGGGTCCTCGTCTTCAGGGTCCTCGTCTTCTTCGGGGTGGTCTTCAGGGTCCTCGTCTTCAGGGTCGTCGTCTTCGGGGTCCTCATCTTCTTCGGGTTGGTCTTCAGGGTCCTCGTCTTCAGGGTCCTCGTCAGGGAGATCCAGAGTGATTACCAAGAACCATTTCAAAAAGCTTGAACTTGGAAATGTAGCAGAAAGTACAAGAAGGCTGAGGAACTACCGAGGACCAGCTGACGGTACTGGAACCCGGATGGGTAGCAGAAGGTACAAGAGCCAATGGAACTACCGAGGACCAGCTGATGTTACTGGAACTCGGTTACTAAGCAGGAGGTACCTGTGCCAGAAAGCACTACCAAGGACCAGCAGACGTTGGTGGAACTTGGATACCGAGAAGGAGGCACCTAATCCAAAGGCACTGCCGAGAACCAGCTGACGGTACTGGAACCCGGATGGGTAGTAGAAGGTACAAGAGCAAATGGAACTACCGAAGACCAGCTGACGGTACTGGAACCCGGATGGGTAGCAGAAGGTACAAGAGCCAATGGAACTACCGAGGACCAGCTGATGTTACTGGAACTCGGTTACTAAGCAGGAGGTACCTGTGCCAGAAAGCACTACCAAGGACCAGCAGACGTTGGTGGAACTTGGATACCGAGAAGGAGGCACCTAATCCAAAGGCACTGCCGAGAACCAGCTGACGGTACTGGAACCCGGATGGGTAGCAGAAGGTACCCATGTAAAAAAAAGTTCAAGTCCGCGAGCCGGCCGCAGTTACCAAAACCCACAGTCCTACAGGGGGTGCTTGTCCTATTGGCACTATGGAACCAGCCTTCATTGCCAGATCCCGCAGCCCACATAGGAGTCACCTAAACTGCAGGCACCATAGAGTCGGCTAACCCGACCGCAACACGACAGGACAACGCATTGGAGGCAAAGTGACGTTGACACTACCCGGAAACAGCTGGCGTGCTGGAACCAGGCTGGGCAGGAGGGAGTACCCGTGCCAAAGACACTGCCGAGAACCAGCTGGCTGTGCTGGAACCCAGGGTAAATAATAAAAACAGAGTGGAGTCAGAGGCCTAATTGGAGCAAGTTTTAAATAAGTAGCACAGTGAATGTGGACAGAGCAGGAGAAATTGCCGTGAACACAGCAGGGGAACAGCTGACGTTACTGAACCCCAATAACACCGCAGCAAGTGTTGACTGTGCAGACGGCACTTCCGAGCTCCAACTGGCGGTGTTGGAGCTCAGGGATAATACTGAAAACAGAGGAGCCAGAGGTGTAATTGGAGAAACTTTCAAATCTGTAGTAGTGAGAATGTGGACAGAGCAGGAGAAATTGCCGTCCGCACAGCAGGGGAACAGCTGACGTTACTGAACCCCAATAACACGGCAGCAAGTGTTGACTGTGCAGACGGCACTTCCGAGCGCCAACTGGCGGTGTTGGAGCTCAGGGATAATACTGAAAACAGAGGAGCCAGAGGTGTAATTGGAGAAACTTTCAAATCTGTAGTAGTGAGAATGTGGACAGAGCAGGAGAAATTGCCGTCCGCACAGCAGGGGAACAGCTGACGTTACTGAACCCCAATAACACGGCAGCAAGTGTTGACTGTGCAGACGGCACTTCCGAGCGCCAACTGGCGGTGTTGGAGCTCAGGGATTACAGTTCAGGTGGTAGAAACATGAACAGAACAGGAGACCTGGATACTGTTGCCAACCAATTATTTATTCTGGAAGAGGACTGGCAAATTCATGAGAGATCCAGGCCTTGTTCATTTTGAGAAAAGTAAGCCGGTCAACGTTATCGGAGGATAGTCGCATGCGACAGTTTGTTAGTACACCACCTGCGGCACTAAAGACGCGTTCCGATAATACACTAGCAGCAGGGCAAGCTAGCACCTCCAATGCATACTGACTAAGCTCTGGCCATGTATCCAGCTTACAGACCCAAAACTTGAAGGGAGAAGAGCCGTCTGGGAGTACACTAAGAGGGCAAGACATGTAGTCTGTCACCATCTGACGGAAACGTTGCCTCCTGCTGACTGGAGCCGTCTGTGATGGTGTAGACATTTGTGGCGGCGGGGACACAAAACTTTGCCACATTTCGGCCATACTGGTCTTGCCTTGTGCTGAGGCGCTGCTTCTGCTCCCTCTTTGTGCAGAGCTTCCTCCACTGCCTCGACGCACTGAGCTGCTTTGTAAAGCACTAGCAGCACTGCTCTCGGTTGGAATGGAGAACATGATGGAATGCACCAGTGCGTCTTGGTACTCCCGCATTTTACGCTCCCGGTTCAACGGTGTTATGAGGCTTTGTAAGTTGTCCCGGTAGCGAGGATCTAGGAGGGTGGACACCCAATAATCAGCCGTGTTGAGAATGTGGGCGATGCGGCGGTCGTTTCTCAGGCACTGCAGCATGAAATCAACCATGTGCTGCAGACTGCCAACTGGCCAAGAAACGCTGTCCCCTGCTTGAGGCGTGATCTCTGCCTGCTCTGCATCACCCCACCCTCGCTCTAGATACTGACTACTAGAGCATTGTGTACCTCCCTCCTCTGGACAGATGTCTTCCTCATCCATTGACTCCTCCTCATCCTCCTCACAAAGTGTCCCCTGCCTAGGCCTTTGTGAGGAACCACGTTGCGCAGACTGTAGAGAAGCAGATGGCATTTGTGACTCCTCATCCACCACCACTTCCAAAACCTCGTCCCTTAGTGCTTGCAGTGTTTTTTCAAGCAGGCAGATAAGGGGGATAGTCATGCTGACTAGTGCATCATCTGCACTCGCCATCCGCGTGGAATAATCGAAGGCATGCAAAACGTGGCAAATGTCCTTCATAGAGGCCCACTCAGTGGTGGTGAAGTGTGAACGGCGCGCACTGCGACTTGTTTGCGCCTGCTGCAGCTGGTACTCCTTTACTGCTGCCTGCTGCTCACACAACCTCTCCAACATATGTAACGTTGAATTCCACCTGGTGGGTAGGTCACATATGATGCGATGTTCCGGAAGACGTAATCGGCGCTGCAGAGCTGCAATGCGTGATCTTGCATTGCTGGAACGCCGCAAGTGAGCGCACTCTATGCGGACCTTGTGAAGCAGTGCATCAAGATCCAGATAGTCCCTCAAAAAACTCTGCACGACCAAGTTGAGCACATGTGCCAGACATGGGATGTGAGTGAGGTTGCCTAGGCCCAGAGCTGCCACCAGATTTCGGCCATTGTCACACACTACCATGCCTGGCTGGAGATTCGCTGGCACAAACCACACGTCGCTCTGCTGCTTGATGGCATTCCAGAGCTCCTGCGCTATGTGGCTTCGATTCCCCAAAGAAATTAATTTTAATACGGCATGTTGACGTTTGGCCACGGCTGTGCTCATATCGGTCATCATAACAGGTAACCGTTCACGGGTCGATGTGGAGGTAGACCGTGACGGCTCCTGCAGCGCTGATTCAGAGGAACTGGAGCATGAGGAGGAGTCAATGTGTACAGACTGGATTCCTGCAATCCTTGGAGTTGGCAGAACACGTACAGCGCCACTCTCAAGATTTGTACCCGGCTCCACAACATTTACCCAATGGGCAGTGAGGGAAAGGTATCGTCCCTGTCCATGCTTACTGGTCCACGCATCGGTGGTCAGGTGGACCTTGCTACTGACGGCGTTTTGTAGCGCATGTTTAATTTTTCCCTCCACATGATGTTGCAGGGCAGGGACGGCTTGCCTGCTGAAATAAAAGCGGCTGGGCACGTTGTATTGTGGGACTGCCAATGCCATAAAGTTACGGAATGTGTCAGTCTCCACCAGCCTGAATGATAGCATTTCAAGGGCCAGTAGTTTAGCAATGCCAGCATTCAGAGCCTGTGCTCGGGGGTGGTTTGCCGAGTATGGGCGCCTTTTCTCCCATGCCTGTGCTAACGATGGCTGTAGACTGGCCTGGGAGTGTGAGGATGACTGGGAAAGTGGTGCTGTGGGTGGAATTACACTGTGTCTCTGTACAACAGTGCCAGAGATTCTTCCATGGCGATCCTGTGAGGAAGCCGAACCAGCTGTGTGTGAGCTGGAGGAAGAGGCTACAACACGAGCTGAAGAGGTGGTAGGTGGCGCTGTAGGTTGGCCTAGGTCTTCAGTGTGTTTTTGTAACTCCACCACGTGCTTGGTCCGCACATGTTTCCACATATTTGTGGTATTGAGGTTGCTGACACTTTTCCCTCTTTTCACCTTCTGATTACACAGCTTGCATTTGACAAAGCAAATGTCATCTGCAACTGTGTCAAAAAAGGACCAGGCACTGCAAGTCTTGGGAGCGCCCGCTTTGGATTTTGGAAGAGCCATGCTCCTAATGGGTGCCGAAGTGGAGGCTACAGGCAACCAAGTCTGCCCCCTCCCTCTCCCTCCTTTTTGGGCCGTTCGGGGAATCTCTTCCTCAGAGCTGCTCCCACCACCTTCCTGTCCCTCACGCCATGATGGGTCAAGGACCTCATCATCTACACCACCCTCTTCAAACAACTGCTTCTCCTGGGTAGTCTCGACAGCACAGTACGCACCAGTTGAGCCGACAATGAACTCAGCTCACCTCATGCACGTCACTGACAGCGTGGGAGAATTCTCCTGCGCATGCGGTGAGCGTGAGAGACTCGGCTCATCTGGATGCCGTCACAGCCTGACAATGAAGAGCGCAAGCATGCCTGCGCTTCTCAGTGTGTGGGGGATGACAGGCTGGATGGCAGCTTTCTGCTGCGATCCCGCCTGTCATCTCGATGTAGCAGAGCTGGAGCTGTCCTGGGAACCATCGAAAGGTAAGAATGATGTTGCTTTATTATTTTTCTTTTATTGCAGGAGATCGTTGGCTTCAGCTGGAATGGGCGTGATGGTAAGTATGGTTTAATTTAGAACAATAATGAATTGTGTGTTTATTTCAATTAAAGGACTTTTTTCTGGGTGTTGTGTTTTTTTTTAAATAATTTACTAGAAATTCATGGCGGTCATGTCTAATATTGGCGTGACCCCATGAATTTCGGGCTTAGGGCCAGCTGATAATACCAAGCAGGCCCTAACCCCTTTATTACCCAGTGAGCCACCGCACCAGGGCCCTGGAATAGGCGTGATGGTAAGTATGGTTTAATTTAGAACAATAAAGAATTGTGTCTTTATTTCAATTAAAGGACTTTATTCTGGGTGTTTGTGGTTTTTTTAACTTTGACTATGGGGTTAGTAATGGGGGTGTCTTATAGACGCCTCTCCATTACTAACCTGGGCTTGATGTCAGCTGGCATTATAAGCTGACATCAACCCCAACCCTATTACCCCACTGCCACCGCTACAGGGCAGTGGGAAGAGCGAGGCTAAGTGCCAGAATTGGCGCATCCTATGGATGCGCCATTTCTGGGGTGGCTGACGGCTGGTGTTTCTAGCCTGGGAGGGGGCCAATATTCATGGCACCCTTCCTGGGCTATTAATATCAGCCTCCAGCTGTCTGCCTAGCCTTTGCTAGCTATTAAAATAGGGGGGACCCCACGTCATTTTTTGGGGGGGTCCCCCATTTTAATAGCTAGTAAAGGCTAGGTATTCAGCTGGGGGCTGATATTAGTAGCCTGGGAAGCTCCATGGGTATTACCCCCTTCCCAGGCTTCAAATATCTGCCACAGCCATCTGCTTAACCTCCGCTAGAGACTAAATCCTTTATTTTAACACTAAATGACAAGTACAGTAACCAACACTGTCACTGTACTTCATATATATGTGACTGACATGTTTATATCTTTCTAATCTATGTGTGAATCTCTATTCTTTCTGTTGTAAATTGTCGGGTACCGCTGCTGAATTGCCGGTCAGCTTTTTTAAAGAGACGGTGCATGAAAACACTAATATTTTTTTTAATAAATCCTTTACACTAAATGACAAGTACAGTAACCAACACTGTCACTGTACTTCATATATATGTGACTGACATGTTTCTATCTATCTAATCTATGTGTGATGCTCTATTCCTTCTTGTCTAAATTGTCGGGTACCGGTGTATGCCGCTGCTGAATTGCTGGCCGGCTTTTTTAAAGAGAGCGTCTTCTGAGCAGTTTGTCAGCTTTTGGACACCTTTGAAGGTGTTTTCTATGTGTTTCTATGTGTTTTTGTTTGCCTGCCATTGGTTTTAACGGTGTTCGACGGTGTTCTAAGGTGTTCGACGAACAGTTCGACGAACAGTTCCTCGAACATCCCGGTGTTCGACGAACCGAACCCGAACACTACGGGGGTGGCTCAACACTAGAGCAGACCTGTATTCCACCAGATGGAGCCATGGTGTTTTGGACTGTTACTGAAGAGACCCTCTGGAGTGGGAGTCAGAGACTTTATACCCACAGTTTCCATTCAGGACATTCCTCCACAGGATTGGAGAAGTTGGGGGGAGGTGATACTTCACTGTTCAACTAACCAGCATATTTGTCCTAAATTGTGTAATTAGTAAACTGCAGTGGGCTGATGCAATATATACTCAGCAGGCATTTACAAATGAACATACCACAAGAGTGAACGTACAGTCTCATATGAAACAATGACTCAATTGAGGCCTCTGAGAGACTAACAAGAGTAATGGAATGATTGATTTACCTGATTACCAATTTTGTGTCTGGCCTTATGGATGCATAAGATCCAGCTTGCATGTCTTTCTCTGCTTACTATTACTGAATGGAAACAGTGATTCCCGATGCTGAACGCTCTCCAGGAGAGACCCGTGCACCTCAATCTCATGAGCAAGCAAATCTCCAATAAAACACAACAATAAGACTGACATAACCAGTGCTCAGTGCTGGAAAAAGTCTGTATCCCTTAGAGACGTGCTCTCTGCTCTACGTCCATTGGTCCAATAGTCTTTAGTCCGTGGCCAGCTCCTCACACTGATGAAACTGGTGTAACGCCTGTACAAGAGATAGCAGCCACAACAGCCATGGTGGACGACATGCTCACGTTTAGTGGCCAGTGTCAGGCAGCTGCTGCAAAGGCAAATAAAATAATGGGATGCATTAAAAGAAGCATAGATGCTCATGAGGAGAACATAATTTTACCTCTATATAAGTCACTAGTGCAACCACACTTAGAATACTGTGTTCAGTTCTGGTCTCTGGCGTATAAGAAAGACATAGCTGAACTAGAAAGGGTGCAGAGAAGAGCGACAAAGCTTATTAGAGGACTGGGGGGGTCTGCAATACCAAGACAGGTTATTACACTTGGGGTTATTTACTGTGGAAAAACGAAGGCTTAGGGGTGATCTTATTACTATGTACAAGTATATGAGGGGACAGTACAAAGACCTGTCTACTGATCTTTTTACTCTGAGGCCAGAGACGGGGACAAGGGGGCATCTTCTACGTCTGGAGGAAAGAAAGTTTAATCATAATCACAGACGGGGATTCTTTACTGTAAGAGCAGTGAGACTATGGAGCTCTCTGCCGCATGATGTTGTAATGAGTGATTCACTAATAAAATTTAAGAAGGGCCTGGATGCCTTTCTTGAAAAGTATAATATTACAGGTTATATATACTAGATACCTTGATCCAGGAAACTAGTCTGATTGTCGTATGGAGTCGGGAAGGAATTTTTTTCCCCAATGTGGAGCTTAGTGTTTGCCACATGTTTTTTTTTGCCTTCCTCTGGATCAACATGTTAGGCTATGGGTTGAACTAGATGGACTTAGTCTTCCTTCAACCTTAAAAATTATGTTACTATGTTGCTTTGCCTGTGCTGTATCAGGGTTACCCGCTAACCCACAGCTCTACCCCATGAAGCTCCTGGTCGTATCCAGTGCAGCTGACCTCTTTCTGTCTATAGTCCACTTCACCACACAGGGTACAGGCTGCTCTGGCCATATTACTCTGCCACTGGATCCAGTTACAGAATCTTGCTATCTCTGTTCTGCTTCCTTCCAGTCTCACACTCCTCACTATGCGGCCTCATCTGTCACACTCTCTGTATTTGGCGTCACCTCACTACTCATTCCAGTGCTGACTTCTCTAAGCAGGAAGAAACTCTCTTCTTACTTCCAAACACTCCTCCCATCTGTAGGGCCAGCTGACTGTTAAGTCTTCCTTACCCAGTTGTCCAATCTACTACAGCTCTGATGGGAGATATTACATTAAATTCAGCATTAAACATTGCTCAACCATTATACATGTTATAATGACACAAACTGTAAAAGTCTTCTGGGACGGTGTCCGACATCTTCACACACTTTTACTGTATAACCACGAGTCACTTAAATGTCAGGGACATCGATCTGTCTAGTTAGCGGCAGAAGTGATTGTGAATCAATGTCACCTCTCCTGGTGCAGATGAAAGTGACAACAGGAGCCCGGGAGAGGAACAGCGAGACACCCCGAAAGAGGGAATGGTGCAGATAGTGGCCTATTATGACTGCACAAGCCCATGTACATTGGTAGCGTACAAACAAGGGGAACAAATACCTGAACCTGGCAGATCCAAATTCAGACTGGTAGAAGCACTACTCTGACTCTGGTCTGTCCCTACATGATGGTGGAGGTTGGCACCCTAAGATAACGCAATGGCGCCCCCTATCAATGGTGGCTCACCCTGAATGCTCCTAACAACTCCTAGTTTATCTATGCTTGTGTAGCAACTTACTTGGGAAAATAGGTTAAACACTAAAAACTACAACTGACCCTGCTTGCTCCTGTACAGACTAGATACCTTGACTACACAGTCCCCAGCGGTACCTGCGGGTGAAGAGATAGACCTAACCACAGACTAGGAGATGGCAACTATGGCCTAAACTGCCTAAAACGCAGACAAGTTGCTTCACATTCCTCCTAAAGAACAAGAGGGCAGAGCAGAGTGTGAATTATCTAAAAGAAGAGAAGTGTGCTGAACAAAGGAATAATCCCAAAGCAAGTAAAGTAAGAAACAAAATACCAAACAAAGAATACAGCAAGTACTGTTAACAAATATACTGCCTATTTTCAAATGATAAAAAGAAGAAAAGTGCAAAGTATAGCAAATAAACAGCAAAGCGAAAAACCCTAGCTCCAAATATCAACAGAATGTCAGAATATCCAAATGAATCTATCACCAGCAGGAAACGCAGGCTATAAAGCTGCACCCAAAATGTGATAGGCATCCAAATAAAAATACAAATGTGTAAAGCTAAGCAGGCTGCAGCCAGAAAAGCAGAACCCTAACACCCAGTGAAAAGGTGTGTGTCCTGTGGCTCGGCAGAAAGAGAAGCCGACCACAGAACACAAACTGAAGGGATCAAATCCTGGAGCATGACATTGCCACAGACAATTCCTCTCTCTTCCTCCTCCCTGACTTCTCTAGTTTTCCATTTCTGTTGTGTCTTGGTAATTGTGGGTAACATGAGGCGGCCCATTCAGGTTGTACAGGTGGTCTGGCTCTGCCAGGACGGCATCCATACGTGCCGTCACAAGAAGGTTTGCTATATCTCGCAGCACAGTCTCAAGAGAACGGAAACAAACTCCATGTGGACGGCATGAGGGGCCAATATCCTGTAGTGTACAAGGGACAAATACCGCCACACCATGACCAGATCACATATTACCACCACATAGTGACCGAATACTACCATACTGAACATTAATACAAAAACAGAATACTAATATTACCATTACTAATAGTGCAATTATTCACAGGAGCTCTGTGTATAGTATACAGTGTATAGTGTCAGTGTACAGATAACACACTGACTCACTGGTGATGTCTCTAGTTGAAGTCCTTCATCTCCACTTTTCCTCTTCATCCATCGCAGACCGCCATCACTTCTTCTCGCCAGGACTCATCTCTGCATAAAATAACACAGTTATCTAGAGCAGCTTACAGAGCACATTCCCCAATATTTCCCCAACTTCTACACTACACCAGATGAAGAAAAAAAGTGATATAGTGCCGCCCTGCACAGTAACATGAACCCCCCACAGAAAACAGTATCCTCAAAAATAAAATACATTACAGCAGTAATAATATGTTTTAATTAGCCCCTACAGTAATAATGTCCCACATCCTACTCCCATTGTCTTCATCATGCCCCCATTGTCTCCATCCTGTCCCCAATGTCTCTCCATCCTGCCCCCAATGTCTCTCCATTCTGCCCCAATGTCTCTCCATTCTGCCCCAATGTCATTCCATTCTGCCCCAATGTCTCTCCATTCTGCCCCCATTTCTTTCCATTCTGCCAATGTCTCTCCATTCTGCCCACGTCTCCATTCTGCCTCCATGTGTCTATTTTGCCCCATGTCTCCATTCTGCCCCAACGTCTCTCCATTCTGCCCCCAATGTCTCTCCATCCTGCCCCCAATGTCTCTCCATTCTGCCTCAATGTCTTTCCATTCTGCCCCAATGTATCTCCATTCTGCCCCCATTTCTTTCCATTCTGCCAATGTCTCTCCATTCTGCCCACGTCTCCATTCTGCCTCCATGTGTCTATTTTGCCCCTTGTCTCCATTCTGCCCCCCAATGTCTCCATACTGTCCCCATGTCTCCATTCTTCCCCCTATCTCCATTCTGCCCCCCGGTCTCTATTCTGCCCCGTCTCCATTCTGCCCCCCTGTCTCCATTCTTCTGCCCTGTCTCCATTCTGCCCCGTCTCCATTCTGCCCCCCATGTCTCCATTCTGCCCTCAATGTGTTTCCATTCTGCCTCCAATATGACTCCATTCTCCCCCAATGTGACTCCATTCTGCCCACCTGTCTCCATTCTGCCCCCCTTGTCTCCATACTACCCCCTGGTTTCTATTCTGCCCCCAATGTCTCCATTCTGCCCCCGGCTCCATTCTGCCCCCCATGTTTCTATTCTTCCCTCCATGTCTCCATTCTGCCCCCCTGTCTCCATTCTTCCCCCATGTTTCTATTCTGCCACCCTTGTCTCCATCCATACTGCCCTCTGGTTTCTATTCTGCCCCCAATGTCTCCATACTGTCCCCATGTCTCCATTCTGCCCCCTATCTCCATTCTGCCCACCGGTCTCTATTCTGCCCCATCTCCATTCTGCCCTCCTGTCTCCATTCTTCCCCCATGTTTCTATTCTGCCACCCTTGTCTCCATCCATACTGCCCCCTGGTTTCTATTCTGCCCCCAATATCTCCATACTGTCCCCATGTCTCCATTCTGCCCCCTATCTCCATTCTGTCCCCCGGTCTCTATTCTGCCCCATCTCCATTCTGCCCCCTATCTCCATTCTGCCCCCTGTCTCCATTCTGCCCCCTATCTCCATTCTGCCCCCCGGTCTCTATTCTGCCCCGTCTCCATTCTGCCCCCCTGTCTCCATTCTTCCCCCATGTTTCTATTCTGCCACCCTTGTCTCCATCCATACTGCCCTTTGGTTTCTATTCTGCCCCCAATGTCTCCATACTGTCCCCATGTCTCCATTCTGCCCCCTATCTCCATTCTGCCCCCCGGTCTCTATTCTGCCCCTATCTCCATTCTGCCCCCCTGTCTCCATTCTGCCCCCTATCTCCATTCTGCCCCCCGGTCTCTATTCTGCCCCCCTGTCTCCATTCTGTCCCCCTGTCTCCATTCTTCTCCCCTGTCTCTATTCAGCCCCATCTCCATTCTGCCCCCCATGTCTCCATTCTGCCCTCAATGTGTTTCCATTCTGCCTCCAATATGACTCCATTCTCCCCCAATGTGACTCCATTCTGCCCCCCTGTCTCCATTCTGCTCCCCTTGTCTCCATACTATCCCCTGGTTTCTATTCAGCCCCCAATGTCTCCATTCTGTCCCCGTTGTCTCCATTCTGCCCCCATGTTTCTATTCTGCCACCCTTGTCTCCATGCATACTGCCCTCTGGTTTCTATTCTGCCCCCAATGTCTCCATACTGTCCCCATGTCTCCATTCTGCCCCCTATCTCCATTCTGCCCCCCGGTCTCTATTCTGCCCCCTGCCTCGTCTCCATTCTGCCCCCTATCTCCATTCTGCCCCCTGTCTCCATTCTGCTCCCCATCTCCATTCTGCCCCCCGGTCTCTATTTTGCCCCGTCTCCATTCTGCCCCCCTGTCTCCATTCTTCCCCCATGTTTCTATTCTGCCACCCTTGTCTCCATCCATACTGCCCTTTGGTTTCTATTCTGCCCCCAATGTCTCCATACTGTCCCCATGTCTCCATTCTGCCCCCTATCTCCATTCTGCCCCCCCGGTCTCTATTCTGCCCCGTCTCCATTCTGCCCCCCATGTCTCCATTCTACCCTCAATGTGTTTCCATTCTGCCTCCAATATGACTCCATTCTCCCCCAATGTGACTCCATTCTGCCCCCAATGTCTCCCATTCTGCCTCCATGTTTCCCATTCGACCCCCCCATGCCTGCATTCTGCCCTCAGTGTCCCTCACCCTGCCCCCACCCTGTGCGGTTTTGGTGATTTTTTTCCTCTATAGACTTCTATGTGGAGCATAAAAAAACGTCTGTAAGAAACTGCAGATACTTTTTTAAGTGCAGAATCAAAGCTTTTCTGTACTGTAAAAAACAATTAAAAACGCGGTTTCACATCTGCACCAAAATGCATCAAATAAGGGGGAAAAAGCCTAAAATAGTGCACCAAAGATGCAATAACCAGAGGAGATTGTTATTGTGTAGATTGGTGCACAGTATTTATGCTACGTGTGAACACGGCCTTACAGACACAAAAAAGCCAGATGTCATATAGTGAAACTACACAGAGATGAGAAAGTTCTGAGGGTCCGACTGTGAATGAGGGAACAAAAAATAATCCACAGGTCCCAACTAGAGAAGAGCAGGACGCACAGATGATATTGCAGCAGCCCGGGCTAATCTAAAGCCGCGACAGGGCCTCCCGTCCAGCCACCAATTACCACTGACCTGGATGCTGGACCTGAGTCCCATGAGTCGATCCTCTCATCTCTAGTCCCAGCCGTCCTGGATACAGCAGACAGTCCCGGATTTAGGTCTATGCCCTGCAGTCCCGAGTTTCTGCTGAATGTCCCTCACTGCCACCGCCCCTCTGATAACTCTTCCTGCCGGGGGAGAAAGACATGGTAAATGGGCGTAGCTTGGGGTGTGGATAGGGGCGTGGTCAGACTACGCATGCCGCATGGTTTCGCCCTCTTTCTAGTCCTCATAGGTTGGCGGTATGCTTGTACTGAGGAGATCTGGGATATCAGTGATTAGGTCCCATATTGTGCACTGTAAGGTCTGGAAAAGCTCCTTCTATCCGTCTCTGTAGCACCAGAGGAAGAACAGAGGGGAAAAGACAGGATTTTCTACATGTCGCGTTATGTAGATGTTCTGCAGATTTATCACAACCGTCCACAAGAAGAAACTGCCATCACAGAGCCGCCTTTAGCTGTTGGAAAAGTTTAAACTTAGTTTTGAATAGTTGCTATAGGCAACAAGGACTTTCTATTTACGCTGGGTCACATGATGCTGGTGCTGGGTGATGTCATGTGACGGAATGTTGTGGGTGATGATGTCACAGACGGCGTTGTGATGTCACCCTTGGGGTATATAAGGGGGCTCCATCCACCTGGAGCTCATATCTCATTGGCCATATCTTGGTGCTGAGATACCCCCTGGAAACAATGAGGATCGCCATATTGTTTCTGTGCTGTACCCTGTTCTACCCTGTGAATTACCATAGGCTGCCGGTGAGTACCTGTCTATTATTACATATGGAGGACGTTTAGAATCAGCTGCGGCAGGGGAAGGGGATGGGGAGGGGGGTCCTGTAAGAATTTACCTGCGGGAATAAGAGGTTATGGCAGGGAAAGGAGCTTAGGAAGTGACAGTCAGAGGGGATATAAGTGTGGGGTGACCCCTCTGACTCCCACATTCCTGCCTTGTCCTTGTAGTGATTAATGACTTTGGTGTTGTCCCTTATATATCACTTTGCAGTCACCAGTGATCGCTCCGCACTGTGATCCTAAACTACAGTCTCATTTACCTTTTTGCAAACGCCCAGAAGGGGAGGAGTGACATCACACCCATGTGAGCAGATCCCGCCCACTTTTACTGCAGTCGTAATGCGAGCTAGCTGTATTCTGTTTTCATGGAAATGTCAGCAGCTGCTCCCCCTAGTGTTTGCAAGATGAAAACATCAAAACAGTTAAAACATTTTTTTCAGATTTTATACCATTAAAACCTTTTTAAATATATATGTGTATTTATATATAAATACTTTACAATTTTACAATTGTAAAAAAATTGCTGACACTTTCCCTTTAAAAGATCTAAAGACGTTCTGCTTCATGTGCCATTGTGACCAATCACAGCACAGATTATATTTTTTAAACTTTTCTTGAAAAACTGAAGCTGCTCCGTGATTGGAAATCATGTGGAAGGGTTCTCTTTTAGACATTTAGTTAGGTCCAAAGTATCAGTGACATGATGGATAGAACTGTGCAATGATGTCACAGAGGGCTTTGTGATGTCACCCCTGGGTATATTAGAAGCCTCGGCCCATCTGCAGCTTGTATCTCATTGACCATACCTTGGTGCTGAGAGACCTCTGGAGATGATGAGTATCATCCTATCATTTCTGTGCTTTACGTTGCTCTACCCCCCCACATTACAGTACACTGAGGGCGAGTATGTTCTCATCAATATGGAGGTCACAAGGATCAGCTAATGAGAATATCGCCTCTTGCAGGACTTCTCATACTGGACACGTGACCGTCCGTCATATGAAAGTCCAACTGTAAATAATATTCCATGGACCCTGGAGGTGAATCCCAAACTTCTTCCTGATCTTCTCAATGGGATATTTCTGAAAGTTGCTTGATAATGTATCCATCACTGTATAATAACAAGGGCTCTCTGTTTGACTGGATTGGGTATAAATATACAGGACTTTATTATGTTTTTTTTCTTTATTATAGGATGACACACTACTCGTGGATCTGAGGTGAAGCACCTATCAAGCTTCCATCAATCTTCCTCTTTGGCTCTTCCGTGACGCAGTTTTTGTTGCGGTGATGACACTACTGACAATACTAGAGTATTTGGCCTTAAGTCTTGTCCTGAGCAAGTGGGCAATGTCTGAACCTGGTGAAACAATCAGAAAACTCCTGAGAACAAAACCATTCTGAAGGAACAAAGTGCTTGTAAGGAGCCGATTTGCATCCCTCAGATTCAGGAGCAAGACTCCAGGAGAACACCTGTCCTGCCCAATGGCAAATGTTCTACTCCATCCATGGCTCCTGCACCGCAGGATGCGAAAAAGGTTCCTAGTTGCAACTATAAAGTGGCGTTCAGTGATATTGTCTGGGTCAGAACGATCCCTCACAACAATATAGGAAGAAGAGCTCGAAGTTCCACGGAGCATAAAGAGAGGTTACTGATTTTTCAGAGAAGCCAACAACCCAGAATTCCAGAGCCAAGAGCACCAGAACCTAGAACACCAGAACCTACCATGTCAGAACCTAGTATGTCAGAACCTAGAATGCCAGAGCCTGAAATGCCTACAACACCTCCACCCAAAATCAAGAGGAGAAGATGTTTCCTTTGATGTCTTAGAGGCGAGGAAGATTGAGAAGGCAACTGCTTGAACTTTCCCATTGCTCGTGTTTTCATCACAGGTTAGTCCTATACATGCTGTCTGATGGGCACCATCTTACTACATACAATGCAGCATTGCACCTGAAATCGAATGGATATTTTGTCACACACTTGCACTTTAGCACCTTATCATTTGGCGCATATATCTATGAACGCTTTGCTAAGTATCACTGTCTAGTATGTGCTTCTGATGAACCTATTTTAGGAAAACGTGTCGAGGTTTGGCATACTATGTACTTGAGTTTGGCGTACTATGTGCTTGTTGGTAAATTCTATTGCCATCTATAATCTACTAGATATTATAATGTCTCTAGTGGGATGCCCCATGCCGAATTGTTGATAACTGACTATGAGCATTGTCCTCTATTTCTTATCTACTATGGTTACAGGTTGATGTGAAGAGAGCTGTGCCATTGGTAGCGATTTTTCTACTGATTTGTCAGTTATATTTATGTTAGTTTAGCAAATTTCTGCTTGTAGGGTCTAATGTTTTAGCATAGTGTATGTTCTGTGAGCTAAATTGTCATACTTATCCACTAGATAGATTATAAATTGTGATGCTTATGTACTAGATAGATTATTAGTTTAATCTGTGATTTTTTAAATATCTTTTAACATCAGGAGACTCAAGAATCGCATCTTACAGAAGACAAGAAGCCTAAATGCCGAAGGGTGATGACCTGTTGATGGCCCACAGCTGGAGGGTCATTACCTCTTGATGGCACAAAACTGGACAGAAGATAAAAACATTTGATAGCACACAGCCGGAGGGTGATGACCTATTGATGGCCATAGCCAGAGGGTCATTACCTGTTGATGGCACACAGCCGGACAGAGGATCATTACCTGTTGATGGCACACAGCCGGATGGTCATTACCTGTTCATGGCGCACTGCCGGATGGTCATTACCTGTTGATGGCACACAGCTGGAGGGTGATGACCTATTGATGGCCTTAGCCAGAGGGTCATTACCTGTTGATGGCGCACTGCCGGATGGTCATTACCTGTTGATGGCACACAGCCGGAGGGTGATGACCTATTGATGGCTATAGCCAGAGGGTCATTACCTGTTGATGGCACACAGCCGGATGGTCATTACCTGTTGATGGCACACTGCCGGATGGTCATTACCTGTTGATGGCACACAGCCGGAGGGTGATGACCTATTGATGGCCATAGCCAGAGGGTCATTACCTGTTGATGGCGCACTGCCGGATGGTCATTACCTGTTGATGGCACACAGCTGGAGGGTGATGACCAGTTGATGTCGCACTGCCAGATGGTCATTACCTGTTGATGGCACACAGCCGGACAGAGGATCATTACCTGTTGATGGCACACAGCCAGCCAGAGGATAAGATCTTTTGATTGCATACACCGGGTCCCTCCCTGATAACAAGGAACCCTGGGGAATACTGGTCATCTTGATCCCCCACTGACTATATACTTGCTCCACCTCAGCCTACACCATCATGGAGGACACTTCCACCTGTGTCCACTGTAAGGTTGGACTTTCTTTTATAATTACAGCAGATTAATAAACATCATAAAGCTGTAAAACTATCGAGTAATTTATTATAAATTATTATAAAGAAATATAAAGTATAATAGATAGCTATAGAGGGCATATAAGACGACTAACTATAGAAAGCATGGTATCGCCTGATATGTACTGTATATTCTAGATGGCGCTATTACACTAAATACATCACAACCTTCAGGGTGATATTACCGTACAATGCGAGATCACTAATAATGGCCACAGATTATGAGAAAATGACCAGCTCCATAGTCCTGGAGTTATTATAAATGTCTCTAGTGTGAGGCAGGGACTGGACGAGTGTTGGAGGGAGGTATATTCCCCCAGGACGTCCTTTATGTATCCATGCTGCAGAATCTGCCGTATACTTCTGTTCTAGCAGTCAGACATTTCACTCTGCAGATCACAGGCTCAACATTGTGTAAAACTACCACCATATATAAGAGCACTCAGAACAAAAACTAGCGGCATGCCGTGCACTGCCCACGTCATGTGTACGGGATACAGGACCTGCAGGACCTGGTACGGCCATTATAGTTGATAGATTAATGATACCTGTGCAGATGAAGGGAAAAAAAATATGTGCAACAACAGGAGGAGAAAGTCTCAAAATGTAATTTGAAGAGTATAATAGAGAAATGGGAAACTTCTGGAGATGCAGATAAGTGGTACCAGGGCGAAACGTAAGTGTAGCCAGACAAGGGAAAAGTGCAAATGATCCAGCGTAAAGGTTTGTTTAGTAGAAAAAATATTAAAACTTAGCTTTTATTAGCCATATAAAACACTGCTCCACAAAGAATACAGCAAATGTGCAACTATCATAGCTTACAGACCTACGCGTTTCAACAAATCATGTCTTAATTATGGCCCTACTACTAGAATGACAAAAAGGCATATATATATATATATATCCACGTGCCTGTATGACCTCCCTACAACGCCTTGGCATGCTCTTGATGAGGTTGCGGATGGTCTCCTGTGGGATCTCCTCCCAGACCTGGACTAAAGCATCCGCCAACTCCTGGACAGTCTGTGATGCAACGTGACGTTGGCGGATGGAGCGAGACATGATGTCCCAGATGTGCTCAATCAGATTCAGGTCTCGGGAACGGGCGGGCCAGTCCATAGCTTCAATGCCTTCATCTTGCAGGAACTGCTGACACACTCCAGCCACATGAGGTCTGGCATTGTCCTGCATTAGGAGGAACCCAGGGCCAACCGCACCAGCATATGGTCTCACAAGGGGTCTGAGGATCTCATCTCGGTACCTAATGGAAGTCAGGCTACCTCTGGCGAGCACATGGAGGGCTGTGCGGCCCTCCAAAGAAATGCCACCCCACACCATTACTCACCCACTGCCAAACCGGTCATGCTGAAGGATGTCGCTCTCCACGGCGTCTCCAGACTCTGTCACGTCTGTCACATGTGCTCAGTGTGAACCTGCTTTCATCTGTGAAGAGCACAGTGCGCGAGTGGCGACTTTGACAATCCTGGTGTTCTGTGGCAAATGCCAAGCGTCCTGCATGGTGTTGGGCTGTGAGCACAACCCCTATCTGCGGACGTCGGGCCCTCATACCACCCTCATGGAGTCGGTATCTAACCGTTTGTGCAGACACATGCACATTTGTGGCCTGCTGGAGGTCATTTTGCAGGGCTCTGGCAGTGCTCCTCCTGTTCCTCCTTGCACAAAGGCGAAGGTAGCGGTCCTGCTGCTGGGTTGTTGCCCTCCTACGGCCCCCTCCACATCTCCTGGTGTACTGGCCTGTCTCCTGGTAGCGCCTCCAGCCTCTGGACACAGCCAACCTCCTTGCCACAGCTCGCATTGATGTGCCATCCTGGATGAGCTGCACTATCTGAGCAACTTCTGTGGGTTGTAGAGTCTGTATCATGCTACCACGAGTGTGAAAGCGCAACTGTAGCACCCTGAGGATTCGGCTGCTACAGGGGTATTACGCCTCAAGCCAGAGGTGTGGTATTCCACTCCCGGGTAAGGATGGAGTGTGGAACTGAGCTCAGTAGGCTGCATGCACTACATACATCCCATTTCCGGGGGACAGACCAATGGTACTCCCACTAGAGAAATGTGCAGGTACGACAGTGTCTGTCCCTGGCTGGAGTGGGAGGGGGGTGGAACATCCCAGTAGTGTAGGGGCAGATGGGGGGAGCAGTCTGGGTAATGCTAGGAGCTCATTGGCTGCTGGTCACCTGAGCTCACACATAGAGGGAGTATATAAGGTGGGAACCATCTTAGAACAGGGTCTTTTGTAGAGGTTTAATTAATTAATTGCCAATAATTTCCATCTATCGTCTATTCCATTTGCACATCAGCATGTGAAATTGATTGTCAATCAGTGTTGCTTCCTAAGTGGACAGTTTGATTTCACAGAAGTTTGATTTACTTGGAGTTATATTCTGTTGTTTTAAGTGTTCCCTTTATTTTTGGAGCAGTGTATATAGATACATACAGTGAGTACGGAAAGTATTCAGACTCCTTTAAATTTTTCACTCTTTGTTTCATTGCAGCCATTTGATAAATTCTAAAAAGTTCATTTTTTTCTCATTAAAGTACACTCTGCACCCCATCTTGACTGAAAAAAACAGCAATGTAGAATTTTTTTGCAAATTTATTAAAAAAGAAAAACTGAAATATCACATGGTCATAAGTATTCAGATCCTTTGCTCAGACACTCATATTTAAGTCACATGCTGTCCATTTCCTTGTGATCCTCCTTGAGATGGTTCTACTCCTTCAATGGAGTCCAAATGTGTTTAATTAAACTGATAGGACTTGATTTGGAAAGGCACACACCTGTCTATATATGACCCCACAGCTCACAGTGCATGTCAGACCTAATGAGAATCATGAGCTCAAAGGAACTGCCCAAGGAGCTCAGAGACAGAATTGTGGCAAGGCACACATCTAGCCAAGGTTATAAAAGAATTTCTACATTACTCAAGGTTCATAAGAGCACAGTGGCCCCCATAATCCTTAAATGGAAGAAGTTTGGGACCACCAGAAGTCTTACTAGACCTGGCCTTCCAGCCAAACTGAGCAATCGTGGGAGAAGAGCCTTGGTGAGAGAGGTAAAGAAGAACCCCAAGATCACTGTGGCTGAGCTCCAGAGATGCAGTAGGGAGATGGGAGAAAGTTCCACAAAGTCAACTGCAGCCCTCCACCAGTTGGGCTTTTATGGCAGAGTGGCCAGACGGAAGCCTCTCCTCAGTGCAAGACATATGAAAGCCCGCATAGAGTTTGCTCAAAAACACATGAAGGACTCCCAGACTATGAGAAATAAGATTCTCTGGTCTGATGAGACAAAGATAGAACTTTTGGTGATAATTCTAAGTGGTGTGTGTGGAGAAAACCAGGCACTGCTCATCACCTGCCTAATACAATCCCAACAGTGAAACATGGTGGTGGAAGTTGTTAGAATCCTCCTGTTAGTTTTTTCTATTTTGTGGTCACGTGACCTTCTGCCTATTTATTCCAGCTCCGCCCTTCAGACTTTGCTGGACTTCAGTGTTACTTTGACTCTTAATCTAGCCAGGTGCTTTGTACCTTCTGTATCTCTCTATTTTGTTTGGTCCTTGGACCACTAAGTACTTTTGTCTGTTTGCCTTCTTCTGCTACTACTTCTGCCAGGAGGTGTCCAATTTTGTCCCAGTCCTTAGTTCTTTTAGGGACCCCTCCCTTTAATCTATAGGTCTGCGTTCAGACTAGCCGCGGACGAAGGTGGGTCTGTTCAGAAGGAACAGGTTGCCCGCGCCATCGTAGAGAATCAGCTTAGTCCTATCGTATGGACAGATTTCCTCTCTTTCCTTAGTTCTTGTAGCAGATCATAACAGCAGTATCATGTTATGGGTGTGTTTTTCAGCTGCAGGGACAGGACGACTGGATATCCTGGATGAAAACCTCTTCCAGAGTGCTCTGCACCTCAGACTTGGCCAAAGGTTCACCTTCCAACAAGACAATGACCCTAAGCACACAGATAAAATAACAAAGGAGTGGCTGCAGAACAACTATGTGACCATTCTTGACTGGCCCAGCCAGAGCCCTGACCTAAACCCAATTGAGCATCTCTGGAGAGACCTGAAAATGGCTGTCCACCAACGTTTACCATTCATCCTGACGGAACTGGAGAGGATCTGCAAGGAAGAATGGCAGAGGATCCCAAAATGCAGGTGTGAAAAACTTGTTGCATCATTTCCAAGAAGACTCATGGCTGTACTAGCCCAAAAGGGTGCTTCTACTCAATACTGAGCAAAGGGTCTGAATACTTATGCCCGTGTGATATTTCAGTTTTTCTTTTTTATTAACTTTGCAAAAATTTCTACATTTCTGTTTTCTTTCAGACAAGATGGGGTGCAGAGTGGACTTTAATGAGAAAAAAATGAACTTTTTAGAATTTACCAAATGGCTGCAATGAAACAAAGAGTGAAAAATTTAAAGGGGTCTGAATACTTTCCGTACCCAGTGTACATGCATGGAAATAAATGCAGAATTATATTTCTTAATACTGCAGTATCAGATCCTGTCTTGAATTTAACCCCTGTGGTATCCAATGTGAAAATCCACAGGGACTCCCGGTTCAGAAGTTTGCACTTATGATCCCCCCCTCGTGTGGATCTATATACCTTCTCTAGCTCCATATATTTAAAGAATGAGGTGTCACCTTTATGAACTCTCGCAAAATGCCTCGATACTGCTGATGTATTTATGGCTTCCAAATGAATCGCATCAGAAAGATGTCTTCTGATACGGACTTTCAGCGCACCTGTGGTACAACCCACATAGTGGACCTTACACAAGGTGCATTCTATAAGGTATATAACCCCTGATGAATTACAATTGAGGAAATCATGAATTTTATATTCTCTATCATTACTTAAGGACATAAAACTATCTGTTTTAACCGCATGTAGACACGCTTTGCACCGATTGGCTCCACATCTGAAGAAACCTTTTGTGCTGAGCCAATTTGGTTGTACAGTATTAGTCTCACTGGTGTATAAGCTAGGAGAAAGGATGGTTCCCAGAGCGGGCGCTTTCCTGGCTACAAAGCGGATGGCATTAGAAAGTAGGTTTTTTAGTTTCTTGTTCTGATATATAATAGGGTTATACTTTTTAATTCTAGATGTAATTTTATTATACTGAGGACTATAGGTGGTAGAAAACGTTACCCTAGTATCCAATGTGTTAATGTTATTTTTCTGTTTATTTCGGAGTATATCTTTCCGATTTATATTGGAGACAATTCTACTCGCTTTTCTTAAAGACCACTCGGGATAGCACCTATTGGATAGTCTGTTACACATTTTTTCTGATTCCTTCTGAAAAGTGATGTTATCTGAACAATTTCGTATTGTTGGTATTAGCTCACCGTAAGGGATATTTCTCTTAATATGTGGCGGATGACAACATTTAGCTGATAGAATAGAATTTGAGGCTGTAGATTTTCTGTGGGGATTAATTTTGACCAATTCTTTCTCCTTGGTAGCCTCAAGTTCCAGATCCAAAAAAGTAATTTTGGATGAATGGTAGAACTAAGTGAATTTAAGATTAAAATAATTGCAGTTGATGTACTGTACAAATTGTACCACCTCCTCCTGTGTGCCCCCCACACCAGGAGGAGGTCATCAATAAATCTACCGTACCACACAATGTGTCCACTATATGTGTTATCATTATGGTAAATGAAAAGCTCCCCCCACCTACACATCACTATGTTCGCTAGCGAAGGAGAAAATTTACTGCCCATGCCGACTCCTCTTTTCTGTAAAAAAAAAACTTTTATCAAAGCTAAAATAATTACGCTCTAAGAGGAACTGTACTGCTATGACCAGAAATTCTTTTATTTCTATAGTGTACGAACTGTATGTGTCAAGGTGGTAGGTTAAACATGCTAAAGCAATATGGTGTGGAATTGAGGGGGTATAATGCCACCACATCACAGGACAATCATCCAAAGTTTTTTTGCCATTCAAATTTATCAAAAATGGTCACTATGGATTTTGAATCCCTAATGTAACTCGGAGTTTCCTGAACCAGAGGCTGTAGGTAAAAATCCATCCAGGCACTTAATTTTTCAACATGGGAAACAATCCCCACCACTATGGGTCTTAACCCCTTTACAGCCCAGGGCATACTAATACGTACTGTACCTGCGCCCTGGGCTTTAAGAGTCAGGTACGTACTAGTACGCCCTGTTGATTTCGGCCACACACAGGCTGTGCGGGCGCGATCGCCGCCAGGTGTGAGCTGATTTTTGCTATGTGCTGGGAGCAGTCACGCACGGCTCCCGGCACATTAACCCCCGCAATGCTGCGATCGAAGTCGATCACAGCATTGCGGAGGTAAGTACTGCATACTCACCTCTTCCCCGCCGTCGCGCGCTGTCTGAGGCTGGGTTCCGTGGTTGTCATGGTAACCCAGATGTCGTCATGACAACATCCGGGTCACCAGACAGCAGAAAGATACTTTGATCATGCACAGTGCATGACCAAAGTATCTTCTGCATCTACAGCGCTGACAGCCTGTATAGCACAGGGATGGTGCTCCATCCCTATGTTATACAGGCGATCAGAGTATAAAAAGTGAAAGTCCCTTAGTGAGACAAAGTATAAAGGTAAAAAAAAGTGGTAAAAAAATGTAAAAAAAAAGTAATCCACCAAAAATAAAAATATAATGTACCCATCAATAAATATTATAATGAAAAAAAACAAACAAAACAATAAAAGTACACATATTTGATATCGCCACGTCCGAAACGACCTGACCTATAAAACTGTCTCACAAATTAACTCCTTTAGTGAACACGGTAAAAAATTAAAATAAAAAATAAAGCAAAAAATGATGCTTTATCATCATACCGCCAAACAAAAAATGGAATTAAACGCGATCAAAAAGATGAATATAAATAAAAATGGTACCACTGAAAACATCATCTTGTTCCACAAAAAAAGAGCCGCCATACAGCTCCATCATCCGAAAAATAAAAAAGTTATAGCTCTCAGAATAGTGATGCAAAAAAATAATTTTTTCTAGAAAATAGCTTTTATTGTGTAGAAGCGACAAAACATAAAAAAAGATATAAATGTGGTACCACTGTAAACGTACAGACTCAAAGAATAAAGCTACCTCATCAATTTTACCACACGCGGAACAGCATAAAAAAATAAAAAAAAACAATTCCTGAATTGTTGGTTTTTGCTTATTCTGCCTCCCAAAAATCGGAATAGAAAGCAATCAAAAAATGTCACGTGCCTGAAAATGGTGCCAATAAAAACGTCAACTCATCCCGCAAAAAACAAGTTGTCAAATGACTCTGTCGGCCAAAATATGGAAAAATTATAGCTCTCAAAGTATGGCAATGCAAAAACTAGATTTTGCAAAAAAATGCGTCTTTTAGTGTGAGACAGCTTTAGTGTGAGACAGTGTTATCGGAGAAATTTCACCACAATCATGAAGTACAATATGTCACGAAAAAACAATCTCAGAATCAGGGGGATCCGTTGAAGCGTTCCAGAGTAATTACCTCATAAAGTGACAGTGGTCAGAATTGTAAAAATTGGCCTGGTCATTAATGTGCAAACCACCTTGGGTAGTAAAGGGGTTAAAGGTGGTGGAAAAATATTTTTATGTATTTTTGGAGGCGAATGGTAAACTGGAACAATTGGGTGATCTACGTATAAATATTCCATTAATTTTTTTTTTTTAGGGCCCCTCAGTGCAAACCTTCGTTTAATAGATTATACATAGCAGCATTAAACTCAACAGTAGGATCTCTAGCTAACTCCAAATAAACATCCCTATTTTCTAAATCCATCAAATTCAATTTTTTATACAATCCTGCATTCAGTACTATAGTGCCACCTTTATCCGCTGAGCGGACTAGTATGTCTGAATTATCCTTTAATTTTTTCAGAGAGTCTTTTTCTCTATATGTCAGATTAGAGTCCAAATGATTAGTAGAAGATAATTCATTCTTTAATTCCACTAGTTCTTTTTCAATTAAGTCCTGGAACTGATCCAGAACCAATGGTCTGGACTGAAGTGGGTAAAAGAAAGGATTACCAGCCCGAAAGTCGTCATTTAAATTTACATTTGGAATTAAAGATTCCGTCTCGAATTGTTTCATTTGTAATAAAGACTGTTGTTCTGTGAATAATAACATGGAATCCTGGCTTGTCCTAGGAGAAACTTCTTCTGAAGCTGTATTCTGTGGATTTTTCATGTCCATAAAATGACATCGGATGGTGAGGTTACGTGCTAGTTTGTTAACATCCAGAATTGTTCTGAAAATGTCGAATTCGTTAGAAGGTGAAAAGCTCAGGCCTTTAGCCAGGAGAGAAATTTGACTCTCAGATAAGATGTAGCTAGAGAGATTCCAAACAGGTGACTATAATAATGGCAGTCTTTGCTCTGTGTCGGGTACTTGTTTGCATTTGCGTTTACGTCCCGACCTTGTGTGACCCGCCACTAGCTGTTTCAGTAGAGGCTAGCCCTCCATGGGAAAGGGTGTACTCGGACGGCGGGCCCAGTTGGTAGAATGGGGATGCAGTAGCGGCCTCGGCCCGGTCCGTGCCCAGGGCGCACACATTAAAAATAGGGGCTAGTTGATGAGTGGCATTTATGAGTGGATAAACGACTACACCACCTGTGGTGTCTGGTGATGCGCCACCAGCGCTGCTGCAGTCCTCTGAGGCGGGATGTTGTGGCAGCCGATGGTAGTACTACTCCCCACAGGCGGAGAAGGGCCTCAGGGCAGAGGAAACAGGAGAATGCAGTAGTGCGGTGTCGTGTCCCGCTGCAATATTGGACCGGAGGCAATGGATGTAGTCTTCCAAGCTTTATTCACGTTGTTAGAGGTCAGCTGCAAGGCTTCTCCTTGCTCCTCACGGGGTGCTGCGGCCACCAGAGAAGGGGGTTCGGCACACCCCAGTAGTTCAGGTGTGTCTATCAGGACCCCCAGCACCAGTGTGTTCCTAGAAATCTCCCCCTTGTGCCTCTCCTGTCCATGTGCAGTGCGTGTTGCAAGGCTGGGTCTCCCTCTGTCTATACACAGAGCAAGGGCACAGGTGGCGACTCCACTCCGTCCGTTACCCGGTGGGAACCAGTTAGCCTTCGGGCTTTTCCGACTGAGACGTGAAGTAACAAAGTCAGATATCGGGGGCCGGTACCCCTCTTGCAGCAGGAGTCCCTCTAACTAGGCCAGAATGGAGAGTACAGGTGGCGTATGCCGCTCCGTCCGTATTCCCTGGGATACTTTTGCCTGCGGAGCTCTCCTCCTCAGCTCCCCTCCAGGCCTTCTTAAGCAGGGACCTTGACCGGGTAGAGACCTCCGTTAACTCTATCCTGCTCCTCGTCTCAAGGCCAGAGCACGAGGACCGTGCATCTCCAGCACGCTGCAGGCTCCTACACAAGGCCACTGCCAGCTGTGAAGACCACAATCAAACAACCTTGAACTTAAGATGGCTGGCTATTAAATATGTACTCTATCTACAAGTGTAAACTAAAAGTGCGTCCTCCACCCTCACCCACTACATGGTTCCCCCTATCTTTGGTTCCCTCATCTCCATTATCCTGCTAGGGCAGCACACTAGTGCATACTAGCCCCCCATAGGACAGGAGTGTGTAGTGTTGAGTGATGAGGTGGGGTCCTGACAGGTACTCCATCCTTACCTGGGAGAGGAGATACAACACCTCTTTCACAAGATGCAGTACCCCCCTGTGGCGACCGAACCTTCAGGGGCGCCACATTCCCCCCTGGTGAAACACCGCATGTCCGAGGGCTGCAAAGAGAGCAAAACATGGTACAGACTTTTTATATGCTTTTTCACAACAATCAACAATCTTCCCATTATGGGAGGCTCTGATTCTTAAACGTTGCAGATAAATAGTACAAAAGTATAAAAACATCAAAGAGACATTATGCATGTAGACAGCTTGGTAGGAAAATAGAAAAAGAGGCAGTTCAGCAGCAAGAGGGACCTGTCCCAAACCCTCAACGTAGGCCCTTGGGTGGTTGCAGGGCATGGAGATCCTGTGTTGGACCTCCAGTAGAGCCACTCCAGACAGGTTTTGCTTCTGAGGTCTGAGGTAGAAGTAGAAGTGGGTTTTGTATAAAACCAATAGTGACTACCTAAATAGATGCATAACTATATACAATAGAGTCTGTCTACAGCCAGTCCGCAGGGACAAATGTCTCTCTAAACCAGGGGGAAAACATGGTAATAAACATAAACAATCAACAAGTCAACTCAAAGGTACAGCCTCCGGGGCCACTTAGGCCAGGTACCTCCATCTAGGGAAAGGCTCGTTCTTGCTCACGGAGCCAGACCGGTCCCCTACCGGCAGGTGCGCAGGGGCCTCACCCTGGAATACTCTATGCACATCCAGGGCGTACCACCCACGCTCCCCATGGTGGCGGGTGTACGACACCAAGTCACCCGGGTAGAGATTCCAGCCAGGGTCATCCCTCCTCAGTTGTGGCTCGAAGTCTCTGCGGTTCACAAATACGTCCTGAGCAAACTGGGGACTCCTGATGAAGCCCCACCCCGCCTCCTGGTGGAAGCGGACTTTCAGCCCTTCCTCCCGGGGGCTTGGATGCGCTGCCTCCTCCTGGCAGGCCTTGGCGGCCTTAGCGCACACCTCCAGGCGCTCGCAGCGTACCCGCCTCTCCCGCCGCTCCTTGTCCAGCTGGAGGAGCTCCTTGTGGCAGAAGTCCTTACGCCTCCGCACTTCCGCCCGGGTCTCCTGGAGGAAGCCCATTAGGTCCCCCCCTGGTTGTCCCAGACCATCTCCTCCGCCGCCGGGCAGGTAACCAGAGGCGCTGGCAGCGGCGACAGCAGGGGTTGCTGCAGGTCCTTCGGTGACGCGGACAATTCCGGGTTGCGGCAGGTAGTGTCCCCACTAAGCACAGGCTCTTCTAGGCCGGGAGTCGGGAGGCAATGCAGGCCTCCGGCGGAGAACGACACGTGGGCCTCCAGCTCCGGAGCGAAGATCTGCTCCCAAACAACGGCGCCCGGGGACAGGGGTGCCGCCATTAGATCTACTAGGGCCTCTGTGCGTCTCTCACCCGGGACAGGGGTTTGTATCTTACCCAGTCCTGGGCTGCACGCGGCCTCTGATGTTTCTTCCTCCTGGGTTGCTGCTCCGCTTTCTTGGCTTGCAGCACCTTGGCGGAGGGGCCGGATCTTCTGCGGCACCTCCTCTCTCCATGTCTCCATGCTGCGGACACCATACGCTGGGCCTCCACAACCCTCCGGGTCAGGTCCTGTGACTCCGCTAGGAGGAATTCGGCCTCCTCCGGGGTCAGGTGAATCCCCCGTATTCCGAGCGAGGCAGCAGTTGGTGGGGCTGCTTTGGAGCATCTCTCCTGCGCTGCTTCCATCCTCACTACTGGGTGTGGAGTCTCTAGGATTGTTGTGGCCACACCTTGTTGTTGCTTACTCCTCCTTCTCTTGGGGCGGCTCCAGGGTGGCTGGCTTGGAACGTCCCATCCGTCTTGACGGACACTACCTCGCGGAAAGTCTCTAATGCAAGGGCCGGTCCTAGCTGTTGGCGCCATGGGGGAAGCCAGACCCACGATGGGAGGTGCTGGGTGGTTGTCCTTTTTGCACACAATTGCGTCCGTTCTTCTTGGGCGGGCGCCATCTTGGGTGTTAAGGACAGTCTGTTGTAAAGGCACGCAGTACCTGCAGGCAATGGGAATCACTTCTTCCGTTGCTGCGGGCACGCAATCCTGCCGACTACGCCAGTGATGTTTGACGAACCACTAGCTGTTTCAGTAGAGGCTAGCCCTCCCTGGGAAAGGGGTGTACTCGGACGGCGGGCCCAGTTGGTAGAATGGGGATGCAGTAACGGCCTCGGCCCGGTCCGTGCCCAGGGCGCACACATTAAAAATAGGGGCTAGTTGATGAGTGTCAATTATGAGTGGATAAACGACAACGCCACCTGTGGTGTCTGGTGATGCGCCACCAGCACTGCTGCAGTCCTCTGAGGCGGGATGTTGTGGCAGCCGACTGTAGTACTACTCCCCACAGGCGGAGCAGGGCCTCAGGGTAGAGGAAACAGGAGGATGAGGGGAGTCGTAGTAGGTGCAGTTGTGCCGTGTGGTGTCCCGCTGCAATAATGGACCGGAGGCAATGGATGTAGTCTTCCAAGCTTTACTCACATTGTTAGAGGTCAGCTGCAAGGCTTCCCCTTGCTCCTCACGGCGTGCTGCGGCCACCAGAGAAGGGGGTGCGGCACACCCCGGTAGTTCAGGTGCATCTGTCAGGACCCCCAGCACCAGTGTGTTCCTAGAAATCTCCCCCTTGGGCCTCTCCTGTCCATGTGCGGTGCGTGTTGCAAGGCTGGGTCTCCCTCTGGCTATACACAGAACAAGGGCACGGGTGGCGACTCCGCTCCGTCTGTTACCCAGTGGGAACCACTTAGCCTTCAGGCTTTTCCGACTGAGACGTGAAGTAACAAAGTCAGATATCGGGGGCCGGTACCCCTCTTGCAGCAGGAGTCCCTCTGACTAGGCCAGAAAGGAGAGTACAGGTGGCGTATGCTGATCCGTCCGTATTCCCTGGGATTCTTTTGCCTGCGGAGCTTTCCTCCTCAGCTCCCCTCCAGGCCTTCTTAAGCAGGGACCTTAACCGGGTAGAGACCTCCGTTAACTCTATCCTGCTCCTCGTCTCAAGGCCAGAGCACGAGGACTGTGCATCTCCAGCATGCTGCAGGTTCCTACACAAGGCCACAGCCAGCTGTGAAGACCACAATCAAACAACCTTGAACTTAAGATGGCTGGCTATTAAATATGTATCTACAAGTGTAACCTAAAAGTGCATCCTCCACCCTCATCCTCTACATGGTTCCCCCTATCTTTGGTTCCCCCATCTCCATTATCCTGCTGGGGCAGGACTCTAGTGCATACTAGCCCCCCATAGGACAGGAGTGTGTAGTGTTGAGTGATGAGGTCCTGACAGGTGCTCCATCCTAACCTGGGAGAGGAGATACCACACCTCTTTCACAAGATGCAGTACCCCCCTGTGGCGACCGAACCCTCAGGGGCGCCACACCCTCTTCCTCAGTTTTTTGTAATCGCTCCACCAGCACTAGATAATTTATTTTTGACAAAATACAATTGTTGCATTTCTCCCATTGAACTCATAGATGAATCTGAGTAATCATCAGAGGTGGCAGCAAAAGAATTATCCGTAATATCATCATGGTCCTTAAAACTCCCTCTTCCAGATCTCTGAAAACGTTTGTAGGAGCGTTTTTTTAAGATGGATGGTAATTGTTTATTCCAACTATAAATCTTGTTCTGCGCATAGTTCTCACTGTCCCTTTTGAACTTGGATCTTTTTATATCCATAATGGTGTTCTCCAACTTGGCCAAATTAGATTTCAGTTTGTCATTACAAATATTAAATTCTTTTAGTTGCACATATTTCCCCAAAGACGACTGTATATTTTTAATATCCAATTTAATTTAAGTCAGTTCCAGTTCCTCATGTTTGATTATGAGGTGCATAAGATTCAGTGAATATTGACTAAGAATCGCATTCTGATCTTCTTGAAAACCGTCATTGTATATAGTGGCGACTTTTTTTTAAACGCAGACCTCTAGGGATCATTTCCTTTTTTATATATGTGTCCAAGGTTGTGAGATCCCACCAAACTTTAAGTTCTCTGGTCATTTTGTTTTCCATCTGGAACATGAGATCTTTAAATTCATCCGGTTCTGTTGTCACCACTGACGGTTTATTATCAAAAATAGATGCTAGTTTGTTCAGTCTAGCCGAACAATCCTCTGTGTCACTGAAATTCATTATGTCAAATTGAGGGGATGTGAAAATCCACAGGGACTCTGGGTTCAGAAGTGTGCACTTGCAGTCAGACAAGCCAATGGCCTGGTAACAGGGGCCAAGCAGAGCCGGGTATGTGGTAATACAAGTGGGCAGTGGAATGAGTCGAGGTTTTGGTAATCATGGTGTAACAGATCGGGCAGACTGACTGGGCAGGAGAGAATTTCATGTTTTCTTGATTATAGCATCATGCGGAAAATTCCTGCTCCTTAATATTAAAAGGGGTTGTCCGGGACTTTTTTTTTTTTTTTACCATGGACCTAAGAACTAACAGGCAAGTATTTGCTAACTATGTGCCTGTTGTGCCAGGCGCCGATATCTGCTGGTTCAGAGTGGTCACGGAGCGCTCCTGACAGTGATTTTTCAGCTCCCGCTCTGATCTGTTGATGGGGTGTGACTGCCGGTGTCATGCTGATTGACAGCTGGCTCCCTGCTGCCGAACTGCAGGGAGCCGTCTGTCAATCAGCATAAAGTTGGCAGTCACGCCTCTTTGACAGAGCAGTCGGGAAGAGGAAGAGCTGTTCTGTTGACGTGAAGCAGCAGAATCGCTGTTAGGAGCGGTCCAGGAGCAATCTTAGCCACCACAGGGTAGAACAAGCACGTAATAAGCAATTACCTGCCTGATAGTTCTTAGGCCCATTGCATTTTTCTATCTCACCCTGTAGGAGTCACCTTCTCCTCAACCAAAAAGAGAAGGTGCATATCCACCGACATTGTGATACGCCAGCTTCCAGATCCAATTGCAGATAAAATTATGATTTTATTGTTAATCCATTAAAAAGATATACACATTGCAAAAATAAAATAAATAAAGGTGGAGACCTCTGTGAAACCTACACGTTTCGAACGCCAAACGTTCTTCGTCCTGCTATAGAAATACATGTAGGGAGTTACAATTTACATGCTCGACCGCGCCATCATATGGGCGTGTTGATCGTTCCTCACGCCCAATTTTCTAAGTAAAGAAATGATAGGGTATGGGAATAACAGAATAAAAACAAGTGATCTAATCTTGAAAAGTAGGCAGTGTGTATAAAAAATACACAAAGATGATACAAACAATATGATATATACATTAACATAAAATCAAAAAGATAATAAAAGAAAAGTGCTAAACCTGTGTCAGAGAAATAGCTCAGAGCTTAGCGCAAGGAAGCACTCCTTAGAAGAACTCCTTAGGAAAACAGATACAACTACAGCAAGCTGTACCTTCCAGGACTGACCAATGACCAAAATCCAAGCTCTGATTTAATAAGATCACGGTTATACCCACATACCTTCTATTGGTGAGCTCATATGAGGACTTGTCATAGGTGTGCTAGATCTTTTAGAAGTTTATGAGATCCCCAACTTTCAGGATATCTTCGCCCATGGAGGTCTCGGGCGGGAAATATCATGGTCATGTTTTCTATCATGATTTTACCTTTCTATAGAGATGAAACATGGCATGGATAGCATTATCCATCTAAACGATATTAAGTTGGGGGTGTTCGGCTGGCCTTACAATGATGTGAGTGAATGCGTTATGATCGTCCCTTTGCTACGATGTCGAAAATACATCTCCCATGAATATTGGATCGATGCAAACCCCAATATTCATCACTGACCACAGTCTTCAGAGTGTCTGAGACAAGAGGAAGCCCTTGCTTCAGAAATGTACTTATCCGCCTCTGAGTATGCAAATTCTAGACTTGTTGGCTGTGTAACATACCTGGCGGCGTCCTTGCATGGTGGTCCATCTCCCACTGTGCAAGAGGGCGCACTTGATCTCCTGTCCAGAATGTCTCTCTGGCTTCCCTCCATGCTGTCTGTTTGTGTCTGTTTCTGCTGCTTAAGGGCGGCGCCCGATCACTTCCTGCCTTTTGTACCTGCTGTGGGTCACACCCCTTGTGCGTCCTCAGCCTATTGCTGTCTGTCACTTGGTATATAGCTCAGCAGCTCCCTTCTATCCCTGCCTGAGCATAGTGTTTCCTTCAGTGTGTGCTTGCACTCTGAAGGTGCCAGGTCCCGTCTCTTGTCTCCTGCTTTTTGTATCAGTTCCCATGTCTGAACTGAGTCCTGTATCTTGTCTGACCTGTCTGAACACGCTCCTAGCCTGTTCCTCTCGCCTTCTAGTGGCCGATTTCCTAGACCCGCTCCTGTGTCTGGTCTGTCCTGTCTGAACACGCTCCTTGCCTGTTCGTTCCGCCTCTCTGGGGGCCGTATTCCCAGACCCGCTCCTGTATCCCTCTGCAGTGTCGGTCTCCTCCGTACACTCAGTTCCAGTCTGAACTCTCTCCTGTCCTTTACCTGTTTTGCCTCTATGTCCGTTCCCTTCCTTTTTCTGCAGAGTCTGAACTCGTACCTAACTCCTGCTTGTTGTCTCTGCAAGTACTGTGTGAGTATCTGGCTCTGTCTTTCCCTTCCTGTCTGTTCCGTGTGAACAGAGCCCTGTCCTCCCTGCTCAGCCTTGTCTGCACTCTAGCTGTGCTAGCCTGTAACCCTCTGCCTGTATTGTTCCTGAGTCCCGGTGTGTACTGGGTCCTATCCCGCCTGTGTTCCTACCTGCTAGTGCCTCCCTGTCTGCACTCTAGCTGTGCTTGCCTTTACCCCCCTGCCTGCATACCCGCCTGCCTGCATACCAGTCGTGCCTGCCTATACCCACCAGTCTGTGTGCCAGCCTACCAGCCTGTTCCTGTATTCCCCTGTGTGGGTCAACAGCCGTGTCCGGGGTCTGTCCTGGAGTAGCACCTGGTCCCTCTGCTCGGTTCCTCCTTGGTGCACTGGCGTCGTATGCCGTCGTGCGACCCTGGTCGGATCGGGTGAATACCTAGTCACGCCCCTCCAGGCATTCACTCTCCGGCACGGTCCAGTGGAATCACTACAATCACACGCACACGCCGCTCAGCCCGGGCGTGTGCATAACAGCATGCTCAGGCCATGGTTCCCGTTGAGCCCCACGGCCTTCGCTCTTTGAGAAGTTTTTCCAGCGAATACATGCATTAAAATAAAATAAATAAATTTTTTTCCCCCTTTAGCTGAGTTCCAGGCGAATTACGCACCCGTCCAGATGGATCTATCAGCCCTCGTTCCTGCGGATCCGCCACGTTACTATGGGGATCCAAGACAGTGTCGTGCATTTGTGGAGCAATGCATGCTACACTTTAAGGCCTACCCTCTCTATTTTCCTTCCGATTGGGCTAAAGTGGCCTTTATGATTGACTACCTAGCGGGTGATGCCTTGAAATGGGTCACCCCCCTATGGGAAGCATGGGATCCTGTCATCCTTGACCTGCAGGCCTTCCTGGTGGCCTTTCGTATGGTCTTCGAGGACCCTAACTCTGAAGCCCCTGCTGAAGCTTCACTTCCCAATATCCCGGAGCAGCCCCGACGGGTAATGTGTGTGGGTAGCGCAATAGTCCTCCAGCCCAATGAGACTACTGCCCACCCAGAATCCTCACAGGGTGACTACGCTTTCCGGAATACTTCTCTCAACCTCAAGAGGCAGTCCAGACGTGCCAGACTTAGAGGCAAGCCGTCACGCCAGGGTCTGTCCTCCCTGAGACCTCCTGACCCCAACCTTGAAGTCCCTACTGAAGCTTCATCTCCCTGTATCCCGGAGAAACCCCAATGGGTAATGTGCGTGGGTAGTGCACCAGTTCTCCTGGCCGAAGAGACTTCTGCCCATCCAGACTCCACACAGGAGAACTTCCTGCACCCGGCATCAGATGCTTCTTTCTCTTTAACCGGTGTGCATGTCCAAGGATGCTCCAAAGTGGTAGTTACCTCCGAGTCTCTACACCCCTCCGACCAGGCGGAGGATCCCCTGTTGCCTCCTGAACCCTCCGGGATACCACTCGATGACAAATGGAGAGAGACTTCTCTACACCCGGTACTCAATACTTTGTCCGCTTCGTCCTGTGAGCCTGACAATGGGTACCCCAAAGTGGTAGTTACCTCCGAGTCTCTACACCCCTCCGACCAGGCGGAGGACCTCCAGTTGTCTCCTGAACCCTTCGGGGTGCTACCTGGTAGCGAAAGGACAGAGACTCTCCTATACTCTGTACCTGATACCTCGCTCGCTTCGTCCAGTGAGTCCAACTTAGTGTACTCCGAAGCAGAGGTTACTCCTGAGTCTCTACACCCCTCCGACCAGGCGGAGGACCTCCAGTTGTGTTCAGAATCCTTCGGGGTGCCACCTGGTGGTGAATGGACAGAGACTTTTCTATACTCGGTACCCGATACCTCGCCTGCTTCCTCCAGTGAGTCCGACCTAGTGTACTCTGAAGCAGTTGTTTTCTCTGAGCCTCTGCACTCTTCTGACCCGGCGGAGGACCTCCAGTTGTTTCCTGAATCCTCCGGGATACCACCAGATAACAAAGAGACAGTGACTTTTCCTCATTATGTACCTGATAACCCGTCTATTTCTTCCTGTGAGCTTGACAAAATGTACCTCGAAGCAGAGATTACCCTTAAGTCTCTGTTCCCCTCCAACCCAGTGAACGACTGGTCCTCGAATTCCCTGCAGAAGATTCTGGCAGGCCTGAAGAAGAGGGGGCGTAAGGGGGGAGGTACTGTAACATACCTGGCGGCGTCCTTGCATGGTGGTCCATCTCCCACTGTGCAAGAGGGCGCACTTGATCTCCTGTCCAGAATGTCTCTCTGGCTTCCCTCCATGCTGTCTGTTTGTGTCTGTTTCTGCTGCTTAAGGGCGGCGCCCGATCACTTCCTGCCTTTTGTACCTGCTGTGGGTCACACCCCTTGTGCGTCCTCAGCCTATTGCTGTCTGTCACTTGGTATATAGCTCAGCAGCTCCCTTCTATCCCTGCCTGAGCATAGTGTTTCCTTCAGTGTGTGCTTGCACTCTGAAGGTGCCAGGTCCCGTCTCTTGTCTCCTGCTTTTTGTATCAGTTCCCATGTCTGAACTGAGTCCTGTATCTTGTCTGACCTGTCTGAACACGCTCCTAGCCTGTTCCTCTCGCCTTCTAGTGGCCGATTTCCTAGACCCGCTCCTGTGTCTGGTCTGTCCTGTCTGAACACGCTCCTTGCCTGTTCGTTCCGCCTCTCTGGGGGCCGTATTCCCAGACCCGCTCCTGTATCCCTCTGCAGTGTCGGTCTCCTCCGTACACTCAGTTCCAGTCTGAACTCTCTCCTGTCCTTTACCTGTTTTGCCTCTATGTCCGTTCCCTTCCTTTTTCTGCAGAGTCTGAACTCGTACCTAACTCCTGCTTGTTGTCTCTGCAAGTACTGTGTGAGTATCTGGCTCTGTCTTTCCCTTCCTGTCTGTTCCGTGTGAACAGAGCCCTGTCCTCCCTGCTCAGCCTTGTCTGCACTCTAGCTGTGCTAGCCTGTAACCCTCTGCCTGTATTGTTCCTGAGTCCCGGTGTGTACTGGGTCCTATCCCGCCTGTGTTCCTACCTGCTAGTGCCTCCCTGTCTGCACTCTAGCTGTGCTTGCCTTTACCCCCCTGCCTGCATACCCGCCTGCCTGCATACCAGTCGTGCCTGCCTATACCCACCAGTCTGTGTGCCAGCCTACCAGCCTGTTCCTGTATTCCCCTGTGTGGGTCAACAGCCGTGTCCGGGGTCTGTCCTGGAGTAGCACCTGGTCCCTCTGCTCGGTTCCTCCTTGGTGCACTGGCGTCGTATGCCGTCGTGCGACCCTGGTCGGATCGGGTGAATACCTAGTCACGCCCCTCCAGGCATTCACTCTCCGGCACGGTCCAGTGGAATCACTACAATCACACGCACACGCCGCTCAGCCCGGGCGTGTGCATAACAGGCTGGTTCTCATCAGATTCTTTGTTGAATTTACCTGACCACGGCAGGAGGCCCTACGTCAATAGAGGTTGAAGTGTCAGCTCTTTCTCACTTTTCTAGTTATAATCCTATATGTTCAATGTGAGAGTGATATGTCCCCTCTCCAGAGATGTCTTTTTGGATTTTACAATTTTTCTTTACGACAGGGTGCAAAATTACCCTCCCCACCCCCAACCAGGATCAAACTGGGGTGTCTGGGGCCCCAATAGGAATTGATTCTAGGGGCCAACACCACAGCTGTATATGAAAACCTGTTAGCCATTATCCCGATTATAGTGGAGCGTCAGCTGTAAAATACAGGAGGCTCCTGCACCTCTTACTGTGCGATACCATAACTGGGATGTACAATTACGGTAATTTGCAGTAAAGGACTTTTTTGGTGAAAACAAGTTATGACCATAGGATCCACAGGAGAGGTGATAACTCCATAGGATCCACAGGAGAGGTGATATCTTATTGGTCAGTGATTGATTGGTCTGACCATTTGGGACTGTACCGATTGGAAGAATGGGGAATTTTTATCCCTGACTGTGCACTTTTATTCCTATTGTAAAGTGGAGCGGCAGATCGAGTGTGTCATCTTCTTTGCCAGAAAAAGCCAAGTGCAGTGCTCATATAAAATACATATAATACAGACTGTCTTTGATGTGAGCTCAGGAGCAGATGATGGGAGTGTTACAGATTCCCCTTTAAAAAGGACCTTTTGCTGACAGCCTCTTCACATGGAAGCTCTGTGCTTTGCTCCTGCTCTGCATCCTTTCATTTCCACCTATTAGCAGTGAAATATTGATTCCTTCACACCAAAGGCTGGGGGAAAGTACACAGAGAAGCTTAAAGTGCACTCAGACATGACCAGAAGCAAGCATCAGAAGGAGCAGAGTCCAGATAGTGGGCCTTCCAACATGGCGCCTCCTCCCCCACACCAGCCAGAGTGAGAGATGCTGAGGCTGCTGCAGCAAAGCTGGGGAGATTTGCCAGACTGACCTTAGATTCTGACCCTTCAGATGATTTACAACCTGATCAGGTATGCTCACAGAGGAAGAGAGATACAGAGACTGTGCAGGGGAGGCAATGTGGCACCACTCTCACAGCAACAGTTAAACAGAGAAGTGCAGGAAATGCAGAGCACTAACAACACCTATGGAGAAGTCAATGATTCTGGGCAAGAGCCTACACGACAAGATGTTTTCTCTGCTGGAAAATCCTGTAGCTTCTCATTAGAAATTCTCAACAAACACATGGGAGGGCTTAGAGAGGACATTAATCTCATCAGACAAAACATGAAGAAAATAAACAGCCGAGTCAATGAGTTGGAGGAAAGAGTGAGTTCTGTTGCGGACCAAATGCCTACTATACATAAATATCTCAGGAGAGGTCTTCAGAATATCAATGCCCTTCTCAAGAAGGTTAATGACCTAGAGAATAGGCATCGGCGAAATAACATACGTTTAGTCGGGGTTCATGAAAAAGCGGAGGGTCGTAATTCAGTTGATTTTTTTTGAATCCTGGCTGACTACAATGTTCGGCAAAGACACTCTCTCTCAATTTTTTGCAATTGAAAGAGCTCACAGAGTTCCTACACGTCCTTTGCCACCGGGTGCTCCACCAAGACCTGTGCTCATCAAATTACAAAATTTTAAAGAGAGAGACCTTATCCTACGAAAGGCCAGGGACCACTCTTCACTTACCCTTGATGGAAGGAAAATATCTATTTATCCTGACTTTTCAACAGAAGTTCAGAAGAAGAGGGTCAAGTTCTGGGATAGAAAAAGAAGGCTCTGTGAAAAGCAAATTTCCTATTCTATAATCTACCCTGCTCGGCTCAGGGCGGAGTTCATATGTTTGACTCCCTTCTAGATGCTTTATCATGAATGGATGCCAATAAGAGATCTCTGTGAAATGGAGCTGGATGAGAGGCTTCTCCTTGAGGCGGTTTTCTCCAAGCACTTTTCATATACCATTATGAAAAAATGCCTATCCCTGAATCTATTCCGTTATTCTATTATGAGCGGGAAATGTTGAGCTATGATGAGTTATGTACCTGCCTTATTGTACATACAAAGTATTCTTATTTTGTGAGTGGAGCATCTGTGGAGAAAATCTCTTTTGACAGAAAACTTCATCCACTATACATTTACTTTCAATTATTTGGGTATTTTTCTTGTTTTTGGTTTCTCTTCATCCACTATAAGTTCATGCTCAAAACTTATAATTCTGCTCTCCATCCGGCTAAACAAGTCTACTTTACCACTCTCATCACATCTCTAGCCAACAATCCTAAACGACTCTTTGAAACCTTCCACTCCCTCCTGAGCTCTAAAGTACAGACCCCCGTCACCAACCTAAGCGCTGACGATCTGGCCACTTATTTCCTACAAAAAATCAATCATATCTGTCAAGACATTTTTACACAATCCCCTCAGAGTCTGGATTACCTTCCCTCCCGCACCTCAAGTTCACTTTCCATCTTCGAGCTGGTCACAGAAGAAGAAGTGACCAGACTCCTCACTTCTTCCCGCCCTACAACCTGCAACAGTGACCCTATTCCCTCACAGCTCATTCAGTTCCTTTCCCCAGCTGTCACTGTGGAGGTTTCACCAATTTAAGATACACTAGGTAACTGCTCTCCTCCTAATTAAAGATGTCCGAGTGAATGCAAATCAACCAAATTTGCTAATATGGTTGAAAAACTTCACTCAGAGACTAAACCACGCAAAATGACATACTTTATTATGTAGACATGGGGTTATATAGTATTCTACTTCTAGGTGGGATTAGTAAAATTCATTGCTCCTTCTGATAACTTGGCACACTGCAATTTGCTCATCCACGTATCTCCTGGCCTCAGTAACACCTTAGGAATTCTGATGGGAGGGGTGAAGTCGTCTCTCAGCGCCATCTTTGCCAACTCGACATGAATCTCTCTATTATCAGCCATGCACATGCATACGTCATTCCCAGGAAATCATTTAGTTGTTCATGTCTACAATAAGGCTGTGTGCCCACGATGCATTTTTAAGCGTTTCCGCAGCGGCAATTCCGCTGTAAAAACGCTTAAAAAACGCTTGGTAGAAGGCCTGCCATGTTCCCCAATGATAATCCGCATGTGCTGTGCACATGCTGCAGAAATTTCCGCTGCGTCTTATCATTGCGGAAAAAAACGCAGCATGACCAATTATTTTGCGGAAGCACTGCGTTTTCGCCGCCATTGCCTTGCATTGGAACGCATGGAATCCGCATCACTGGATCTGTACATGCGCATTCCATGCGTTTCAATGTGCGGATGGTACCCGGGTCTGGAGAAGAGGAGACTCTCCTCCGGACCCAGGTACCATAGTACCTGTAAAAAAAGAATAAAATAAAACAAATATTATACTTACCTTCTGATTGCCCCCGGTGTGCTTGTCTCAAGGACCTGCGCTAACGTCATTTAGTCATGTGACGGCAGGTCCTACATTGTACAGCGAGCTGCCGGCAAGCTGAGACGCATCGGATAAAGACACCGGGGGCCATCAGAAGGTAAGTATGACATTTATTTTTTATTTTTTAACATTCTTTCGGACACACTATATAAATCCATGCCGTTTGCATGGATTTATATAGTGTGACCAAGTTGTCAAGCACTTTCCAAGTGATGTTAAAATCGATTGGAAAGTGCTTTTCAATGCGCATGCGGAAATGCATGTGAAGAAAGCTTCACATCCGCTTGTCCCTGGCAGGAAAAACGCATGTAAAATCCGCATGTACAATCCACATGTAAAATCCGCATGTACAATCCACATGTAAAATCCGCATGTACAATTCGCTTACATTTTTTCTGCCAGGGAGATGCAGAAACGCTCAGGAAAAATCCGGAGCATTTCTGCATCGTGGGCACATAGCCTGAGAACAGAAACTGTTATATATCATTAACTATTAACATAATCAATGTGCATATACACATTTGCATACATACATACACATAGATTATACCATCATCTCTATATTAATTCACACTGATTAGGTAATCTATTAAAATAAAATAATTGATTTTCTATAATATATATATTTTACCTTGACATCACTACCCACCTAACTAAAATATTTGACCTCTCTCTTTCTTCAGGTATCTTTCCCTCCTCACTTAAACATGCCATCATAACCCTTTTACTGAAAAAGCCATCCCTGGACCAGAACTACACTGCTAACTACAGACCGGTCTCTAATCTTCCCTTTATCTCTAAACTCCAGGAACGCCTGGTCCATTCCCGCCTAATCCGCTATCTCTCAGATAACTCTCTTCTCGACCCTTTACAATCCGGTTTCCGCTCCTCACACTCTACTGAAACTGCCCTCACTAAAGTCTCTAATGATCTACTAACAGCTAAATCTAATGGTCACTACTCCCTGCTGTTTCTCCTGGATCTCTCTTTTGACACTGTAGATCATCAGCTCCTCCTCACTATGCTCCGCTGTATAGGCCTCAAGGACACCGTTCCCTCCTGGTTCTTCTACCTCTGACCGCTCCTTCACGGTATCTTTTGCCGGCTCTTCTTCCTCTAATCTTCCTCTTACTATCGGGGTTCCACAAGGATCAGTCCTAGGTCCCCTCCTCTTCTCCTTGTATACTGCTCCTATTGGACAAACCATCAGCAGATTTGATTTCCAGTACCATCTCAATGCTGATGACACCCAACTATACACCTCTTCACCTGACATCACCGCCACTCTAATACAAAATACCAGTGATTGTCTGTCTGCTGTCTCTAACATCATGTCTTCCCTCTATCTGAAACTGAATCTCTCCAAAACTGAACTCCTTGTTTTTTCTCTCTCTACTAACCTACCTATACCTGACTTTTCAATTTTCTTGGGTTGCGCCACCTTAACCCCCAAGCAGCAAGCTCGATGTCTTGGAGTCATATTTGACACACAACTTTCCTTTATCCCCCATATACAATCATGTAATGCAGGTGCGGGAATGCAACGCACAGAGACACAAGGCGAGAACAGTCTGAGATGAAAGTAAACAATTTTATGCAACAGGTATTCTGAACAAGGGATTAGTAACAAGGGTAATGAACAGTAATTCAATATATCAGCAAAAGGCAAAATCTCTCAAAATAAGACGCAGTCTCTCAAAGTAAGGTGAAGCCTCTCAAAGTAAGGTGAAGTCTCTTAAGTAAGGTGCAGTCTCTTTAGTAGAGTGAAGCCTCTTAAGTAAGGTGAAGTCTCTTAAGTAAGGCGAAGTCTCTTAAGTAGGGTGATGCCCTCAGTCATGGGAGACACCACGTAAGTTCTTTAACTGTACATTTGGCACTAGCGGGGGTCATCGGTTATTCATGCTAGGCCGTGAGTCTCTTCCGCATAAATTCAATTAGATCACGTTGTGCTCCTTTAGTCCCAACCGTTCCCCTCCCAACCTGATTATCTAAACCCAATTGTCCCCGGTACTGTGGGTGAACAGTGGAAGTGACGGCCCTGTTCATGTATGCAGCTCCTCCGCTTCCGCTGGCGTGACTTTCCTGGGGCAACCGTCTCTCAACTCCTCTCTGCTTGGCTGTTGGAGGCAGTCTCTCGAGCCTTGGATAGGGGGGTCCAGGCCTCGTCTGTCGGCGGGCGACGTCGGGTTCCGCGAACTCACTCAGCACCGCAATTAGGTTCCTAGTCTCCTCAGCAGGCACAGCACTCAGGTAACATCCGCGAGATATCCGGAGCTCTTTTACCGGTGCACGGCTGTGGCACCTCACAGGCCTCTGGCTTAGGCATGTCACGCGGGGTTTCTCAGGACGCAGGGAACACATCTGCTCCTTTCTGCTGCTTGGCGCCAAAGACCCCTCAGGTTTGGCGCGCTGGCCTCTTATTTTCCAGAACCCCTTCCTGGAAGTCACCTGATCAAGTCCAGCGTCTGAACTTGCTATCCCTGCAACTTCCCTTGCATATCTTGGTTCCGCTTGACTGCGTCTGGCCACTAGATGGCAGTCTCTTTCCATCCTTGAAACATCATGTAGAAGTTCTTTTACAAGCTCTCTTGACTGGGCTACAATCACTCACTCACTCATGTCACCTGCACCTTAAAAACATCTCTAGAACCCCACATTTTCTCACCTTTGATACTGCAAAAACTCTTACTGTCGCTCTTATTCACTCTCGTCTGGACTACTGCAACTCTCTTCTAATCGGTCTCCCTCTAAACAAACTCTCTCCTCTCCAATCCATTCTGAATGCAGCAGCCAGGGTCGTATTTCTATCAGGCCGCTTCACCAACGCCTTTAACCAGTGCCAGTCATTGCACTGGTTACCCATTCACCACAGAATACAATACAAACTCATCTCTCTCACCCATAAAGCCCTCCACAGTTCTGCACCACCCTATATCTCATCCCTCATTTCTGTCTATCACCCCTCCCGTGCCCTCCGTTCTGCAACTGATCTAAAACTAACATCCTCCTAAATCCCAACCTCGCAGGGGGAGGGGATTTTACCACCTACCTCCACCCTTTCTGGGATAAATTCCATACTGGAAATATTTTTCAAAATGCACAATATACATCTCTAAATTATCTGCTAGAGGAGGTAGGCATAGTGGACCTATGGAGAATACGGCACCCTGATGTCAGACAATATTCCTGTTACTTCGCCTTCCATCATTCTTTGTCAAGAATAGACCAAGCTATTGGCTTTGAATCAATCATACCCTATATTAAATCGGTGAGGTATCTGCCAAGGAGTGTCTCTGACCACTCGCCTATACAGGTACAACTGCAGATGGGTGTTGTGAGGTCTCCGGGGGAATATACATGGCACATCAATCCTTTTTGGCTGCAACTAATTGGTCCTACTCTTAGCTCTAGAATCTTAGAATATTTTCCTTTTAATGATGGGTCGTAATCTACGAGATTTATATGGGATGCTATGAAAGCATATGTACGGGGAATATGCATAGGGGAGATCAATAAGATAAAATCCAAAATAAAGGAGTTAACCCAAAAATTGCAACAGAATGTTTGCGAAAAGGAGGCACAAGTTGAGTGAAATGGGAAAATGCACAGAAAATATTGCCTGATCATTTGCTATCATTAGCTTCTCAGAAACAACTGTTTGTTAAGCAAAGATACTTTACAAAGCAAGGGTCTCAAACTCGGCTGGGTAGATGGGCCGCATTCCTTGCATGACAAAATGATATTTTTAGTGATATCATTTTTTTTTTCTATACACCTTTTGAATTTGTCCTCATCTTGTATTAACCCCTTTACAGCCCATGACGTACTAATATGCGTCTGTGCCCTGGGCTTTAAGAGCCTGACCCTTACTATGTGCAGGGAGCCGTCCTGCACCGCTCCCGGCACATTAACCCCCGCAATGCTGCGATTGAAGTGAAAGTCCCAGTGTGGGACAAAGTAAAAAAGTGTAAAACCTCTAAGAAAATGAAAAAAATTTTTTTAAAAAATTGTAAAAATATTAAAATAAAAAAATAATAATAATCCACCAAAAATAAAAATATAATGTGCCCATCAATAAATATTATTATGAAAAAAAAAAAAAAACAATAAAAGTACACATATTTGGTATCGCCGCATCCGGAACGATTTGACCTATAAAACTGTCCCACTAGTTAACCCCTTCATTGAACACGGTAAAAAAGATAAATAAAAAAAAACGAAGCAAAAACAATGCTTTATCATCATCAACAAAAAATGGAATAACACACGATCAAAAAGATGAATGTAAATATAAATGGTACTGCTGAAAACGTAATCTTGTCCCGCAAAAAATAAGCCGCCATACAGCTCCATAATCCGAAAATTCAAAAAGTTATAGCTCTCAGAATATAGCGATGCAAAAAAATAATTTTTTTCTATAAAATGTCTTTTATTGTGTAAAAGCGCCAAAACATAGAAAAACGATATAAATGTGGTACCGCTGTAAACGTACTGACCCGAAGAATAAAGCTGCCTTATCAATTTTACCACACGCGGAGTAGAATAAGAAAAAAAAAAAAAAACAATTCCTGAATTGTAGGTTTTTGTTTATTCTGCCTCCCAAAAGCTGGAATAGAAAGCGATCAAAATATGTCACGTGCCTGAAAATGGCACCAATAAAAACGTCAACTTGTCCCGCAAAAAAAAATCCATCACATGACTCTGTCGGCCAAAATATGGAAAAATTATAGCTCTCAAAATATGGCGATGCAAAAACTAGATTTTACAAAATATGTGTCTTTTAGTGTGTGACAGCTGTCAATCATAAAAACCCGATATCATTCTGGTATCTCTGTAGTCGCACCGACCCGAAGAATAAGGTCGTCTAATCACTTATACCGCACGAGGAACGGCGTAAAAAATAAACACTAGGGCTGGGGTTGGGGTTAGGGTTGTGCTAATGTTAGGGTTGGGATCAGGGTTGGGCTAGGGTAGGGTTAAGGTTGGGGGTAAGGGTTGTTTTTATTTTATAAAAAAAAAAAAAAAAAGATGACGATATGGCAACTAGTGTTGAACACAAGTGCTCGCTACTTGAGTTTGCATCGGGTACTTGGGTATGCATTGAGTATCGCGGGTGCTCGAGTTTCCGCCCCATATGCTTCGCGGCCAAAATAACCTCGCGGGGATTGCCTGCCATGCTCGAACGATCCCCGCATGTTTTTTGGGGGTGTCTAATAATCGTGAAGCATGCGGGAGGGGACTCGAGCATTTCACTTGAGCACCTGTGATACATGGTGCATATCTGAGTACCCGATGCAAACTCAAGTAGCGAGCACTTGCGTTCAAGACTAATGACAACTTATTCAATATGATGACCTAATGTCATCAAATTTTGTGTTGTACCTATGGGTTCAAAATGTTCACTATACCCCTTGATAAAATCCTTGAGGGGTGTAGTTTCCAAAATGGGGTCACTTGTGGGGGGTTTCAACTATTTAGGCACATCAGGGGCTCTTCAAACGCGACATGGCGTCCGCTATCGATTCCAGCCAATTTTGCGTTCAAAAAGTAACACAGTGCTCCTTCCCTTCTGAACTCTGCCGTGCGCCCAAACTCTGTATTTTCCCGACATATGGGGTATTGGCGTACTCAGGAGAAATTGCACAAAAGTTTTTGGGGTCCATTTTCTCCTCTTACCCTTGTGAAAATGAAAAAATTGGGGCTAAAACATCATTGTTGTGGAAAAAGTTTGATTTTTTTATATTCACGCTCCATGTTATAAACTTCTGTAAAGGACTTGGGGGTTCAAGGTGCTCACCACACATCTAGATAAGTTCCCTGAGGGGTCTAGTTTCCAAAATGGTGTCACTTGTGGGGGGTTTCTACTGTTTAGGCACATCAGGGGCACATCCGCTAATCATTCAAGCAAATTTTACAATCAAAAAGTAGAATGGTGCTCCTTCCCTTCCGAACCCTGCCGCGCGCCCAAACACTGGTTTTACCCCACATATGGGGTATCTGCTAACTCAAGAGAAATTGAACAACAAACTGCATAGTACAATTTCTCCTGTTACCCTTATGAAAATGCAAAAGTGGGGGCTGAAAAACATTTTTTGTGGGAAAAATGTGAACATTTTATTTTTACGGCTTAATGTTATAAACTTCTGTGAAGCACCTGGTGGTTCAAGGTGCTCACCACACATCTAGATAAGTTCCCTGAGGGGTCTAGTTTCCAAAATTGGGTCACTTGTGGGGGGTTTCCACTTTTTAGGCACATCAGGGGCTCCCCAAATGCAATATAGCGTCCGCTAATTATTCAAGCAAATTTTACATTTAAAAAGCCAAATGGCGCTCCTTCCCTTCCGTACCCTGCCGTGCGCACAAACAGTGGTTTTCCCCAACATATGGGGTATCTGCTTACTCAGGAGAAATTGATCAACAAATTTTGGGGTCTATTTTTTCCTGTTACCCCTGCAAAAATAAAAAAAATTGGGTCTAAAGTAACATTTTTGTGAAAAAAGTTAAATGTTAATTTTTTTCTTCCACATTCCAAAAATTCCTGTGAAGCACCTGAAGGGTTAATAAAGTTCTTGAATGTGGTTTTGAGCACCTTGAGGGGTGCAGTTTTTAGAATGGTGTCACTTTTGGGTATTTTCTGTCATAAAGACCCCTCAAAGTGACTTTAAATATGATGTGGTCCCTAAAAAAATGGTTTTCTAAATTTTGTTGGAAAAATGAGAAATCGCTGGTCAACTTTTAACCCTTATAGCTCCCCAGTAAAAAAAATTTTGGTTCCAAAATAGTGCTGATGTAAAGTAGACATGTGGGAAATGTTATTTATTAACTATTTTTTGTGACATATCTCTCTGATTTAAGGGCATAAAAATTCAAATTTTGAAAATTGCAAAATTTTCAAAATTTTTGCCAAACTTCCATTTTTTTCACAAATAAACGCAAGTGATATCAAAATTTTTTTACCACAATCATGAAGTACAATATGTCACGAAAAACAGTCTCAGAATCAGGGAGATCCATTGAAGCGTTCCAGAGTAATTACCTCATAAAGTGACAGTGGTCAGAATTGTAAAAATTGGCCTGGTCATTAATGTGCAAACCACCTTGGGTTGTAAAAGGGTTAATGACTCATCCTGGTCCTCATCTTGTAGTAATGCCTCATCTAATGCCTCATCCTGGTCCTCATCTTGTAGTAATGTCTCATCCTGGTCCTCATCTTTTAGTAATGACCCATCCTGGTCCTCATCTTGTAGTAATGCACCATCCTGGTCCTCATCTTGTAGTAATGCCCCATCCTGGTCCTCAACTTGTAGTAATGCACCATCCTGGTCCTCATCTTGTAGTAATGCCCCATCCAGGTCCCCATCTTGTCGTAATGTCCCCCATTCAGGTCCCCAACTTGTCGTAATGAACCCCATCCAGGTCCCCATCTTGTCGTAATGTCCCCCATCTAGGTCCCCATCTTGTTATAATGTCCCCATCTTGTAGGAATGTCCCCCATCCAGGTCCTCACATTGTAGAAATGTTCCTATCCAGGTCCCCACATTGTAGGAATGTTCCTATCCAGGTCCCCACATTGTAGGAATGTCCCAATCCAGTTCCCCATATTGTAGATATGTCCCCATCCAGGTCCCACATTGTAAGAATGTCCCAACCAGGTCCCACATTGTAGGAATGTTCCTATCCAGGTCCCCATATTGTAGGAATGTCTCCATTCAGGTCCCACATTGTAGGAATGTCCCCATCCAGGTCCCACATTGTAGGAATGTTCCTATCCAGGTTCCCATATTGTAGGAATGTCCCCATTCAGGTCTCACATTGTAGGAATGTCCGCTGTTCCATTCTTCACATACATATATAAGAAAAAAAAAGTCTCTTCTCACCTGTCCTCCGTTCCCTCGGTGTCCTTTCTGCATATGCGGGCGCAGGCACCATAGACCCCTTGACGATCGCGGCCTGGTCCAGGGGCTTCCGGCAGCTGCGCTTTAGTTCAGTGTATTGCTGCGCAGAGACCAATGCCTGCCACCGGCCTATCAGAGGCCAGCAGCTGACATCTACCCATGTTAGTGATGTCATGCACCGCTGCGCTGGGACGCGGATGTCCGCTGCTGGCCTCTGATAGGCCGGTGGCTGGCATTGGTATTGTATCATGCAGAGAGCCGGTCTCTGCGCAGCAATACACTGAACTAAAGTGCAGCTGTCGGCAGCTCCTGGACCGGGCCGCGATCGGGGTCTATGGTGCACACAGGCCGCATGAACCAGTCTGAAGGGCCACATGCGACCCGCGTGTTTGAGACTGGTGCTCACACACTATCATACAGGTCACCACTCAATAAAGGTAATATGAAGCAATTAAAGTAGTGAAAGAGGTTAAAACATAACCTTTAATGAATACGTAGGTAAAAAAGATATAAAACGTCACTAGGACCTAAAATCCAGTTAATGCCTGCCAATGTGTAATGCACACGCCCGGGCTGAGCGGCGTATGCGTGTGATTCCACTGGACCGTGCCGGAGAGTGAATGCCTGGAGGGGCGTAACTAGGTATTCACCCGATCCGACCAGGGTCGCACGACGGCATACGACGCCAGTGCACCAAGGAGGAACCGAGCAGAGGGACCAGGTGCTACTCCAGGACAGAACCCGGACACGGCTGTTGACCCACACAGGGGAATACAGGAACAGACAGGATAGGCTGGCACACAGACTGGTGGGTATAGGCAGGCACGACTAGTATGCAGGCAGGCGGGTATGCAGGCAGGGGGGTACAGGCAAGCACGGCTAGAGTGCAGACAGGGAGGCACTAGCAGGTTGGAACACAGGCGGGATAGGACCCAGTACACACTGGGACTCAGGAACAGAACCACAGATGTGGCGGACAAACACAGCAGAGTGAGACCGCCCAGAGAGGTGAGCGGGAGCAGGGCAAGACGAGACCGCCTAGAGCGGTGAGCGAGAGTAGAGCAGGACGAGGCCGCCTGGAGCGGTGAGCAAGAGTAGAGCAGGACAAGGCCGCCTGGAGCGGTGAGCAAAGGGTCAAAGCTGAGCGAGACTGCCGGGGCAGTGAGCAAGGAGTCAGAGCAGAGCGAGACTGCCGGGGAAGTGAGCAAAGGAGTCAGAGCACAGCGAGACTGCCGGAGCAGTGAGCAAAGGGTCAGAGCGGAGCGAGACTGCCGGAGCAGTGAGCAAAGGGTCAGAGCGGAGCGAGACTGCCGGAGCAGTGAGCAAAGGGTCAGAGCGGAGCGAGACTGCCGGAGCAGTGAGCAAAGGGTCAGAGCGGAGCGAAACTGCCGGAGCAGTGAGCAAAGGGTCAGAGCAGAGCGAGACAGCCGGAGCAGTGAGCAAAGGGTCAGAGCGGAGCGAGACTGCCGGAGCAGTGAACAAAGGGTCAGAGCTGAGCGAGACTGCCGGAGCAGTGAGCAAAGGGTCAGAGCGGAGCGAGACTGCCGGAGCAGTGAGCAAAGGGTCAGAGCGGAGCGAGACTGCCGGAGCAGTGAGCAAAGGGTCAGAGCGGAGCGAGACTGCCGGAGCAGTGAGCAAAGGGTCAGAGTGGAGCAAGACAGCCGGAGCAGTGAGCAAAGGGTCAGAGCGGAGCAAGACTGCCGGAGCAGTGAGCAAAGGGTCAGAGCGGAGCGAGACTGTCGGAGCAGTGAGCAAAGGGTCAGAGCAGGCCAGAACCGCTGGAGCGGTGAGCAAAGGCAGAGCAGGCTAGAACCGCCGGAGCGGTGAGCAAGGCAGAGCAGGCTAGAACCGCTGGAGCGGTGAGCAAGGCAGAGCAGGCTAGAACCGCCGGAGCGGTGAGCAAGGCAGAGCAGGCTAGAACCGCCGGAGCGGTGAGCAAGGCAGAGCAGGGGGGACAGGGCTCTGTACACACGGAACAGGCAGGAAGGGAAAGGCAGAACCAGATACCCACAGGGTACTTACAGTGAAGTAGCGTGTGGACCACTAATTCACAAACGGAAGTACAGTGACAACGAGCAGGAGTTAGGTACGAGTTCAGACTCTGCAGAAAAAGGAAAGGTACAGACATAGAGAAACACAGGAAACAGGCTAGAAGAGTATACAGACAAGAACAGACACAGTAGCAAGATACAGGAGCGGGTCTAGGTAAGCAGCCCCTAGAAGGCGGGAGGAACAGGCTAGGAGCGTGTTCAGACAGGACAGACAAGATACAGGAGAGGGTCTAGGTATGCGGCCCCTAGAAGGCGGAACGAACAGGCAAGGAGCGTGTTCAGACAGGCCTGGAAATACAGCCCCCAGGAAGGGCAGGCAAGCAAACACAGAAAGGGACCTGGCACATGCAGAGTGAAAGAGCACACTGAATGAAACACAATGCTCAGGCAGGGATTCATTGGAGCAGCTGGGTTAAATACCAGGTGACAGACAGCAATAGGCTGAGGACGCACAAGGGGTGTGCCCGCAGCAGGTACAAGAAACAAGAAGTGATCGGGCGCCGCCCTTAAGCAGCAGAAACAGAGGTAAACAGACAGCATGGAGGGAAGCCAGGCTAGCAGACTGGACTGGAGATCAAGTGCGCGCTCTTGCACAGTGGGAGATGGACCACTATGCAAGGACGCCGCCAGGTATGTTACACAATGGTAGTAAAACAAAGCTATCTATTATAAATATGTACTCGTTATAAACAGGAATTTATATGGCATGAACACCAAATGTATCCAACCTGTATATTTAACAAGACAGTGGCAAGAAAAATGATGGAGCTGTCAATAACACATCTCAATAAGCGTGCAACATATCCGACGACCAGTCCTCACACTGTACTCACACAGTGGGTCCTCACACTGTATGCAGGCGGCTGTGTGGGTCCTCACACTATATGCAGGAGGCAGTGTGGGGACTGATACTGTATATAGGAGGCTATGTGAGGGCTCATACTCATATAGGAGGTTGTGTGAGGGCTCACATTGTATATAGGAGGCTATGTGGGGCTCACACTGTACAGTATATGGAAGGCTATGTGGGGCTGTAAAAAGGAGACTATGTGGTGGCTCCTGTTCAGCAGCCACAGAATAGTCATCTGACCACTGGACCACGGTTCTACAAATTGCTCGTCTCTATGTACCAGTCATACTGTATATTCTCCTATATATATTGTACTGTATGTGGTATACTATGTATACTATGTGCACGGACATCAGATGAAGCACTCAAGATAATTAGTGACTGCTACATCATATACTATTATGTGGAGTTGAAGTTTACAATGATGATTTCATTGATCAAGTATGTTTGAAATCATATACAAAATAATAATTCATAGGTATCTATCTAGCAGACCTGGGCTTATGTGTGACCACCTTTACTCTGCTGATATGTTATTTTAGGAGTGTAGAAAAACACAGCGTACTACACAGGGGCGGACACAGACTGTAGTGGGCCCCTGTGCATGAATTTTTTGGGGGCCCCCCCCGCCCTTCATAGGGGGCATGAAGGGCCCCCCCCCCGTGCATCTCTCATCCCCTCGTGCATCTCTGATTCCCCCCACTCCAAGTTAATTAATTGTATGTAAAAAAAATACAACTTGCTATATTTACCCCCAGGGCCAGCTCCAGGTTTTTGTGGGCCCTGGTCGACAGAGTTTCAGTGGGCCCCTTTAACACATACCATGATTCATGATGCACAGATACCGCAGAGAAATATATATATATAGTACAAGGCCAAGGATTTCACTTACTACATTACATGAGCGATATCTATTGTAAATTCTACAATAGCTCAGAAACCGGCGAATCCTCACAACGCACAGTGCAGACCGGACAGTATAGTCCTCCATACAGTATTATGGGCACCATATCATGCTCCATACAGGATACTGACCCCCTTATAATGCTCCATACAGGATACTGGTCCCCATATAATGCTCCATACAGGATACTGGTCCCCATATAACGCTCCATAGAGGATACTGGTCCCCATATAACACTGCATACAGAATAGTGGCCCCCATATAACGCTCCCTACCGAATACTGTCCCCCATATAACGCTCCATACAGAATATTGGCCCCCATATAACGCTCCATGCAGGCTGTTCCCCCCTTATAATGCCCCATTACACAAGCGATATCTATTGTAAATTCTACAATAGCTCAGAAACCAGCGAATCCTCACAGCGCACAGTGCAGACCAGACAGTATAGTCCTCCATACAGTAATATGGGCACCATATAATGCTCCATACAGTATACTGACCCCCTTATAATGCTCCATACAGGATACTGGTCCCCATATAACTCTCCATACAGAATATTGGCCCCCATGTAACGCTCCATGCAGGCTGTTGTCCCCTTATAATGCCCCATGCAGGATGACACCCGTCTTTTAATGCGCTATGCAGGATGTCACCTCTTCCCCCCATATAATGCCCCTTGCAGGATTTCACTTCCCCCCTTTTCAGTGCCCCATGCAGCATGTCAGACCACCCCCTCCCTTATAATGCCCCATGCAGGAGGTCACCCCCCCGCTCCTTATAATGCCCCATGCAGTATGTCACACACCCACCCTCTATATAATGCCCCATGCAGGAAGTCAATTCCCCCCTCCCCCTCTTATAATGCCCCATGCAGGATGTCACACCGCCTCCCTTATAATGTGCCATGAAGAATGTCACGCCCCCCCTCCCTTATAATGCCCCATGCAGGATGTCACTTCCCCCCTTCCCCTCTTATAATGCCCCATGCAGGATGTCACTTGCCCCTTCCCCTCTTATAATGCCCCATGCAGGATGTCACTTCCCCCCTTCCCCTCTTATAATGCCCCATGCAGGATGTCACTTCCCTTCACCTCTTATAATGCCCCATGCAGGATGTCACTTCCCCCTTCCCCTCTTATAATGCCCCCATGAAGGATATCAATTCCCCACTCCCCCAAATAATGCCCCATTCAGGATGCCAATCCCCCCCTATATAATGCCCCATGCAGGATGTCACACCACCTCCCCCATATAATGCCCCATGCAGGATGTCACACCCACTCTCCCCTCACCATTAAATGCCCCATGCCCCCATACATAAAAAAAAAAAAAAAAAATCAAATACTCACCTCACTTCTTACCTGCTGCTGATCCGGACTCCAGCGTTGCGCGCGTCTTCCCGCTCTGTGATGTGACAGCTCAGGAGAGAGCGCGCGGTGTAAAGACGTCACCGCGCCCTCTGACCTGAGACGTCACAGTCAGAGGACGCGGCAGACGCTGCGGAGGCACGGGGAGGGGTAAGTATTGTGCCGGCGCCGTCACATGACCGGAGATGTCCCTGCGCTCAGCATGGGGCCCATGCTGAGCGCAGGCACATCTCCGGTCATGTGACGGCGGGGGGTCCTGCGGGGGGGGGCCACATGAGGAGACGCACAAGAGGGGGGCTCCGAGGGGGCCCCGACCGGCTGGGCCCCATGCTGGAGTCAGGGCAGTCATGCCACGATGGCGGCCCTGCTGGAGGCTGGAGGGGCCCCCTCTCCCTCGGGGGTCCCCGTTCAATGAACCGGCTGCACGGGCGGTAGGTCCGCCCCTGGTACTACATCTCTAAAATGGTATATCTGCTTTAATAATAGTAATACATAAGAATAATATGTACTATGTCTGACCACTACAAACACTCATCTGAACTGGTCCAAGTGCTGTCAGCTTTTTTCACGGGCAACACTTAGACAATACGGTCATGTGAATATAGGCTTATGATGCATCTGGTAATAAACATGTTAAGGATGGGCCGCTACTCATGGGCCACTGCTGTGTGCTTGTGATGCGCCCCTGGGCCTGTGTCGCGCTGCGTTGCGCACGCGGGAGCTTACCCGGAGCCGGATCTGTTGAGGGTTGTAGTCTTGTGGCGGTGACCCGGTCCGTGCCCAGAGAGTCAAACTGAGCGGCGATGTATCAGCGGTAGATGTTGGACGACTACGCCACCCGTTGAGTACAGCTAAGGAGCTGCTGTTGCAGGGCAGACCGCTGAGGCCGGTGGTAGGATTGTGCAGCGTGATAGTATAACCCCCAACGGGAGGGGTATGGCCTCAGGGCAGCCGACGTGGATGATGGGGGTAGCAGGAACCACTCGGAGACGGTACGGTGTAGTTCAGGGTCTTTACTGGTGACAAAGATAGACCCTCCCGGAGTACTGGCTAGCGATTGGGGCCTGGTCAGTCCTTGAGCAGATGGGATCTCCCCTGGCCAGGCGGAGTTGTAGGCCTCCCAAACTAACTGTACTCTTCTGGCTACCTTGCTAGAGGCGGGTATAAGTAGCCCACGTCCCTGAGTGTACCGTGTGGTGCTCACCCGTATGGCCGGTGACTCGGGGCCTTCTAGTAGCTTCCGCTCCACGACGGCGGTGCTGGTCCCATGCGTGTGACCGTGCCTTCGGGTTTCTTGGCCAGAGGACCTGGAATCCCCTGCCTGACGGATTCTGCTGCTGGGTAGGAGTTAGTCCCCACAGCCTCGGACTCCGGGTCCGGTAAGAAATCTTCTCAGTCAGGGCGAGCTCTGCAGCTGCCAGCCCCTGACTCCTTGTAACACTGCTCCCACAGAGCTCCTGATGTTCTGTTCCTATATTTGCTTCTTTTCTCTGTCTCTACTTCTTCTCTACTCACTAACCCTGCCTCAGCCCCAGTTTTATATAGGGGAAGTTCTTCCCCTCCCAGGACTGGGCAGGAGGTGTGGCATGCATAGGATCCCTGACCAAGAGACCTCCCACCTGCTCTCAGACGTAATATCTCTATCACTGTGGCAACCAGACCCCTGGGGTGTCACATTCCCCCCTAGTGAAATTTAGTACTCCGGGACTAAACATATTTTAGAAAAACATAACAAGATATAACAATAACAATACAATAAAGAAACACATAAAGGTGGTCACGGCATGTCCGTAACCGGGTGCAGTCTTTGAAGAAAGCAAGGTGTCCATTTCACCAAAACAGGGAGACGTAACCAGGTAGGGGTCTGTCCTGCCCCGAGTCCTTAACAGTCTTTAGTCCGTCCTGGGTTACGCTCCAACTATGTACACAGGATTCCCGGTAAATCCACCAAAGACTCCTATAAACAACTAGAAACACATAATTATACACAAGCAACAAGAAAAACAGGTAACCACAAATAAAACAATTTATACACTTCAAATCCTCCAACGTGCGGGTAACTGGCCTCTAGTGGCCCTAGTGGACCTACGGAGCTGACTGTCTAGCCCTGAACTACAGGGTGTAGGAGCTGTCAAGGGTAAACTGGGCAGCTGTCTACCGGCTCTTTGGCTCACTAGGGGTACGGCAGGCTCACTATAAGCAGAGGGTTGATCCTCCTGTTCTGCTTGTGTGGAGTCTTCTGCCTCCTGGACCGGCTGCTCTTCCAGCTCTACCTGTTGCTCCGTAGGCACTTGGGATGCTGGTTGGAGGAACGTGAGGACGGGTACCACAACTGCACCATTGACTTGAGTCCAGGACCGAGGGAAGTCTCCGAGCACCGTACTAACCATATCTTCCCTTTCCTCTACGGGTCGATGGTCTTCTTGTTCCTCTTCAGGGTTCCGTAGCTGTTCAGGACACTTCTTCAGGTGATCCCGGGATACAATGGCTGTGGTCTCCCCTCCGTCTTTACTGATGGTACAGACCTTCGGGTTGTCGTGGCTTGAGGGCAGTACGGTGTACGGGTCCTTCTCCCACTGGTCGTCCAACTTGTGGAGCCGTCTCTTCCTCTTCAAGACCTGCTCTCCGGGCACCAGGGGAACAGCGGGAGCATACTGGTTGTAAGTTTTCTCTTGTCTCTCCCTAGCCTGACAGAGACTTCGCTCCACGCTCTCCTGTACTTTCCGGTACTGCTGCTGCCTCTCTGTGTCCCAGTCTGCTTCTGGTGAAGTGTCCTCGGGTGTCAGGACTCCCATTTCCAGGTCAACAGGTAACTTACCAGGTCTCGCCCTCATTAGGTAAGCCGGGGTACAGTTCGTGGAACCTACCGGGATGTGGTTGTATAGGTCCACCAGATCGGGCAGCTTCTCAGGCCACAGACTGTGTTCTTCCAGGGGCAACGTTTTCAGAAGGTCCATTACCACCTGGTTCATTTTCTCACAAAGTCCATTAGTTTGCGGATGATAGGGTGTCGTCCTTATCTTCCGGCAGCCATACAGATTGCAGAATTCCTGGAAGACCTCCGCTTCAAAGGCAGGTCCCTGGTCCGTCAGCACTTGGTCCGGGTACCCGTGTGGACGGCAGAAGTGCTGCTGGAAGGCTCTAGCTGCTGTTTGAGCCGTTAAGTCCTTGACGGGGACGACAACCAAGAACCGGGAGTAATGATCCACGATGGTTAACGCGTAGACGTAGCCACTTCTGCTTGGGGTCAGTTTTACATGATCCAAGGCGACCAGTTCCAACGGCTGCCGGGTGACGATGGACTGCAGGGGAGTCTTCTGGCTGGCACGGTCCTTCCTCCTCAGGTTGCACGGGCCACAGTCTCTGCACCACCTCTCGATGGTTTCCCTCATGCCTACCCAATGGAACCGCCCGCGCAGCAGGAACTCCAGCTTCTTCCATCCGAAATGCCCAGCTCCATCGTGGTATGCCTCCATCACCATGGCTGCGTCTCGTCGTGGCACCACTACTTGCCAGATTAGTTCATGCGTCCGGGAGTTAACCATCCTGCGGCACAACTTCCCCTTGTAAAGGAACAGTCTACTCTTTTCTGCCCACAGTTGCTTGGCTTCCTCCGGAGCGTCTGGGTCAAGGCGAGCCTCTGGCCGAGTCAGCATCTCCTTCACCAGCCGGACGGCAGGGTCACTGTCTTGCGTTTCCGCCCAGTTGTAGTGAGGTAAGGGGTTAAGCGTAGCGCCTTGCTTACTCCTTACCCGATGGGAATACTGGATAGTCCCATGACGGTGAAACGCGGGGAGTTCGACTTCTTCCAGTCCCTCTGGATCTTCTCCTACGTCCGGTAGGTTTGGCATCCTGGACAGGGCGTCCGCGTTGGTATTGGAGCGTCCTGCCCGGTATTTGATGGTGAACTCGTAGTTGGACAGGCGGGCCATCCATCTCTGCTCTAGGGCACCGAGTCTTGCCGTGTCCAGGTGTGTCAACGGGTTGTTATCCGTGTACACGACGAACCGGGAAGAAGCGAGGTAGTGCTTAAAGCGTTCGGTGACTGCCCACACCACTGCCAGGAACTCTAGCTTAAATGAGCTGTAATTCTCAGGGTTTCTTTCGGTGGGTCGCAGTTTTCGGCTGGCGTAAGCGATTACTCGCTCCTTCCCCTGCTGGATCTGGGACAACACGGCTCCTAGCCCGATGTTACTTGCGTCGGTGTAGAGGATAAAGGGCTGGCTGTAATCCGGGTACGCCAGGATTTCATCCCCCGTGAGGGCCATCTTCAGCTTGCGGAAGGACTCTTCTTCCAACTTCTCCCATCTGAAGGGCGGCTTCTGGTTCTTGGCCTTCCGGGACTGGCCTATCAGGAGGTCCTGCATAGGAGCTGCCTTTTTGGTGAAACCGGGGATGAACCTGCGGTAGTAGCCTACCAACCCGAGGAACTGCCGCACTTCCTTTACACTGGAGGGACTTGGCCATTCCTTAATTGCGGTGATCTTATCAGGGTCGGGAGCCACTCCGTCAGCGCTCACCACGTGTCCCAGGTACTGCACCTTTGGTTTCAGGAGGTGACACTTGGAGGGTTTCACCTTTAGGCCGTAGCTTGCCAGAGCTTCGAACACTTCCGCCAGGTGTTTCAGGTGGTCCTCATAAGTCTTAGAATATACGATGACATCGTCCAGGTACAACAGGACCGTCTCGAAGTTTCTGTGGCCCAGACAGCACTCCATTAATCGTTGGAAGGTTCCTGGTGCGTTGCAGAGAACGAACGGCATACAGGTAAACTCGCTAAGTCCCATCGGGGTGGTGAATGCGGTCTTCTCCCGGTCCGCCTCTGCTACAGGAACCTGCCAGTACCCACTAGTGAGATCCAAGGTAGAGAAGAAGTTAGCAGATCTTAAAGCAGCCAAAGACTCCTCTATCCTTGGTAAGGGGTACGCATCCTTGTGTGTGATACGGTTGATTTTCCGGTAATCTACACACATCCTCATGGTGTTGCCTTTCTTTTTGACTAAGACTAGTGGAGCTGCCCAGGGGCTACAGCTATCCCTGATCACCCCAGCCTCCTTCATGTCTCTAAGCATCCCCTTGGCGTGTTGGTAGTGTGCAGGGGGTACGGGTCGATACCTCTCTTTTATGGGAGGATGGTCTCCCGTGGGGATGTGGTGTTCTACCCCCTTGACTCGCCCGAAGTCTAACGAGTGTTTACTAAACACTCTCTCGTACTCTTGAACCACCCGATAGACTCCCTGTTTCTGGTGTGAGGGAGTGGAGTCAGTACCCAAATGTAGTTGCTGACACCAGTCCTCCACTGTTTTCTTAGAGCCGTTACCTTCCTCCGGGTGAGATGGAGGCAAGGGTTCCACAGATTGTATAGCATTTTGGTTAATGGTATATAATTTGGCTAGCGTGGCATACCGGGGCAGGTACACTTCCCTCTTCCCGATATTGATTATGCGAACGGGCACCCTCCCGTGGCGTACATTAACCACCCCCCGTGCTGTCAAGATGGTGGGCCTACTGTCTGAGTAAACTGGTTCTACCATTGCCTGGTAATCTCTACCTCTCAGACCAATAGCTGCCCGGCACCAAATCATCATTTCACTTTTTGGGGGCATGGCAATAGGGAAAGGGTCACACATTCTCACGCTACCAATCTCACCGCCGGAGAGTTCCACCTGTTGCCGTCGCATCAGTGCCCGGATCTCTTTTTGGAGCACTCGCTGCTCGCCGGAGCTGGCGTTCTTGGCAACCTGCTGTAAAAGGAAAATCACCTCTGCAAGACAATTTTCAATTACATTAGTTCCTAGAGTTATCTTTGGGTGACTCTCGTGTTTGTCAATGTCTACAATGATCAGTCCCTGTGCTGCCAGTTCAACTCTACCAATTTTAATGGTCACCTCTTTAAATCCGATCTGTGGCACGGGCTGACCATTGCTGGCGATGATACTCAAGTCGTCGTCAGGGTAGCGGGTAATATCCGAGTCATTCCAGTACTGCTTGAAGAGCACGTACGGGATGGTGGTGACCTGTGACCCGGTGTCCAGTAGGGCACTCATAGGAATGCCATCCAGTACCACAGGCAAGACTGGACGTCCTCCCACATATTTGTCGCGCCAGTTCGATGGGCCTGATGATCTTTTTCCTAGGGGTTGGCCCTCTACCCTAGGTTGTGCCAGTTTAAAGGACAGTACCTTGCCATATGTCCGGGTTGATTACAGCGGCGGCAGATGGGTCGTCCGTCCTCATTGTATCGGTCGCTGGGTCTTCCTCTGGCCGGTGGGGTCCTCCTTGGTCGACGCCACGGGATGTCCTCCGGTCCGGATGCCAGCTGGATCTTCCCTGGAGTAGAAACCTGTAAAGACTGCACAGTTCGGGTTAGCGCAGCAACGCTTTTAGCTAGCTCTTGGACCTGATGGTGCAGGTCTGGAGCCGGGTCATTGTTCAAAGCCTGCGCATCAGCTCCCACAGGCCCTGCCGACAAGGGCGCCGCCTCCTGGTGGTAAGTGGTAGTGGGGCGTCTGTGGGTCACAACGCCACCTGGTGTCGGTTCTCGGAGCACCCGGATGGCTCTGTCCTTGAACTGTGCAAATCCCAGATGAGGGTCCTGTAAGGCCATTGCCCGCAACTGGGTTCGGTGGGCATTGCAATATAAACCCTCTATAAATTGTTCAGTCAACAGCCTGTCCTCGTCTCCCACGCCGTCAGGGTCGGTCTGCTTAATGGCTCTCAGGGCCTCTTGTAGGTTCAGGGCATAGTCCCTTATACTCTCGTGTGCTCGCTGCTTGCACCCGTAGAATCTAAGCTTGATCTCGGCTGAGGTGCGGGTATCAAAGGTGTCCCTCAGCCGGGTTAGTATCCCTGCGACAGTCCTCCCCCCAGGTGGCCAGGACTTTACCTCCCTTCGGGCTGCCCCAGTTAATTGGGCCACCAGGATGCTCACTTTTTGCTCTTCTGTGAGGGGGTACACCTGGAAGAGGCTATCCAGCTTTTCTCTAAAGTCATGCAGGGTATGTGACTCCCCTGAGTACTGGGGTAGCCAGGCCGCTCCCAGGATATAGGGCATGGTGAAAGGCATGACTGCAGCAGCGGTGGCGCTGGCGGGGGTTGAGGCAGTGAAGCTCTCCTCCGTATCCGACATCCTCCTCCCCCCTAGTGGACCGTGGCCTACCTTGCGATGATCCTCTTCCGTAGGCCGCGGCTCCGCAGTAGATCGTCAGGGTTGAGGACCTTCCGTCGCGCTCCTGTGACGTCGGCGTCTGCTGGGCTCTTTCCAGGACCTTACGTGACGTCCGGACTCGAGGCGGGGCTTCAGCTCTCGCGCGCTTTCGGAGTCCACGCCCCTCTTCTTCCCGCACGACGTCTTCAAGATGGCGTCCAACGGCGGGAAAACTCCACGGAAGGCGGGAAGAAGGCTGAAAATGGCACCGGATGGCGGGAATCTTCACCACAGGTAAGTTTGAACAGTCTTTTTCAGGCACGCAGTACCCGGTGGTTGCGGGCACGAAATCCTGCCGACTACGCCAAAAGTTGACGCGCCCCTGGGCCTGTGTCGCGCTGCGTTGCGCACGCGGGAGCTTACCCGGAGCCGGATCTGTTGAGGGTTGTAGTCTCGTGGCGGTGACCCGGTCCGTGCCCAGGGAGTCAAACTGAGCGGCGATGTATCAGCGGTAGATGTTGGACGACTACGCCACCCGTTGAGTACAGCTAAGGAGCTGCTGCTGCAGGGCAGACCGCTGAGGCCGGTGGTAGGATTGTGCAGCGTGATAGTATAACCCCCAACGGGAGGGGTATGGCCTCAGGGCAGCCGACGTGGATGATGGGGGTAGCAGGAACCACTCGGAGATGGTACGGTGTAGTTCAGGGTCTTTACTGGTGACAAAGATAGACCCTCCCGGAGTACTGGCTAGCGATTGGGGCCTGGTCAGTCCTTGAGCAGATGGGATCTCCCCTGGCCAGGTGGAGTTGTAGGCCTCCCAAACTAACTGTACTCTTCTGGCTACCTTGCTAGAGGCGGGTATAAGTAGCCCACGTCCCTGAGTGTACCGTGTGGTGCTCACCCGTATGGCCGGTGACTCGGGGCCTTCTAGTAGCTTCCGCTCCACGACGGCGGTGCTGGTCCCATGCGTTTGACCGTGCCTTCGGGTTTCCTGGCCAGAGGACCTGGAATCCCCTGCCTGACGGATTCTGCTGCTGGGTAGGAGTTAGTCCCCACAGCCTCGGACTCCGGGTCCGGTAAGAAATCTTCTCAGTCAGGGCGAGCTCTGCAGCTGCCAGCCCCTGACTCCTTGTAACACTGCTCCCACAGAGCTCCTGATGTTCTGTTCCTATATTTGCTTCTTTTCTCTGTCTCTACTTCTTCTCTACTCACTAACCCTGCCTCAGCCCCAGTTTTATATAGGGGAAGTTCTTCCCCTCCCAGGACTGGGCAGGAGGTGTGGCATGCATAGGATCCCTGACCAAGAGACCTCCCACCTGCTCTCAGACGTAATATCTCTATCACTGTGGCAACCAGCCCCTGGGGTGTCACACTTGCCCCCCAGGCTAAAATGTGCCAGCCAGCCCCTGCTGCACCGGGTGCCAGAAAACCTAGATACACCTTTGGAACAGGTATCTTGCAAAGTAAGGATGGGGTTTGGTGTTTTTAAGTGATTTTATTGACTCTGTGCATTTATATTTTGTATCAATAATATGATATGGTTATATATATCTTCTGGATATCAGGAGGGCTTATCCCTGTGCATTGACTCTCTCCTTCTCCTTCGATGTCCTGTATAGGCCAAAAAAAACTACGCGTTTCGAGGACTCACAGTTCCTCTTCGTCAGCTTCTCGCTGGTAGTCAAACTGGAAACCTAATAAAGTCCAAACGCCCCCCACAAAGATAATACAACCAAAGAAATGGAGGAAGATCCAATACTAACAAGACGGTGCAAAAGGACATATGGTGGTGCAATAGAACTAAGATAGAATTCCAATAAGAAAAGACTGTGTGTGAAAAACATAATAATAAAAAAGACTTTGTTAAAACTTTCACAATTAGTTAAAAATGAATAAAAATTATATACTTATATTTCTGATGGCTATAAAAAACAGTCAGTTAATCAGTGTATATTACCAGGATAGTATAAATTCGGCACTTAATACCATCCAGAGACAAAAAGGAAAAAATGAAGGAGAAAAATAAAAACATTATATTGTATCTCCAATAGGGGTATCAATGTATAGAAACCAAATACATATATAAAATAGGTGGATTCAAAGGAATATATCCAAAAGACATATTATATTGATAAAATATAAGGAGGTTCATAAAAGTGCAATGTAAATGTTCAATTGGTACTGGGATAAAAAATACATACAGTATATACCGCTGCGAGTTGAAGGCATACAGCTGACTCTCGTGATTAAGGCCCTTCAGAGCCAAGCTATTTAATGTGAAGATCCATTTGGATTCCATCCGCGACATTAATCTCAGGTAATCACCTCCCCTCCATTTTCTGGGGACTAATCGGATCCCACAAAACTTAGTGTCCTTATAAGATTGGTTGTGGAACTTCCGGTAGTGCCGGGACAGTGGATGCCCTTCAAAACCTTCATTCATGTTGATAAAGTGTTCCTTCAGCCTTTTGATAACTTGCTATTTGTACAGACATCTCCGCCTGCCAAGGCATAAAAAGGGTGTGGCTTGGGGTGTGGATAGGGGCGTGGTCAGACTACGCGTGCCGCATGGTTTCCCCTCTTTCTAGTCCTCATAGGTTGGCGGTATGCTTGTACTGAGGAGATCTGGGATATCAGTGATTAGGTCCCATATTGTGCACTGTAAGGTCTGGAAAAGCTCCTTCTATCCGTCTCTGTAGCACCAGAGGAAGAACAGAGCGGAAAAGACAGGATTTTCTACATGTCGCGTTATGTAGATGTTCTGCAGATTTATCACAACCGTCCACAAGAAGAAACTGCCATCACAGAGCCGCCTTTAGCTGTTGGAAAAGTTTAAACTTAGTTTTGAATAGTTGCTATAGGCAACAAGGACCTTTCTATTTACGCTGGGTCACATGATGCTGGTGCTGGGTGATGTCATGTGATGGAATGTTGTGGGTGATGATGTCACAGAGGGCGTTGTGATGTCACCCTTGGGGTATATAAGGAGGCTCCATCCACCTGGAGCTCATATCTCATTGGCCATATCTTGGTGCTGAGATACCCCCTGGAGACAATGAGGATCGCCATATTGTTTCTGTGCTGTACCCTGTTCTACCCTGTGAATTGCCATAGGCTGCCGGTGAGTACCTGTCTATTATTACATATGGAGGACGTTTAGAATCAGCTGCGGCAGGGGAAGGGGATGGGGAGGGGGGTCCTGTAAGAATTTACCTGCGGGAATAAGAGGTTATGGCAGGGACAGGAGCTTAGGAAGTGACAGTCAGAGGGGATATAAGTGTGGGGTGACCCCTCTGACTCCCACATTCCTGCCTTGTCCTTGTAGTGATTAATGACTTTGGTGTTGTCCCTTATATATCACTTTGCAGTCACCAGTGATAGCTCCGCACTGTGATCCTAAACTACAGTCTCATTTACCTTTTTGCAAACGCCCAGAATGGGAGGAGTGACATCACACCCATGTGAGCAGATCCCGCCCACTTTTACTGCAGTCGTAATGCGAGCTAGCTGTATTCTGTTTTTATGGAAATGTCAGCAGCTGCTCCCCCTAGTGTTTACAAGATGAAAACATCAAAACAGTTAAAATATTTTTTTCAGATTTTATACCATTGAAACCTTTTTAAATATATATGTGTATTTATATATAAATATAAATACTTTACAATTTTAAAATTGTAAAAAAATTGCTGACACTTTCCCTTTAAAAGATCTAAAGACGTTCTGCTTCATGTGCCATTGTGACCAATCACAGCACAGATTATATTTTTTAAACTTTTCTTGAAAAACTGAAGCTGCTCCGTGATTGGAAATCATGTGGAAGGGTTCTCTTTTAGACATTTAGTTAGGTCCAAAGTATCAGTGACATGATGGATAGAACTGTGTAATGATGTCACAGAGGGCTTTGTGATGTCACCCCTGGGTATATTAGAAGCCTCGGCCCATCTGCAGCTTGTATCTCATTGACCATACCTTGGTGCTGAGAGACCTCTGGAGATGATGAGTATCACCATATCATTTCTGTGCTTTACGTTGCTCTACCCCCCACATTACAGTACACTGAGGGCGAGTATGTTCTCATCAATATGGAGGTCACAAGGATCAGCTAATGAGAATATCGCCTCTTGCAGGACTTCTCATACTGGACACGTGACCGTCCATCATATGAAAGTCCAACTGTAAATAATATTCCATGGACCCTGGAGGTGAATCCCAAACTTCTTCCTGATCTTCTCAATGGGATATTTCTGAAAGTTGCTTGATAATGTATCCATCACTGTATAATAACAAGGGCTCTCTGTTTGACTGGATTGGGTATAAATATTCAGGACTTTATTATGTTTTTTTATCTTTATTATAGGATGACCCACTACCCGTGGATCTCAGGAGAAGCACCTATCAAGCTTCCATCAATCTTCCTCTTTGGCTCTTCCGTGACGCAGTTTTTGTTGCGGTGATGACACTACTGACAATACTAGAGTATTTGGCCTTAAGTCTTGTCCTGAGCAAGTGGGCAATGTCTGAACCTGGTGAAACAATCAGAAAACTCCTGAGAACAAAACCATTCTGAAGGAACAAAGTGCTTGTAAGGAGCCGATTTGTATCCCTCAGATTCAGGAGCAAGACTCCAGGAGAACACCTGTCCTGCCCAATGGCAAATGTTCTACTCCATCCATGGCTCCTGCACCGCAGGATGCGAAAAAGGTTCCTAGTTGCAACTATAAAGTGGCGTTCAGTGATATTGTCTGGGTCAGAACGATCCCTCACAACAATATAGGAAGAAGAGCTCGAAGTTCCACGGAGCATAAAGAGAGGTTACTGATTTTTCAGAGAAGCCAATAACCCAGAATTCCAGAGACAAGAACACCAGAACCTAGAACACCAGAACCTACCATGTCAGAACCTAGTATGTCAGAACCTAGAATGCCAGAGCCTGAAATGCCTACAACACCTCCACCCAAAATCAAGAGGAGAAGATGTTTCCTTAGATGTCTTAGAGGCGAGGAAGATTGAGAAGGCAACTGCTTGAACTTTCCCATTGCTCGTGTTTTCATCACAGGTTAGTCGTATACATGCTGTCTGATGGGCACCATCTTACTACATACAATGCAGCATTGCACCTGAAATCGAATGGATATTTTGTCACACACTTGCACGTTAGCACCTTATCATATGGCGCATATATCTATGAACGCTTTGCTAAGTATCACTGTCTAGTATGTGCTTCTGATGAACCTATTTTAGGAAAACGTGTCGAGGTTTGGCATACTATTTACTTGAGTTTGGCGTACTATGTGCTTGTTGGTAAATTCTATTGCCATCTATAATCTACTAGATATTATAATGTCTCTGGTGGGATGCCCCATGCCGAATTGTTGATAACTGACTATGAGCATTGTCCTCTATTTCTTATCTACTATGGTTACAGGTTGATGTGAAGAGAGCTGTGCCATTGGTGGCGATTTTTCTACTGATTTGTCAGTTATATTTATGTTAGTTTAGCAAATTTCTGCTTGTAGGGTGTAATGTTTTAGCATAGTGTATGTTCTGTGAGCTAAATTGTCATACTTATGCACTAGATAGATTATAAATTGTGATGCTTATGTACTAGATAGATTATTAGTTTAATCGGTGATTTTTTAAATATTTTTTAACATCAGGAGACTCAAGAATCGCATCTTACAGAAGACAAGAAGCCTAAATGCCGAAGGGTGATGACCTGTTGATGGCCCACAGCTGGAGGGTCATTACCTCTTGATGGCACAAAACTGGACAGAAGATAAAAACATTTGATGGCACACAGCCGGAGGGTGATGACCTATTGATGGCCATAGCCAGAGGGTCATTACCTGTTGATGGCACACAGCCGGACAGAGGATCATTACCTGTTGATGGCACACAGCCGGATGGTCATTACCTTTTCATGGCACACTGCTGGATGGTCATTACCTGTTGATGGCACACAGCCGGAGGGTGATGACCTATTGATGGCCATAGCCAGAGGGTCATTACCTGTTGATGGCGCACTGCCGGATGGTCATTACCTGTTGATGGCACACAGCTGGAGGGTGATGACCAGTTGATTTCGCACTGCCGGATGGTCATTACCTGTTGATGGCACACAGCCGGAAAGAGGATCATTACCTGTTGATGGCACACAGCCGGACAGAGGATCATTACCTGTTGATGGCACACAGCCGGATGGTCCTTACCTGTTCATGGCGCACTGCCGGATGGTCATTACCTGTTGATGGCACACAGCCGGAGGGTGATGACCTATTGATGGCCATAGCCAAAGGGTCATTACCTGTTGATGGCGCACTGCCGGATGGTCATTACCTGTTGATGGCACACAGCTGGAGGGTGATGACCAGTTGATGTCGAACTGCCGGATGGTCATTACCTGTTGATGGCACACAGCCGGACACAGGATCATTACCTGTTCATGGCACACAGCCGGTCAGAGGATAAGATCTTTTGATTGCATACACCGGGTCCCTCCCTGATAACAGGGAACCCTGTGGAATACTGGTCATCTTGATCCCCCACTGACTATATACTTGCTCCACCTCAGCCTACACCATCATGGAGGACACTTCCACCTGTGTCCACTGTAAGGTTGGACTTTCTTTTATAATTACAGCAGATTAATAAACATCATAAAGCTGTAAAACTATCGAGTAATTTATTATAAATTATTATAAAGAAATATAAAGTATAATAGATAGCTATAGAGGGCACAGAAGACGACTAACTATAGAAAGCATGGTATCGCCTGATATATACTGTATATTCTAGATGGCGCTATTACACTAAATACATCACAACCTCCAGGGTGATATTACCGTACAATGCGAGATCACTAATAATGGCCACAGATTATGAGAAAATGACCAGCTCCATAGTCCTGGAGTTATTATAAATGTCTCTAGTGTGAGGCAGGGACTGGACGAGTGTTGGAGGGAGGTATATTCCCCCAGGACGTCCTTTATGTATCCATGCTGTAGAATCTGCCGTATACTTCTGTTCTAGCAGTCAGACATTTCACTCTGCAGATCACAGGCTCAACATTGTGTAAAACTACCACCGTATATAAGAGCACTCAGAATAAAAACTAGCGGCATGCCGTGCACTGCCCACGTCATGTGTACGGGATACAGGACCTGCAGGACCTGGTACGGCCATTATAGTTGATAGATTAATGATACTTGTGCAGATGAAGGGAAAAAAAATATGTGCAACAACAGGAGGAGGAAGTCTCAAGATGTAATTTGAAGAGTATAATAGAGAAATGGGAAACTTCTGGAGATGCAGATAAGTGGTACCAGGGCGAAACGTAAGTGCAGTCAGACAAGGGAAAAGTGCAAATGATCCAGCGTAAAGGTTTGTTTAGTAGAAAAAATATTAAAACTTAGCTTTTATTAGCCATATAAAACACTGCTCCACAAAGAATACAGCAAATGTGCAACTATCATAGCTTACAGACCTACACGTTTCAACAAATCATGTCTTAATTATGGCCCTACTACTAGAATGACAAAAAGGCATATATATATATATATATATATATATATATATATCCACGTGCCTGTATGACTTCCCTACAACACCTGGGCATGCTCCTGATGGTCTCCTGTGGGATCTCCTCCCAGACCTGGACTAAAGCATCCGCCAACTCCTGGACAGTCTGTGGTGCAACGTGACGTTGGCGGATGGAGCGAGACATGATGTCCCAGATGTGCTCAATCGGATTCAGGTCTGGGGAACGGGCGGGCCAGTCCATAGCTTCAATGCCTTCATCTTGCAGGAACTGCTGACACACTCCAGCCACATGAGGTCTGGCATTGTCCTGCATTAGGAGGAACCCAGGGCCAACCGCACCAGCATATGGTCTCACAAGCGGTCTGAGGATCTCATCTCGGTACCTAATGGAAGTCAGGCTACCTCTGGCGAGCACATGGAGGGCTGTGCGGCCCTCCAAAGAAATGCCACACCACACCATTACTCACCCACTGCCAAACCGGTCATGCTGAAGGATGTCGCTCTCCACGGCGTCTCCAGAGTCTGTTACGTCTGTCACATGTGCTCAGTGTGAACCTGCTTTCATCTGTGTAGAGCACAGGGCGCGAGTGGCGACTTTGCCAATCCTGGTGTTCTGTGGCAAATGCCAAGCGTCCTGCATGGTGTTGGGCTGTGAGCACAACCCCTATCTGTGGACATCGGGCCCTCATACCACCCTCATGGAGTCGGTATCTAACCGTTTGTGCAGACCCATGCACATTTGTGGCCTGCTGGAGGTCATTTTGCAGGGCTCTGGCAGTGCTCCTCCTGTTCCTCCTTGCACAAAGGCGGAGGTAGCGGTCCTGCTGCTGGGTTGTTGCTCTTCTACGGCCCCCTCCACATCTCTTGGTGTACTGGCCTGTCTCCTGGTAGCGCCTCCAGCCTCTGGACACAGCCAACCTTCTTGCCACAGCTCGCATTGATGTGCCATCCTGGATGAGCTGCACTATCTGAGCAACTTCTGTGGGTTGTAGAGTCTGTCTCATGCTACCACGAGTGTGAAAGCACAACCAACATTCAAAAGTGACCAAAACATCAGCCAGAAAGCATTGGTACTGAGATGTGGTCTGTGGTCCCCACCTGCAGAACCACTCCTTTATTGAGGGTGTCTTGATAATTGCCAATAATTTCCATCTATCGTCTATTCCATTTGCACATCAGCATGTGAAATTGATTGTCAATCAGTGTTGCTTCCTAAATGGACAGTTTGATTTCACAGAAGTTTGATTTACTTGGAGTTATATTCTGTTGTTTTAAGTGTTCCCTTTATTTTTGGAGCAGTGTATATAGATACATACAGTGAGTACGGAAAGTATTCAGACTCCTTTAAATTTTTCACTCTTTGTTTCATTGCAGCCATTTGATAAATTCTAAAAAGTTCATTTTTTTTCTCATTAAAGTACACTCTGCACCCCATCTTGACTGAAAAAAACAGCAATGTAGAATTTTTTTGCAAATTTATTAAAAAAGAAAAACTGAAATATCACATGGTCATAAGTATTCAGATCCTTTGCTCAGACACTCATATTTAAGTCACATGCTGTCCATTTCCTTGTGATCCTCCTTGAGATGGTTCTACTCCTTCAATGGAGTCCAAATGTGTTTAATTAAACTGATAGGACTTGATTTGGAAAGGCACACACCTGTCTATATAAGACCCCACAGCTCACAGTGCATGTCAGACCAAATGAGAATCATGAGCTCAAAGGAACTGCCCAAGGAGCTCAGAGACCGAATTGTGGCAAGGCACAGATCTAGCCAAGGTTATAAAAGAATTTCTGCATTACTCAAGGTTCATAAGAGCACAGTGGCCTCCATAATCCTTAAATGGAAGAAGTTTGGGACCACCAGAAGTCTTCCTAGACCTGGTCGTCCAGCCAAACTGAGCAATCGTGGGAGAAGAGCCTTGGTGAGAGAGGTAAAGAAGAACCCCAAGATCACTGTGGCTGAGCTCCAGAGATGCAGTAGGGAGATGGGAGAAAGTTCCACAAAGTCAACTATCACTGCAGCCCTCCACCAGTTGGGCCTTTATGGCAGAGTGGCCAGACGGAAGCCTCTCCTCAGTGCAAGACATATGAAAGCCCGCATAGAGTTTGCTCAAAAACACATGAAGGACTCCCAGACTATGAGAAATAAGATTCTCTGGTCTGATGAGACAAAGATAAAACTTTTTGGTGATAATTCTAAGTGGTATGTGTGGAGAAAACCAGGCACTGCTCATCACCGGCCTAATACAATCCCAACAGTGAAACATGGTGGTGGCAGTTGTTAGAACCCTCCTGTTAGTTTTTTCTATTTTGTGGTCACGTGACCTTCTGCCTATTTATACCAGCTGCCCTTCAGGCTTTGCTGGACTTCAGTGTTACTTTGACTCTTAATCTAGCCAGGTGCTTTGTACCGACTGTATCTGACGCGTCCCTGGGCCTGTGTCGCGCTGCGTTGCGCACGCGGGAGCTTACCCGGAGCCGGATCTCTTGAGGGTTGTAGTCTCGTGGCGGTGACCCGGTCCGTGCCCAGGGAGTCAAACTGAGCGGCGATGTAACAGCGGTAGATGTAGGACGACTACGCCACCCGTTGAATGCAGCTATGGAGCTGCCGCTGCAGGACAGTCCGCTGAGGCCGGTGGATGGATGGTGCAGCGTAGATGGTATAACCCCCAACGGGAGGGGTATGGCCTCAGGGCAGCAGATGTGGATGATGGGGGTAGCAGGAACCACTCAGAGACGGTGCGGTGTAATTCAGGGTCTTTACTGGTAACAACGATAGACCCTCCCGGAGTACTTGCTAGTGAACGGGGCCTGGTCAGTCCTTGAGCAGATGGGATCTCCCCTGGCCAGGCGGAGTTGTAGGCCTCCCAAACTGACTGTACTCTTCTGGCTACCTTGCTAGAAGCGGATATAAGTAGCCCACGTCCCTGAGTGTACCGTGTGGTGCTCACCCGTATGGCCGGTGACTCGGGGCCTTCTAATGGCTTCCGCTCCACGATGGCGGTGCTGGTCCCACGCGTGTGACCGTGCCTTCGGGTTTCTGGGCCTGAGGACCTGAAATCCCCTGCCGGTCGGCTTCTGCTGCTGGGTAAGAGTTAGTCCCCACAGCCTCGGACGCCGGGTCCGGTAAGAAAGCTTCTCAGTCAGGGCGAGCTCTGCAGCTGCCAGCCCCTGACTCGTAGTAGTATTGCTTCTGCTGTTTCTTGTCTCTACTCTCCTTGACTGCTAACCCTGCTTCAGCCCCGGGTTTATATAGGGGAAGTTCTTCCCCTCCCAAGACTGGGCAGGAGGTGTGGCATGCACAGGATCCCTGACCAAAGGACCTCCCACCTGCTCTCAGACATAACATTACATTACTGTGGAAACCAGACCCCTGGGGTGCCACATTCCCCCCTAGTAAAATTTAGTACTCCGGGACTAAACACATTTTAGAAAAACATAACAAGATATAACAATAACAATACAATAAGAAACACATAAAGGTGGTCACGGCATGTCCGTAACCGGGTGCAGTCTTTGAAGAAAGCAAGGTGTCCATTTCACCAAAACAGGGAGACGTAACCAGGTAGGGGTCTGTCCTACCCCGAGTCCTTAACAGTCTCTAGTCCATCCTGGGTTACGCTCCAACTATGTACAAGGATTCCCGGTAAATCCACCAAGGATTCCTAAAAATAACTGGAAACACAAAATTATACACAAGCAACAATACACAGATAAACATAAATAAAACAATTTATACACTTCAAATCCTCCAGCGTGCGGGTAACTGGCCTCTAGTGGCCCTAGTGGACCTACGGAGCTGACTGTCTGGCCCTGAACTACAGGGTGTAGGAGCTGTCAAGGGTAAACTGGGCAGCTGTCTACCGGCTCTTTGTCTCACTAGGGGTACGGCAGGCTCACTATAAGCAGAGGGTTGATCCTCCTGTTCTGCTTGTGTGGAGTCTTCTGCCTCCTGGACCGGCTGTTCTTCCAGCTCTACCTGTTGCTCCGTAGGTGCTTGGGATGCTGGTTGGAGGAAGGTGAGTACGGGTACCACAACTGCACCATTGACTTGAGTCCAAGACCGAGGGAAGTCCCCGAGCACAGTACTAACCATATCTTCCCTTTCCTCTACGGGTCGATGGTCTTCTTGTTCCTCTTCAGGGTTCCTCAGTTGTTCGGGACACTTCTTCAGGTGGTCCCGGGATACAATGGCTGTGGTTTCCCCTCCGTCTTTACTGATGGTACAAACCTTCGGGTTCTCGTGGCTTGAGGGCAGTACGGTGTACGGGTCCTTCTCCCACTGGTCATCCAACTTGTGGAGCCGTCTCTTCCTCTTCAAGACCTGCTCTCCGGGTACCAGGGGAACAGCGGGAGCATACTGGTTGTAAGTTTTCTCTTGTCTTTCCCTAGCCTGACAGAGACTTCGCTCCACGCTCTCCTGTACTCTCCGGTACTGCTGCTGCCTCTCTGTGTCCCAGTCTGTTTCTGGTGAAGTGTCCTCGGGTGTCAGGACTCCCATTTCCAGGTCAACAGGTAACTTACCAGGTCTTGCCCTCATTAGGTAAGCCGGGGTACAGTTGGTGGAACCTACCGGGATGTGGTTGTATAGGTCCACCAGATCGGGCAACTTCTCAGGCCACAGACTGCGTTCTTCCAGGGGCAACGTTTTTAGAAGATCCATTACCACCTGGTTCATTTTCTCACAAAGTCCATTAGTTTGCGGATGGTAGGGTGTCGTCCTTATCTTCCGGCAGCCATACAGATTGCAGAATTCCTGGAAGACCTCCGCTTCAAAGGCAGGTCCCTGGTCCGTCAGCACTTGGTCCGGGTACCCGTGTGGACGGCAAAAGTGCTGCTGGAAGGCTCTAGCTGCTGTTTGAGCCGTTAAGTCCTTGACGGGGACGACAACCAGAAACCGGGAGTAATGATCCACGATGGTTAACGCGTAGACGTAGCCACTTCTGCTTGGGGTCAGTTTTACATGATCCAAGGCTACCAGTTCCAACGGTTGCCGGGTGACGATGGACTGCAGGGGAGTCTTCTGGCTGGCACGGTCCTTCCTTCTCAGGTTGCACGGGCCACAGTCTCTGCACCACTTCTCGATGGTTCCCCTCATGCCTACCCAGTGGAACCGCTCGCGCAGCAGGAACTCCAGCTTCTTCCACCCGAAGTGTCCAGCTCCGTCGTGGTATGCCTCCATCACCATGGCTGCGTCTCTTCGTGGCACCACTACTTGCCAGAGTAATTCATGCGTCCGGGAGTTAACCATTCTGCGGCACAACTTCCCTTTGTAAAGGAACAGTCGACTCTTCTCTGCCCATAGTTGTTTGGCTTCCTCCGGAGCGTCTGGTTCAAGGCGAGCCTCCGGCCGAGTCAGCATCTCCTTCACCAGTCGGACGGCAGGGTCGCTGTCTTGCGTTTCCGCCCAGTTGTAGTGGGGTAAGGGGTTCAACGTAGCAGCCTGCTTACTCCTTACCCGGTGGGAATACTGGATAGTCCCATGACGGTGGAACGCAGGGAGTTCAACTTCTTCCAGTCCCTCCGGATCTTCTCCTCCGTCCGGCAGGTTGGGCATCCTGGACAGGGCGTCCGCGTTGGTATTGGAGCGTCCTGCCCGGTATTTGATTGTGAACTCGTAGTTGGACAGACGGGCCATCCACCTCTGCTCCAGGGCACCGAGTCTTGCCGTGTCCAGGTGTGTCAACGGGTTGTTATCCGTGTACACGGTGAACCGGGAAGAAGCGAGGTAATGCTTAAAGCGCTCGGTGACTGCCCATACTACGGCCAGGAACTCTAACTTAAATGAGCTGTAATTCTCGGGGTTCCTTTCGGTGGGTCGCAGTTTTCGGCTGGCGTAGGCGATTACTCGTTCCTTCCCCTGCTGGATCTGGGACAGTACGGCTCCTAGCCCGATGTTACTGGCGTCGGTGTAGAGGATAAAGGGCTGGCTATAATCCGGGTACGCCAGGATTTCGTCCCCCGTGAGGGCCATCTTCAGCTGGCGGAAGGACTCTTCTTCCAGCTCCTCCCATTTGAAGGGCGGCTTCTGGTTCTTGGCCTTCCGGGACTGGCCTATCAGGAGGTCCTGCATAGGTGCTGCCTTTTTGGTGAAACCGGGAATAAACCTTCGGTAGTAGCCTACCAACCCGAGGAACTGCCGCACTTCTTTTACGCTGGAGGGGCTTGGCCATTCCTTAATTGCAGTGATCTTATCAGGGTCGGGAGCCACTCCGTCAGCGCTCACCACGTGTCCCAGGTACTGCACCTTTGGTTTCAGGAGGTGACACTTGGAGGGTTTCACCTTTAGGCCGTAACTTGCCAGAGCTTCGAACACTTCCGCCAGGTGTTTCAGGTGGTCCTCATACGTCTTGGAATATACGATAACATCGTCCAGGTACAACAGGACCGTCTCGAAGTTTCTGTGGCCCAGACAACACTCCATTAGTCGTTGGAAGGTTCCCGGTGCGTTGCAGAGTCCGAACGGCATGCAGGTGAACTCGCTAAGTCCCATCGGGGTGGTGAATGCGGTCTTCTCCCGGTCCGCCTCTGCTACAGGAACCTGCCAGTACCCGCTAGTGAGATCCAAGGTAGAGAAGAAGTTAGCAGATCTTAAAGCAGCCAATGACTCCTCTATCCTTGGTAAGGGGTACGCATCCTTGTGTGTGATACGATTGATTTTCCGGTAATCTACACACATCCTCATGGTGTTGTCTTTCTTTCGGACTAAGACTAGTGGAGCTGCCCAGGGGCTACAGCTATCCTTGATCACCCCAGCCTCCTTCATGTCTCTAAGCATCCCCTTGGCATGTTGGTAGTGGGCAGGGGGTATGGGTCGATACCTCTCTTTTATAGGAGGATGGTCTCCCGTGGGGATGTGGTGTTCTACCCCCTTGACTCGCCCGAAGTCTAACGGGTGTTTACTGAACACTCTCTCGTACTCCTGAACCACACGATAGACTCCTTGTTTCTGGTGTGCGGGAGTGGAGTCAGTACCCAGATGTAGTTGCTGACACCAGTCCTCCATGTTTTTCTTAGAGCCATTACCTTCCTCCGGGTGAGATGGAGGCAAGGGTTCCACAGATTGTATAGAATTTTGGTTAATGGTATATAATTTGGCTAGCGTGGCATACCGGGGCAGGTACACTTCCCTCTCCCCGATATTTATTATGCGAACGGGCACCCTCCCATGGCGTACATCAACCACCCCCCGTGCTGTCAAAATGGTGGGCCTACTGTCCGAGTAAACTGGTTCTACCATTGCCTGGTAATCTCTACCTCTCAGACCAATAGCTGCCCGGCACCAAATCATCATTTCACTTTTTGGGGGCATGGCAATAGGAAAAGGGTCACACATTCTTACGCTACCAATCTCACCGCCGGAGAGTTCCACCTGTTGCCGTCGCATCAGTGCCTGGATCTCTTTCTGGAGCACCCGCTGCTCGCCGGAGCTGGCGTTCTTGGCAACCTGCTGTAAAAGGAAAATCACCTCTGCAAGACAATTTTCAATTACATTAGTTCCTAGAGTTATTTTTGGGTGACTCTCATGTTTGTCAATATCTACAATGATCAGTCCCTGTGCTGCCAGTTCGACTCTACCGATTTTGATGGTCACCTCTTTAAATCCGATCTGTGGCACGGGCTGGCCATTGCTGGCGATGATACTCAAGTCGTCGTCAGGGTAGCGGGTAATATCCGAGTCATTCCAGTACTGCTTAAAGAGCACGTACGGGATGGTGGTGACCTGTGACCCGGTGTCCAGTAGGGCACTCATGGGAATGCCATCCAGTACCACAGGCAAGACTGGACGTCCTCCCACATATCTGTCGTGCCAGTTCGATGGGCCTGGTGATCTTTTTCCTGGGGGTTGGCCCTCTACCCCAGGTTGTGCCCGTTTAAAGAACAGTACCTTGCCATATGTCCAGGTTGATTGCAGCGGCGGCAGATGGGTCGTCCGTCCTCGCTGTATCGGTCACTGGGTCTTCCTCTGGCCGGTGGGGTCCTCCTTGGTCGACGCCACGGGATGTCCTCCGGTCCGGATGCCAGCTGGATCTTCCCTGGGGTGGAAGCCTGTAAAGACTGCACAGTTCGGGTTAGCGCAGCAACGCTCTTAGCTAGCTCTTGGACCTGATGGTGTAGGTCTGGAGCCGGGTCATTGTCCAAAGCCTGCGCATCAGCTCCCACAGGCCCTGCCGACAAGGGCGCCGCCTCCTGGTGGTAAGTGATAGCAGGGCGTTTGTGGGTCACAACGCCACCCGGTGCCAGTTCTCGGAGCACCCGGATGGCTCTGTCCTTGAACTGTGCAAAGCCCAGATGGGGATCCTGTAAGGCCATTGCCCGCAACTGGGTTCGGTGGGTATTACAATACAGTCCCTCTATAAACTGTTCGGTCAACAGCCTGTCCTCGTTTCCCACTCCATCAGGGTCGGTCTGCTTAATGGCCCTCAGGGACTCTTGTAGGTTTAGTGCATAGTCCCTTATACTCTCATGCGCTCGCTGCTTGCACCCGTAGAATCTAAGCTTAATCTCGGCTGAGGTGCGGGTATCAAAGGTGTCCTTCAGCCGGGTTAGTATCCCTGCGACAGTCTTCCTCCCAGGTGGCCAGGATTTTACTTCCCTTTTGGCTGCCCCGGTTAGTTGGGCCACCAGGATGCTCACTTTTTGCTCTTCTGTGAGGGGGTACACCTGGAAGAGGCTATCCAGCTTTTCTCTAAAGTCATGCAGGGTATGTGACTCCCCTGAGTACTGGGGTAGCCAAGCTGCTCCCGGGATATAGGGCATGGTGAAGGGCATAACTGCAGCAGCGGTAGCGCTGGCGGGGGTTGAGGCAGTGAAGCTCTCCTCCGTATCCGACATCTTCCTCCTCCCTAGTGGACCGTGGCCTACCTTGCGATGATCCTGTTCCGTAGGCCGCGGCTCCGCAGTGGATCGTCAGGGTTGAGGACCTTCCGTCGCGCTCCTGTGACGTCGGCGTCTGCTGGGCTCCTTCCAGGACCTTACGCAACGTCCGGACGTGAGGCGGGGCTTCAGTTCTCGCGCGCTTTCGGAGTCCACGCCCCTCTTCTTCCCGCGCGGCGTCCTCAAGATGGCGTCCAATGGCGGGAAAACTCCACGGATGGCGGGAAGAAGGCAGAAGATGGCGCCGGATGGCGGGAATCTTCACCACAGGTAAGTTTGAAAAGTCTCTTTTTCAGGCACGCAGTACCCGGTGGTTGCGGGCACGAAATCCTGCCGACTACGCCAAAGTTGACGCGGCCCTGGGCCTGTGTCGCGCTGCGTTGCGCACGCGGGAGCTTACCCGGAGCCGGATCTCTTGAGGGTTGTAGTCTCGTGGCGGTGACCCGGTCCGTGCCCAGGGAGTCAAACTGAGCGGCGATGTAACAGCGGTAGATGTAGGACGACTACGCCACCCGTTGAATGCAGCTATGGAGCTGCCGCTGCAGGACAGTCCGCTGAGGCCGGTGGATGGATGGTGCAGCGTAGATGGTATAACCCCCAACGGGAGGGGTATGGCCTGAGGGCAGCAGATGTGGATGATGGGGGTAGCAGGAACCACTCAGAGACGGTGCGGTGTAATTCAGGGTCTTTACTGGTAACAACGATAGACCCTCCCGGAGTACTTGCTAGTGAACGGGGCCTGGTCAGTCCTTGAGCAGATGGGATCTCCCCTGGCCAGGCGGAGTTGTAGGCCTCCCAAACTGACTGTACTCTTCTGGCTACCTTGCTAGAAGCGGATATAAGTAGCCCACGTCCCTGAGTGTACCGTGTGGTGCTCACCCGTATGGCCGGTGACTCGGGGCCTTCTAATGGCTTCCGCTCCACGATGGCGGTGCTGGTCCCACGCGTGTGACCGTGCCTTCGGGTTTCTGGGCCTGAGGACCTGAAATCCCCTGCCGGTCGGCTTCTGCTGCTGGGTAAGAGTTAGTCCCCACAGCCTCGGACGCCGGGTCCGGTAAGAAAGCTTCTCAGTCAGGGCGAGCTCTGCAGCTGCCAGCCCCTGACTCGTAGTAGTATTGCTTCTGCTGTTTCTTGTCTCTACTCTCCTTGACTGCTAACCCTGCTTCAGCCCCGGGTTTATATAGGGGAAGTTCTTCCCCTCCCAAGACTGGGCAGGAGGTGTGGCATGCACAGGATCCCTGACCAAAGGACCTCCCACCTGCTCTCAGACATAACATTACATTACTGTGGAAACCAGACCCCTGGGGTGCCACATATCTCTCTAGTTTGTTTGGTCCTTGGACCACTAAGTACTTTTGTCTGTTTGTCTTCTTCTGCTACTACTTCTGCCAGGAGGTGTCCAATTTTGTCCCAGTCCTTAGTTCTTTTAGGGTCCCCTCCCTTTAATCTATAGGTCTGCGTTCAGACTAGCCGCGGACGAAGGCGGGTCTGTTCCCAAGGAACAGGTTACCCGCTGCATCGTAGGGAATCAGCTTAGTCCTATTGTATGGACAGATTTCCTCTCTTTCCTTAGTTCTTGTAGCAGATCATAACAGCAGTATCATGCTATGGGTGTGTTTTTCAGCTGCAGGGACAGGACGACTGGTTGCAATTGAAGGAAACATGAATGCGGCCAAGTACAGAGATATCCTGGATGAAAACCTCTTCCAGAGTGCTCTGGACCTCAGGTTTGGCCAAAGGTTCACCTTCCAACAAGACAATGACCCTAAGCACACAGCTAAAATAACAAAGGAGTGGCTTCAGAACAACTATGTGACCATTCTTGACTGGCCCAGCCAGAGCCCTGACCTAAACCCATTTGAGCATCTTTGGAGAGACCTGAAAATGGCTGTCCACCAACGTTTACCATTCATCCTGACGGAACTGGAGAGGATCTGCAAGGAAGAATGGCAGAGGATCCCAAAATGCAGGTGTGAAAAACTTGTTGCATCATTTCCAAGAAGACTCATGGCTGTACTAGCCCAAAAGGGTGCTTCTACTCAATACTGAGCAAAGGGTCTGAATACTTATGCCCGTGTGATATTTCAGTTTTTCTTTTTTATTAAATTTGCAAAAATTTCTACATTTCTGTTTTCTTTCAGTCAAGATGGGGCGCAGAGTGGACTTTAATGAGAAAAAAATGAGCTTTTTAGAATTTACCAAATGGCTGCAATGAAACAAAGAGTGAAAAATGTAAAGGAGTCTGAATACTTTCCGTACCCACTGTACATGCATGGAAATAAATGCAGAATTATATTTCTTAATACTGCAGTATCAGATCTTGTCTTGAATTTAACCCCTGTGGTATCCAATGTGAAAATCCACAGGGACTCCCGGTTCAGAAGTTTGCACTTATGATCCCTCCCTCGTGTGGATCTATATACCTTCTCTATCTCCATATATTTAAAGAATGAGTTGTCACCTTTATGAACTCTCGCAAAATGCCTCGATACTGCTGATGTATTTATGGCTTCCAAATGAATCGCATCAGAAAGATGTCTTCTGATACGGACTTTCAGCGCACCTGTGGTACAACCCACATAGTGGACCTTACACAAGGTGCATTCTATAAGGTATATAACCCCTGATGAATTACAATTGAGGAAATCATGAATTTTATATTCTCTATCATTACTTAAGGACATAAAACTATCTGTTTTAACCGCATGTAGACTCGCTTTGCACCAATTGGCTCCACATCTGAAGAAACCTTTTGTGCTGAGCCAATTTGGTTGTACAGTATTAGTCTCACTGGTGTATAAGCCAGGAGAAAGGATGGTTCCCAGAGCGGGCGCTTTCCTGGCTACAAAGCGGATGGCATTAGAAAGTAGGTTTTTTAGTTTCTTGTTCTGATACATAATAGGGTTATACTTTTTAATTCTAGATGTAATTTTATTATACTGAGGACTATAGGTGGTAGAAAACGTTACCCTAGTATCCAATGTGTTAATGTTATTTTTCTGTTTATTTCGGAGTATATCTTTCCGATTTATATTGGAGACAATTCTACTCGCTTTTCTTAAAGACCACTCGGGATAGCACCTATTGGATAGTCTGTTACACATTTTTTCTGATTCCTTCTGAAAAGTGATGTTATCTGAACAATTTCGTATTGTTGGTATTAGCTCACCGTAAGGGATATTTCTCTTAATATGTGGCGGATGACAACATTTAGCTGATAGAATAGAATTTGAGGCTGTAGATTTTCTGTGGGGATTAATTTTGACCAATTCTTTCTCCTTGGTAGCCTCAAGTTCGAGATCCAAAAAAGTAATTTTGGATGAATGGTAGAACTAAGTGAATTTAAGATTAAAATTATTGCAGTTGATGTACTGTACAAATTGTACCACCTCCTCCTGTGTGCCCCCCACACCAGGAGGAGGTCATCAATAAATCTACCGTACCACACAATGTGTCCACTATATGTGTTATCATTATGGTAAATGAAAAGCTCCTCCACCTGCACATCACTATGTTCGCTAGCGAAGGAGAAAATTTACTGCCCATGCTGACTCCTCTTTTCTGTAAAAAAAAAAATAATTACGTTCTAAGAGGAACTGTACCAGCTCTACCCTCACCTACTGTATCCTCACCCATCCGTCGTAGATTGTGAGCCCTCACGGGCAGGGTCCTCGCTCCTCCTGTACCAGTCGCTGTCACATTGTGTTCAAGATTATTGTAATTGTTCTTGTATTATACCCCTTTTTCACATATAAAGCGGCACATTAACCCCCGTAATGCTGCGATCGAAGTCGATCACAGCATTGCGGAGGTAAGTACTGCATACTCACCTCTTCCCCGCCGTCGCGCGCTGTCTGAGGCTGGCTTCCGTGGTTGTCATGGTAACCCAGATGTCGTCATGACAACATCCGGGTCACCAGACAGCAGAAAGATACTTTCATCATGCACAGTGCATGACCAAAGTATCTTCTGCATCTACAGTGCTGACAGCCTGTATAGCATAGGGATGGTGCTCCATCCCTATGTTATACAGGCGATCAGAGTATAAAAAGTGAAAGTCCCATAGTGGGACAAAGTATAAAAGTAAAAAAAAGTGGTAAAAAAATGTAAAAAAAAAAATAATCCACCAAAAATAAAAATATAATGTACCCATCAATAAATATTATAATGAAAAAAAACAAACAAAACAATAAAAGTACACATATTTGGTATCGCCACGTCCGGAACGACCTGACCTATAAAACTGCCTCACAAGTTAACTCCTTTAGTAAACACGGTAAAAAATTAAAATAAAAAACAAAGCAAAAAAAGATGCTTTATCATCATACCGCCAAACAAAAAATGGAATTAAACACGATCAAAAAGATGAATATAAATAAAAATGGTACCACTGAAAACGTCATCTTGTTCCGCAAAAAACAAGCCACCATACAGCTCCATCAGCTGAAAAATGAAAAAGTTATAGCTCTCAGAATAAAGTGATGCAAAAAAATATTTTTTTCTAGAAAATAGCTTTTATTGTGTAGAAGCGCCAAAACATAAAAAAAATGTAAATGTTGTACCGCTGTAAACGTACTGACCCAAAGAATAAAGCTACCTCATCAATTTTACCACACGCGGAACAGCATAAAAAAATTTAAAAAAACAATTCCTGAATTGTTGGTTTTTGCTTTATTCTGCCTCCCAAAAATCGGAATAGAAAGCGATCAAAAAATGTCACGTGCCTGAAAATGGTACCAATAAAAACGTCAACTCATCCCGCAAAAAACAAGTTGTCAAATGACTCTGTCGGCCAAAATATGGAAAAATTATAGCTCTCAAAATATGGCAATGCAAAAACTAGATTTTGCAAAAAAATGCGTCTTTTAGTGTGAGACAGCTGTCAATCATAAAAACCCGATAGGATTCTGGTATCGCTGTAATCTCACCGACCCAAAGAATAAAGTCGTCTAATCACTTATACTGCACAAGGAACGGTGTGAAAAATAAACTCTAGGGTTAGGGTTGTGCTAGGGTTGGGATTTTTTTCAAAAGCAAAAAAAAAAAAGATGACGATATGGCGACTAGTGTTGAGCACAAGTGCTCGCTACTTGAGTTTGCATCGGGTGCTCGGGTATGCATTGAGTATCGCGGGTGCTCGAGTCTCTGCCCCATATGCTTCACAGTCAAAAAAAAGTGCGGTGATTGCCTGCCATGCACCAGCAATCCCTGCATGTTTGTTTTGGGTGTCTAATAACCGTGAAACATGTGGGCAGGACTCGAGCATGTCACTCGAGCACGTGCGATACATGGTGCATACCCGAGTACCCGATGCAAACTCAAGTAGCGAGCACTTGTGCTCAAGACTAATGACAACTTATTCAATATGATGACCTAATGTTATCAATTTATGTGTCGTACCGGGTTCAAAATGTTCATTATACCCCTTGATAAAATCCTTGAGGGGTGTAGTTTCCAAAATGGGGTCACTTGTGGGGGGTTTCAACTATTTAGGCACATCAGGGGCTCTTCAAACGTGACATGGCGTCCGCCTTCAATTCCAGCCAATTTTGCGTTCAAAAGTCACACAGTGCTCCTTCCCTTCTGAACTCTGCCGTGCACCCAAACACTGTATTTTCCCCACATATAGGGTATTGGCGTACTTAGGAGAAATTGCAAAAAGTTTTTGGGGTCCATTTTCTCCTCTTACCCTTGTGAAAATAAAAAAATTGGGGCTAAAACATAATTTTTGTGGAAACAGTTTGATTATTTATTTTCATGGCTCCATGTTTAAACTTCTGTAAAGGTTCTCTGAGGGGTCTAGTTTCCAAAATGGTGTCACTTGTGGGGGGATTCCACTGTTTAGGCACATCAGGGGCTCCCCAAACACAACACAACTTATTCAAGCAAATTTTACATTCTAAAAGTCAAATGGCACTCCTTCCCTTCCGAACCCTGCCGTACGCCTAAACAGTGGTTTTTCCCCACATATGGGGTATCTGTGTGGTCAGGGGAAATTGAACAACAAATTTTGGGGTCCATTTTTTTCCTGTTAACCCTGTGAAAATAAAAAAAATTGAGTCTAAAGTAACATTTTTGTGAAAAAAGTTACATGTTAATTTTTTTCTTCCATATTCCAAACATTTCTGCGAAGCACTTGAAGGGTTAATAAATTTTTGGAATGTGGTTTTGAGCACCTTGGGGGTGAAGATCTTAGAGTGGTTTTACTTTTGGGTATTTTCTGTCATAAAGACCCCTCAAAGTGACTTCAAATGTCATGTGGTCCCTAAAAAAATGGTTTTGTAAATTTTGTTGGAAAAATGAGAAATCTCTGATCAACTTTTAACCCTTATAGCTCTCTAACAGAAAAAAAATTTGGTTCCAAAATTGTGCTGATGTAAAGTAGACATGTGGGAAATGTTATTTATTAACTATTTTGTGTGACATATCTCTCTGATTTAAGGGCATAAAAATTCAAATTTTCAAAAATTTTCGCAAAATTTCAGTTTTTGTCACAAATAAATGCAAGTGATATCGGGGAAATTTTACCACAATCATGAAGTACAATATGTCACGAAAAACAGTCTCAGAACCAGGGGGATCCGTTGAAGCGTTCCAGAGTAATTACCTCATAAACTGACAGTGGTCAGAATTGTAAAAATTGGCCTTCTCATTAATGTGCAAACCACCTTGGGTAGTAAAGGGGTTAAAGGTGGTGGGAAAATATTTTTATGTATTTTTGGAGGGGAATGGTAAACTGGAACAATTGGGTGATCTATGTATAAATATTCCATTAATTTTTTTTTAGGGCCCCTCAGTGCAAACCTTCGTTTAATAGATTATACATAGCAGCATTAAACTCAACAGTAGGATCTCTAGCTAACTCCAAATAAACATCCCTATTTTCTAAATCCATCAAATTCAATTTTTTATACAATCCTGCATTCAGTACTATAGTGCCACCTTTATCCGCTGAGCGGACTAGTATGTCTGAATTATCCTTTAATTTTTTCAGAGCGTCTTTTTCTCTATATGTCAGATTAGAGTCCAAATGATTAGTAGAAGATAATTCATTCTTTTATTCCACTAGTTCTTTTTCAATTAAGTCCTGGAACTGATCCAGAACCAATGGTCTGGACTGAAGTGGGTAAAAGAAAGGATTACCAGCCCGAAAGTCGTCATTTAAATTTACATTTGGAATTAAAGATTCCGTCTCGAATTGTTTCATTTGTAATAAAGACTGTTGTTCTGTGAATAATAACATGGAATCTTGGCTTGTCCTAGGAGAAACTTCTTCTGAAGCTGTATTCTGTGGATTTTTCATGTCCATAAAATGACATCGGATGGTGAGGTTACGTGCTAGTTTGTTAACATCCAGAATTGTTCTGAAAATGTCGAATTCGTTAGAAGGTGAAAAGCTCAGGCCTTTAGCCAGGAGAGAAATTTGACTCTCAGATAAGATGTAGCTAGAGAGATTCCAAACAGGTGACTCTAATAATGGCAGTTTTTGCTCTGTGTTGGGTACTTGTTTGCATTTGCGCTTACGTCCCGCCCTTGTGTGACCCGCCACTAGCTGTTTCAGTAGCGGCTAGCCCTCCCTGGGAAAGGGGTGTACTCGGACGGCGGGCCCAGTTGGTAGAATGGGGATGCAGTCGCGGCCTCGGCCCGGTCCGTGCCCAGGGCGCACACATTAAAAATAGGGGCTAGTTGATGAGTGGCAATTATGAGTGGATAAACGACTACACCACCTGTGGTGTCTGGTGATGCACCACCAGCGCTGCTGCAGTCCTCTGAGGCGGGATGTTGTGGCAGCCGATGGTAGTACTACTCCCCACAGACGGAGCAGGGCCTCAAGGCAGACTAAACAGGAGGATGAGGGGAGTCGTAGTAGGTGCAATGGTGCGGTGTGGTGTCGCGCTGCAATAATGGACCGGAGGCAATGGATGTAGTCTTCCAAGCTTTACTCACGTTGTTAGAGGTCAGCTGCAAGGCTTCTCCTTGCTCCTCACGGCGTGCTGCAGCCACCAGAGAAGGGGATTCGGCACACCCCGGTAGTTCAGGTGTGTCTGTGACACCCCAGGGGTCTGGTTGCCACAGTGATAGAGATATTACGTCTGAGAGCAGGTGGGAGGTCTCTTGGTCAGGAATCCTATGCATGCCACACCTCCTGCACAGTCCTGGGAGGGGAAGAACTTCCCCTATATAAAACTGGGGCTGAGGCAGGGTTAGTGAGTAGAGAAGAAGTAGAGACAGAGAAAAGAAGCAAATATAGGAACAGAATATCAGGAGCTCTGTGGGAGCAGTGTTACAAGGAGTCAGGGGCTGGCAGCTGCAGAGCTCGCCCTGACTGAGAAGTATCACCGGACCCGGAGTCCGAGGCTGTGGGGACTAATCTCTACCCAGCAGCAGAAACCGACCGGCAGGGGATTACAGGTCCTCTGGCCCAGAAACCCGAAGGCACGGTCACACGCGTGGGACCAGCACCGCCATCGTGGAGCGGAAGCCATTAGAAGGCCCCGAGTCACCGGCCATACGGGTGAGCACCACACGGTACACTCAGGGACGTGGGCTACTTTTACCTGCCTCTAGCAAGGTAGCCAGAAGAGTACAGTTAGTTGGGAAGGCCTACAACTCCGCCTGGCCAGGGGAGATCCCATCTGCTCAAGGACTGACCAGGCCCCGATCGCTAGCCAGTACTCCGGGAGGGTCTATCTTTGTCACCAGTAAAGACCCTGAACTACACCACATCGTCTCTGAGTGGTCCCTGCTATCCCCATCATCCACGTCGGCTGCCCTGAGGCCATACCCCTCCCGTTGGGGGTTATACCATCCACGCTGCACCATCCTTCCACCGGCCTCAGCGGTCTGCCCTGCAGTGGCAGCTCCATAGCTGCATTCAACGGGTGGCGTAGTCATCCACCATCTACTGCTAATAGACTGCCACTTAGTCTGACTCCCTGGGCACGGACCGGGTCACCGCCACGAGACTACTACCCCCATCTGATCCAGCTCCGGGTAGGCTCCCGCGTGCGCAACGCTGCGCGACTCAGGCCCAGGGGCGCGTCAACTTTTGGCGTAGTCGGCAGGATTTCGTGCCCGCAACCACCGGGTACTGCGTGCCTGAAAAAGAGACTTTTAAAACTTACCATCCGTGAAGTTTTCCCGCCATCCGGCGCCATCTTCAGCCTTCTTCCCGCCATCCGTGAAGATTCCCGCCATCCAGCGCCATCTTCAGCCTTCTTCCCGCCATCCGTGAGGTTTTCCCGCCATCCGGCGCCATCTTCAGCCTTCTTCCCGCCATCCGTGGAGTTTTCCCGCCGTTGGTCGCCATCTCGAAGACGCCGCGCGGGAAGAAGAGGGGCGTGGACTCCGAAAGCGCGCGAGAACTGAAGCCCCGCCTCACGTCCGGACGTTGCGTAAGGTCCTGGAAGGAGCCCAGCAGATGCCGACGTCACAGGAGCGCGACGGAAGGTCCTCAACCCTGACGATCCACTGCGGAGCCGCGGCCTACGGAAGAGGATCATCGCAAGGTAGGCCACGGTCCACTAGGGGGGAGAAGGATGTCGGATACGGAGGAGAGCTTCACCGCTCCAACCCCCGCCAGCGCCACCGCTGTGGCGGTCATGCCTTTCACCATGCCCTATATCCCGGGGGCAGCCTGGCTACCCCAGTACTCAGGGGAGTCACATACCCTGCAGGACTTTAGAGAAAAACTGGATAGCCTCTTCCAGGTGTACCCCCTCACAGAAGAGCAAAAAGTGAGCATCCTGGTGGCCCAATTAACCGGGGCAGCCCAAAGGGAGGTAAAGTCCTGGCCACCTGGGGGGAGGACTGTCGCAGGGATACTAACCCGGCTGAGGGACACCTTTGATACCCGCACCTCAGCCGAGATCAAGCTTAGATTCTACGGGTGCAAACAGCGGGCACATGAGAGTATAAGGGACTATGCCCTGAACCTACAAGAGGCCCTGAGGGCCATTAAGCAGACCGACCCTGACGGCGTGGGAGACGAGGACAGGCTGTTAACTGAACAATTTATAGAGGGTTTATATTGTAATGCCCACCGAACCCAGTTGCGGGCAATGGCCTTACAGAACCCTCATCTGGGATTTGCACAGTTCAAGGACAGAGCCATCCGGGTGCTCCGAGAACCGGCACCAGGTGGCGTTGTGACCCACAGACGCCCCACTACCACTTACCACCAGGAGGCGGCGCCCTTGTCGGCAGGGCCTGTGGGAGCTGATGCGCAGGCTTTGAACAATGACTCGGCTCCAGACCTGCACCATCAGGTCCAAGAGCTAGCTAAAAGCGTTGCTGCGCTAACCCGAACTGTGCAGTCTTTACAGGTTTCCACTCCAGGGAAGATCCAGCTGGCATCCGGACCGGAGGACATCCCGTGGCGTCGACCAAGGAGGACCCCACCGGCCAGAGGAAGACCCAGCGACCGATACAACGAGGACGGACAACCCATCTGCCGCCGCTGCAATCAACCCGGACATATGGCAAGGTACTGTCCTTTAAACGGGCACAACCTAGGGTAGAGGGCCAACCCCTAGGAAAAAGATCATCAGGCCCATCGAACTGGCGCGACAAATATGTGGGCGGACGTCCAGTCTTGCCTGTGGTACTGGATGGCATTCCTATGAGTGCCCTACTGGACACCGGATCACAGGTCACCACCATCCCGTACGTGCTCTTCAAGCAGTACTGGAATGACTCGGATATTACCCGCTATCCTGACGACGATTTGAGTATCATCGCCAGCAATGGTCAGCCCGTGCCACAGATCGGATTTAAAGAGGTGACCATTAAAATTGGTAGAGTTGAACTGGCAGCACAGGGACTGATCATTGTAGACATTGACAAACACGAGAGTCACCCAAAGATAACTCTAGGAACTAATGTAATTGAAAATTGTCTTGCAGAAGTGATTTTCCTTTTACAGCAGGTTGCCAAGAACGCCAGCTCCGGCGAGCAGCGAGTGCTCCAAAAAGAGATCCGGGCACTGATGCGACGGCAACAGGTGGAACTCTCCGGCGGTGAGATTGGTAGCGTGAGAATGTGTGACCCTTTCCCTATTGCCATGCCCCCAAAAAGTGAAATGATGATTTGGTGCCGGGCAGCTATTGGTCTGAGAGATAGAGATTACCAGGCAATGGTAGAGCCAGTTTACTCAGACAGTAGGCCCACCATCTTGACAGCACGGGGGGTGGTTAATGTACGCCATGGGAGGGTGCCCGTTCGCATAATCAATATCGGGAAGAGGGAAGTGTACCTGCCCAGGTATGCCACGCTAGCCAAATTATATACCATCAACCAAAATGCTATACAATCTGTGGAACCCTTGCCTCCATCTCACCCGGAGGAAGGTAACGGCTCTAAGAAAACAATGGAGGACTGGTGTCAGCAACTACATTTGGGTACTGACTCCACTCCCTCACACCAGAAACAGGGAGTCTATCGGGTGGTTCAAGAGTACGAGAGAGTGTTTAGTAAACACCCGTTAGACTTCGGGCGAGTCAAGGGGGTAGAACACCACATCCCCACGGGAGACCATCCTCCCATAAAAGATAGGTATCGACCCGTACCCCCTGCACACTACCAACACGCCAAGGGGATGCTTAGAGACATGAAGGAGGCTGGGGTGATCAGGGATAGCTGTAGCCCCTGGGCAGCTCCACTAGTCTTAGTCAAAAAGAAAGACAACACCATGAGGATGTGTGTAGATTACCGGAAAATCAACCGTATCACACACAAGGATGCGTACCCCTTACCAAGGATAGAGGAGTCTTTGGCTGCTTTAAGATCTGCTAACTTCTTCTCTACCTTGGATCTCACTAGTGGGTACTGGCAGGTTCCTGTAGCAGAGGCGGACCGGGAGAAGACCGCATTCACCACCCCGATGGGACTTAGCGAGTTTACCTGTATGCCGTTCGGACTCTGCAACGCACCAGGAACCTTCCAACGATTAATGGAGTGCTGTCTGGGCCACAGAAACTTCGAGACGGTCCTGTTGTACCTGGACGATGTCATCGTATATTCTAAGACTTATGAGGACCACCTGAAACACCTGGCGGAAGTGTTCGAAGCTCTGGCAAGCTACGGCCTAAAGGTGAAACCCTCCAAGTGACACCTCCTGAAACCAAAGGTGCAGTACCTGGGACACGTGGTGAGCGCTGACGGAGTGGCTCCCGACCCTGATAAGATCACCGCAATTAAGGAATGGCCAAGTCCCTCCAGTGTACAGGAAGTGCGGCAGTTCCTCGGGTTGGTAGGCTACTACCGCAGGTTCATCCCCGGTTTCACCAAAAAGGCAGCGCCTATGCAAGACCTACTGATAGGCCAGTCCCGGAAGGCCAAGAACCAGAATCCGCCCTTCAGATGGGAGAAGTTGGAAGAAGAGTCCTTCCGCCAGCTGAAGATGGCCCTCACGGGGGATGAAATCCTGGCGTACCCGGATTACAGCCAGCCCTTTATCCTCTACACCGACGCAAGTAACATCGGGCTAGGAGCCGTGCTGTCCCAGATCCAGCAGGGGAAATAGCGAGTAATCGCTTACGCCAGCCGAAAACTGCGACCCACCGAAAGAAACCCTGAGAATTACAGCTCATTTAAGCTAGAGTTCCTGGCAGTGGTGTGGGCAGTCACCGAATGCTTTAAGCACTACCTCGCTTCTTCCCGGTTCGTCGTGTACACGGATAACAACCCGTTGACACACCTGGACACGGCAAGACTCGGTGCCCTAGAGCAGAGATGGATGGCCCGCCTGTCCAACTACGAGTTCACCATCAAATACCGGGCAGGACGCTCCAATACCAACGCGGACGCCCTGTCCAGGATGCCAAACCTACCGGACGTAGGAGAAGATCCAGAGGGACTGGAAGAAGTCGAACTCCCCGCGTTTCACCGTCATGGGACTATCCAGTATTCCCATCGGGTAAGGAGTAAGCAAGGCGCTACGCTTAACCCCTTACCTCACTACAACTGGGCGGAAACGCAGGACAGTGACCCTGCCGTCCGGCTGGTGAAGGAGATCCTGACTCGGCCAGAGGCTCGCCTTGACCCAGACGCTCCGGAGGAAGCCAAGCAACTGTGGGCAGAAAAGAGTAGACTGTTCCTTTACAAGGGGAAGTTGTGCCGCAGAATGGTTAACTCCCGGACGCATGAACTAATCTGGCAAGTAGTGGTGCCACGAAGAGACGCAGCCATGGTGATGGAGGCATACCACGACGGGGCTGGACACTTCGGATGGAAGAAGCTGGAGTTCCTGCTGCGCGAGCGGTTCCACTGGGTAGGCATGAGGGGAACCATCGAGAGGTGGTGCAGAGACTGTGGCCCGTGCAACCTAAGAAGGAAGGACCGTGCCAGCCAGAAGACTCCCCTGCAGTCCATCGTCACCCGGCAGCCGTTGGAACTGGTAGCCTTGGATCATGTAAAACTGACCCCAAGCAGAAGTGGCTACGTCTACGCACTAACCATCGTGGATCACTACTCCCGGTTCTTGGTTGTCGTCCCCGTCAAGGACTTAACAGCTCGAACAGCAGCTAGAGCCTTCCAGCAGCATTTCTGCCGTCCACACGGGTACCCGGACCAAGTGTTGACAGACCAGGGACCTGCCTTTGAAGCGGAGGTCTTCCAAGAATTCTGCACTCTGTATGGCTGCCGGAAGATAAGGATGACACCCTATCATCCGCAAACTAATGGACTTTGTGAGAAAATGAACCAGGTGGTAATGGATCTTCTGAAAACGTTGCCCCTGGAAGAACGCGGTCTGTGGCCTGAGAAGCTGCCCGATCTGGTGGACCTATACAACCACATCCCGGTAGGTTCCACCAACTGTACCCCGGCTTACCTAATGAGGGCGAGACCTGGTAAGTTACCTGTTGACCTGGAAATGGGAGTCCTGACACCCAAGGACACTTCACCAGAAGGAGACTGGGACACAGAGAGGCAGCAGCAGTACCGGAGAGTACAGGAGAGCGTGGAGCGAAGTCTCTGTCAGGCTAGGGAAAGACAAGAGAAAACTTACAACCAGTATGCTCCCGCTGTTCCCCTGGTACCCGGAGAGCAGGTCTTGAAGAGAAAAAGACGGCTCCACAAGTTGGACGACCAGTGGGAGAAGGACCCGTACACCGTACTGCCCTCAAGCCACGACAACCCAAAGGTCTGTACCATCAGTAAAGATGGAGGGGAAACCACAACCATTGTATCCCTGCTACGGAACCCTGAAGAGGAACAAGAAGACCCTCGACCCGTAGAGGAAAGGGAAGACATGGTTAGTACTGTGCTCGGAGACTTCCCTCGGTCTTGGACTCAAGTCAATGGCGCAGTTGTGGTACCCGTACTCACCTTCCTCCAACCAGCATCCCAAGCACCTACGGAGCGACAGGTAGAGCTGGAAGAGCAGCCGGTCCAGGAGGCAGAAGACTCCACACAAGCAGAACAGGAGGATCAACCCTCTGCTTATAGTGAGCCTGCCGTACCCCTAGTGAGCCAAGGAGCCGGTAGACAGCTGCCCAGTTTACCCTTGACAGCTCCTACACCCTGTAGTTCAGGGCTAGACAGTCAGCTCCGTAGGTCCACTTGGGCCACTAGAGGCCAGTTACCCGCACGTTGGAGGATTTGAAATGTATAAATTGTTTTATTTGTGGTTACCTGTTTTTCTTGTTGCTTGTGTATAATTATGTGTTTCTAGTTGTTTATACGAGACTTTGGTGGATTTACCGGGAATCCTGTGTACATAGTTGGAGCGTAACCCAGGACGGACTAAAGACTGTTAAGGACTCGGGGCAGGACAGACCCCTACCTGGTTACGTCTCCCTGTTTTGGTGAAATGGACACCTTGCTTTCTTCAAAGACTGCACCCGGTTACGGACATGCCGTGACCACCTTTATGTGTTTCTTTATTGTATTGTTATTGTTATATCTTGTTATGTTTTTCTAAAATATGTTTAGTCCCGGAGTACTAAATTTCACTAGGGGGGAATGTGACACCCCAGGGGTCTGGTTGCCACAGTGATAGAGATATTACGTCTGAGAGCAGGTGGGAGGTCTCTTGGTCAGGAATCCTATGCATGCCACACCTCCTGCACAGTCCTGGGAGGGGAAGAACTTCCCCTATATAAAACTGGGGCTGAGGCAGGGTTAATGAGTAGAGAAGAAGTAGAGACAGAGAAAAGAAGCAAATATAGGAACAGAATATCAGGAGCTCTGTGGGAGCAGTGTTACAAGGAGTCAGGGGCTGGCAGCTGCAGAGCTCGCCCTGACTGAGAAGTATCACCGGACCCGGAGTCCGAGGCTGTGGGGACTAATCTCTACCCAGCAGCAGAAACCGACCGGCAGGGGATTGCAGGTCCTCTGGCCCAGAAACCCGAAGGCACGGTCACACGCGTGGGACCAGCACCGCCATCGTGGAGCGGAAGCCATTAGAAGGCCCCGAGTCACCGGCCATACGGGTGAGCACCACACGGTACACTCAGGGACGTGGGCTACTTTTACCTGCCTCTAGCAAGGTAGCCAGAAGAGTACAGTTAGTTGGGAAGGCCTACAACTCCGCCTGGCCAGGGGAGATCCCATCTGCTCAAGGACTGACCAGGCCCCGATCGCTAGCCAGTACTCCGGGAGGGTCTATCTTTGTCACCAGTAAAGACCCTGAACTACACCGCATCGTCTCTGAGTGGTCCCTGCTATCCCCATCATCCACGTCGGCTGCCCTGAGGCCATACCCCTCCCGTTGGGGGTTATACCATCCACGCTGCACCATCCTTCCACCGGCCTCAGCGGTCTGCCCTGCAGCGGCAGCTCCATAGCTGCATTCAACGGGTGGCATAGTCATCCACCATCTACTGCTAATAGACTGCCACTTAGTCTGACTCCCTGGGCACGGACCGGGTCACCGCCATGAGACTACTACCCCCATCTGATCCGGCTCCGGGTAGGCTCCCGCGTGCGCAACGCTGCGCGACTCAGGCCCAGGGGAGCGTCATGTCTATCAGGACCCCCAGCACTAGTGTGTTCCTAGAAATCTCCCCCTTGGGCCTCTCCTGTCCATGTGCAGTGCGTGTTGCAAGGCTGGGTCTCCCTCTGGCTATACACAGAACAAGGGCACGGGTGGCGACTCCACTCCGTCCGTTACCCGGTGGGAACCAGTTAGCCTCCGGGCTTTTCCGACTGAGACGTGAAGTAACAATGTCAGATATCGGGGGCCGGTACACCTCTTGCAGCAGGAGTCCCTCTGACTAGGCCAGAATGGAGAGTACAGGTGGCGTATGCCGATCCGTCCGTATTCCCTGGGATCCTTTTGCCTTTTGCCTGCGGAGCTCTCCTCCTCAGCTCCCCTCCAGGCCTTCTTAAGCAGGGACCTTAGCCGGGTAGAGACCTCCGTTAACTCTATCCCGCTCCTCGTCTCAAGGCCAGAGCACGAGGACCGTGCATCTCCAGCACGCTGCAGGCTCCTACACAAGGCCACTGCCAGCTGTGAAGACCACACTCAAACAACCTTGAACTTAAGATGGCTGGCTATTAAATATGTATCTACAAGTGTAACCTAAAAGTGCGTCCTCCACCCTCACCCACTACATGGTTCCCCCTATCTTTGGTTCCCCCATCTCCATTATCCTGCTGGGGCAGCACCCTAGTGCATACTAGCCCCCCATAGGACAGGAGTGTGTAGTGTTGAGTGATGAGATGGGGTCCTGACAGGTGCTCCATCCTAACCTGGGAGAGGAGATACCACACCTCTTTCACAAGATGCAGTACCCCCCTGTGGCGACCGAACCCTCAGGGGCGCCACACCCTCTTCCTCCGTTTTTTGTAATCGCTCCACCAGCACTAGATAATTTATTTTTGACAAAATACAATTGTTGCATTTCTCCCATTGAACTCATAGATGAATCTGAGTAATCATCAGAGGTGGCAGCAAAAGAATTATCCGTAACATCATCATGCTCCTTAAAACTCCCTCTTCCAGATCTCTGAAAACGTTTGTGGGAGCGTTTTTTTAAGATGGATGGTAATTGTTTATTCCAACTATAAATCTTGTTCTGCGCATAGTCCTCACTGTCCCTTTTGAACTTGGATCTTTTATATCCATAATGGTGTTCTCCAACTTGGCCAAATTAGATTTCAGTTTGTCATTACAAATATTAAATTCTTTTAGTTGCACATATTTCCCCAAAGACGATTGTATATTTTTAATATGCAATTTAATTTAAGTCAGTTCCAGTTCCTCATGTTTGATTTTGAGGTGCATAAGATTCAGTGAACATTGACTAAGAATCGCATTCTGATCTTCTTGAAAACCGTCATTGTATATAGTGGTGGTGACTTTTTTTTAAACGCAGACCTCTAGGGATCATTTCCTTTTTTATATATGTGTTCAAGGTTGTGAGATCCCACCAAACTTTAAGTTCTCTGCTCATTTTGTTTTCCATCTGGAACATGAGATCTTTAAATTCATCCGGTTCTGTTGTCACCACTGACGGTTTATTATCAAAAATAGATGCTAGTTTGTTCAGTCTAGCCGAACAATCCTCTGTGTCACTGAAATTCATTATGTCAAATTGAGGGGATGTGAAAATCCACAGGGACTCCCGGTTCAGAAGTGTGCACTTGCAGTCACACAAGCCAATGGCCTGGTAACAGGGGCCAAGCAGAGCCGGGTAAGTGGTAATACAAGTGGGCAGTGGAATGAGTCGAGGTTTTGGTAATCATGGTGTAACAGATCGGGCAGACTGACTGGGCAGGAGAGAATTTCATGTTTTCTTGATTATAGCATCATGCGGAGAATTCCTGCTCCTTCATATTAAAAGGGGTTGTCCGGGACTTTTTTTTTTTTTTTACCATGGACCTAAGAACTAACAGGCAAGTATTTGCTAACTATGTGCCTGTTGTGCCAGGCGCCGATATCTGCTGGTTCAGAGTGGTCACGGAGCGCTCCTGATTTTTCAGCTCCCGCTCTGATCTGTTGATCTGTGACTGCCGGTGTCATGCTGATTGACAGCTGGCTCCCTGCTGCCTAACTGCAGGGAGCCGTCTGTCAATCAGCATAAAGTTGGCAGTCACGCCTCTTTGACAGAGCAGTCGGGAAGAGGAAGAGCTGTTCTGTTGACGTGAAGCAGCAGAATCGCTGTTAGGAGCGGTCCAGGAGCAATCTGAGCCACCACAGGGTAGAACAAGCACGTAATAAGCAATTACCTGCCTGATAGTTCTTAGGCTGATTGCATTTTTCTATCTCACCCTTTAGGAGTCACCTTCTCCTCAACCAAAAAGAGAAGGTGCATATCCACCGACATTGTGATGCGCCAGCTTCCAGATCCAATTGCAGATAAAATTATGATTTTATTGTTAATCCATTAAAAAGATATACACATTGCAAAAATAAAATAAATAAAGGTGGAGACCTCTGTGAAACCTACACGTTTCGAACACCAAACGTTCTTCGTCCTGCTATAGAAATACATGTAGGGAGTTACAATTTACATGCTCGACCGCGCCATCATATGGGCGTGTTGATCGTTCCTCACGCCCAATTTTCTAAGTAAAGAAATGATAGGGTGTGGGAATAACAGAATAAAAACAAGTGATCTAATCTTGAAAAGTAGGCAGTGTGTATAAAAAATACACAAAGATGATACAAACAATATGATATATACATTAACATAAAATCAAAAAGATAATAAAAGAAAAGTGCTAAACCTGTGTCAGAGAAATAGCTCAGAGCTTAGCGCAAGGAAGCACTCCTTAGAAGAACTCCTTAGGAAAACAGATACAACTACAGCAAGCTGTACCTTCCAGGACTGACCAATGACCAAAATCCAAGCTCTGATTTAATAAGATCACGGTTACACCCACATACCTTCCATTGGTGAGCTCATATGAGGACTTGTCATAGGTGTGCTAGATCTTTTAGAAGTTTATGAGATCCCCAACTTTCAGGATATCTTCGCCCATGGAGGTCTCGGGCGGGAAATATCATGGTCATGTTTTCTATCATGATTTTACCTTTCTATAGAGATGAAACATGACATGGATAGCATTATCCATCTAAACGATATTAAGTTGGGGCTGTTCGGCTGGCCTTACAATGATGTGAGTGAATGCGTTATGATCGTCCCTTTGCTACGATGTCGAAAATACATCTCCCATGAATATTGGATTGATGCAAACCCCAATATTCATCACTGACCACAGTCTTCAGAGTGTCTGAGACAAGTCCTTTGAAAAGAGGAAGCCCTTGCTTCGGAAATGTACTTATCCGCCTCTGAGTATGCAAATTCTAGACTTGTTGGCTGGTTCTCATCAGATTCTTTGTTGAATTTACCTGACCACGGCAGGAGGCCCTACGTCAATAGAGGTTGAAGTGTCAGCTCTTTCTCACTTTTCTAGTTATAATCCTATATGTTCAATGTGAGGGTGATATGTCCCCTCTCCAGAGATGTCTTTTTGGATTTTACAATTTTTCTTTATGACAGGGTGCAAAATTACCCTCCCCACCCCCAACCAGGATCAAACTGGGGTGTCTGGGGCCCCAATAGGAATTGATTCTAGGGGCCCACACTACAGCTGTATATGAAAACCTGTTAGCCATTATCCCGATTATAGTGGAGCGTCGGCTGTAAAATACAGGAGGCTCCTGCACCTCTTTCTGTGCGATACCATAACTGGGATGTACAATTACGGTAATTTGCAGTAAAGGACTTTGTTGGTGAAAACAAGTTATGACCATAGGATCCACAGGAGAGGTGATAGCTCCATAGGATCCACAGGAGAGGTGATATCTTATTGGTCAGTGATTGATTGGTCTGACCATTTTGGACTGTACCGATTGTAAGAATGGGGAGTTTTTATCCCTGACAGGGCACTTTTATTCCTATTGTAAAATGGAGCGGCAGATCGGGTGTGTCATCTTCTTTGCCAGAAAAAGCCAAGTGCAGTGCTCATATAAAATACATATAATACAGACTGTCTTTGATGTGAGCTCAGGAGCAGATGATGGGAGTGTTACAGATTCCCCTTTAAAAAGGACCTTTTGCTGACAGCCTCTTCACATGGAAGCTCTGTGCTTTGCTTCTGCTCTGCATCCTTTCATTTCCACCTATTAGCAGTGAAATATTGATTCCTTCACACCAAAGGCTGGGGGAAAGTACACAGAGAAGCTTTAAAGTGCACTCAGACATAACCAGAAGCAAGCATCAGAAGGAGCAGAGTCCAAATAGTGGGCCTTTCAACATGGCGCCTCCTCCCCCACACCAGCCAGAGTGAGAGATGCTGAGGCTGCTGCAGCAAAGCTGGGGAGATTTGCCAGACTGACCTTAGATTCTGACCCTTCAGATGATTTACAACCTGATCAGGTATGCTCACAGAGGAAGACAGATACAGAGACTGTGCAGGGGAGGCAATGTGGCACCACTCTCACAGCAACAGTTAAACAGAGAAGTGCAGGAAATGCATAGCACTAACAACACCTATGGAGAAGTCAATGATTCTGGGCAAGAGCCTACACGACAAGATGTTTTCTCTGCTGGAAAATCCTGTAGCTTCTCATTAGAAATTCTCAACAAACACATGGGAGGGCTTAGAGAGGACATTAATCTCATCAGACAAAACATGAAGAAAATAAACAGCCGAGTCAATGAGTTGGAGGAAACAGTGAGTTCTGTTGCGGACCAAATGCCTACTATACATAAATATCTCAGGAGAGGTCTTCAGAATATCAATGCCCTTCTCAAGAAGGTTGATGACCTAGAGAATAGGCATCGGCGAAATAACATACGTTTAGTCGGGGTTCATGAAAAAGCGGAGGGTCGTAATTCAGTTGATTTTTTTTGAATCCTGGCTGACTACAATGTTCGGCAAAGACACTCTCTCTCAATTTTTTGCAATTGAAAGAGCTCACAGAGTTCCTACACGTCCTTTGCCACCGGGTGCTCCACCAAGACCTGTACTCATCAAATTACAAAATTTTAAAGAGAGAGACCTTATCCTACGAAAGGCCAGGGACCACTCTTCACTTACCCTTGATGGAAGGAAAATATCTATTTATCCTGACTTTTCAACAGAAGTTCAGAAGAAGAGGGTCAAGTTCTGGGATAGAAAAAGGAGGCTCTGTGAAAAGCAAATTTCCTATTCTATAATCTACCCTGCTTGGCTTAGGGTGGAGTTCATATGCTTGACTCCCTTCCAGATGCTTTATCATGAATGGATGCCAATAAGAGATCTCTGCGAAATGGAGCTGGATGAGAGACTTCTCCTTGAGGCGGTTTTCTCCAAGCACTTTTCATATACCATTATGAAAAAATGCCTATCCCTGAATCTATTCCGTTATTCTATTATGAGCGGGAAATGTTGAGCTATGATGAGTTATGTACCTGCCTTATTGTACATACAAAGTATTCTTATTTTGTGAGTAGAGCATCTGTGGAGAAAATCTCTTTTGACAGAAAACTTCATCCACTATACATTTACTTTCAATTATTTGGGTATTTTTCTTGTTTTTGGTTTCTCTTCATCCACTATAAGTTCATGCTCAAAACTTATAATTCTGCTCTCCATCCGGCTAAACAAGTCTACTTTACCACTCTCATCACATCTCTAGCCAACAATCCTAAACGACTCTTTGAAACCTTCCACTCTGTAACGGGTCTGGGAGGTGGAACCTCTGAGCTACTATACAAAGGGGCAGTGCTTGTAAGGAAGCGGGTGGCTCCCAGGGAAAGCTGGCAGGCAGTCACGTCAAGTGACAGGGACAGTCTCTGGGTAGAAGGGCAGGAGGTCACGGCGAGTGACGGGGACAGTCTCTTGACAGGCGGGTGGTCACGGCAAGTGACAGCAGGATAAGAGTCTCTAGACAGGCGGGTGGTCACGGCAAGTGACAGCAGGGTAAGAGTCTCTCGACAGGCAGGTGGTCACGGCAAGTGGCAGCAGGATAAGAGTCTCTAGACAGGCAGGTGGTCACGGCAAGTGACAGCAGGGTAAGAGTCTCTGGACAGGCAGGTGGTCACGGCAAGTGAAGGCTAAGCCTCCAGGTAGGCTAGCAGGCAGGTAGCAGGTGAGCGCTCCCAGGTGAGCGGGTAAGAGTCTCTGGACAGGCTGGCAGGCAGGCAGGTATCAGGCAGGTATCTGGCAGGTGCTTCCTGGTCCGTGGGCGGACTGATCCATAGACAGACTGGCAGGTGCTGGTAGACAGACTGTCGGACCGCAGGATTGCAAGCAGGTAGACAGGTATCAGGCAGGTATCTGGCAGGTGCTTCCTGGTCCGCAGGCGGACTGATCCATAGACAGACTGGCAGATGCTGGTAGGCAGACTGTCGGACCGCAGGATTGCAAGCAGGTAGACAGCACTCGAAAACAAGCTGGCAACGGGACCTGAGGGCTGAAGCAGAGTTGAAAGGCTTTGCAACAACATTGCTCGGGCACCTCCATTTTGGAGGAGGTGCCTTATATATGGTGAGATCCTCCGGCCATTGGCCGGGGACTCCTTAGGACGGCGCGCGCGGCACCTTTAAGAGAGAGGGAGCGCGCGTGCGCCCTAAGCACAGTGACCGGGAAGCAGCGCGCGCTGCCAGCAGAGCGGGAGGAGGACGCCGGGCACGGAGCGGAGAGGTGAGGGGAACGGCGTCCCTGCCTAGCAGGAGGCAGGGACGCCGACGCTACACACTCCCTCCTGAGCTCTAAAGTACAGACCCCCGTCACCAACCTAAGCGCTGACGATCTGGCCACTTATTTCCTACAAAAAATCAATCATATCTGTCAAGACATTTTTACACAATCCCCTCAGAGTCTGGATTCCCTTCCGTTCCGCACCTCAAGTTCACTTTCCATCTTCGAGCTGGTCACAGAAGAAGAAGTGACCAGACTCCTCACTTCTTCCCGCCCTACAACCTGCAACAGTGACCCTATTCCCTCACAGCTCATTCAGTTCCTTTCCCCAGCTGTCACTGTGGAGGTTTCACCAATTTAAGATACACTAGGTAACTGCTCTCCTCCTAATTAAAGATGTCTGAGTGAATGCAAATCAACCAAATTTGCTAATATGGTTGAAAAACTTCACTCAGAGACTAAACCACGCAAAATGACATACTTTATTATGTAGACATGGGGTTACATAGTATTCTACTTCTAGGTGGGATTAGTAAAATTCATTGCTCCTTCTGATAACTTGGCACACTGCAATTTGCTCATCCATGTGTCTCCTGGCCTCAGTAACACCTTAGGAATTCTGATGGGAGGGGTGAAGTCGTCTCTCAGCGCCATCTTTGCCAACTCGACATGAATCTCTCTGTTATCAGCCATGCACATACATACGTCATTCCCAGGAAATCATTTAGTTGTTCATGTCTACAATAAGGCTGTGTGCCCACGATGCGTTTTTTAAGCGTTTCCACAGCGGCAATTCCGCTGCAGAAACGCTTAAAAAACGCTTGGTAGAAGGCCTGCCATGTTCCCCAATGATAATCCGCATGTGCTGTGCACATGCTGCAGAAATTTCCGCTGCGTCTTATCATTGCGGAAAAAAACGCAGCACGATCAATTATTTTGCGGAAGCTCTGCGTTTTCGCCGCCATTGACTTGCATTGAAACGCATGGAATCCACATCACTGGATCTGTACATGCGCATTCCATGCGTTTCAATGTGCGGATGGTACCCGGGTCTGGAGAAGAGGAGACTCTCCTCCGGACCCAGGTACCATAGTACCTGTAAAAAAAGAATAAAATAAAACATAAATATTATGCTTACCTTCTGATGGCCCCCGGTGTGCTTGTCTTGGCTTGCCGGCAGATTGCGGTGGACTCAAGGACCTGCGCTGATGTCATTTAGTCATGTGACGGCAGGTCCTTCAGTGTACCGCGAGCTGCCGGCAAGCTGAGACGCATCGGATAAAGACACCGGGGGCCATCAGAAGGTAAGTATTACATTTATTTTTTAACATTCTTTCGGACACACTATATAAATCCATGCCGTTTGCATGGATTTATATAGTGTGACCAAGTTGTCAAGCACTTTCCAAGTGATGTTAAAATCGATTGGAAAGCGCTTTTCAATGCGCATGCGGAAATGCATGTGAAGAAAGCTTCACATCCGCTTGTCCTTGGCAGGAAAAACGCATGTAAAATCCGCATGTACAATCCGCATGTAAAATCCGCATGTACAATCCACATGTACAATCCGCATGTACAATCCGCATACATTTTTTCTGCCAGGGAGATGCAGAAACGCTTAGGAAAAATCCGGAGCATTTCTGCATCGTGGGCACATAGCCTGAGAACAGAAACTGTTATATATCATTAACTATTAACATAATCAATGTGCATATACACATTTGCATACATACATACACATAGATTATTCCATCATCTCTATATTAATTCACACTGATTAGGTAATCTATTAAAATAAACTAATTGATTTTCTATAATATATATATTTTACCTTGACATCACTGCCCACCAAACTAAAAAATTTGACCTCTCTCTTTCTTCAGGTATCTTTCCCTCCTCACTTAAACATGCCATCATAACCCTTTTACTGAAAAAGCCATCCCTGGACCAGAACTGCACTGCTAACTACAGACCGGTCTCTAATCTTCCCTTCATCTCTAAACTCCAGGAACGCCTGGTCCATTCCCGCCTAATCCGCTATCTCTCAGATAACTCTCTTCTCGACCCTTTACAATCCGGTTTCTGCTCCTCACACTCTACTGAAACTGCCCTCACTAAAGTCTCTAATGATCTACTAACAGCTAAATCTAATGGTCACTACTCCCTGCTGTTTCTCCAGGATCTCTCTGCCGCTTTTGACACTGTAGATCATCAGCTCCTCCTCACTATGCTCCGCTGTATAGGCATCAAGGACACCGCTCCCTCCTGGTTCTTCTTCTACCTCTGACCGCTCCTTCACGGTATCTTTTGCCGGCTCTTCTTCCTCTAATCTTCTTCTTACTATCAGGGTTCCACAAGGATCAGTCCTAGGTCCCCTCCTCTTCTCCTTGTATACTGCTCCTATTGGACAAACCATCAGCAGATTTGATTTCCAGTACCATCTCAATGCTGATGACACCCAACTATACACCTCTTCACCTGACATCACCCCCACTCTAATACAAAATACCAGTGATTGTCTGTCTGCTGTCTCTAACATCATGTCCTCCCTCTATCTGAAACTGAATCTCTCCAAAACTGAACTCCTTGTTTTTTCTCTCTCTACTAACCTACCTATACCTGACTTTTCAATTTTCTTGGGTTGCGTCACCATAACACCCAAGCAGCAAGCTCGATGTCTTGGAGTCATATTTGACACACAACTTTCCTTTATCCCCCATATACAATCATGTAATGCAGGTGCGGGAATGCAACGCACAGAGACTCAAGGCGAGAACAGTCTGAGATGAAAATAAACAATTTTATGCAACAGGTATTCTGAACAAGGGATTAGTAACAAGGGTAATGAACAGTAATTCAATATATCAGCAAAAGGCAAAATCTCTCAAAATAAGACGCAGTCTCTCAAAGTAAGGTGAAGCCTCTCAAAGTAAGGTGAAGTCTCTTAAGTAAGGTGCAGTCTCTTTAGTACGGTGAAGTCTCTTAAGTAAGGCGAAGTCTCTTAAGTAGGATGATGCCCTCAGTCATGGGAGACACCACGTAAGTTCTTTAACTGTACATTTGGCCCTAGCGGGGGTCACCGGTTATTCCCGCTAGGCCGTGAGTCTCTTCCGCATAAATTCAATTAGATCACGTTGTGCTACTTTAGTCCCAACCGTTCCCCTCCCAACAGTGAACAGTGGAAGTGACGGCCCTGTTCACGTATGCAGCTCCTCCGCTTCCGCTGGCGTGACTTTCCTGGGGCAACCGTCTCTCAACTCATCTCTGCTTGACTGTTGGAGGCAGTCTCTCGAGCCTTGGATAGGGTTGTCCAGGCCTCGTCTGTCGGCGGGCGACGTCGGGTTCCGCAAACTCACTCAGCACCGCAATCAGGTTCCTAGTCTCCTCAGCAGGCACAGCACTCAGGTAATATCCGCGAGATATCCGGAGCTCTTTTACCGGTGCCCGGCTGTGGCACCTCACAGGCCTCTGGTTTAGGCCTGTCACGCGGGGTTTCTTAGGATGCAGGGAACACGTCTGCTCCTTTCTGCTGCTTGGCGCCAAAGACCCCTCAGGTTTGGCGCGCTGGCCTCTTATTTTCCGGAACTCCTTCCTGGAAGTCACCTGATCAGGTCCAGCGTCTGAACTTGCTCTCCCTGCAACTTCCCTTGCATATCTTGGTTCCGCTTGACTGCGTCTGGCCAGTAGATGGCAGTCTCTTTCCATCCTTGAAACATCATGTAGAAGTTATTTTACAAGCTCTCTTGACTGGGCTACATTCCTCCCTCCTTTTTGCTCGCCAGTCCTCGGGCGAGTGGGCTTCTCGCAGAACTGATGCCTCCTTCCAGGCAGTGCAAGCTCAGACAGGAGTTTGGCACACTCCTGCGTTTTCTGTTGGATTTGAGACCAGATGAACTCTTCCTGAGCATACCAGTTAGGAGGGATTCCGGCATTAGCCCGCTCAGTTCTGCGGAGCTCTTCTTGCGGAGGTGACTCCGGGAGATCCGAGGAATCAACCACTGGGGATTGCAAATCATTTCCCGACTCATTTGGAATTCCACTCGGGGTTGGCATCAACGGTTCTGACGGGCCCAACTGCATTGTGGCCCATCCTTCTTCATCCCCTAAGGTTCCTGCATGTGGCACTTCAGCCAATACGTCTGGGGGCCCAACTCCGTTACAGACTTCTGCTTCAGAGGAGCAAGGTCGCAGCATATTACGGTGCAACACCCTGGGTGTCGCGGCGTCATCCCCTTCGGGTCTAACCTCGTAGACTGGGTTGTCTGGGTGAACTTTCTTCACCACCCGATATGGTATCGCCTCCCAACGATGGTCCAGTTTACTTCCAAATTGTTTAGCCCTCACCAGCACTCGGTCTCCTGGCTGAAGTGATCCACCTGTCGTCGGGGGCCGAACTGCATGCTCTACTTCCTGAAACTTCTGAGCAACCAGTCTTCTCACTGTATGGAGCCGACGCCGGTGTTCTCGAATCCAGGTACTTGGGCTACTGCCCGGGCCGGGGTCTTCTGAGCCTAGCTCCAGTTCAGTGATTTCTCGGCCACTTCTTCCAAACAGCAACATGTAAGGGGTGTAGCCGGTGGTCGCATGAACTCTATTATTATACACCCACACCAGCTCGGACACATATTCGGGCCACTTCATCTTTTTGTCCGCTTCCAGCGTTCGCAACATTTGCAACAGGGTTCGGTTAAAGCGCTCGCATGCGCCGTTCCCTTGTGGTAGGGCGTTGTTCGGGAACGGTCGATTCCATAGATGCGGTACAACTCATCCATCACTCGCCCTTGGAAGCAGGCCCCCTGGTCAGAATGTATTCGCTTCGGGCACCCATAAATCCGGATGAAATCTTGACAGATGGCCTTAGCTGCGGCTTCTGCCGTCTGGTCTTTAGTAGGCGTCACTACTGCGAACTTGGTGAAGTGATCAGTCATGACCAAACAGTGTCCATAACCATTGTATGAAGTTCCTATCATCAAGTAGTCAATCATCAAGACCTCCAAGGGGGCAGAAGTTCGGATGGTCTGAATGGGAGCTCTTTGTTCCGGGGGCTTATTCAACTCACCCTGGCGACATGCTCGGCAGACTCCCTCGACTTCTTGCTGCAGTTGAGGCCAATACACCAGCCGTTGCAACCACTGAAAGGTCTGTTCTACTCCGAAGTGAGCACCTCTTCTATGAGCTTCTTGGGCTAGCTGTGTTACTAGCGCTCCTGGAACTACCACCTTCCAGGTAACATCAAACTCTTGAGGCAGCTGGATTCTTCGGCATAGCAAGCCGTCCTTCAGGAGAAGCCTCTCCCACTGACCTAGGATTTGTAGGGTAGTTGGAAGTGAAGCAGCTCTGGTTTCCTGATCGGGTCTTTGATTAAGGGCGAGCCATTCCCTCAATTTTGCTAACTCCGGATCGGATTGCTGCAGATGTATCCATTCGTCTCTTGAACGGCCCAGAATCTGAGTGGGCTTCGGCTCCTCTCTGGTCTCTTGGGCATCGACGAACTGGCTGAAATCCGGAATCTCGTCGCCTTCGAGCTCCTCATCTCTGTCCTCTTTCGGCCCCGCCTGAGTGACCCGGGACAGGGCATCGGCATGGGTATTCAGGACCTTGGACCGATAGGCAATCTTATACTGGTATTTGGACATCCTTGCGACCCACCGCTGTCCTAATGCGCCCAGTTTGACGTTCTCCAAGTGGGCCAAAGGGTTGTTATCTGTCCGCACTTGCACTTCTGACCCTGACAAGTACTCAGCAAATTTCTCGGTCATGGCCCACACCAGTGCTAGTAGCTCCAGCTTAAACGAACTGTACTCCTCCGGATTCTTCTCCGTATCTCGGAGTGACCTGCTGGCATACGCGATCACTCGCTCTTTTCCTCCTTGTACTTGAGCCAGCACTGCTCCCAGTCCATGCAAGCTTCCATTGGTGTACAACACGAAAGGCTGCGAAAAGTCGGCGTAGGCCAAGATTGGGGCATCTGTTAGCACCATTTTCAATGCTCGGAATGCCTCTTCTTGTCGTGGGCCCCACTGGATGGGCTGTCGCTTGGCTCCCCAACCTGTTCCTCTCTGCAATTCATTGAGCGGGATCGCAATCTTAGCGAACTCTCTAATGAATCTGCGGTAGTATCCAGCAAGCTCCAGGAACGCCCTCAGTTCCCTTAGGTTGGCGGGCGTGGGCCACTTCTGCACGGCAGCTACTTTCTCTGCAGTGGGGTGTACTCCTGCACTGGACACAGTGTGCCCCAGATACTCAATTTCTCGTTTGAAGAGACGACACTTTCGAGGCTTAATTTTCAGGCGGTGTCTCTGAAGCCGTTCTAACACTTGTTCCAATCGGCGGAGATGATCCTCAAACGTAGCGGAATAGATAATTATATCGTCCAGATATATTAAAGTGGCTTCAAAGTTGAGGTCCCCCAAGCATCTCTCCATCAGCCGTTGGAAGGTCCCTGGCGCATTTGTTAGTCCGAACGGCATCCGATTGAACTCAAACAGGCCCATAGGGAAAACAAAAGCGGTCTTCGGACGATCCTTCTCAGCTACTGGGACCTGCCAATAGCCACTGGCCAGGTCGAGGGAAGAGAAGAATTTGGCGCTTCCTAGTGCAGATAGAGACTCTTCGATTCGGGGGAGTGGATAGGAGTCCCCGACTGTACAGGCATTCAGCTTTCGATAGTCCACGCAAAATCTCAGGGTACCATCCTTCTTTCGGACCAGCACGATCGGAGCCGCCCAGGGGCTCTGACTTTCACGGATCACACCGTTCTGCAACATGTGGGCCAACAGCTCTTTCACCTCCTGGTACATTTGAGGCGGGATCTGCCGATATCTCTCTCGGATGGGAGTAGTATTTCCGGTGGGTATTTCGTGCTGAATGTCCCGAGTGCACCCAAAATCATCTTCATGCTGTGCAAACACTCCCTGATATCGCTGTAGAAGTTGTTCGATCTGTCTTACTTGTCCAGCAGAAAACTCAGTCAGATTAGCCTCCATTTGTTCCAGAAGGTGGCGTCCAGCCAACGGTTCTCTTCCATTCTCCTGGCTGTTGAGGGACACCTCCAGGGTCCATGGTTTTCCTTCCACAGGTGCCAGCCCTATAGCGTCCGCTCTAGTAAGGGCCTCTGGCATTATGTACACTCCCGCCACCTCTTGTCGGGGCAACAACTGTAAACTGGTGCCACCTAAATTGATGCAGCGCACAGGTACTCGGCCGTGCCGCACGGTGGCCAGGGTTCGAGCAATCAGGAGTCCAGAGGGCGCTTCTTCTCCTTCCATTGGTTCAGTTTGAATGTCCACGCCCTCTAAGGACACATGTGCCAGCACCGGCAACGTGAGTATAGTTTGTCCCACCGGCAGTGTCATTGTGGCTTCGGGCGGTATCAATACCTTGCCAAGGTACTGAGAGGTAGCGGGCAATTTTTGAATCTGGCTGACCCGCACGAGGTGTTGGAACACTTTCTTGCTAGCTGGGTCTCGAGTGGCACGGGTCCAGTTGTTTTTGCTACAGCCCTCAGCCAGGAACTGTGCGACTTCTTTCAGCACATTCATGCCCAGGGTTACAATGGGCCCATCGCCTCCGGGCCCTGTGGTTAGTACGATCCCTTTTCGACCGAGGTCCTTTCCACATGCCCGCATGGACATCCATACTACTCCCGCTACTGGGATAGGTAGTTGATTGGCCGCCACCAATTTGACAGTGGGTGTAGTGTCACCATGTATGTCCTCTAAAATTTTTATCACTTTATCCACGGTGTCACGGTCCCCAGGTGGGCGGTACATCACAGTCTGTCGGGCCTCTCCATCAAGAGTTAGGAGGGCCAGCTCCACCTGGGCTAGGGGATCAAGGGGGTACATCCGTATCATACTTCTCAGTCTTTCTACCCAGTACCACAGTGACATGCCATCCCCTGAAAACTTGGGAAGATGGCTGAGCATAGCCCCCAGGGGTATATGGGTCCGATCGGACCCAGCCACAGACTGATCCCCCATCTCTGCGTCTGAATGTTGCATCCTGCCGACTACGCCAAATGTAATGCAGGTGCGGGAATGCAACGCACAGAGACACAAGGCGAGAACAGTCTGAGATGAAAATAAACAATTTTATACAACAGGTATTCTGAACAAGGGATTAGTAACAAGGGTAATGAACAGTAATTCAATATATCATCAAAAGGCAAAATCTCTCAAAATAAGACGCAGTCTCTCAAAGTAAGGTGAAGCCTCTCAAAGTACGGTGAAGTCTCTTAAGTAAGGTGCAGTCTCTTTAGTAGGGTGAAGTCTCTTAAGTAAGGTGAAGTCTCTTAAGTAAGGCGAAGTCTCTTAAGTAGGGTGATGCCCTCAGTCATGGGAGACACCACGTAAGTTCTTTAACTGTACATTTGGCCCTAGCGGGGGTCATCGGTTATTCACGCTAGGCCGTGAGTCTCTTCCGCATGAATTCAATTAGATCACGTTGTGCTCCTTTAGTCCCAACCGTTCCCCTCCCAACCTGATTATCTAAACCCAATTGTCCCCGGTGCTGTGGGTGAACAGTGGAATTGACGGCCCTGTTCACGTATGCAGCTCCTCCGCTTCCGCTGGCGTGACTTTCCTGGGGCAACCGTCTCTCAACTCCTCTCAGCTTGGCTGTTGGAGGCAGTCTTTCGAGCCTTGGATAGGGGGGTCCAGGCCTCGTCTGTCGGCGGGCGACGTCGGGTTCCGCGAACTCACTCAGCACCGCAATTAGGTTCCTAGTCTCCTCAGCAGGCACAGCACTCAGGTAACATCCCCGAGATATCCGGAGCTCTTTTACCGATGCCCGGCTGTGGCACCTCACAGGCCTCTGGCTTAGGCCTGTCACGCAGGGTTTCTAAGGACGCAGGGAACACATCTGCTCCTTTCTGCTGCTTGGCGCCAAAGACCCCTCAGGTTTGGCGCGCTGGCCTCTTATTTTCCGGAACTCCTTCCTGGAAGTCACCTGATCAGGTCCAGCGTCTGAACTTGCTCTCCCTGCAACTTCCCTTGCATATCTTGGTTCCGCTTGACTGCGTCTGGCCAGTAGATGGCAGTCTCTTTCCATCCTTGAACATCATGTAGAAGTTATTTTACAAGCTCTCTTGACTGGGCTACAATCACTGACTCGCTCATCTCACCTGCACCTTAAAAACATCTCCAGAACCCACATTTTCTCACCTTTGATACTGCAAAAACTCTTACTGTCGCTCTTATTCACTCTCGTCTGGATTACTGCAACTCTCTTCTAATCGGTCTCCCTCTAAACAAACTCTCTCCTCTCCAATCCATTCTGAATGCAGCAGCCAGGGTCGTATTTCTTTCAGGCCGCTTCACCAACGCCTCTAACCAGTGCCAGTCATTGCACTGGTTACCCATTCACCACAGAATACAATACAAACTCATCTCTCTCACCCATAAAGCCCTCCACAGTTCTGCACCACCCTATATCTCCTCCCTCATTTCTGTCTATCACCCCTCCCGTGCCCTCCGTTCTGCAACTGATCTAAAACTAACATCCTCCTAAATCCCAACCTCACAGGGGGAGGGGATTTTACCACCTACCTCCATCCTTTCTGGGATAAATTCCATACTGGAAATATTTTTCAAAATGCACAATATACATCTCTACATTATCTGCTAGAGGAGGTAGGCATAGTGGACCTATGGAGAATACGGCACCCTGATGTCAGACAATATTCCTGTTACTTCACCTCCCATCATTCTTTGTCAAGAATAGACCAAGCTATTGGCTTTGAATCAATCATACCCTATATTAAATCAGTGAGGTATCTGCCAAGGAGTTTCTCTGACCACTCGCCTATACAGGTACAACTGCAGATGGGTGCTGTGAGGTCTCTGGGGGCAGGGCCGGCGTCAGCACCCGGCGCACCCGGGCAAATGCCGGGGCCCTGAGCAGGCAGAGGGGCCCACTGGCGGTCGCTTACCCCGCTGGGCTATGGGCGGAGGAGAGCGGTGTCAGCGCCCGCCCTTCTCCGCCGCTTGCTCAGGGCCCCGGCAGCTGGATACTTACCTCTCCCCGTGCCTCCGCAGATCATCTGTCTTCCTGCTCTGCGCTCCCTGTGATGTCTCAGGTCAGAGGGCGCGGTGACGTCTTTACACCGCGCCCTCCCCTGAGCCGTCACAGGGAGCGCTGAGCGGGAAGACGCTGACAACGCTGGAGTTCGGACCCGAGCAGCGGGCAGCGGGCAGCAGGTAGCAGGTGAGGAGAAGGGAGGTGAGTATTTGATTTTTTTTTTTTAATGTATGGAGGCATGGGGCAGTATAAAGAGAAAGGGGGGGGGAGGGGGTGGCATCCTCCATGGAGCATTATAAAGAGAGGGGGGGCATCCTGCATGAGGCATTATAAAGAGGGGGGGTGACATCCTGCATGGGGCATTATAAAGAGGGGGGGGGGGACAGCCTGTATGGGGCATTATAAGGTGGGGAACAGCCTGCATAGTGCATTATAAGGGGGGGGGGCAGCCTGTATGGGGCATTATGTGGGGGTAACAGCCTGCATGGAGCATTATAAGGGGGGGGCAGCCTGTATGGGGCATTATGTGGGGGGTAACAGCTTGCATGCAGCATTATATGGGGGCCAGTATCCTGTATGGAGCGTTAAAAGGGGACCGGTATCCTGTATGGAGCGTTATAAGGGGACCGATATCCTGTATGGAGCGTTATATGGGGGCCAGTATCCTGTATGGAGTTTTATAAGGGGACCAGTATCCTGTATGGAGCGTTATATGGGGACCGGTATCCTGTATGGAGCGTTATATGGGGGCCAGTATCCTGTATGGAGTTTTATAAGGGGACCAGTATCCTGTATGGAGCGTTATATGGGGGCCAGTATCCTGTATGGAGCTTTATAAGGGGACCAGTATCCTGTATGGAGCGTTATATGGGGGCCAGTATTCTGTACGGAGCCTTATATGGGGGCCAGTATTCCGTATGGAGCCTTATATGGGGGCCAGTATTCCGTATGGAGCCTTAAATGGGGGCCAGTATTCCGCATGGAGCCTTATATGGGGGCCAGTATTCTGCATGGAGCCTTATATGGGGGCCAGTATTCCGCATGGAGCCTTATATGGGGGCCAGTATTCCGCATGGAGCCTTATATGGGGGTCAGTATTCCGCATGGAGCCTTATATGGGGGCCAGTATTCCGTATGGGGCCTTCTATGGGGGCCAGTATTCCTTATGGGGCCTTATATGGGGGCCAGTATTCCGTATGGGGCCTTATATGGGGGCCAGTATTCCGTATGGGGCCTTATATGGGGGCCAGTATTCCGTAAGGGGCCTTATATGGGGGCCAGTATTCTGTATGGAGCGTTATATGGGGGACAGTATTCTGTGTGGAGCGATTCACCGGTTTCTGAGCTATTGTGGAATTTACAATAGATATCACTCATGTAATGTAAGAAGTGAAATCTTTGCATTGTACTATATATATATATTTCTCCGCCGTATCTCTGCATCATAAATCATGGTATGTGTTAAAGGGGCCCACTGAGACTCTTTCACCCGGGGCCCAGAAAAACCTGGAGCCGGCCCTGTCTGGGGGAATATACATGGCACATCAATCCTTTTTGGCTGCAACTAATTGGTCCTACTCTTAGCTCTAGAATCTTAGAATATTTTCGTTTTAATGATGGGTCGTCATCTACGAGATTTATATGGGATGCTATGAAAGCATATGTACGGGGAATACGCATAGGGGAGATAGAATCATAGAATCATAGAATGGTAGAGTTGGAAGGGACCTCCTGGGTCATCTGGTCCAACCCCCTGCTGAAAGCAGGATTCACAAAATCATCTCAGACAGATGTCTGTCCAGCCTCTGTTTGAAGACGTCCATTGAAGGGGAACTTACCACCTCTCGCGGCAGCCTGTTCCACTCATTGATCACCCTCACTGTCAAAAAGTTTTTTCTAATATCTAATCTGTGTCTCCTCCCATTTAGTTTCATCCCATTGCTTCTAGTCTTTCCTTGTGCAAATGAGAATAAAGATGATCCTTCTACAATGTGACAGCCCTTGACATATTTGTAGACGGCTATTAAGTCTCCTCTCAGTCTTCTTTTTTGCAAGCTAAACATTCCCAAATCCTGCAACCGTTCCTCATAGGACATGGTTTGCAGACCAGTCACCATTCTGGTCGCTCTTCTCTGAACTTGCTCCAGTTTGTCTATGTCTTTTTTAAAATGTGGTGCCCAAAACTGTACACAGTATTCCAGATGAGGTCTGACCAAAGAGGAGTAAAGACCGATAATGACTTCACGTGATCTAGACTGTATGCTTCCGTTAATACATCCCAGAATTGTATTTGCCTTTTTTGCTGCTGCATCACACTGTTGACTCATGTTCAGTCTATGATCTATTAGTAAACCTAAGTCTTTTTCACATGTACTGTTGCTTAGCTCTATTCCTCCCATTCTGTATATGCTTTTTTCATTTTTATTGCCCAGATATAGTACTTTGCATTTTTCCCTGTTAAAAACCATTCAATAAGATAAAATCCAAAATAAAGGAGTTAACCCAAAAATTGCAACAGAATGTTTGCGAAAAGGAGGCACAAGTAGAATGAAATGGGAAAATGCACAGAAAATATTGTCTGATCATTTGCTATCATTAGCTTCTCAGAAACAACTGTTTGTTAAGCAAAGATACTTTATAAAGCAAGGGTCTCAAACTCGGCTGGGTAGATGGTCCGCATTCTTTGCATGACAAAATGACATTTTTAGTGATATCATTTTTTTTTCTATACACCTTTTGAATTTGTCCTCATCTTGTATTAACCCCTTTACAGCCCATGACGTACTAATACGCGTCTGTGCCCTGGGCTTTAAGAGCCTGACCCTTATTAGTACGTCATGGCGATCGTGCGCGCACACAGGCTGTGCGGGCGCGATTGCCGCCGGGTGTCAGCTGATTGTCACAGCTGACACCCGGTACTATGTGCAGGGAGCGGTCCCGCACCGCTCCCGGCACATTAACCCCCGCAATGCTGCGATCGAAGTCGATCGCAGCATTGCGGTGGCAAGGAGAGGTGATCGCAATACTCACCTCCTCTTCCGGCCTCCAGCGCTGTCTGCCGCGGCTTCCCGGGTGTTGCTAAGATGACCCGATGTCGTCATGACAACATCCGGGTCACCAGACAGCAGGAAGATTGTTTGGTCATGCGCAGTGCATGACCGAACAATCTTCTCACTGTGCAGCGCTGACTGCCTGCATGGCTCAGGGATGGTGCTCCATCCCTATGCTATGCAGGCGATCAGAATAAAAAAAGTGAAAGTCCCAGAGTGGGACAAAGTAAAAAAGTGAAAAACCTCTCAGAAAGTGAAAAATTTTTTTTAAAAAAATTGTAAAAATATTTAAAAAAAATAAAAAAAATAATCCACCAAAAATTAAAATATAATGTACCCATCAATAAATATTATTATGAAAAAAAAAACAAAACAATAAAAGTACACATATTTGGTATCGCCGCGTCCGGAACGACCTGACCTATAAAACTGCCCCACTAGTTAACCCCTTCATTGAACACGGTAAAAAAATAAAATAAATAAAAAAACGAAGCAAAAAACAATGCTTTATCATCATACCGCCAAACAAAAAATGGAATAACACGCGATCAAAAAGATGAATATAAATAAAAATGGTACTGCTGAAAACGTAATCTTGTCCCACAAAAAACAAGCTGCCATACAGCTCCATAATCCGAAAATTCAAAAAGTTATAGCTCTCAGAATAAAGCGATGCAAAAAAATAATTTTTTCTATAAAATGTCTTTTATTGTGTAAAAGCGCCAAAACATAGGAAAACGATATAAATGTGGTACCGCTGTAAACGTACTGACCCGAAGAATAAAGCTACCTTATCAATTTTACCACACGCGGAGTAGAATAAAAAAAAAAAAACAATTCCTGAATTGTAGGTTTTTGTTTATTCTGCCTCCCAAAAGCTGGAATAGAAAGCGATCAAAATATGTCACGTGCCTGAAAATGGCACCAATAAAAACGTCAACTTGTCCCGCAAAAAAAAATCCATCACATGACTCTGTCGGCCAAAATATGGAAAAATTATAGCTCTCAAAATATGGCGATGCAAAAACTAGATTTTACAAAATATGTGTCTTTTAGTGTGTGACAGCTGTCAATCATAAAAACCCGATATCATTCTGGTATCTCTGTAGTCGCACCGACCCGAAGAATAAGGTCGTCTAATCACTTATACCGCACGAGGAACGGCGTAAAAAATAAACACTAGGGCTGGGGTTGGGGTTAGGGTTGTGCTAATGTTAGGGTTGGGATCAGGGTTGGGCTAGGGTAGGGTTAAGGTTGGGGGTAAGGGTTGTTTTTATTTTATAAAAAAAAAAAAAAAAAGATGACGATATGGCAACTAGTGTTGAACACAAGTGCTCGCTACTTGAGTTTGCATCGGGTACTCGGGTATGCATTGAGTATCGCGGGTGCTCGAGTCTCCACTCCATATGCTTCGCGGCCAAAATAACCTCGCGGGGATTGCCTGCCATGCTCGAGCGATCCCCGCATGTTTTTTGGGGGGTGTCTAATAACCGTGAAACATGCGGGAGGGGACTCGAGCATTTCACTTGAGCACCTGTGATACATGGTGCATACCTGAGTACCCGATGCAAACTCAAGTAGCGAGCACTTGCGCTCAAGACTAATGACAACTTATTCAATATGATGACCTAATGTCATCAAATTTTGTGTCGTACCTCTGGGTTCAAAATGTTCACTATACCCCTTGATAAAATCCTTGAGGGGTGCAGTTTCCAAAATGGGGTCACTTGTGGGGGGTTTCAACTATTTAGGCACATCAGGGGCTCTTCAAACGCGACATGGCGTCCGCTATCGATTCCACCCAATTTTGCCTTCAAAAAGTCACACAGTGCTCATTCCCTTCTGAACTCTGCCGTGCGCCCAAACACTGTATTTTCCCGACATATGGGGTATTGGCGTACTCAGGAGAAATTGCACAAAAGTTTTTGGGGTCCATTTTCTCCTCTTACCCTTGTGAAAATAAAAAAATTGGGGCTAAAACATCATTGTTGTGGAAAAAGTTTGATTTTTTTATATTCACGGCTCCATGTTATAAACTTCTGTAAAGGACTTGGGGGTTCAAGGTGCTCACCACACATCTAGATAAGTTCCCTGAGGGGTCTAGTTTCCAAAATGGTGTCACTTGTGGGGGGTTTCTACTGTTTAGGCACATCAGGGGCACATCCGCTAATTATTCAAGCAAATTTTACAATCAAAAAGTCAAATGGTGCTCCTTCCCTTCCGAACCCTTCCGCGCGCCCAAACAGTGGTCTGCCCCCACATATGGGGTATCAGCTAACTCATGAGAAATTGCACAACAAACTGCATAGTGCAATTTCTTCTGTTACCCTCATGAAAATGCAAAAGTGGGGGCTGAAAAACATTTTTTGTGGGAAAAATGTGAAAATTTTATTTTTACGGCTTAATGTTATAAACTTCTGTGAAGCACCTGGTGGTTCAAGGTGCTCACCACACATCTAGATAAGTTCCCCGAGGGGTCTAGTTTCCAAAATGGTGTCACTTGTGGGGGGTTTCCACTGTTTAGGCACATCAGGGGCACATCCGCTAATTATTCAAGCAAATTTTACAATCAAAAAGTCAAATGGCACTCCTTCCCTTCCGAACCCTGCCGCGTTCCCAAACAGTGGTTTTCCCCCACATGTGGGGTATCTGCTAACTCAGGAGAAATTGAACAACAAACTGCATAGTGCAATTTCTTCTGTTACCCTTATGAAAATGAAAAAGTGGGGGCTGAAAAACATTTTTGTGGGAAAAATGTGAAAATTTTATTTTTACGGCTCAATGTTATAAACTTCTGTGAAGCACTTGGGGGTTCAAGGTGCTCACCACACATCTAGATAAGTTCCCTGAGGGGTCTAGTTTCCAAAATGGGGTCACTTGTGGAGGGTTTCCACTTTTTAGGCACATCAGGGGCTCCCCAAATGCAATATGGCGTCCGCTAATTATTCAAGCAAATTTTACATTTAAAAAGTCAAATGGCGCTCCTTCCCTTCCGTACCCTGCCGTGCGCCAAAACAGTGGTTTTCCCCCACATATGGGGTATCTGCTTACTCAGGAGAAATTGGTCAACAAATTTTGGGGTCTATTTTTTCCTGTTACCCCTGAGAAAATAAAAAAAATTGGGTCTAAAGTAACATTTTTGTGAAAAAAGTTAAATGTTAATTTTTTTCTTCCACATTCCAAAAAATCCTGTGAAGCACCTGAAGGGTTAATAAAGTTCTTGAATGTGATTTTGAGCACCTTGAGGGGTGCAGTTTTTAGAATGGTGTCACTTTTGGGTATTTTCTGTCATAAAGACCCCTCAAAGTGACTTTAAATATGATGTGGTCCCTAAAAAAATGGTTTTCTAAATTTTGTTGGAAAAATGAGAAATCGCTGGTCAACTTTTAACCCTTATAGCTCCCCAGTAAAAAAAAATTTTGGTTCCAAAATTGTGCTGATGTAAAGTAGACCTGTGGGAAATGTTATTTATTAACTATTTTGTGTGACATATCTCTCTGATTTAAGGGCAGAAAAATTCAAATTTTGAAAATAGCAAAATTTTCAAAATTTTTGCCAAATTTCCATTTTTTTCACAAATAAATGCAAGTGATATCGAAGAAATTTTACCACAATCATGAAGTACAATATGTCACGAAAAAACAATCTCAGAATCAGGGAGATCCGTTGAAGCGTTCCAGAGTAATTACCTCATAAAGTGACAGTGGTCAGAATTGTAAAAATTGGCCTGGTCATTAATGTGCAAACCACCTTGGGTTGTAAAGGGGTTAATGACTCATCCTGGTCCTCATCTTGTAGTAATGCCTCATCTAGTGCCTCATCCTGGTCCTCATCTTGTAGTAATGTCTCATCCTGGTCCTCATCTTTTAGTAATGCCCCATCCTGGTCCTCATCTTGTAGTAATGCACCATCCTGGTCCTCATCTTGTAGTAATGCCCCATCCTGGTCCTCAACTTGTAGTAATGCACCATCCTGGTCCTCATCTTGTAGTAATGCCCCATACAGGTCCCCATTTTGTCGTAATGTCCCCCATTCTGGTCCCCAACTTGTCATAATGTCCCCTATCCAGGTCCCCATCTTGTCGTAATGTCCCCCATCTAGGTCCCCATCTTGTTATAATGTCCCCATCTTGTAGGAATGTCCACCATCCAGGTCCTCACATTGTAGAAATGTTCCTATCCAGGTCCCCACATTGTAGGAATGTTCCTATCCAGGTCCCCACATTGTAGATATGTCCCAATCCAGGTCCCTATATTGTAGATATGTCCCCATCCAGGTCCCCACATTGTAGGAATGTCCCTATCCAGGTCCCCACATTGTAGATATGTCCCCATCCAGGTCCCCATATTGCAGGAATGTCCCCATTCAGGTCCCACATTGTAGGAATGTCCCCATCCAGGTCCCACATTGTAGGAATGTTCCTATCCAGGTCCCCATATTGTAGGAATGTCTCCATTCAGGTCCCACATTGTAGGAATGTCCCCATCCAGGTCCCACATTGTAGGAATTTTCCTATCCAGGTTCTCATATTGTAGGAATGTCCCCATTCAGGTCCCTATATTGTAGGAATGTCCGCTGTTCCATTCTTCACATACATATATAAGGAAAAAAAAAGTCTCTTCTCACCTGTCCTCCGTTCCCTCGGTGTCCTTTCTGCATATGCGGGCGCAGGCACAATAGACCCCTTGACGATCGCGGCCTGGTCCAGGAGCTTCCGGCAGCTGCACTTTAGTTCAGTGTATTGCTGCGCAGAGACCAATGCCTGCCACCGGCCTATCAGAGGCCAGCAGCTGACATCTACCCATGTTAGTGATGTCATGCACCGCTGCGCTGGGACGCGGATGTCCACTGCTGGCCTCTGATAGGCCGGTGGCTGGCATTGGTATTGTATCATGCAGAGAGCCAGTCTCTGCGCAGCAATACACTGAAATAAAGTGCAGCTGTCGGCAGCTCCTGGACCGGGCCGCGATCGGGGACTATGGTGCCTACAGGCCGCATGAACCAGTCTGAAGGGCCACATGCGACCCGCGTGTTTGAGACCCCTGGTTTAGGATGAGTCTGTCTCTCATACTCTGCTGACCTCACCCCTCCTTGGATAAACCCCCTTTCCACTGCCCCCTTTACTTTTTCCCTGCCCCTCTTCAGGGACGCCTGGAGCTGGTGCTCACACACTACCATACAGGTCACCACTCAATAAAGGTAATATGAAGCAATTAAAGTAGTGAAAGAGGTTAAAACATAACCTTTAATGAATACGTAGGTAAAAAAGATATAAAACGTCACTAGGACCTAAAACACAGTTAATGCCTGCCAATGGTAGTAAAACAAAGCTACCTATCATAAATATGTACTCTTTATAAACAGGAATTTATATGGCATGAACACCAAATGTATCCAACTTGTATATTTAATAAGGCAGTGGCAAGAAAAATTATAGAGCTGTCAATAACACATCTCAATAAGCGTGCAACATATCCGACGACCAGTCCTCACACTGTACTCACACAGTGGGTCCTCACACTGTATGCAGGAGGCTGTGTGGGTCCTCACACTGTATGCAGGAGGCTGTGTGGGGACTGATACTGTATATAGGAGGCTATGTGAGGGCTCATACTCATATAGGAGGTTGTGTGAGGGCTCACATTGTATATAGGAGGCTATGTGGGGCTCACACTGTACAGTATATGGAAGGCTATGTGGGGCTGTAAAAAGGAGACTATGTGGTGGCTGCTGTTCAGCAGCCACAGAATATTCATCTGACCACTGGACCACGGTTCTACAAATTGCTCGTCTCTATATACCAGTCATACTGTATATTCTCCTATATATATTGTACTGTATGTGGTATACTATGTATACTATGTGCACGGACATCAGATGAAGCACTCAACATAATTAGTGACTGCTACATCATATACTATTATGTGGAGTTGAAGTTTACAATGATGATTTCATTGATCAAGTATGTTTGAAAACATATACAAAATAATAATTCATAGGTATCTATCTAGCAGACCTGGGCTTATGTGTGACCACCTTTACTCTGCTGATATGTTATTTTAGGAGTGTAGAAAAACACAGCGTACTACACAGGGGCGGACACAGACTGTAGTGGGCCCCTGTGCAAGAATTTTTTTGGGCCACCCCCCCCGCCCTTCATAGGGGGCATGAAGGCCCCCCCCCCCGTGCATCTCTCATCCCCCCATGCATCTCTGATTCCCCCACTCCAAGTTAATTAATTGTATGTAAAAAAAATACAACTTGTTATACTTAGCCCCAGGGCCGGCTCCAGGTTTTTGTGGGCCCTGGGCGACAGAGTTTCAGTGGGCACCTTTAACACATACCATGATTCATGATGCACAGATACCGCAGAGAAATATATATATATAGTACAAGGCCAAGGATTTCACTTACTACATTACATGAGCGATATCTATTGTAAATTCTACAATAGCTCAGAAACCGGCGAATCCTCACAACGCACAGTGCAGACCGGACAGTATAGTCCTCCATACAGTATTATGGGCACCATATCATGCTCCATACAGGATACTGACCCCCTTATAATGCTCCATACAGGATACTGGTCCCCATATAATGCTCCATACAGGATACTGGTCCCCATATAACACTCCATAGAGGATACTGGTCCCCATATAACACTGCATACAGAATACTGGCCCCCATATAACGCTCCCTACCGAATACTGTCCCCCATATATCGCTCCATACAGAATACTGACCCCCATATAACGCTCCATACAGAATATTGGCCCCCATATAACGCTCCATGCAGGCTGTCCCCCCCTTATAATGCCCCATTACACAAGCGATATCTATAGTAAATTCTACAATAGCTCAGAAACCGGCGAATCCTCACATCGCACAGTGCAGACCGGACAGTATAGTTCTCCATACAGTAATATGGGCACCATATAATGCTCCATACAGGATACTGACCCCCTTATAATGTTCCATACAGGATACTGGTCCCCATATAATGCTCCATACAGGATACTGGTCCCCATATAACTCTCCATACAGAATATTGGCCCCCATATAACGCTCCATGCAGGCTGTTCCCCCCTTGTAATGCCCCATAACACAAGCGATATCTATTGTAAATTCTACAATAGCTCAGAAACTGGCGAATCCTCACAGCGCACAGTGCAGACCGGACTGTATAGTCCTCCATGCAGTAATATGGGCACCATATAATGCTCCATACAGGATACTGGTCCCCATATAATGCGCCATACAGCATCCATACAGGATACTGGTCCCCATATAACTCTCCATACAGAATATTGGCCCCCATGTAATGCTCCATGCAGACTGTTCCCCCCTTATAATGCCCCATGCAGGATGACACCCGTCTTTTAATGCGCTATGCAGGATGTTACATCTACCCCCCATAAAATGCCCCATGCAGGATGTCACCTCTTCCCCCATATAATGCCCCTTGCAGGATGTCACTTCCCCCCTTTTCAATGCCCCATGCAGCATGTCAGACCACCCCCTCCCTTATAATGCCCCATGCAGGAGGACACCCACCCTCTATATAATGCCCCATGCAGGATGTCAATTCCCCCCTCCCCCTCTTATAATGCCCCATGCAGGATGTCACACCACCTCACTTATAATGCCCCATGCAGAATGTCACGTCCCCCTCCCTTATAATGCCCCATGCAGGATGTCACTTCTCCCCTTACCCTCTTATAATGCCCCATGCAGGATGTCACTTCCCCCCTTCCCCTCTTTTAATGCCCCATCCAGGATGTCACTTCCCCCTTTCCCCTCTTATAATGCCCCATGCAGGATGTCACTTCCCCCCTTCCCCTCTTATAATGCCCCATGCAAGATGTCACTTCCCCCTTCCCCTCTTATAATGCCCCATGCAGGATGTCACATCCCTCCCCCCCCTACCCCCATATAATGCCCCCATGAAGGATGTGAATTCCCCCCTCCCCCATATAATGCCCCATTCAGGATGCCAATCCCCCCCCCTATATAATGCCCCATGCAGGATGTCACACCACCTCCCCCATATAATGCCCCATGCAGGATGTCACACCCACTGTCCCCCCACCATTAAATGCCCAATGCCCCCATACATAAAAAAAAAAAAATCAAATACTCACCTCACTTCTTACCTGCTGCGCGCGTCTTCCCGCTCTGTGATGTGACAGCTCAGAAGAGAGCGCGCGGTGTAAAGACGTCACCGCGTCCTCTGACCTGAGACGTCACAGTCAGAGGACGCGGCAGACGCTGCGGAGGCACGGGGAGGGGTAAGTATTGTACCGGCGCCGTCACATGACCGGAGATGTCCCTGCGCTCCTGTGGGGGGGGGCCCATGAGGAGACGCACAAGAGGGGGGCTCCGAGGGGGCCCCGACCGGCCGGGCCCCATGCTGGAGTCAGGGCAGTCATGCCATGATGGCGGCCCTGCTGGAGGCTGGAGGGGCCCACTCTCCCTCGGGGGTCCCCGTTCAATGAACCGGCTGCACGGGCGGTAGGTCCGCCCCTGGTACTACATCTCTAAAAAGGTATATCTGCTTTAAAAATAGTAATACATAAGAATAATATGTACTATGTCTGACCACTACCAACACTCATCTGAACTGGTCCAAGTGCTGTCAGCTTTTTTCATGGGCAACACTTAGACAATACGGTCGTGTGAATATAGGCTTATGATGCATCTGGTAATAAACATGTTAAGGATGGGCCGCTACTCATGGACCACTGCTGTGTGCTTGACCCCCAGGCTAAAATGTGCCAGCCAGCCCCTGCTGCACCGGGTGCCAGAAAACCTAGATACACCTTTGGAATAGGTATCTTGCAAAGTAAGGATGGGGTTTGGTGTTTTTAAGTGATATTATTGACTCTGTGCATTTATATTTTGTATCAATAATATGATATGGTTATATATATCTTCTGGATATCAGGAGGGCTTATCCCTGTGCATTGACTCTCTTCTTCTCCTTCGATGTCCTGTATAGGCCAAAAAAAACTACGCGTTTCGAGGACTCACAGTTCCTCTTCGTAAACTTCTTGCTGGTAGTCAAACTGGTAACCTAATAAAGTCCAAACGCCCCCCACAAAGATAATACAACCAAAGAAATGGAGGAAGATCCAATTCTATCAAGATGGTGCAAAAGGACATATGGAGGTGCAATAGAACTAAGATAGAATTCCAATAAGAATAGACTGTGTGTGAAAAAAATAATAATAAAAAAGACTTTGTTCAAACTTTCACAATTAGTTAAAAATGAATAAAAATTATATACTTATATTTCTGATGGCTATAAAAAACAGTCTGTTAATCAATGTATATTACCAGGATAGTATAAATTCGGCACTTAGTAGCATCCAGAGATAAAAAGGAAAAAATGAAGGAGAAAAATAAAAACATATTGTATCTCCAATAGGGGTATCAATATATAGAAACAAATACAAATATAAAATAGGTGGATTCAAAGGAATATATCCAAAAGACATATTATATTGATAAAATATAAGGAGGTTCATAAAAGTGCAATGTAAATGTTCAATTGGTACTGGGATAAAAAATACATACAGTATATACCGCTGCGAGTTGAAGGCATACAGCTGACTCTCGTGATTAAGGCCCTTCAGAGCCAAGCTATTTAATGTGAAGATCCATTTGGATTCCATCCGCGACATTAATCTCAGGTAATCACCTCCCCTCCATTTTCTGGGGACTAATCGGATCCCACAAAACTTAGTGTCCTTATCAGATTGGTTGTGGAACTTCCGGTAGTGCCGGGACAGTGGATGCCCTTCAAAACCTTCATTCATGTTGATAAAGTGTTCCTTCAGCCTTTTGATAACTTGCGCTTTGTACAGACATCTCCTCCTGCCAAGGTATAAAAAGGGCGTGGCTTGGGGTGTGGATAGGGGCGTGGCCAGACTACGCGTGCCGCATGGTTTCGCCCTCTTTCTAGTCCTCATAGGTTGGCGGTATGCTTGTACTGAGGAGATCTGGGATATCAGTGATTAGGTCCCATATTGTGCACTGTAAGGTCTGGAAAAGCTCCTTCTATCCGTCTCTGTAGCACCAGAGGAAGAACAGAGGGGAAAAGACAGGATTTTCTACATGTCGCGTTATGTAGATGTTCTGCAGATTTATCACAACCGTCCACAAGAAGAAACTGCCATCACAGAGCCGCCTTTAGCTGTTGGAAAAGTTTAAACTTAGTTTTGAATAGTTGCTATAGGCAACAAGGACTTTCTATTTATTCTGGGTCACATGATGCTGGTGCTGGGTGATGTCATGTGACGGAATGTTGTGGGTGATGATGTCACAGAGGGCGTTGTGATGTCACCCTTGGGGTATATAAGGGGGCTCCATCCACCTGGAGGTCATTTCTCATTGGCCATATCTTGGTGCTGAGATACCCCCTGGAGACAATGAGGATCGCCATATTGTTTCTGTGCTGTACCCTGTTCTACCCTGTGAATTACCATAGGCTGCCGGTGAGTACCTGTCTATTATTACATATGGAGGACGTTTAGAATCAGCTGCGGCAGGGGAAGGGGATGGGGAGGGGGGTCCTGTAAGAATTTACCTGCGGGAATAAGAGGTTATGGCAGGGAAAGGAGCTTAGGAAGTGACAGTCAGAGGGGATATAAGTGTGGGGTGACCCCTCTGACTCCCACATTCCTGCCTTGTCCTTGTAGTGATTAATGACTTTGGTGTTGTCCCTTATATATCACTTTGCAGTCACCAGTGATCGCTCCGCACTGTGATACTAAATTACAGTCTCATTTACCTTTTTGCAAACGCCCAGAAGGGGAGGAGTGACATCACACCCATGTGAGCAGATCCCGCCCACTTTTACTGCAGTCGTAATGCGAGCTAGCAGCATTCTGTTTTCATGGAAATGTCAGCAGCTGCTCCCCCTAGTGTTTACAAGATGAAAACATCAAAAGAGTTAAAATATTTTTTTCAGATTTTATACCATTAAAACCTTTTAAAATATATATGTGTATTTATATATAAATATAAATACTTTACAATTTTACAATTGTAAAAAAATTGCTGACACTTTCCCTTTAAAAGATCTAAAGACGTTCTGCTTCATGTGCCATTGTGACCAATCACAGCACAGATTATATTTTTTAAACTTTTCTTGAAAAACTGAAGCTGCTCCGTGATTGGAAATCATGTGGAAGGGTTCTCTTTTAGACATTTAGTTAGGTCCAAAGTATCAGTGACATGATGGATAGAACTGTGCAATGATGTCACAGAGGGCTTTGTGATGTCACCCCTGGGTATATTAGAAGCCTCGGCCCATCTGCAGCTTGTATCTCATTGACCATACCTTGGTGCTGAGAGACCTCTGGAGATGATGAGTATCATCCTATCATTTCTGTGCTTTACGTTGCTCTACCCCCCACATTACAGTACACTGAGGGCGAGTATGTTCTCATCAATATGGAGGTCACAAGGATCAGCTAATGAGAATATCGCCTCTTGCAGGACTTCTCATACTGGACACGTGACCATCCGTCATATGAAAGTCCAACTGTAAATAATATTCCATGGACCCTGGCGGTGAATCCCAAACTTCTTCCTGATCTTCTCAATGGGATATTTCTGAAAGTTGCTTGATAATGTATCCATCACTGTATAATAATAAGGGCTCTCTGTTTGACTGGATTGGGTATAAATATACAGGACTTTATTATGTTTTTTTTCTTTATTATAGGATGACCCACTACCCGTGGATCTCAGGAGAAGCACCTATCAAGCTTCCATCAATCTTCCTCTTTGGCTCTTCCGTGACGCAGTTTTTGTTGCGGTGATGACACTACTGACAATACTAGAGTATTTGGCCTTAAGTCTTGTCCTGAGCAAGTGGGCAATGTCTGAACCTGGTGAAACAATCAGAAAACTCCTGAGAACAAAACCATTCTGAAGGAACAAAGTGCTTGTAAGGAGCCGATTTGCATCCCTCAGATTCAGGAGCAAGACTCCAGGAGAACACCTGTCCTGCCCAATGGCAAATGTTCTATTCCATCCATGGCTCCTGCACCGCAGGATGCGAAAAAGGTTCCTAGCTGCAACTATAAAGTGGCGTTCAGTGATATTGTCTGGGTCAGAACGATCCCTCACAACAATATAGGAAGAAGAGCTCGAAGTTCCACGGAGCATAAAGAGGTTACTGATTTTTCAGAAAAGCCAACAACCCAGAATTCCAGAGCCAAGAGCACCAGAACCTAGAACACCAGAACCTACCATGTCAGAACCTAGTATGTCAGAACCTAGAATGCCAGAGCCTGAAATGCCTACAACACCTCAACCCAAAATCAAGAGGAGAAGATGTTTCCTTAGATGTCTTAGAGGCGAGGAAGATTGAGAAGGCAACTGCTTGAACTTTCCCATTGCACGTGTTTTCATCACAGGTTAGTCCTATACATGCTGTCTGATGGGCACCATCTTACTACATACAATGCAGCATTGCACCTGAAATCGAATGGATATTTTGTCACACACTTGCACTTTAGCACCTTATCATATGGCGCATATATCTATGAACGCTTTGCTAAGTATCACTGTCTAGTATATGCTTCTGATGAACATATTTTAGGAAAACGTGTCGAGGTTTGGCATACTATGTACTTGAGTTTGGCGTACTATGTGCTTGTTGGTAAATTCTATTGCCATCTATAATCTACCAGATATTATAATGTCTCTGGTGGGATGCCCCATGCCGAATTGTTGATAACTGACTATGAGCATTGTCCTCTATTTCTTATCTACTATGGTTACCGGTTGATGTGAAGAGAGCTGTGCCATTGGTAGCGATTTTTCTACTGATTTGTCAGTTATATTTATGTTAGTTTAGCAAATTTCTGCTTGTAGGGTCTAATGTTTTAGCATAGTGTATGTTCTGTGAGCTAAATTGTCATACTTATGCACTAGATAGATTATAAATTGTGATGCTTATGTACTAGATAGATTATTAGTTTAATCGGTGATTTTTTAAATATTTTTTAACATCAGGAGACTCAAGAATCGCATCTTACAGAAGACAAGAAGCCTAAATGCCGAAGGGTGATGACCTGTTGATGGCCCACAGCTGGAGGGTCATTACCTCTTGATGGCACAAGACTGGAAAGAAGATAAAAACATTTGATGGCACACAGCTGGAGGGTGATTACCTATTGATGGACATAGCCAGAGGGTCATTACCTGTTGATGGCACACAGCCGGACAGAGGATCATTACCTGTTGATAGCACACAGCCGGATGGTCATTACCTGTTCATGGCACACTGCTGGATGGTCATTACCTGTTGATGGCACACAACCGGAGGGTGATGACCTATTGATGGCCATAGCCAGAGGGTCATTACCTGTTGATGGCGCACTGCCGGATGGTCGTTACCTGTTGATGGCACACAGCTGGAGGGTGATGACCAGTTGATGTTTCACTGCCAGATGGTCATTACCTGTTGATGGCACACAGCCGGAAAGAGGATCATTACCTGTTGATGGCACACAGCCGGCCAGAGGATAAGATCTTTTGATTGCATACACTGGGTCCCTCCCTGATAACAAGGAACCCTGGGGAATACTGGTCATCTTGATCCCCCACTGACTATATACTTGCTCCACCTCAGCCTACACCATCATGGAGGACACTTCCACCTGTGTCCACTGTAAGGTTGGACTTTCTTTTATAATTACAGCAGATTAATAAACATCATAAAGCTGTAAAACTATCGAGTAATTTATTATAAATTATTATAAAGAAATATAAAGTATAATAGATAGCTATAGAGGGCACAGAAGACGACTAACTATAGAAAGCATGGTATCGCCTGATATATACTGTATATTCTAGATGGCGCTATTACACTAAATACATCACAACCTCCAGGGTGATATTACCGTACAATGCGAGATCACTAATAATGGCCACAGATTATGAGAAAATGACCAGCTCCATAGTCCTGGAGTTATTATAAATGTCTCTAGTGTGAGGCAGGGACTGGACGAGTGTTGGAGGGAGGTATATTCCCCCAGGACGTCCTTTATGTATCCATGCTGTAGAATCTGCCGTATACTTCTGTTCTCGCAGTCAGACATTTCACTCTGCAAATCACAGGCTCAACATTGTGTAAAACTACCACCGTATATAAGAGCACTCAGAATAAAAACTAGCGGCATGCCGTGCACTGCCCACGTCATGTGTACGGGATACAGGACCTGCAGGACCTGGTAGGGCCATTATAGTTGATAGATTAATGATACCTGTGCAGATGAAGGGAAAAAAATATGTGCAACAACAGGAGGAGAAAGTCTCAAAATGTAATTTGAAGAGTATAATAGAGAAATGGGAAACTTCTGGAGATGCAGATAAGTGGTACCAGGGCGAAAAGTAAGTGTAGCCAGACAAGGGAAAAGTGCAAATGATCCAGCGTAAAGGTTTGTTTAGTAGAAAAAATATTAAAACTTAGCTTTTATTAGCCATATAAAACACTGCTCCACAAAGAATACAGCAAATGTGCAACTATCATAGCTTACAGACCTACGCGTTTCAACAAATCATGTCTTAATTATGGCCCTACTAATAGAATGACAAAAAGGCATATATATATATATATATCAACGTGCCTGTATGACCTCCCTACAAAGCCTGGGCATGCTCCTGATGAGGTTGCGGATGGTCTTCTGTGGGATCTCCTCCCAGACCTGGACTAAAGTATCCGCCAACTCCTGGACAGTCTGTGGTGCAACGTGACGTTGGCGGATGGAGCGAGACATGATGTCCCAGATGTGCTCAATCGTATTCAGGTCTGGGGAACGGGCGGGCCAGTCCTTAGCATCAATGCCTTCATCTTGCAGAAACTGCTGACACACTCCAGCCACATGAGGTCTGGCATTGTCCTGCATTAGGAGGAACCCAGGGCCAACCGCACCAGCATATGGTCTCACAAGGGGTCTGAGGATCTCATCTCAGTACCTAATGGAAGTCAGGCTACCTCTGGCGAGCACATGGAGGGCTGTGCGGCTCTCCAAAGAAATGCCACCCCACACCATTACTCACCCACTGCCAAACCGGTCATGCTGAAGGATGTCGCTCTCCACGGCGTCTCCAGACTCTGTTACGTCTGTCACATGTGCTCAGTGTGAACCTGCTTTCATCTGTGAAGAGCACAGGGCGCGAGTGGCAACTTTGCCGATCCTGGTGTTCTGTGGCAAATGCCAAGCGTCCTGCATGGTGTTGGGCTGTAAGCACAACCCCTATCTGTGGATGTCGGGCCCTCATACCACCCTCATGGAGTCGGTATCTAACCGTTTGTGCAGACACATGCACATTTGTGGCCTGTTGGAGGTCATTTTGCACGGCTCTGGCAGTGCGCCTCCTGTTCCTCCTTGCACAAAGGCGGAGGTAGCGGTCCTGCTGCTGGGTTGTTGCCCTCCTACGGCCCCCTCCACATCTCCTGGTGTACTGGCCTGTCTCCTGGTAGCGCCTCCAGCCTCTGGACACAGCCAACCTTCTTGCCACAGCTCGCATTGATGTGCCATCCTGGATGAGCTGCACTATCTGATCAACTTCTGTGGGTTGTAGAGTCTGTCTCATGCTACCACGAGTGTGAAAGCGCAACCAACATTCAAAAGTGACCAAAACATCAGCCAGAAAGCATTGGTACTGAGATGTGGTCTGTGGTCCCCACCTGCAGAACCACTCCTTTATTGAGGGTGTCTTGATAATTGCCAATAATTTCCATCTATCGTCTATTCCATTTGCACATCAGCATGTGAAATTGATTGTCAATCAGTGTGGCTTCCTAAGTTTACAGTTTGATTTCACATAAGTTTGATTTACTTGGAGTTATATTCTGTTGTTTTAAGTGTTCCCTTTATTTTTGGAGCAGTGTATATAGATACATACAGTGAGTACGGAAAGAATTCAGACTCCTTTAAATTTTTCACTCTTTATTTCATTGCAGCCATTTGATAAATTCTAAAAAGTTCATTTTTTTCTCATTAAAGTACACTCTGCACCCCATCTTGACTGAAAAAAACAGTAATGTAGAATTTTTTTGCAAATTTATTAAAAAAGAAAAACTGAAATATCACATGGTCATAAGTATTCAGATCCTTTGCTCAGACACTCATATTTAAGTCACATGCTGTCCATTTCCTTGTGATCCTCCTTGAGATGGTTCTACTCCTTCAATGGAGTCCAAATGTGTTTAATTAAACTGATAGGACTTGATTTGGAAAGGCACACACCTGTCTATATAAGACCCCATAGTTCACAGTGCATGTCAGACCAAATGAGAATCATGAGCTCAAAGGAACTGCCCAAGGAGCTCAGAGACAGAATTGTGGCAAGGCACACATCTAGCCAAGGTTATAAAAGAATTTCTGCATTACTCAAGGTTCATAACAGCACATTGGCCTCCATAATCCTTAAATGGAAGAAGTTTGGGACCACCAGAAGTCTTCCTAGACCTGGCCGTCCAGCCAAACTGAGCAATCGTGGGAGAAGAGCCTTGGTGAGAGAGGTAAAGAAGAACCCAAAGATCACTGTGGCTGAGCTCCAGAGATGCAGTAGGGTGATGGGAGAAAGTTCCACAAAGTCAACTATCAACCACCAGTTGGGCCTTTATGACAGATTGGCCAGACGGAAGCCTCTCCTCAGTGCAAGACATATGAAAGCCCGCATAGAGTTTGCTCAAAAACACATGAAGGACTCCCAGACTATGAGAAATAAGATTCTCTGGTCTGATGAGACAAAGATAGAACTTTTTGGTGATAATTCTAAGTGGTATGTGTGGAGAAAACCAGGCACTGCTCATCACCTGCCTAATACAATCCCAACAGTGAAACATGGTGGTGGCAGTTGTTAGAACCCTCCTGTTAGTTTTTTCTATTTTGTGGTCACGTGACCTTCTGCCTATTTATTCCAGCTCCGCACTTCAGGCTTTGCTGGACTTCAGTCTTACTTTGACTTTTAATCTAGCCAGGTGCTTTGTACCTACTGTATCTCTCTAGTTTGTTTGGTCCTTGGACCACTAAGTACTTTTGTCTGTTTGTCTTTTTCTGCTACTACTTCTGCCAGGAGGTGTCCAATTTTGTCCCAGTCCTTAGTTCTTTTAGGGACCCCTCCCTTTAATCTATAGGTCTGCGTTCAGACTAGCCGCGGACGAAGGCGGGTCTGTTCACAAGGAACAGGTTGCCCGCTGCATCGTAGGGAATCAGCTTAGTCCTATTGTATGGACAGATTTCCTCTCTTTCCTTAGTTCTTGTAGCAGATCATAACAGCAGTATCATGCTATGGGTGTGTTTTTCAGCTGCAGGGACAGGACGACTGGTTGCAATTGAAGGAAACATGAATGTGGCCAAGTACAGAGATATCCTGGATGAAAACCTCTTCCAGAGTGCTCTGCACCTCAGACTTGGCCAAAGGTTCACCTTCCAACAAGACAATGACCCTAAGCACACAGCTAAAATAACAAAGGAGTGGCTTCAGAACAACTATGTGACCATTCTTGACTGGCCCAGCCAGAGCCCTGACCTAAACCCAAATGAGCATCTTTGGAGAGACCTGAAAATGGCTGTCCTCCAACGTTCACCATTCATCCTGACGGAACTGGAGAGGATCTGCAAGGAAGAATGGCAGAGGATCCCAAAATGCAGGTGTGAAAAACTTGTTGCATCATTTCCAAGAAGACTCATGGCTGTACTAGCCCAAAAGGGTGCTTCTACTCAATACTGAGCAAAGGGTCTGAATACTTATGCCCGTGTGATATTTCAGTTTTTCTTTTTTATTAAATTTGCAAAAATGTCTACATTTCTGTTTTCTTTCAGACAAGATGGGGTGCAGAGTGGACTTTAATGAGAAAAAAATGAACTTTATAGAATTTACCAAATGGCTGCAATGAAACAAAGAGTGAAAAATGTAAAGGGGTCTGAATACTTTCCGTACCCAGTGTACATGCATGGAAATAAATGCAGAATTATATTTCTTAATACTGCAGTATCAGATCCTGTCTTGAATTTAACCCCTGTGGTATCCAATGTGAAAATCCACAGGGACTCCCGGTTCAGAAGTTTGCACTTATGATCCCCCCCTCGTGTGGATCTGTATACCTTCTCTATCTCCATATATTTAAAGAATGAGGTGTCACCTTTATGAACTCTCGCAAAATGCCTCGATACTGCTGATGTATTTATGGCTTCCAAATGAATCGCATCAGAAAGATGTCTTCTGATACGGACTTTCAGCGCACCTGTGGTACAACCCACATAGTGGACCTTACACAAGGTGCATTCTATAAGGTATATAACCCCTGATGAATTACAATTGAGGAAATCATGAATTTTATATTCTCTATCATTACTTAAGGACATAAAATGATCTGTTTTAACCGCATGTAGACACGCTTTGCACCGATTGGCTCCACATCTGAAGAAACCTTTTGTGCTGAGCCAATTTGGTTGTACAGTATTAGTCTCACTCAGGGGTGGATTAAGAGTAGCAAGGGCCCCGGGCAGTTTAGAAGGCGCGGGCCCCCCCCCACACACCTGATTTATCACGTGACATGTCACATGATCCCCTGTGATAGATCATGTGATAGTTCACGGGAAATTAATTTGGCATAATATTAATTGTGCTGCCTCATCTGAGAGCAGCACAATATTGGGGCAGATACCCTGATTCCAGCGATGTGTCACTTTTTCAGCTGCTTGTTGTCATTTTGAGAAAATCACCGTTTTATCTGCTGCAGATCTAGCAGCTCTCTGAATGCTGCGCTCTGTATAGCCCCGCCCACACCACTGATTGGCAGCTTTCTGCCCATGCTCAGTGTACACAGAAATCTACTGATCAGTGATGGGGGTGGGGTCCTACAGAACTTACTAGTCATCTAGTGATAATTACCTTCTGACAAATCAATGATTTTATCAAAACAACACTAAGCAGCCCAGTAAGTGACACATTACTGGAATAAGTGCCTCTAACCCTACATTATGCTGCTCTCAGATTAGGTGGCAAAAACCTGATGACAGATTCCCTTTAAAGGAGCTGTAAAGACAAAAAAGTTTGTATTTAAAAAAATACAAGCCATTTGTGAAATTTACTTTTTTTCATTGTTAATTCACATTAGACTGTATCTTCAACACTTTTGTCAGCAGGTCTTATTACAGACTCTGAATAGGGCAGCTCTCTCCCTCTCCCTCAGCAGACAGTCACAGCATGGTTAAAAAACGGGATCTTTTATGATTTTCTCATAATAAATAAAAAAGGACATGCAAGTCCTCCAAACTATTTTCCGTTTCTGTATAGGGGAGGTCCTAAATCTTTCTTGTTCTTTAGTTGATCACATGTCAAAAAGGCAAAGCATTTACTATGAACTCGCCTAAAAAAATATACACTTGGAGAGTAATATCATCATCTGCATGTAAATATTCCTTGACTCTAAGGGCTCGCTCACACTGTCGTATAACACGGCCGAATGCTATGTTATGTTTTATCGGATAGGACTCGGCCCTATGTTATACTATGGGACAGTGCGATTATTGGCATGAGAAAATAATCTCATTCGATATTCGGACCATGTGCACCCATACAAGCCTACGGGTGCACGTAAAACATTGGACTGCACTCGGATGTCATCCAAGTGCAGTCCGATGAACACTCACAGAGACTATGGAGAAGATGGAGAAATTAAGTTCTCCATCTTCTCCATATCTGTGCTGCGAGAGAATCGGATCACGCTCAGTTGAAGCTCTGACAGAGTTTGAGCCGAGTGTCATTAGCATAATTGGCCCTATTCTCTTGCATGAGAGAATATATGGCTTAGTGAGTGGACCCTAAAACTGAATAGTAGTGATGGACAGGAACCTCACAAGCGGGATCCATGTAGCTCTCAGATGTCATGTAGGTAGGGCTTCATTCCATGGGGTAGGGCTTAATTTCAAGGTATATAAAAAAAATGGACTTCAAATAAAAATTAAATGAACACAAAAAGCACTAATTGAATTTTTTTTTTTCGTATTTATGTTTGCAGCCCCTTTAAAAACCCTTTGAGGACCAAGGCACATATATGTCCCATAGTTTTAAACTGGAAAAAAATTTGATTGAATAAAATTTAAGGTCCTCGAAGGTTTAAGTAGGTCATAAATTCATATGAATACTTGCTCATACAATTGCACATGCCAAAAGATGAAGAAGAACAGAATCAAAAATATGACATTAAGTGGAGCACTTACAGGTATTCAAGGTGAAAGAGACCAGCAAAGGCATCGTCTCGAATGACAGTAAATGAGTTAGAATTCAGCAAGCTGAAAATGAAGACAGCAGGTTAGAAGCGAACCAGACTTTATGGTGCTCAGAATTAGTCAAGCAGAATTTATTGACTGATGTTGCAAAGCACTGAGACTACCGCTGTGTATAGATGGCGCCGTGCGGCCTCCCGCTGTGTATAGATGGCGCCGTGCGGCCTCCCGCTGTGTATTGATGGCGCCGTATAGATGGCTACGTGCGGCCTCCTGCTGAGTATACATGTATAGATGGCTACGTGCGGCCTCCTGCTGAGTATAGATGCACGGCGCTCCCCCCAGAGACAGCAGGAGGCCGCACAGCGCCATCTATACTCAGCGGGAGACCGCACGTAGTCATCTATACACAGCAGGAGGCCACACGGCGACATCTATACTCAGCGGGGGGCCGCACGTAGCCATCTATACACAGCGGGGGGCCGCACGGCGCCGTCTATACACAGCGGGGGGCCGCACGTAGCCATCTATACACAGCGGGGGGGCGCACGTAGCCATCTATACACAGCGGGGGGCCGCACGTAGCCATCTATACACAGCGGGAGGCCGCACGGCGCCCCCCCAGAGACATTAGGAGGCCGCACGGCGCCAACTATACTCAGCAGGAGGCCGCATGCAGTCATACACACACACAAACGTATACAGACACGCATAAACACATTTGAAACACAAAAATACATACAAACAGACATCACACAATGACATCTGCCCACACACACACACACACAAACAGACAGACATCACACACACACACACACCTGCCCACACACACACACCTGCCCACATACACACACACATACACACACACACACACATACACACATACACACACACACACATACACACACACATACAGTACAGACCAAAAGTTTGGACACACCTTCTCATTTAAAGATTTTTCTGTATTTTCATGACTATGAAAATTGTACATTCACACTGAAGGCATCAAAACTATGAATTAACACATGTGGAATTATATACTTAACAAAAAAATGTGAAACAACTGAAAATATGTCTTATATTCTGGTTCTTCAAATTAGCCACCTTTTGCTTTGATGACTGCTTTGCACACTCTTGGCATTCTCTTCATGAGCTTCAAGAGCTAGTCACCGGAAATGGTTTTCACTTCACAGGTGTGCCCTGTCAGGTTTAATAAGTGGGATTTATTGCCTTATAAATGGGGTTGGGACCATCAGTTGTGTTGTGCAGAAGTCAGGTGGATACACAGCTGATAGTCCTACTGAATAGACTGTTAGAATTTTTATTATGGCAAGAAAAAATCAGCTAAGTAAAGAAAAACGAGTAGCCATCATTACTTTAAGAAATGAAGGTCAGTCAGTCCGAAAAATTGGGCAAACTTTAAAAGTGTCCCTAAGCGCTACGAAGAAGCTGTCAAAAATGTGGACCACCCCAGGAAAGGAAGACCAATAGTCACCTCTGCTTCTGAGGATAAGTTTATCCGAGTCACCAGCCTCAGAAATTGCAGGTTAACAGCAGCTCAGATTAGAGACCAGGTCAATGCCACACAGAGTTCTAGCAGCAGACTAATCTCTACAACAACTATTAAGCGGAGACTTTGTTCAGCATGCTTTCATGGTAAAATTGCAGCTAGGAAACCACTGCTAAGGACAGGCAACAAGCAGAAGAGACTTGTTTGGGCTAAAGAACACAAGGAATGGACATTAGACCAGTGGAAATCTGTGCTTTGGTCTGATGAGTCCAAATTTGAGATCTTTGGTTCCAACCACCGTGTCTTTGTGCGATGCAGAAAAGCTTAACGGATGGACTCTATATTCCTGGCTCCCACTGTGAAGCATGGAGGAGGAGGTGTGATGTGTGGGGGTGCTTTGCTGGTGACACTGTTGGGGATTTATTCAAAATTGAAGGCATACTGAACCAGCATGGCTACCACAGCATCTTGCAGCAGCATGCTATTCCATCCGGTTTGCGTTTAGTTGGACCATCATTTATTTTTCAACAGGACAATGACCCCAAACACACCTCCAGGCTGTGTAAGGGCTATTTGACCAAGAAGGAGAGTGATGGGGTGCTGCGCCAGATGACCTTGCCTCCACAGTCACCAGACCTGAACCCAATCAAGAAGGTTTGGGGTGAGCTGGACCGCAGAGTGAAGGCAAAAGGGCCAACAAGTGCTAAGCATCTCTGGGAACTCCTTCAAGATTGTTGGAAGACCTTTTTCGGTTACTATCTCTTGAACTTCATCAAGAGAATGCCAAGAGTGTGCAAAGCAGTCATTAAAGCAAAAGGTGGCTAATTTGAAGAACCTAGAATATAAGACATATTTTCAGTTGTTTCACACTTTTTTGTTAAGTATATAATTCCACATGTGTTAATTCATAGTTTTGATGCCCTCAGTGTGAATGGACAGTTTTAATAGTCATGAAAATACAGAAAAAAAAGGTGTGTCCAAACTTTTGGTCTGTACTGTACACACATACACACACACACACACACACACACACATACATACACACACACACACACACACACACACACATACACACACATACACACACACACACACATACACACACACACACACACACACACATACACACCCCACTTAAAACTTAAATTAACTGTGGTTTATAACATCTTTGGGAATCTGAGTTAAATTTCCCTAGCCACACTCAGGCCTGATTGCTGCCACACCTGTTCTCAATCAAGAAAATACTTTAATAGGAATTGCTTGACAAAGTGAGGTAGACCAAAATATCCTCAAAAGCTAGACATCATGCCGCGATCCAAATAAATTCAAGAACAAATGAGAAAAAAGTAATTGAGATCGATCAATCTGGAAAAGGTTATAAAGCCATTTCTAAAGCTTTAGGAATTCAGCCAACCACAGTGAGAGCCATTATCCACAAATAGCAAAAGCATAGAACAGTGGTCAACCTTCCCAGCAGTGGCCGACCGACCAAAATTACCCTAAGAGTGCAGCGGCCACTCATCCAAGAGATCACAAAAGACCCCACAACAACATCCAAAGTATTGCAGGCCTCACTTGTCTCAGTTAAGGTCAGTGTTCTAGACTCCGCCATAAGAAAGAGACTAGGCAAAGATAGCCTGCATGGCAGAGTTCCAAGACTAAAACCATTGCTAAGCAATAAGAACATAAATGCTCTTCTCAGTTTTGTCTGAAAACATCTTGATGATCTCCAAAGACTTTTGGGAGAATACACTGTAGACTAACGAGACAAAAGTTGAACTTTTTGAAAGGTGAATGTCCCATTACATCTGGCGTAGTAGTAACACAGCATTTCAGAAAAGGAACATCATACCCACAGTAAAATGTGGTGGTAGTGTGATAGTCTTGGGGCTGTTTTGCTGCTTCAGGACCTGGAAGACTTGCTGTGGTAAATGGAACCATTAATTTTGCTGTCTACCAAAAAATCCTGAAGGAGAATGTCCGGCCATCTGTTTGTGACCTCAAGCTGAAGCGCATTTGGGTTATGCATCAGGACAATGATCCAAAACACACCAGCAAATCCACCTACCTCTGAATGGCTTAAGAAAAACAAAATTAAGACTTTGGAGTGGCCTAGTCAAAGTCCTGACTTTAATCTGATTGAGATGCTGTGGCATGACCTTAAATAGGCGGTTCATGCTCTGAAACCCTCCAATGTGGCTGAATTACAAAAATTTAGCAAAGATGAGTGGCCAAAATTCCCCCAGAGCGTTGTAAAAGACTCATTGCCAAACTGCAAACTCTTGATTGCAGTTGTTGCTGCGAAGGGTGGCCCAACTAGTTATTAGGTTTAGGGGGCAATCACTTTTACACACAGGGCCCTGTAAGTTTGGATTTTTTTTCCCTAAATAATAAAGACCTTCATTTAAAAACTGCATTTTGTGGTTACTTGTGTTATCTATGTGTAATATTTAAATTTGTTTGGTGATCTGAAACATTAAAGTTTGACAAACATGCAAAAGAATAGGAAATCAGGAAGGGGCAAACATTTTCACACCACTGTATGTGTAGAAGCAGTAACCGTATCTTTTGAAACACAGTTTGCTTAGAATATTATCTATAGTCGGCAGCCAGTATTAGTGTTAGCTGCCTGTCATATCTGATTGTGTATATTTTGCATTGCCTGTATAAGCTTGATCGGAATGAATTAGCGTCAGACGGCCTGCTGAGCATCTCACTTGTCTCCTTGTTGAACAAAATAAACAGATTTTTACTCCGGACTTCAGGATGATCTCCTATCTCACTTGGTAGAAAGTGAAATATTCCCGTCAATAATTGTTTTTATTTTAACAGGATCAAACATGTGGAATGTTTGTCCACTACTTGGACAACCCCTTTAAACATTAAAAATCCCACAGCGGGAGAAGTCATTCTCATACCAAGAGTGTGAAAAGTTAATTACTGGAAAATCAATTTTGTTGACCATCAAAAATAACTCAGATGGGGAGAAACTATATATGTTATTGACAAATTGTACAAAAACATATAAGATAATTAACCCCTTAATGACCACCAATACGTCTTTACTGACCTGAGATATAAGAGACTAGCGTCCTCCAACAGGTGACAATCCAGCTGTACACTATAGCTGACAACTTGCTGCATTGGCTACAATCAGTGTTGGAACCGACCATGGCCGTTTAACTCCTCAGATGCTACTGTCAATAATAACTACAGCAATTAGATGATTAAAGGGAAAGTGCCATAAAAAATGTAAACAATTAAAAAAATGTAAAGTATTAATGTTTTGATTTTTTTTTTTTAATATCATTTGTTTTTAATGAAGTAAAATATGAAAAATTTAACAAGGTTTGGAATTTCCACTTTTAAACACTAGGGGGAGCAGCTGCTGAAATTTGCCATGAAAACCTAGTGTACAACTGGCTCACATTACGACTGCAGTAAATGTGGGCTGGGTCTGCCCTCATGTGTGTGATGTCGCTCCTCTCCTCCCTTTCTGAGTGTTTGTAACAGGATAAGAGAGGATGAAGTTTAGGATCACAGTGTGGAGCCATTTTGTTGGTGATTGCCAGTGATATTGACAAGTACAGTGTCACCGAGGACGGCCGGCAGCACCAATTCTGTTAGATGGTGCTGCTCTCTGTATCATACGCTGGGGTTAGATACTGTCGTGGTAGCCCTTCCAAGAATTTGGACTGAGATAATTATCTCTAAATCTGCCATTTTTGGTTCAAATTAAATAAACACGATGCATTGGAGAAAGAAAATAACACACAGCCAGTGTCTGAGTGTATAATTCTTGTCTGCCCTCAGATCCCAAGTAAGAAGTACTTTATTACACCCCCAGAAGAAAGGGGTGGCGAACATTACCTAAGAAAGAAAGTATTTTAATTGGAAATAACAGTCCTTGAAAGCAGCTCTGTCTAATTTACTATACTTTTAAAAACAAAGAAGGAAAGCTTAACACGAAGACAGCTCTATATTTCATACAATGCCGTGTTATCGCTTTTATGAGTAACACTTATAAGGCTAATATTACATTATCAAAAATATATAGGTAGATTTAATTGTCTAACATAATAATCAAAGCAAAGTATAAATATTTACCATAACAATACGCGGAGTGTTACACTGGGATTCTTCACAGCACATGATACACTACACTGAGCCCTGTATCTAGAGATGTGTAGTGTATCACATGATGAGATTAGATACACCAGTCCGGGGCGTATCGCACACGATAACTGGATTAGATACATCAGTCCAGTCCAGAGCGTATCGCACACGATGGGATTAGATACACTGGTCTGGGGAGTATCGCACATTTTGTTGGTGACCGCCAGCGATACTGACAAGTACAGTGTCACTGAGGACGACCGGCAGAGCTGATCCTGATAGATGGTGCTGCTCACTGTATCATAAACTGGGGTTAGATATGTGGACTGTATCACATGCGCGATTAGATACTCTTCGAGTAACACATGCTGCTATTAGATGCAGGACTAAGTGTAGTGTATCATATTATGGGATTAGATATTGAGCTCAGCAGAGTGTATCACACAGGATGGGATTACATACACAGTTTCTAATGTATGGAGCAGGGTCACACATGACACCACTGCTCCTATAGAAGTGGACGGAGCGGGGTCACACATGACACCACTGCTCCTATAGAAGTGGACTGAGCGGGGTCACACATGACACCACTGCTCCCATAGAAATGGACAGAGCGGGGTCACACATGACACCACTGCTCCTATAGAAGTGGACTGAGCGCGGTCACACATTACACCACTGCTCCCATAGAAGTGGACTGAGCGGGGTCACACATTACACCACTGCTCCCATAGAAGTGGACGGAGCGCGGTCACACATTACACCACTGCTCCTATAGAAGTGGACGGAGCGGGGTCACACATTACACCACTGCTCCCATAGAAGTGGACGGAGCGGGGTCAGACATTACACCACTGTTTCCATAGAAGTGGACAGAGCGGGGTCAGGCAAAAAAACAAACCTGTTGTCCAAGTCTCAGGAATTCCACATATTCACAAGGATCAGACGGAATCTACAGGATGGTGAGGAGTGTGTCTCCAAGCATACAACCACGTGGACGTCTGCGGAACTCAGAAAAGCCACAAAGGACCATCCATTGACGATTGGATCAATCCCGGAGAGGAAAAGCCATTCCATAGGTGAGAAATGGATTTTATTCATGACTATTGTAAGAAAAGTAACATACAGTTTAAGTTTGTTCATAGTCATACAGATGCACAATTATGGTCTATTTGTATAGCCAATGTGAAGCAGAGAATCTTAGTATTGATAAAAGGTTTCTCTTACCTGCCCAGATTTGTAAACTACAAAGCCAAAAGACAGCGTACGTAGAATATTAGAAAATCACTTGAAGAAACACATTATGATGGGCCTGTAAGAGCAAATGGAGGGTAATCATGCTGTTGGCTTCTTAGAACCCTCATATCTTATTGGATGAATCCACCTTCTCTCCCTTCTGTGCTGTTGAATGTGCTCATATGGTTCCTACAAGTCCTGTCTTTCTATCCAAACTTCACCTTTATCATCAACAGCATTAAATGTGCAGTGAGGCCAAGTGTGAATTTTTGTACAATAACAACAGATTTTCCCTTTATCCTGACTTTTCAATTTCTTTTAAAACCGACTAATATTTCTTGTTGAAACTCCTCTGACAGACAATATGTCCCTTACGATAGTTTAGATGGCCAAGAGCCATCGAGCCCCATACTGTAATTACCCCAGAGAGGTTTCACCACTAGTTACTCATTTATTACTGATTAAGACTGTTGAGTTTGATCATTTCAGTATATCTATTATTGTCTACACGTGCAGGTTTTTACTACAGTAGTTAGTGCCCAAAATACTCTTAACCCTTTAACCCCCTAGGGTGGTTTGCACGTTAATGACCGGGCCAATTTTTACAAATCTGACCACTGTCCATTTATGACGTAATACCTCTGGAACCCTTCAACGGATCCCGCTGATTCTGAGATTGTTTTTTCGTGACATATTGTACTTCATGATAGTGGTAAAATTTCTTCGATATCACTTGCGTTTATTTTGTGAAAAAATCGGAAATTTGGCGAAAATTTTGCAAGTTTCAAAATTTGAATTTTTATGCCCTTAAATCAGAGAGATATATCACACAAAATAGTTAATAAATAACATTTCCCACATGTCTACTTTACATCAGCACAATTTTGGAACAAAATTTTTTTTTTATTACGGAGCTATTAGGGTTAAAAGTTGACCAGCGATTTCTCATTTTTACAACATAATTTGCAAAACCATTTTCAAGGGACCACATCACATTTGAAGTGATTTTGAGGGACCTTTATGACAGAAATACCCAAAAGTGACACCATTCCAAAAACTGCACCCCTCAAGGTGCTCATAACCACATTAAAGAAGTTTATTAACCCTTCACGTGCTTCGCAGGAATTTTTGAAATGGGGAAGAATGTTACTTTTAGACCCCATTTTTTTTTATTTTTGCAGGGGTAACAGGAAAAAATAGACTCCAAAATTTGTTGTGCAAATTCTCCTGAGCACGCAGATACCCCATACGTGGGGAAAAAACACTGTTTGGGCGCACGGCAGGGCTCAGAAGGGAAGGAACGCCATTTGACTTTTTGAACATAAAATTTGCTTGAATAATTAGCGGACGCCATGTTGCGTTTGGGAGCCCCTGATGTGCCTAAACAGTGGAAACCCCCCATAAGTGATACCATTTTGGAAACTAGACCCCTCAGAGAACTTATCTAGGTGTGTGGTGAGCACCTTGAACCCCCAGGTGCTTCACAGAAGTTTATAACATGGAGCCGTGAAAATAATATTTTCACATTTTTCCCACAAGAATGTTTTTCAGCCCCCAGTTTTGCATTTTCATAAGGGTAACAGGAGAAATTGAATCTTGCAACTTATTGTGCAATCGCTCCTGAGTAAGCCGGTACCACATATGTGGGCGAAAACCACTGCTTGGGCGCACGGCAGGGTTCAGAAGGGAAGGAGCGTCATTTGAATGTAAAATTTGCTTGAATAATTAGCGGATGTGCCCCTGATGTGCCTAAACAGTGGAAATCCCCCCCACAAGTGACACCATTTTGGAAACTAGACCCCTTAGGGAACTTATCTAGATGTATGGTGAGCACCTTTAACCCCCAGGTGCTTCACAGAAGTTTATAACATAAAGCCATTAAAATAAAAAAAAATTAACTTTTTCCACAAAAATAATCTTTTAGCCCCAATTTTTTTAGTTTCACAAGGGTAAGAGGAGAAAATGGAACCTAAAAACTGTTTTGCAATTTTTCCTAAGTACGCCAATACCCCATATGTGGGGAAAATACACTGTTCAGGCGCACGTCAGGGTTCAGAAGGGAAGGAGCACTGTGTGACTTTTTGAATGCAAAATTGGCTGGAATCAAGAGCAGATGCCATATCGCATTTCTGGAGCCCCTGATGTGCCTAAATAGTGGAAACTCCCCACAATTGACTCCATTTTGGAAACTAGACCCCTCAAGGATTTTATCAAGGGGTATAGTGTACATTTTGAACCCAGAGGTACTACAGAATTTGTTAACATTAGGTCATCATATTGAATAAGTTGTCATTAGTCTTGAGCACAAGTGCTCGCTACTTGAGTTTGCATTGGGTACTTGAGCATGCACCATGTATCACGGGTGCTCAAGTGACATGCTCGAATCCCTGCCCCGCATGTTTCACGGTTGTTGGACACCCAAAAAATAACATGCGGAGATTGCTCGTGCATGGCAGGCGATTCCCAGCAACATTTTTTTTGGCCTCGAAGCATATGGGACAGAGACTTGAGCATGTCACTCGAACACCTATGATACTCAGTGCATACACGAGCACCCAATGCAAACTCAAGTAGCGAGCACTTGCGCTCAACACTGGTCGCCATATCGTCTTCATTTTTTTTTCTTTACTTTTGAAAAAACCCCAACCCTAGCCCCGACCGTAATACAACCCTAACCCTAGCCCAACCCTAGCCATAGCCCAACCCTAGCCGTAGCCCAGCCCTGACCGTAGCCCAACCCTAACCCTAGCCCAACCCTAACCCTAGCACAACTCTAACTCCAACCCTAATACAACCCTAACCCTAGAGTTTATTTTTTTAAACCGTTCCTCGTGTGGTATAAGTGATTAGACGACTTTATTCTTTGGGTCAGTGCTATTATAGCGATACCAGATTCATATCGGGTTTTTATGATATGACAGCTGTCACACACTAAAAGACGCTTTTTTTTTTTTTTTGAAAAAACTACTTTTTGCATCGCCATATTGGAAAGCTATAAATTTTCCATATTTTGTCCGACAGTAATGTGACAGCTTGTCTTTTGCGGGACAAGTTGACGTTTTTATTGTTACCATTTTCGGACATGTGACATTTTTTGATCGCTTTCTATTCCGATTTTTGGGAGGCAGAATAAACAAAAAACAGCAATTCCGGAATTATTTTTGTGTATTTTTTTTTTTATGTCGCTCCGCGTGTGGTAAAATTGATAAGGCAGATTTATTCTTTGGGTCAGTACATTTTTTTTTTATGTTTTGGCGCTTTTACACAAAACTATTTTCTAGAAAAAATTATTTTTTTTGTATCGCTTTGTTCTGAGAGCTATAACTTTTTTATTTTTCGGATAATGGAGCTGTATGGTGGCTTGTTTTTTGCGGGACAAGATGACGTTTTCAGCTGTACCATTTTTATTTACATTCGGCATTTTGATTGCATGTTATTAAATTTTTTGTTTGGCGGTATGGTGATAAAACATTGTTTTTTGCTGTGTTCACTAAAGGGGTTATCTAGTGGGACAGTTTTTATAGGTCAGGTCGTTCCGGACGTGGCAATACCAAATATGTGTACTTTTATTGTTTTTTTTGTTTGTTTTTTTTAATAATAAAAAATATTATGGGTTCAATATATTTTTATTTTTTGGGGATTTTTTTTTCATTTTTTTTAATCTTTTTATTTTTACATTTTTTTTTTCACTTTTCTACTTTTTGTTGACTTTTACACTATGTCCCACCATGGGACTTTCACTTTTTGCAGCTTGATCGGCTGCACACAGGGGAGACATTACTTTGGTCATGCACTACGCATGACCAAAGCAACGCCCTGCCTCCTAGTGACCTGGATGTTGTCATGACAACATCCGGAAGCTGCCGCAGACATTGCGGGATGCCAGCAGGAGAGGTGAGTATAGCGATCACCTCCCACTTGCCATCGCAATGCTGCGATCGACTTCGATCGCAGCATTGCGGGGGTTAATATGCCGGGTGCGGTGCGGGACCACTCTCTGCACATAGCACCGGGTGTCAGCTGTGACAATCAGCTGACACCCAGCGGCGATCGCCCTGCACCGCTTGTGTGCTTGAGCGATCGCCGCTGGGTGTCAGCTGTGACAATCAGCTGACACCCAGCGGAGATCGCCCTGCACCGCTTGTGTGCTTGCGCGATCGCCGCACACGTAATAGTACGTAGCTGGTCCAGAAGTCCCAGGGCACAGCTACTTACTGTTACTGACCTGGTCGGACAGGGGTTAATTTAACCACTTCCCGCAGCCAGTATTGTGTTCCTAATTAGGGTCAATTTTCAAATCTGATGCGTGTCATTTTATGTGGTGATACTTTTGGAATTCTTCACACAAAGGATAATCGGAAACAAATGGACCCTACAAATTATTTTCCAACTTCTCTTGAATCCAACAATCCCCTATATGCGGTTGTACACTACTGTCTGGGCATATGGCAGGTTAAGAAGGGAAGGAGCGACATTTAGCTATTTGAATGCAGATCTTGCTGGAATAGTTTACAGACACAATGTATTGGGGGCGCTGTTTATGGTCACCTGGCAGCTCAAAAGATGGTCACCATGAACGGGCTTGGCGCTATCTACTCCATTTTCCAGATCCCCGGGATTATCTTGCCCATCACCCTTTAAACCCAGAAAGAATAGTCAGGTAGCCGGGTCATAACCATGAGGACAGAGAAAATACAAAATCAGAAGACACAAGTGTAGTCAATAAACGGGCCGGGGTCACAACAAGAAACAAATACACAAACCGGGAGCTGAGCACAGAGGACTGAACCAGAGGAGAACAAGGCTGTATCTGGCAGCTTCCGGCAATATGCTTCCAGCTTTAGTAGGGTGCGGTGCTTTCCAATTGGCTGAAGCAGGGAGCAGATTACTCCAGCTGGACAGCACACACACCCATACTGCCAGACTGGATGGCACTACAGATCCCAGGCACCATTGCAGGAGCAGATCCCAGAGAAAATGGGACACACCATTTACAGAAGCCTTAATATAATAAAATGGCAGAAAACCAGAGCAGTAGAAATCCCCATAAAGTGACTCAGTTTTGGAAATTATAACCGCCAGGGAATTAATCTATAGGAGTAGAGACTATTTTGACTCCACCGTCACTTTTCGGAAATTAGCACGCAGTGGATGTTGGAGAGTGAAAATTGCAAATATACCATTTTATTACCCAACACATAGTGCCAAGATAAATTAAGTGGGTTCTTCTCACTATAGTAATGCCAAATACATGATTGCTAAATGTGGTTTGGGCACAGTCTTTTAGACTGTGAACTCTCATTGACTTGATGAATAATTAATTTTTTTACGTAACATGTCATTTTTACGGACACTTTAAGTAAAAATGTTAAAAAATTTAAAATTCAAGGATATTTTATTCAAAAATAATACTTAATTTTATTGTTGGCAGATAACTGTTCCAGGATATCAGATGGACAACTGACATCTTCAATTTTTAAATCACATGAGCTTGAGATCCCACAAGATACAATTGAAATGAATGCCATTACTCCAGATATACCATCATCCCTTCAAAGCAAAGATCAATCATGTGATCCTTTGAAACAGGTCCTGTCTTCTGATTCATTAGCGACTACTACGGAAAATCAAAGTCACAAAATAAGCATTAAAAAACGAACTGCTCCTAAAGCAAAGAAGACATTTACACGTTCAGAATATAGAAATACTTTTCTTAAACAAGAAAAAATTCACACAGAGAATATATCAGATCTTGGGAGGCACCAGAGAACTCACACAGGGGAGAAGCCATTTTCATGTCCAGAATGTGGGAAATGTTTTAACCAGAAATGGAAAATTGTTATACATCAGAGAACCCACACAGGGGAGAAGCCATTTTCCTGTTCAGAATGTGGAAAATGTTTTAACCAGAAAGTGCATCTTGATGGCCACCAGAGAACTCACACAGGGGAGAAGCCTTTTTCCTGTTCAAAATGTGGAAAATGTTTTAACCAGAAATCGGTGCTTTATAGACATCAGAGAGCCCACACAGGGGAGAAGCCTTTTTCATGTCCAGAATGTGGGAAATGTTTTAACCATAAATCGGTTATGGTTAATCACCAGAGAACCCACACAGGAGAGAAGCCTTTTTCCTGTTCAGAATGTGGAAAATGTTTTAACCAGAAAGCGCATCTTGATAACCACCAGAGAACCCACACAGGGGAGAAGCCTTTTTCCTGTTCAAAGTGTGGAAAATGTTTTAACCAGAAATCGGTGCTTTATAGACATCAGAGAACCCACACAGGAGAGAAGCCTTTTTCATGTTCAGAATGTGGGAAATGTTTTAACCATAAATCGGTTATGGTTAATCACCAGGGAACTCACACAGGGGAGAAGCCTTTTTCCTGTTCAAAGTGTGGAAAATGTTTTAACCAGAAATCGGTGCTTTATAGACATCAGAGAGCCCACACAGGAGAGAAGCCTTTTTCCTGTTCAGAATGTGGGAAATGTTTTAACCAGAAATCGGTGCTTTATAGACATCACAGAATTCACACAGGGGAGAAGCCTTTTTCATGTTCAGAATGTGGGAAATGTTTCAACCATAAATCAGCTTTGGTTAATCACCAGAGAATCCACACAGGGGAGAAGCCTTTTTCATGTTCAGAATGTGGGAAATGTTTCAACCATAAATCAGCTTTGGTTAATCACCAGAGAACCCACACAGGGGAGAAGCCTTTTTCCTGTTCAGAATGTGGGAAATGTTTTGTGAAGAAATTATCTCTTTTGAGTCACCAAAGAATTCACACAGGGGAGAAGCCTTTTTCATGTTCTTAATGTGGGAGATGTTTTACACGGAAATCAATTCTTAATAAACATCAGAGAAGCCACAGAGGGGAAAAGCCTTTTTCATGTTCAGAATTTTGGAAATGTTTTAACCGATAATTGTATCTTCTTAAAGGGGTTACTAAGAGAAAAAACAAAAGAAGTCAGCTCACCCATTGAGGAATCCAAAGCTCAGGAAACCAGCAGTGCAACAGGAATACGAATCGAGAACAGAAAAAAATCCAGCTTCAATTACTAAAGACCTTTACTGTCTGAAACGTGTCTGATAGAAAATATTTCCCCCTCTAGGGGTCGTAACAGCCATGCTGTTATCTCAGGTTTTTTATGTTTACGCAATAAAGCAATGTTTTTAGAGGATCATTGAAGCTGGATTTTTTTCTGCTCTCGATTCTTAAAGGGGTTGTCCTCTACTTGGACAATGCTTTGTCATTCCTCATGTTTGGCCTCGTTAAATGTGACGCCAGTGTGGCACCCCAGGGGTCTGGTTTCCACAGTAATAGCAATATTACGTCTGTGAGCAGGTGGGAGGTTTCCTGGTCAGACATCCTATGCATGCCACACCTCCTGCCCAGTCCTGGGAGGGGAAGAACTTCCCCTATATAAAACTAGGGCTGAGGCAGGGTTAGGAGAGAGAGAAAGAGCAGAGAACACAGACAGAGACACAGTCTGGTCTGTAGTGGAGCAGCTTTAGGAACAAGAAAGATCAGGAGCTCTGTGGGAGCTGTGCTAAAAGAGATCAGGGGCTGGAAGCTGTAGAGCTCGCCCTGATTGAAGAGTTCTTACCGGACCCGGAGTCCGAGGCTGTGGGGACTAATCCTTACCCAGCAGCAGAAACCGCCCGGCAGGGGATTTCAGGTCCTCTGGCCAAGAAACCCGAAGGCACGGTCACACGCAAGGGACCAGCACCGCGACGTGGAGCGGAAGCTACCAAAAGGCCCCGAGTCACCGGCCATACGGGTGAGCACCACACGGTACACTCAGGGACGTGGGCTACTTTTACCAGCCTCTAGCAAGGTAGCCAGAAGAGTACGATTAGTTGGGGAGGCCTACAACTCCGCCTGGCCAGGGGAGATCCCATCAGCTCACGGACTGACCAGGCCCCGATCGCTAGCCAGTACTCCGGGAGGGTCTACCTTGTCACCAGTAAAGACCCAGAACTACACCGCACCGTCTCTGAGTGGTTCCTGCTACCCCCCTTCAAACACGTCGGCTGCCCTGAGGCCATAACCCTCCCGTTGGGGGTTCTACCAGCTACGCTGCACAACCTTACCACCGGCCTCAGCGGTCTGCCCTGCAGCGGCGGCTTCATAGCCGCATTCAACGGGTGGCGTAGTCGAACACCGTACCATCTTCTGCTAAACACTGCCACTTAGTTTGACTCCCTGGGCACGGACCGGGTCACCGCCACGAAACTACTACCCCTATCAGATCCGGCTCCGGGTAGGCCCCCGCGTGCGAAACGCTACTCAGCACAGGCCCAGGGGCGCGTCAACTTTTGGCGTAGTCGGCAGGATTCCGTGCCCGCAACCGCCGGGTACTGCGTGCCTGAAAAAGAGACTTTTAAACTTACCTGTGGTGAAGATTCCCGCCATCCGGCGCCATCTTCAGCCTTCTTCCCACCATCCGTGAAGATTCCCGCCATCCGGCGCCATCTTTTGCCTTCTTCCCGCCATCCGTGGAGTTTTCCCGCCGTTGGATGCCATCTTGAAGACGCCGCGCGGGAAGAAGAGGGGCGTGGACTCCGAAAGCGCGCGAGAACTGAAGCTCTGCCTCACGTCCGGACGTTGCGTAAGGTCCTGGAGGGAGCCCAGCAGACGCTGACGTCACAGGAGCGCGACGGAAGGTCCTCGACCCTGACGATCCACTGCGGAGCCGCGGCCTACGGAAGAGGATCATCGCAAGGTAGGCCACGGTCCACTAGGGGGGAGGAAGATGTCGGATACGGAGGAGAGCTTCACTGCCGCAGCCACCGCCAGCGCCGCCGCTGCTGCGGTCATGCCTTTCACTATGCCCTATATCCCGGGGGCAGCCTGGCTACCCCAGTACTCAGGGGAGTCACATACCCTGAATGACTTTAGAGAAAAGCTGGATAGCCTCTTCCAGGTGTACCCCCTCACAGAAGAGCAAAAAGTGAGCATCCTGGTGGCCCAACTAACCGGGGCAGCCCAAAGGGAGGTAAAGTCCTGGCCACCTGGGAGGAGGACTGTCGCAGGGATATTAACCTGGCTGAAGGACATCTTTGATACCCGCACCTCAGCCGAGATTAAGCTTAGATTCTACGGGTGCAAGCAGCGAGCGCATGAGAATATAAGGGACTATGCACTAAACCTACAAGAGGCCCTGAGAGCCATTAAGCAGACCGACTCTGACGGCGTGGGAAACGAGGACAGGCTGTTGACCGAACAGTTTATAGAGGGACTATATTGCAATGCCCACCGAACCCAGTTGCGGGCAATGGCCTTACAGGATCCTCATCTGGACTTTGCACAGTTCAAGGACAGAGCCATCCGGGTGCTCCGAGAACCGGCACCGGGTGGCGTTGTGAACCACAGGCGCCCTACTACTGCTTAAAATCAGGAGGCGGCGCCCTTGTCGGCAGGGCCTGTGGGAGCTGATGCGCAGGCTTTGAACAATGACCCGGCTCCAGACCTGCACCATCAGGTCCAAGAGCTAGCTAAAAGCGTTGCTGCGCTAACCCGAACTGTGCAGTCGTTACAGGTTTCTGCTCCAGGGAAGATCCAGCTGGCATCCGGACCGGAGGGCATCCCGTGGCGTCGACCAAGGAGGACCCCACCGGCCAGAGGAAGACCCAGCGACCGATACAACGAGGACGGACAACCCATCTGCCGTCGCTGCAATCAACCCGGACATATGGCAAGGTACTGTCCTTTAAACTGGCACAACCTGGGGTAGAGGGCCGACCCCTAGGAATAAGATCACCAGGCCCATCGAACTGGCGTGACAAATATGTGGGAGGACGTCCAGTCTTGCCTGTCGTACTGGATGGCATTCCTATGAGTGCCCTACTGGACACCGGGTCACAGGTCACCACCATCCCGTACGTGCTCTTCAAGCAGTACTGGAATGACTCGGATATAACCCGCTACCCTGACGACGACTTGAGTATCATCGCCAGCAATGGTCAACCCGTGCCACAGATCGGATTCAAAGAGATGACCATTAAAATCGGTAGAGTCGAACTGGCAGCACAGGGACTGATCATTGTAGACATTGACAAGCGCGAGAGTCCCCCAAAGATAACTCTAGGAACTAATGTGATTGAAAATTGTCTTGCAGAGGTGATTTTCATTTTACAGCAGGTTGCCAAGAACGCCAGCTCCGGCCAGCAGCGAGTGCTCCAAAAAGAGATCCGGGCACTGATGCGGCGGCAACAGGTGGAACTCTCCGGTGGTGAGATTGGAAGCGTGAGAATGTGTGACCCTTTCCCTATTGCCATGCCCCCAAAAAGTGAAATGATGATTTGGTGCCGGGCAGCTATTGGTCTAAGAGGTAGAGACTACCAAGCAATGGTAGAACCCGTCTACTCAGACAGTAGGCCCACCATTTTGACAGCACGGGGGGTGGTTGATGTACGCCATGGGAGGGTGCCCGTTCGCATAATAAACATCGGGAAAAGGGAAGTGTACCTGCCCCGGTATGCTACGCTAGCCAAATTGTATACCATCAATCAGAATTCTGTACAGGCCGTGGAACCCTTGCCTCCATCTCAACCAGAGGAAGGTAACGGCTCTAAGAAACCAATGGAGGACTGGTGTCAGCAACTACATCTGGGTACTGACTCCACTCCCTCACACCAGAAACAAGGAGTCTATCGGGTGGTTCAAGAGTACGAGAGAGTGTTTAGTAAACACCCGTTAGACTTCGGGCGGGTAAAGGGGGTAGAACACCATATCCCCACGGGAGACCATCCTCCCATAAAGGAGAGATACCGACCCGTACCCCCTGCACACTACCAACACGCCAAGGGGATGCTTAGAGACATGAAGGAGGCTGGGGTAATCAGGGATAGCTGTAGCCCCTGGGCAGCTCCACTAGTCTTGGTTAAAAAGAAAGACAACACCATGAGAATGTGTGTAGATTACCGGAAAATCAACCGTATCACACACAAAGATGCGTACCCCTTACCAAGGATAGAGGAGTCTTTGGCTGCTTTAAAATCTGCTAACTTCTTCTCTACTTTGGATCTCACTAGCGGGTACTGGCAGGTTCCTGTAGCAGAGGCAGACCGGGAGAAGACCGCATTCACCACCCCGATGGGACTTAGCGAGTTTACCTGCATGCCGTTCGGACTCTGCAACGCACCAGGAACCTTCCAACGGTTGATGGAATGCTGTCTGGGACACCGAAACTTCGAGACGGTCCTGTTATACCTGGACGATGTCATCGTCTACTCCAAGACCTACGAGGACCACCTGAAACACCTGGCAGAAGTGTTCGAAGCCCTGGCAAACTACGGCCTAAAGGTGAAACCCTCCAAGTGTCACCTCCTGAAACCAAAGGTGCAGTACCTGGGACACGTGGTGAGTGCTGACGGAGTGGCTCCCGACCCTGATAAGATCACCGCAATTAAGGAATGGCCAAGCCCCTCCAGCGTAAAGGAAGTGCGGCAGTTCCTCGGGTTGGTAGGCTACTACCGAAGGTTCATTCCCGGTTTCACCAAAAAGGCAGCTCCTATGCAGGACCTCCTGATAGGCCAGTCCAGGAAGGCCAAGAACCAGAAGCCGCCCTTCAGATGGGAGAAGTTGGAAGAAGAGTCCTTCCGCCAGCTGAAGATGGCCCTCACGGGGGATGAAATCCTGGCGTACCCTGATTACAGCCAGCCCTTTATCCTCTACACCGACGCAAGTAACATCGGGCTAGGAGCCGTACTGTCCCAGATCCAGCAGGGGAAAGAACGGGTAATTGCTTACGCCAGCCGAAAACTGCGACCCACCGAAAGAAACCCTGAGAATTACAGCTCATTCAAGCTAGAGTTCCTGGCAGTGGTGTGGGCAGTCACCGAACGCTTTAGGCACTACCTCGCCTCTTCCCGGTTCACCGTGTACACGGATAACAACCCGTTGACACACCTGGATACGGCAAGACTCTGTGCCCTGGAGCAGAGATGGATGGCCCGCCTGTCCAACTACGAGTTCACAATCAAGTACCGGGCAGGACGCTCCAATACCAACGCGGATTCCTTGTCCAGAATGCCAAACCTACCGGACATAGGGGAAGATCCAGAGGAACTGGAAGAAGTTGAACTCCCCGCGTTCCACCGTCATGGGACTATCCAGTATTCCCACCGTGTAAGGAGTAAGCAATCCGCTACGTTCAATCCCTTACCTCATTACAACTGGGCGGAAACGCAAGACAGTGACCCCACCGTCCGACTGGTGAAGGAGATGCTGACTCAGCCAGATGCCCGCCTTGACCCAGACGCTCCGGAGGAGACCAAGCAACTGTGGGCTGAGAAGAGTCGACTGTTCCTTTACAAGGGGAAGTTGTGCCGCAGAATGGTTAACTCCCGGACGCATGAACTGATCTGGCAAGTAGTGGTGCCAAGAAGAGACGCGGCTATGGTACTGGAGGCATACCACAACGGAGCTGGGCACTTCGGATGGAAGAAGCTGGAGTTCCTGCTGCGCGGGCGGTTCCATTGGGTAGGCATGAGAGGAACCATCGAGAGGTGGTGCAGAGACTGTGGCCCATGCAACCTAAGAAGGAAGGACCGTGCTAGCCAGAAGACCCCCCTGCAGTCCATCGTCACCAAGCAGCCGTTGGAACTGGTAGCCTTGGATCATGTAAAACTGACCCCCAGCAGAAGTGGCTACGTCTATGCGTTAACCATCGTGGATCACTACTCCCGGTTCTTGGTTGTCGTCCCCGTCAAGGACTTAACGGCTCAAACAGCAGCTAGAGCCTTCCAGCAGCACTTCTGCCGTCCACACGGATACCCAGAGCAGGTGCTGACAGACCAAGGACCTGCCTTTGAAGCGGAAGTCTTCCAGGAGTTCTGCACTCTGTATGGCTGCCGGAAGATAAGAACAACACCCTATCATCCGCAAACCAATGGACTCTGTGAGAAAATGAACCAGGTGGTGATAGACCTTCTGAAAACATTGCCCCTGGAAGAACGCAGTCTGTGGCCTGAGAAACTGCCTGATCTGGTGGACCTATACAACCACATCCCGGTAGGTTCTACCAACTGTACCCCGGCTTACCTAATGAGAGCAAGACCTGGTAAGCTGCCTGTTGACCTGGATATGGGAGTCCTGACACCCGAGGACACTTCACCAGAAGCAGACTGGGACACGGAGAGGCAGCAGCAGTACCGGAAAGTACAGGAGAGCGTGGAGCGAAGTCTCTGTCAAGCTAGAGAAAGACAGGAGAAGACTTACAACCAGTATGCTCCCGCTGTTCCCCTGGTACCTGGAGAGCAGGTCTTGAAGAGGAAGAGACGGCTCCACAAGTTGGACGACCAGTGGGAGAAGGACCCGTACACCGTACTGCCCTCAAGCCATGAGAACCCGAAAGTCTGCATAATCAGTAAGGACGGAGGAGAAACCACAGCCATTGTCTCCCGAGATCACCTGAAGAAGTGTCCCGAGCAGTTACGAAACCCTGAAGATCAAGAAAATCCTCAACCCGTAGAGGAAAGGGAGGAGATGGTTAGTACTGTACTCGGAGACTTCCCTCGGTCTTGGACTCAAGTAAATGGCGCTGTTGTGGTACCCGTCCTCACCTTCCTCCAACCAGCATCCCAAGTGCCTACGGAGAAACAGGTAGAGCTGGAAGAGCAGCCGGTCCAGGAGGCAGAAGACCCCACACAAGCAGACCAGAAGGATCAACCCTCTGCTTATAGTGAGCCTGCCGTACCCCTAGTGAGCCAAAGAGCCCGTAGACAGCTGCCCAGTTTACCTTTGACAGCTCCTACACCTGGTAGCTCAGGACCAGTCAGTCAGATCCGTAGGTCCACTAGAGCCACTAGAGGCCAGTTGCCCGTACGTTGGAGGATCTAAGTGTTTAGACTGTTTATTTGTATTTACCTGTTTTCTGTTATTTGTAAATAATTGTGTATTTCTAGTGATTTTATAGGTGTCGTTTATGGATTATCCGGAATCCTTTGTACATATGTTTGGAGCGTAACCCAGGAAAGGACTAAGACTGTTAAGGACTCGGGGTAGGACAGACCCCTACCTGGTTACGGCTCCCGGACTCATGGTGAAATGGACACCTTTGTTTTCTTCAAAGACTGTACCCGGTTGCGGACATGCTGTGACCATCCTAATGTGTTTTTCTTTATTGTACTGTTTCTGTTTTTACTTGTTATGTTTTACAAAAATATGTTTAGTCCCGGAGTACTAAATTTCACTAGGGGGGAATGTGGCACCCCAGGGGTCTGGTTTCCACAGTAATAGCAATATTACATCTGTGAGCAGGTGGGAGGTTTCCTGGTCAGACATCCTATGCATGCCACACCTCCTGCCCAGTCCTGGGAGGGGAAGAACTTCCCCTATATAAAACTAGGGCTGAGGCAGGGTTAGGAGAGAGAGAAAGAGCAGAGAACACAGACAGAGACACAGTCTGGTCTGTAGTGGAGCAGCTTTAGGAACAAGAAAGATCAGGAGCTCTGTGGGAGCTGTGCTAAAAGAGATCAGGGGCTGGAAGCTTTAGAGCTCGCCCTGATTGAAGAGTTCTTACCGGACCCGGAGTCCGAGGCTGTGGGGACTAATCCTTACCCAGCAGCAGAAACCGCCCGGCAGGGGATTTCAGGTCCTCTGGCCAAGAAACCCGAAGGCACGGTCACACGCAAGGGACCAGCACCGCGACGTGGAGCGGAAGCTACCAAAAGGCCCCGAGTCACCGGCCATACGGGTGAGCACCACACGGTACACTCAGGGACGTGGGCTACTTTTACCAGCCTCTAGCAAGGTAGCCAGAAGAGTACGATTAGTTGGGGAGGCCTACAACTCCGCCTGGCCAGGGGAGATCCCATCAGCTCACGGACTGACCAGGCCCCGATCGCTAGCCAGTACTCCGGGAGGGTCTACCTTGTCACCAGTAAAGACCCAGAACTACACCGCACCGTCTCTGAGTGGTTCCTGCTACCCCCCTTCAAACACGTCGGCTGCCCTGAGGCCATAACCCTCCCGTTGGGGGTTCTACCAGCTACGCTGCACAACCTTACCACCGGCCTCAGCGGTCTGCCCTGCAGCGGCGGCTTCATAGCCGCATTCAACGGGTGGCGTAGTAGAACACCGTACCATCTTCTGCTAAACACTGCCACTTAGTTTGACTCCCTGGGCACGGACCGGGTCACCGCCACGAAACTACTACCCCTATCAGATCCGGCTCCGGGTAGGCCCCCGCGTGCGAAACGCTACTCAGCACAGGCCCAGGGGCGCGTCAACTTTTGGCGTAGTCGGCAGGATTCCGTGCCCGCAACCGCCGGGTACTGCGTGCCTGAAAAAGAGACTTTTAAACTTACCTGTGGTGAAGATTCCCGCCATCCGGCGCCATCTTCAGCCTTCTTCCCACCATCCGTGAAGATTCCCGCCATCCGGCGCCATCTTTTGCCTTCTTCCCGCCATCCGTGGAGTTTTCCCGCCGTTGGATGCCATCTTGAAGACGCCGCGCGGGAAGAAGAGGGGCGTGGACTCCGAAAGCGCGCGAGAACTGAAGCTCTGCCTCACGTCCGGACGTTGCGTAAGGTCCTGGAGGGAGCCCAGCAGACGCTGACGTCACAGGAGCGCGACGGAAGGTCCTCGACCCTGACGATCCACTGCGGAGCCGCGGCCTACGGAAGAGGATCATCGCAAGGTAGGCCACGGTCCACTAGGGGGGAGGAAGATGTCGGATACGGAGGAGAGCTTCACTGCCGCAGCCACCGCCAGCGCCGCCGCTGCTGCGGTCATGCCTTTCACTATGCCCTATATCCCGGGGGCAGCCTGGCTACCCCAGTACTCAGGGGAGTCACATACCCTGAATGACTTTAGAGAAAAGCTGGATAGCCTCTTCCAGGTGTACCCCCTCACAGAAGAGCAAAAAGTGAGCATCCTGGTGGCCCAACTAACCGGGGCAGCCCAAAGGGAGGTAAAGTCCTGGCCACCTGGGAGGAGGACTGTCGCAGGGATATTAACCTGGCTGAAGGACATCTTTGATACCCGCACCTCAGCCGAGATTAAGCTTAGATTCTACGGGTGCAAGCAGCGAGCGCATGAGAATATAAGGGACTATGCACTAAACCTACAAGAGGCCCTGAGAGCCATTAAGCAGACCGACTCTGACGGCGTGGGAAACGAGGACAGGCTGTTGACCGAACAGTTTATAGAGGGACTATATTGCAATGCCCACCGAACCCAGTTGCGGGCAATGGCCTTACAGGATCCTCATCTGGACTTTGCACAGTTCAAGGACAGAGCCATCCGGGTGCTCCGAGAACCGGCACCGGGTGGCGTTGTGAACCACAGGCGCCCTACTACTGCTTAAAATCAGGAGGCGGCGCCCTTGTCGGCAGGGCCTGTGGGAGCTGATGCGCAGGCTTTGAACAATGACCCGGCTCCAGACCTGCACCATCAGGTCCAAGAGCTAGCTAAAAGCGTTGCTGCGCTAACCCGAACTGTGCAGTCGTTACAGGTTTCTGCTCCAGGGAAGATCCAGCTGGCATCCGGACCGGAGGGCATCCCGTGGCGTCGACCAAGGAGGACCCCACCGGCCAGAGGAAGACCCAGCGACCGATACAACGAGGACGGACAACCCATCTGCCGTCGCTGCAATCAACCCGGACATATGGCAAGGTACTGTCCTTTAAACTGGCACAACCTGGGGTAGAGGGCCGACCCCTAGGAATAAGATCACCAGGCCCATCGAACTGGCGTGACAAATATGTGGGAGGACGTCCAGTCTTGCCTGTCGTACTGGATGGCATTCCTATGAGTGCCCTACTGGACACCGGGTCACAGGTCACCACCATCCCGTACGTGCTCTTCAAGCAGTACTGGAATGACTCGGATATAACCCGCTACCCTGACGACGACTTGAGTATCATCGCCAGCAATGGTCAACCCGTGCCACAGATCGGATTCAAAGAGATGACCATTAAAATCGGTAGAGTCGAACTGGCAGCACAGGGACTGATCATTGTAGACATTGACAAGCGCGAGAGTCCCCCAAAGATAACTCTAGGAACTAATGTGATTGAAAATTGTCTTGCAGAGGTGATTTTCATTTTACAGCAGGTTGCCAAGAACGCCAGCTCCGGCCAGCAGCGAGTGCTCCAAAAAGAGATCCGGGCACTGATGCGGCGGCAACAGGTGGAACTCTCCGGTGGTGAGATTGGAAGCGTGAGAATGTGTGACCCTTTCCCTATTGCCATGCCCCCAAAAAGTGAAATGATGATTTGGTGCCGGGCAGCTATTGGTCTAAGAGGTAGAGACTACCAAGCAATGGTAGAACCCGTCTACTCAGACAGTAGGCCCACCATTTTGACAGCACGGGGGGTGGTTGATGTACGCCATGGGAGGGTGCCCGTTCGCATAATAAACATCGGGAAAAGGGAAGTGTACCTGCCCCGGTATGCTACGCTAGCCAAATTGTATACCATCAATCAGAATTCTGTACAGGCCGTGGAACCCTTGCCTCCATCTCAACCAGAGGAAGGTAACGGCTCTAAGAAACCAATGGAGGACTGGTGTCAGCAACTACATCTGGGTACTGACTCCACTCCCTCACACCAGAAACAAGGAGTCTATCGGGTGGTTCAAGAGTACGAGAGAGTGTTTAGTAAACACCCGTTAGACTTCGGGCGGGTAAAGGGGGTAGAACACCATATCCCCACGGGAGACCATCCTCCCATAAAGGAGAGATACCGACCCGTACCCCCTGCACACTACCAACACGCCAAGGGGATGCTTAGAGACATGAAGGAGGCTGGGGTAATCAGGGATAGCTGTAGCCCCTGGGCAGCTCCACTAGTCTTGGTTAAAAAGAAAGACAACACCATGAGAATGTGTGTAGATTACCGGAAAATCAACCGTATCACACACAAAGATGCGTACCCCTTACCAAGGATAGAGGAGTCTTTGGCTGCTTTAAAATCTGCTAACTTCTTCTCTACTTTGGATCTCACTAGCGGGTACTGGCAGGTTCCTGTAGCAGAGGCAGACCGGGAGAAGACCGCATTCACCACCCCGATGGGAATTAGCGAGTTTACCTGCATGCCGTTCGGACTCTGCAACGCACCAGGAACCTTCCAACGGTTGATGGAATGCTGTCTGGGACACCGAAACTTCGAGACGGTCCTGTTATACCTGGACGATGTCATCGTCTACTCCAAGACCTACGAGGACCACCTGAAACACCTGGCAGAAGTGTTTGAAGCCCTGGCAAACTACGGCCTAAAGGTGAAACCCTCCAAGTGTCACCTCCTGAAACCAAAGGTGCAGTACCTGGGACACGTGGTGAGTGCTGACGGAGTGGCTCCCGACCCTGATAAGATCACCGCAATTAAGGAATGGCCAAGCCCCTCCAGCGTAAAGGAAGTGCGGCAGTTCCTCGGGTTGGTAGGCTACTACCGAAGGTTCATTCCCGGTTTCACCAAAAAGGCAGCTCCTATGCAGGACCTCCTGATAGGCCAGTCCAGGAAGGCCAAGAACCAGAAGCCGCCCTTCAGATGGGAGAAGTTGGAAGAAGAGTCCTTCCGCCAGCTGAAGATGGCCCTCACGGGGGATGAAATCCTGGCGTACCCTGATTACAGCCAGCCCTTTATCCTCTACACCGACGCAAGTAACATCGGGCTAGGAGCCGTACTGTCCCAGATCCAGCAGGGGAAAGAACGGGTAATTGCTTACGCCAGCCGAAAACTGCGACCCACCGAAAGAAACCCTGAGAATTACAGCTCATTCAAGCTAGAGTTCCTGGCAGTGGTGTGGGCAGTCACCGAACGCTTTAGGCACTACCTCGCCTCTTCCCGGTTCACCGTGTACACGGATAACAACCCGTTGACACACCTGGATACGGCAAGACTCTGTGCCCTGGAGCAGAGATGGATGGCCCGCCTGTCCAACTACGAGTTCACAATCAAGTACCGGGCAGGACGCTCCAATACCAACGCGGATGCCTTGTCCAGAATGCCAAACCTACCGGACATAGGGGAAGATCCAGAGGAACTGGAAGAAGTTGAACTCCCCGCGTTCCACCGTCATGGGACTATCCAGTATTCCCACCGTGTAAGGAGTAAGCAATCCGCTACGTTCAATCCCTTACCTCATTACAACTGGGCGGAAACGCAAGACAGTGACCCCACCGTCCGACTGGTGAAGGAGATGCTGACTCAGCCAGATGCCCGCCTTGACCCAGACGCTCCGGAGGAGACCAAGCAACTGTGGGCTGAGAAGAGTCGACTGTTCCTTTACAAGGGGAAGTTGTGCCGCAGAATGGTTAACTCCCGGACGCATGAACTGATCTGGCAAGTAGTGGTGCCAAGAAGAGACGCGGCTATGGTACTGGAGGCATACCACAACGGAGCTGGGCACTTCGGATGGAAGAAGCTGGAGTTCCTGCTGCGCGGGCGGTTCCATTGGGTAGGCATGAGAGGAACCATCGAGAGGTGGTGCAGAGACTGTGGCCCATGCAACCTAAGAAGGAAGGACCGTGCTAGCCAGAAGACCCCCCTGCAGTCCATCGTCACCAAGCAGCCGTTGGAACTGGTAGCCTTGGATCATGTAAAACTGACCCCCAGCAGAAGTGGCTACGTCTATGCGTTAACCATCGTGGATCACTACTCCCGGTTCTTGGTTGTCGTCCCCGTCAAGGACTTAACGGCTCAAACAGCAGCTAGAGCCTTCCAGCAGCACTTCTGCCGTCCACACGGATACCCAGAGCAGGTGCTGACAGACCAAGGACCTGCCTTTGAAGCGGAAGTCTTCCAGGAGTTCTGCACTCTGTATGGCTGCCGGAAGATAAGAACAACACCCTATCATCCGCAAACCAATGGACTCTGTGAGAAAATGAACCAGGTGGTGATAGACCTTCTGAAAACATTGCCCCTGGAAGAACGCAGTCTGTGGCCTGAGAAACTGCCTGATCTGGTGGACCTATACAACCACATCCCGGTAGGTTCTACCAACTGTACCCCGGCTTACCTAATGAGAGCAAGACCTGGTAAGCTGCCTGTTGACCTGGATATGGGAGTCCTGACACCCGAGGACACTTCACCAGAAGCAGACTGGGACACGGAGAGGCAGCAGCAGTACCGGAAAGTACAGGAGAGCGTGGAGCGAAGTCTCTGTCAAGCTAGAGAAAGACAGGAGAAGACTTACAACCAGTATGCTCCCGCTGTTCCCCTGGTACCTGGAGAGCAGGTCTTGAAGAGGAAGAGACGGCTCCACAAGTTGGACGACCAGTGGGAGAAGGACCCGTACACCGTACTGCCCTCAAGCCATGAGAACCCGAAAGTCTGCATAATCAGTAAGGACGGAGGAGAAACCACAGCCATTGTCTCCCGAGATCACCTGAAGAAGTGTCCCGAGCAGTTACGAAACCCTGAAGATCAAGAAAATCCTCAACCCGTAGAGGAAAGGGAGGAGATGGTTAGTACTGTACTCGGAGACTTCCCTCGGTCTTGGACTCAAGTAAATGGCGCTGTTGTGGTACCCGTCCTCACCTTCCTCCAACCAGCATCCCAAGTGCCTACGGAGAAACAGGTAGAGCTGGAAGAGCAGCCGGTCCAGGAGGCAGAAGACCCCACACAAGCAGACCAGAAGGATCAACCCTCTGCTTATAGTGAGCCTGCCGTACCCCTAGTGAGCCAAAGAGCCCGTAGACAGCTGCCCAGTTTACCTTTGACAGCTCCTACACCTGGTAGCTCAGGACCAGTCAGTCAGATCCGTAGGTCCACTAGAGCCACTAGAGGCCAGTTGCCCGTACGTTGGAGGATCTAAGTGTTTAGACTGTTTATTTGTATTTACCTGTTTTCTGTTATTTGTAAATAATTGTGTATTTCTAGTGATTTTATAGGTGTCGTTTATGGATTATCCGGAATCCTTTGTACATATGTTTGGAGCGTAACCCAGGAAAGGACTAAGACTGTTAAGGACTCGGGGTAGGACAGACCCCTACCTGGTTACGGCTCCCGGACTCATGGTGAAATGGACACCTTTGTTTTCTTCAAAGACTGTACCCGGTTGCGGACATGCTGTGACCATCCTAATGTGTTTTTCTTTATTGTACTGTTTCTGTTTTTACTTGTTATGTTTTACAAAAATATGTTTAGTCCCGGAGTACTAAATTTCACTAGGGGGGAATGTGGCACCCCAGGGGTCTGGTTTCCACAGTAATAGCAATATTACATCTGTGAGCAGGTGGGAGGTTTCCTGGTCAGACATCCTATGCATGCCACACCTCCTGCCCAGTCCTGGGAGGGGAAGAACTTCCCCTATATAAAACTAGGGCTGAGGCAGGGTTAGGAGAGAGAGAAAGAGCAGAGAACACAGACAGAGACACAGTCTGGTCTGTAGTGGAGCAGCTTTAGGAACAAGAAAGATCAGGAGCTCTGTGGGAGCTGTGCTAAAAGAGATCAGGGGCTGGAAGCTTTAGAGCTCGCCCTGATTGAAGAGTTCTTACCGGACCCGGAGTCCGAGGCTGTGGGGACTAATCCTTACCCAGCAGCAGAAACCGCCCGGCAGGGGATTTCAGGTCCTCTGGCCAAGAAACCCGAAGGCACGGTCACACGCAAGGGACCAGCACCGCGACGTGGAGCGGAAGCTACCAAAAGGCCCCGCGTCACCGGCCATACGGGTGAGCACCACACGGTACACTCAGGGACGTGGGCTACTTTTACCAGCCTCTAGCAAGGTAGCCAGAAGAGTACGATTAGTTGGGGAGGCCTACAACTCCGCCTGGCCAGGGGAGATCCCATCAGCTCACGGACTGACCAGGCCCCGATCGCTAGCCAGTACTCCGGGAGGGTCTACCTTGTCACCAGTAAAGACCCAGAACTACACCGCACCGTCTCTGAGTGGTTCCTGCTACCCCCCTTCAAACACGTCGGCTGCCCTGGGGGTTCTACCAGCTACGCTGCACAACCTTACCACCGGCCTCAGCGGTCTGCCCTGCAGCGGCGGCTTCATAGCCGCATTCAACGGGTGGCGTAGTCGAACACCGTACCATCTTCTGCTAAACACTGCCACTTAGTTTGACTCCCTGGGCACGGACCGGGTCACCGCCACGAAACTACTACCCCTATCAGATCCGGCTCCGGGTAGGCCCCCGCGTGCGCAACGCTACTCAGCACAGGCCCAGGGGCGCGTCACCAGCGCTGATTGGGCACAGGGCTCACATGGCGTAACAACCCGACCTGAGCCCCGGGAACACAAGTGTTGACACTGATGGAACGGCACAAGTATGGGAGCTTTGTATAATTCTTATATTAATTTTTGTAATAAGTATATTGTTTATCCATTATGTATATATTCAGTGTGTTCATTAATAGAGATTTGAATCCTTAGTTATAGAAATATAGGTTTATCAAAAGATTATAACTAGGGTTGAGCGAGTATGTTCTGTCCCAGTATGCTCGGGCCGAGCTCCGAGTATTTACAGCTGCTCGGTGATATGGTTGAATCGCTCCCGTGTGCGTTATTTTCAACTGTTTGACAGCTTTATTACATGCGAGGAATGTGTAAGAAATAGACATTCCTCACATGTAATAAAACTGTCAAACAGTTGCAAATCATGCACATGGGAGCGATTCAACCATATCACCGAGCAGCTATAAATACTCGGAGCTCGGCCGAGCATACTCGGCGAAAGGGTTACTAGAACATACTCGCTCAACACTAAGTATAACAGGTCTACTTTTCAGTCATGCTATCTTTGTGGTCAGAAGCATCTAACATTCTGAGATACAGTGGTGTAAAACAAAGTGTTTGCCCCGTAATGATTTCTTATTCTTTTGCGGATTTGTCACACCCAAATGTTTCAGATCATCAGATGTAAATATTAGACAAAGATAACACAAGTAAACACAAAAAGCAGTTTTTAAATGAAGGTATCTTATTATTAAGAGAAAAAGAAATCCAAAGCTCCAAGGCCCTGTGTGAAAAAATGACACACACACACACACACAGACACACACACTTAAAAGTTAAATTAACTGAGGTTTATAACATCTTTGGGATTCTGAGTTAAATTTTCCTAGCCACAATCAGGCCTAATTGCTGCCACTCCTGTTCTAAATCAAGAAAATACTTTAATAGGAATTGCTTGACAAAGTGAGGTAGACCAAAAGATCCTCAAAAGCTAGACATCATGCCGCGAACCAAATAAATTCAAGAACAAATGAGAAAAAAGTAATTGAGATCGATTAATTTGGAAAAGGTTATAAAGCCATTTCTAAAGCTTTAGTACTCCACCGTGAGAGCCATTATCCACCAATGGCAAAAGCATGGAACAGTGGTCAACCTTCCCAGGAGTGGCCGGCCCACCAAAATTACTCTAAGAGCGCAGCGGCCACTCATTGAAGAGGTCACAAAAGACCCCGCAACAACATCCAAAGAACTGCAGACCTCACTTGCCTCAGTTAAGGTCAGTGTTCAAGACTCCACCATAAGAAAGACACTGGGCAAAAATGGCCTGCATGGCAGAGTTCCAAGACTAAAACCATTGCTAAGCAATAAGAACATAAATGCTCTTCTCAGTTTTGTCAGAAAACATCTTGATGATCCCCCAAGACTTTTGGGAGAATACACTGTGGACTGACGGGACAAAAGTTGTACTTTTTGAAAGGTGAATGTCCTATTACATCTGGCGTAGAAGTAATACAGCATTTCAGAAAAGGAACATCATACCCACAGTAAAATATGATGGTGGTAGTGTGATGGTCTGGGGCTGTTTTGCTGCTTCAGGACCTGGAAGACTCGCTGTGGTAAATGGAACCATGAATTCTGCTGTCTACCAAAAAAATCCTGATGGAGAATGTCCGGCCACCTGTTTGTGACCTCAAGCTGAAGCGCATTTGGGTTATGCATCAGGACAATGATCCAAAACACTCCAGCAAATCCACCTACCTCTGAATGGCTTAAGAAAAACAACATTAAGACTTTGGAGTGGCCTAGTCAAAGTCGTGACTTTCATCTGATTTAGATGTTGTGGCATGACCTTAAATAGGAGGTTCATTCTCGGAAACCTTCCAATGTGGCTGAATTACAAAAATTTAGCAAAGATGAGTGGCCAAAATTCCCCCAGAGCGTTGTAAAAGACTCATTGCCAGTTATCGCAAACGCTTGATTGCAGTTGTTGCTGCGAAGGGTGGCTCAACCAGTTATTAGGTTTAGGGGGCAATCACTTTTACACTCAGGGCCCTGTAAGTTTGGATTTTTTTTTCCCTAAATAATAAAGACCTTCATTTAAAAACTTTTGTGTTTACTTGTGTTATCTTTGTGCGATATTTAAATTTGTTTGGTGATCTGAAACATTTAAGTGACAAACATGCAAAAGAATAAGAAATCAGGAAGGGGCAAACATTTTCACACCACTGTATGTGTAGAAGCAGTAACCGTATCTTTTGAAACACAGTATGCTTAGAATATTATCTATAGTCGGCAGCCAGTATTAGTGTTAGCTGCCTGTCATATCTGATTGTGTATATTTTGCATTGCCTGTATAAGCTTGATCAGAATGAATTAGTGAATTAGCGTCAGACGGCCTGCTGAGCATCTCACTTGTCTGCTTGTTAAAAAACAAAATAAACAGATTTTTACTCCGGACTTCAGGATGATCTCCTATCTCACTTGGTAGAAAGTGAAATATTTCTGTCAATAATTGTTTTTATTTTAACAGGGTCAAACATGTGGAATGTTTGTCCACTACTTGGACAACCCCTTTAAACATCAAAAATCCCACAGCGGGAGAAGTCATTCTCATACCAAGAGTGTGAAAAATTAATTACTGGAAAATCAATTTTGTTGACCATCAAAAATAACTCAGATGGGGAGAAACTATATATGTTATTGACAAATTGTACAAAAACATAATTAACCCCTTAATGACCACCAATATGTCTTTACTAACCTGAGATATAAGAGAATAGCGTCCTCCAACCGGTGACAATCGAGCTGTACACTATAGCTGACAACTTGCTGCATTGGCCACAATCTGTGTTGGAACTGACCATGACCGTTTAACTCCTTAGATGCTGCTGTCAATAGTAACTACAGCAATTAGATGATTAAAGGGAAGGTGCCATAAAAAAAATGTAAACAATTAAAAAAATCTAAAGTATTAATGTTTTGATTTTTTTTTTTTAAATATTATTTGTTTTTAATGAAGTAAAATATGAAAAATAATTTAACAAGGTTTGGTATTTCCACTTTTAAACACTAGGGGGAGCAACTGCTGAAATTTGCCATGAAAACCTAGTGTACAACTAGCTCACATTACGACTGCAGTAAATGTGGGCTGGGTCTGCTCTCCTGTGTGTGATGTCGCTCCTCTCCTCCCTTTCTGGGTGTTTGTAACAGGATAAAAGAGGATGAAGTTTAGGATCACAGTGTGGAGCCATTTTGTTGGTGACTGCCAGTGATACTGACAAGTACAGTGTCACCGAGAATGGCCGGCAGCGCTGATTCTGTTAGTGCTGCTCTCTGTATCATAAGCTGGGGTTAGACACTGTCCTGGTAGCCCTTCCAAGAATTTGGATTGAGATAATTGAGATTGAGAAAGAAAATAACATACAGCCAGTGTCTGAGTGTATAATTCTTGTCTGCCCTCAGAACCCAAGCAACAAGTACTTTATTACACCCCCAGAAGACAGGGGTGACTAACATTGCCTAAGAAAGAAAGTATTTTAATTGGAAATAACAGTCCTTGAAAGCAGCTCTGTCTAATTTACTATACTTTTAAAAACAAAGAAGGAAAGCTTAACACGAAGACCGCTCTATATTTCATACAATGCCGTGTTATCGCTTTTATGAGTAACACTTATAAGACTAATATTAAAATATTAAATTATCAAAAATATATAGGTAGATTTAATTGTCTAACATAATAATCAAAGCAAAGTATAAATATTTACCATAACAATACACGGCGTGTTACACACACTGGGATTATTCACAGCACATGATACACTACACATATCTAGATACAGGGCTCAGTGTAGTGTATCACATGATGGGATTAGGTACACCAGTCCAGGGCGTACCGCACACGATGACGGTATTAGATACATCAGTCCAGGGCGTATCGCACACTATGACGGGATTAGATACGCTGGTCTGGGGCGTATCGCACACGATGACTGGATTAGATACATCAGTCCAGGGCGTATCGCACACAATGACTGGATTAGATACACCGGTCTGGGGCATATCGCACATTTTCTTGGTGATACAAGTACAGTGTCACTGAGGATGGCCGGCAGAGCTGATCCTGATAGATGGTGCTGCTCGCTGTATGATAAACTGGGGTTAGATATGTGGACTGTATCACATGCGCGATTAGATACGCTTAGAGTAACATGCTGCAATTAGATACAGGATTAAGTGTAGTGTATCACATTATGGGATTAGATATTGAGCTCAGCAGAGTGTATCACACAGGATGGGATTAGATACACAGTTTCTACAGTAATGTATGGAGCAGGGTCACACCTTACACCACTGCTCCCATAGAAGTGGACGGAGAGGGGTCATACATTAAACCACTGCTACCATAGAAGTGGACGGAGCGGGGTCACACATGACACCACTGCTCCCATAGAAGTGGACGCAGCGGGGTCACACATTACACCACTGCTCCCATAGAAGTGGATGCAGCGGGGTCACACATTAAACCACTGCTCCCATAGAAGTGGACTGAGCGGGGTCACACATGACACCACTGCTCCCATAGAAGTGGACGCAGCAGGGTCGCACATTACACCACTGCTCCCATAGAAGTGGACGCAGCGGGGTCACACATTACACCACTGCTCCCATAGAAGTTGACGGAGCGGGGTCACACATTACACCACTGCTCCCATAGAAGTGGATGCAGCGGGGTCACACATTAAACCACTGCTCCCATAGAAGTGGACTGAGCGGGGTCACACATGACACCACTGCTCCCATAGAAGTGGACGCAGCGGGGTCACACATTACACCACTGCTCCCATAGAAGTGGACGCAGCGGGGTCACACATTACACCACTGCTCCCATAGAAGTTGACGGAGCGGGGTCACACATTACACCACTGCTCCCATAGAAGTGGACAGAGCAGGGTCAGACATTACACCACTGCTCCCATAGAAGTGGACAGAGCACAATTATGGTCTATTTGTATAGCCAATGTGAAGCAGAGAATCTTAGTATTGATAAAAGTTTTCTCTCTGTAAAAAAGTTACAGAGAAACCTTCAAATTGTGATGCATATGGTCCGTGTGTACAATAATTTAGTCTTTGAAGAAACTGACACACAGAAAGCATGGATTATCACACAAGACATCAGTCATACTGATAAACAGGTGGACACACAAGAGACCAGTCATACTGAGACACAAGACGCTGACGGGGATTACTTTGAATGTCCAAATTGTTTGATTTTGGCAGAACATATTGAACAATTGGATCAAATTGCTACTCGGACAGTTTTTGTCCAAATTACACCAAGACATAAAAAAGGTTTCTGTTCATACAAGATCCAATAGTAAAAGTGAAGATAATGCCTCCACATCATTTGTACCTGACGCAAAGTCCAGATGTTTCAGTAGAAGCTTTACAGGGAAATGAATTACAAAGGAAAAAATTACATGACAGAGCAGCACGAATCAATCTTAAAATACACGATCAAATAATGAAAACTGTAAAAGACTTTCCAAAGTACAATGATGAGATGGATGATTTTGATACTGCAAATATTTTTGAACCCAATACAGATAAATTCCATCTTACTAACGAACTAAAAAACAAGACATTCAGAGTTTGGTTACCCTCACATATGGCAAAAAGATTACAGACCACACCCAGACTAAATGATGATAATGAACTGACACATAGTACTAAAAAAGAAGACAGACTTAGACAATTGCTATTATTTACCAGAGGAGACATGCCCTCTCTCAACATTCTGCATCAATTGAGTGCGATTATCCATAATGACCTGTTTGCTTTTTTGGTCAAATTTGAACAGGCCTATAGAATGGTGATGCCTGTTGGGTCTAATGAGGAACCAACATCCATGATCAAATTGTATGTAACAAAATTCAAGTACATAGATCCTGTTTCAGTGCAATTGGCTAGTGTTCTGACATCATTGCAGGAGGCAACAACTTTTATCGACAAAATTAGGAGATCCATGAAGCAGAACCAGGTGAAGGCAAAAATAGCTGTAGTTCATGAGGAAAAAGATAGACAACTGACATCAGAGAAAACTCAACCACAACCTAAACCCACATTAACATCTAGGAACAGAGATTACGCTGAACATAGAGGTAAAAATATCACACAGAGGAGCAATATTAATTGTTATTTTTGTGGTATACCTGGACACTTGAAGCGGCAGTGCAGGAAATTTTTGAGAGAAGAATCAGAGGTAGGTACACTGGGAACAGGTAAGCTTGGAAGGGAAAACAGACTCTTACCAAAATCATCCATCAAACCTTCCGCCCCTCCTTTCCATTCTCCCACATCCCCTCACAATAAGCTCCATTAATCGGACAGATCAGAGAGATGACAGTGAAGGAGTCAGATTCCAGGGACTGCATTTAAAAAGGACACTGGTCTGCTCCCATCTCCATCTCTCTGACTAGCAAAGAATACGCCCATACCCATTTCATTGGAATTTTTGATTCAAGTTACATTGGATGAATATTGAAGTCCATTTCTCAATGTGATTTTTGCAGAACAAAGGTCTATGTTTCTTATTGATACAGGGGCACAATTAAGTCTTGCTAATCTTGATTTGATGGTAAAACCAGAATCTCCAAGTTGTAATATTATCGGATTCAGCAGAAAAGGAAAAACAAAAGCAAAGCTCGTTCCCAGTGTTATGTTGGAAATACCAGGTTCTTTCAAAACAGAAATTGACATTTGGTATTGTCGTGATTCTGAGAATATACTTGCCACAGATTTTATGTACAAATTCGGATGGTAATTGATCTAGGGAATCAAGTGATCTGGAAAGATTCTAATGGTCGTAAACCCATAGTCATTGACCCTAGTGAATATAGCCATGTTGGAAGTATTTGCTTGAATGATGTTGTGTCATCAGATCATTTGTGGCCTGAAACTGGTGGTGATGAGGTACTGATTGAAATTGTACAATGTTTTCCTTCTCTTTGGGCTCAGTTCAGGAATGAGGTGGGTACAATGAAGGATGTAATTGTGAATGTAGAAGGACGTGATCCTCCTCCACAGCGTCAGTATAAATTGCCTCCAGATTCAATTAGTTCTATGTCTAAGATCGTACAGGAATTGTTAGCTCAAGGTGTCATACGTAAGGCTAACTCTGTAAGTAACAATCCTTTATGGTGTGTATTGAAATCTGATGGTACATATCGAATGATATTGGATTTGCGGATGTTTAATAAACATACTCCCAATGTTGCTCCCAATGTTGCAGATACTCATGACATGATGGCAAAGGCAAAATATTTCTCTGTACTACACATCAGTAATGTTTTTTTCAGTATACCTCTTGAAAAGAGCTGTCAGTACAAGTTTGCATTTACTTTCTTGGATGAACAATATCTGTTTTGCAGGTTACCGCAAGGAGCACATTTGTCACCTAGTGTTCGTCATCAGATGTTGGCAAAGGCTCTATTTGTTTTGCAAGTTCACACATCAGAGACAGCGGTGTCGGCTGTTCTGTTACAATTGCAGGGAGAAGAGTGGAGAATTTTGGGCTATTTGGTAGGTGTCTTCTTTGCAGTGAAAGCGACTGAACACGTTGGTTTTAACAAAATCATTCTGCAAACTCCTCATTCTACACTAAAACTTCTCTTTGAGAAAAATATCCCAGGTGTGTCACATCGGAGATTTGCCCATTGGTTACTGTCATTGTCTCCCAATCAAATTGAGGTAGATTATAAAGCCAAAGTTCTTCCGCAGTTGATGCAATATGAAGGGCAAATTCATGATTGTCTCCAGTCTTTTCAGGATCCTATTCCATCGCTTTTCAGACGGTAGGCCGAGGTAACAGATGAAGCAGTCTTTGTAGATGGTTCCAGATTCTATTCAGATGGGCACTATTATACAGGATATGACATTTTTTATCCCACAAGAGGACAGGTGGTAACGCACAAGTTACCGAGTCATTTTCCAGCTTAGAGGGCAGAGCTAGAAGCAGTAAGAATGGTGCTACAGCTGAATGAGGCTGACGATCAGTGTCCCATTGAAATCTACAGTGATAGCTCCTATGTTGTGAGATTATTGACAGATTACCTGTCAGTTTGGGAAAAAAGAGGCTGTAGATCCTTCTAAGGCTATGTGCCCACGATGCGGAAATGCTCTGGATTTTTCCTGAGCGTTTCTGCATCTCCCTGGCAGAAAAAATGTATGCGGATTTTACATGCGGATTTTACATGCGGATTATACATGCGGATTTTACATGCGTTTTTCCTGCCAGGGACAAGCGGATGTGAAGCGTTCTTCACATGCATTTCTGCCTGCGGGTTGTCAAGCGCTTTCCAAGAGATTTTAGCATCACTTGGAAAGTGCTTGACAACTTGGTCACACTATATAAATCCATGCAAATGGCATGAATTTATATAGTGTGACCGAAAGAATGGTAAAAAATAAATATCATACTTACCTTCCGATGGCCCCTGGAGTCTTTATTCAATGCGTCTCGGCTTGCCGGCAGCTCACGGTACACTGAAGGACCTGCCGACATCAGCATCGCGTGACCCATCACATGACTAAATGACGTCAGCGCAGGTCCTTGAGTCCACCGCGATCTGCCGGCAAGCCAAGACAAGCACACTGGAGGCCATAAGAAGGTAAATATAATATTTATTTTTTATTTTATTCACAGTTTTTTTCACAGTTTTTTTCACAGTTTCTATGGTACCCAGGTCCGGAGGATAGTCTCCTCCTCTCCAGACCCGGGTACCATCCGCACATTGAAACGCATGGAATACGCATCTACAGATCCAGTGATGCGGATTCCATGCGTTCCGATGCAAGTCAATGGCGGCGAAAACGCAGCGCTTCCGCAAAATAATTGGTCATGCTGCATTTTTTTCCGCAATGATAATCCGCAGCGGAAATTTCCGCAACAGGTACACAGCACATGCGGATTATCATTGGGGAACATGGCAGGCCTTCTACCAAGCATTTTTTAAGCGTTTCTGCAGCGGAATTGTCGCTGCAGAAACTCTTAAAAAATGCATCGTGGGCACACAGACTTACAAGACTCTTGTACATAGTGACACACTGAAAACAATTTTTGAGATAGCTTCAAAAACCCCTAATGGTTTTGCAATTGTCAAAGTTCCTGTCCATAAAAAGACTGATGATGAATTATCTGTTGGAAATGCAACCGCAGATACGTTAGCCAAAAAAGGCAGCCCTGACAGGAGAAGTGTTTGAGCCTGAACCTCTCGAGGTTTCAGCAGTTCAAAGAACAGACACGCATATCCCTTCTTTTGCAGAAGAACAAGAAAAAGATACAACTCTTGTTGCTTCCCGGGTTTTGTGTCATGACTTAAATGGGGACTTGCATCCTGTTGTACCAAAACATCTACAGGATGAGTTCACGAGATATAATCATGAAAGCTTGGGTCATTTGGGCCAACAGAAATTGTTAGGCATTCTCAAAGAGAGATTTTACTGGGAAAAGATGGAAGAGACTGTACGAAATATTGTTCAATCATGTCTCATTTGTGCCCAAATTAATCCAAGACCAAAACGACAGAAACCGCCACTACTCCGAACTCCACCTGCAGATGGTCCTTGGTCTACGTTACAAATAGACTATATTGGTTCATTACCATCTGGTAAAAATGGTCTCAGGTATGCATTGATTGTAGTAGATGTTTTTTCTAAATGGGTTGAAATTTTACCTGTCAGGAAAGATGACGCTTTGTCTACAGCTAGAGTATTAGTTAATCATGTCTTTTGTACTTTGGGGGATCCCAAGAATGATTACCTCTGATCGAGGAAGTCACTTCACAGGAAAAATCATGCGAGCAGTTTGTACTATTCTAGGGGTACAATAGTTTCATGTACCTTACAATCCACAGTCTGCTGGTATTGTGGAAAGGAAGAATAGGACAGTAAAATCCAAAATTGCCAAAATGTTATTGGACAAAGGTAATACTTGGGTGGATGCAGTACCTTTTGTACTGTTGAGTGTTAGAGGAACAACTTCCTCCACAACTCAGTTTACTCCTTTTGAATTAATGACAGGAAGGAAAATGCCATTGATTTTCCCACATGAACCATTTTTGTCCACACCTCAAAAAGATGCTGTTCCAAGGTCCAAATGGTGGCAATTGTTGCAGGAAAACTTGAAAACCATTCTTCTACATCTTGCATCAAGAATGCAGAGGATGGAGCCACCATATGAATCCAAATTCAAAAAAGGGGCTTTAGTCATGATTAAAACTTTCAGGAAGAGTGGACCTTGGGAAAGTAACTGGGAAGGTCCCTTTAAAATAATCGACACCATGGGGCGAGTTATGATCCTAGTGCAACCAGCATCCAACCTGGTTAAAAATACCCGCAGACAACAAAAAGTGTGGGTACATGTTGATCAAAGCAAATTGTATATTGCAAAATAATGATACTGCATTTCTTTTAGGAAGAAATGGATTCCATAAGAGCTGGAATACGGAATACCATGTCCTTGATGGAAGGGATTCAACACCAATCCTTCAAGAAAAGAAAGTTTCCCAGGAAAGCTACTATCTGATGGGAACCACATTTCTGCTACTTTGTACTAATTGTGGTCTACGCAGAAGACATTTTATATCATGGAACAAATACTAGTGAAATGGATGGACATATCAAAGGAACTTTACATTCAAGGAAACCAAAAGGATCAAGTATACAAAATCTAATAGAGAAAGACAAACCGGACGATTCAGTAGATATTACTGGAAACATTTGCATGGGTTATGGTGTAGAATGCTGTATTGAGCTACACTTCATACACAACACTGCCATAATATTACATGCTGCCACAGGACCGAAGTTTACACAGTTACAAGTAGATTATATACATAATAATAAGACAGGCACATGGGAATGCAATCCTACAGATGTGTTATACTGGAATATAGAGATAAGAGGTGAAGAGAAAGCTGTGTGGTCGGGTGATATTACTAATGATATGCTCGCAAAAGGGACAGCTAGAACATCTGAAACAGAGATTGTGTTAAAGACACAACGTTTTGGTAAAATTTTGGATCCTTCATTACTTTCTATTACAGAAGGAGATGAAGATTGTGTAAAAACATGGAACTTCCAGAGAACCAGTACAAGTACAGGTATCTGTAGTTTTTACAGTAACAAATACTATCGCTCCAGAAGTAAGGGTCGCACCACAAGCAGTACATAGTCAAGAAAATATGTCTCCTCTTGAATTGAAATGCAACACAAGGTTAGAGTTACCTCCCGAGTCTTTGTTAACATGGACCAGAAACAAATTATTTTTGGGAAGTTTTTCAAATGGTCCAACAAATGTTATACACAGAAGTCAATACGGGAATGTGAGATGGTTGGATAAGAATTTTGTTTTTTCTCTAGATAATCCATCTCTTAAAGATTCTGGACTTTATCAATTTGTGTTTTAACTAAAAATAATTACAAACAATGTAAGATGTAAATGTTTTGTCAGGAGTAGATAATGTATGTACACAGACAAGGTTTCAACCATCTACTCCTTTCCAAATCAATCAATTCCAATCTAAACCTCTATTAACCCTAGAACGCATACCTGGGGCCTCGCAGGCCCGCCCTGTTAATTGTTTTCTATTTTCTGCAAGATTACTTTAGTTAGAATTTTGAAACTCTAGGTATTCCTCAGGTATATAGTTGTTTGTCATTTTTGTTTGAGTTATTCCATGTTATTTGCACACGGGCCTAAAAGGCCCCAGGTATGTGAAAATGTAGATTTTTATGGTCATGAGTTCTAGGGTTAAGGGATGGAGTGTTGATGGCCATGATATGGACTTTTAACATGTCTAGTTGGAAAATCTCATCCAGATATCCCCAGTGTCAATCACATCTCATTAACATGGAAATGGGAATACAACAATGTTTTGGGAGAAGAACATCAACACATGTTAGAAGTAAGAGGGGGATATTAGAAGGTATTTTGGGGGGATTAGGAACAGTGGGAAGTTTAATTAATACTATGGACATTCATACACTTAAATCAAATTTGGAAAATATTGGGTATATTGGAGGTAAAGGGGTAAAAATTCAGAAAAGTTTGCATCAACTCCTTGAGAAGATGGTTTTGAACACTGCTGCTGTGTTGGGATCTTCAGTGTCACATCTACAAGATGCTTCTTTAGCTCTAATGGAAAGTGAACAGGAATCCCAATGGCCGGAGCATGTCTAGAAATTCAGATTGAATATTCCACCAATCTGAAAATGATTGCACAAGTATTGCAAAGTGGAATTACACCTTTAGGAATATTGAGAAATTTTCATACAGAATATAATTTTGCGTTAAATCACACAGATTTGTGGGTAAATAAGTGGTTAGGATGTGAACAGAACATTTGTATAGGAACATCGCTAATCCCAATATCGGGAGGAGAAGAAACCATGGTTCCTATAACTGTTCTGGGCATTCCTGTTAGTAATACACAATTACTATATTATCTATTACAGGACACAGATTTAGCATTTGATGATACAAACACTGAACAATTTGACATTTCTTCATGCTTACATTTAGTTTCTAAGGTAATGTGTCTACCTGGACAGGATAAAGTCATTTATAACTCGTGTTTCCATAATCATACCTCATGTCATGCCAGAGTTGAGAATGTGCACACGATACATGACTTGGTGACTCCAATAAGCTCGAACAAAATTTGTTTTCAAGTTATGTCCGAAAAATAAGTTGTTTCTGCATTCTTCTCATCTTGTGTACATGCTGAAAATCTGACAATAGGTTTATATTATATTGAGGGAAATGTGAAAACTATCTACAAGAAGGAAGGATGTATTAATATTACATCAATAGGGACAAGAAATCTGAAAATCCTTCCGATACAGTTCAATTTGTCACAAATATATAATTCCCCTTGGAATATGTGGACAAATGAGATAAAGAAAGACAAAGGTTTGTTAAATTTGTTAACAAAACAACTAAAAGAAGCTGAAATTGTATTCAGACATGAACAAGGTAACTTAAATTATGTTGAACATGAATGGACAAGTATGTCAGGCTCATCTTGGTGGAGAAATCTAGGATGATCAGTAACTAGTTGGTCACAGTCTTCAGCAAAAATGGCAGCAGGAAATGTATTAACAAATCCAACCATAATCATATTTATTTTGGTCTTGCTGTGTATTTTTATCAGATTTTTATTGTGTGTAAAATTAAAAAAATAAACAAAAAAGATAAAGACAGAAATTAAAACGATATTTTAAGAGAAATGTTACAATAAAAAAATAGAACTATTTGATTTTAATTTTTATTTTTAATTTAGAAGCTTTTGGGAACTCAGATGACATTTAATACAGATGTTGATACAAGGTTTTCAGAATAAAGAATGAATGTGATACGAATGGTGAGAGAATGAGTTTAGGATTGATTATGATATTTTTTAAATCATAATCGGGGGGGACTGTAAAATATAAATTTCTTATGATAGAAAGATACATGCATAAGCTTTAACATGCTTGGGCTGTAACCATGCTTAGATTCAAATATAGAGAAAGACTGCAGTTATTCTGGGACCTTGGTAGAAACCTGTTCAGTTTGTCAAACCTATAGGACTCTTGTCAATATGGGTTATTTGGAGATAACTAATGATCCTTAAAGGTCATTAGCCATATGTTTAAAATATACCAACATGAGGTGATGTGCACGTAGCCAAAATGCATATGTCACAAGTTACTAGTTTTGTTCTAATATGGTAGAAGCTACTAATATATCAGCAAGTCGCCATATTGGGTTATGAAACTGTAAAAATATTCTCCAATGTATGTCTATGAGGCGAGATGGTATATAAGCAGAGCCAGACATGGGGGAGATCACTCATTCCTCGAGTATCTCCAACACGGATCATGCTTCTATACTGGATATGTAAGAACCTATAATTGTTTCCTTTCTCTCTTCTAACCTGATACTTCTTTTTGTGTGTGACTCGCCCCCTGGGCCGTGGGGCACGCGGATCCGGGCGATAGGGGAACGATGGGGGTAGTAGTAGTGGCGGCCCGGTCCCGCGGCTCAGGGTGGTCAGACCAATGGTAGTCTGCTATGCGCTCCAAATAATGTCCGACTACGCCACCCGTGGATTGCGGTTATTAAGAACCGCCGCTGCAAGGCAGTCCGCCGGGGCTGATGATGGGTGCAGCTGAGGTGATGTGACTCCCCACGGGAAGAGTGCAGCCCCAGGGCAGTGTAGTGGATGTTAGGAGTGATGGTAGTGCGAGTCCCGGTGCTGATAGTGCTGGAGGCGCGAAGGAGCACACAGACAACAAGTTACAGTCCAGGGTCTTTACTCACAGTTCGTTTGTTCCAGGTCACTTCGGCCAGCAGTGACCGCCTGAGCCGTGCTGCGTCCACCAGGTGAGGGACTCAGTCAACTCCCAGGCAGTTCAGGAGCATGGCACAGGACCCCCTTTTATCCTTTTTCTGGCCTGCCTCACCAGTGACCCACTTTTGTCCAGCCGCCGCGGACCTGTGCGGTTAAACGTGGGCCCCGTCCTCCGCTGTCCTATATGGTGCCTTCCTAGCAGGTTTGATGAGGTGTCGCACCAATATATGATCATGACGACCGGTCTTTGGCTGAGGGTTGTTTCTCCTCCACCAACTTGGGATCCGGTACCCTTAATCTGCCTGACCCTGCACCCTGGATTCTCGTGGGTTCTTAGGGTCCCTTCCACCTTCTTGTTCCTGAGCCCTTCTGTTTCTCTGTCTCTCCTTCTTTGCAGTTCCTTTCTGTTTCTGTTCCTTTCTCTTGGAGCTGAGATGAGCCAGAATCTCAGCTCCCCTTCACCTCCTCCTCGGCCTCTTCTCCAGGCCCACTTCTCCTTCTCCTCTCAGGCCCCGTCCTCTTCCCTAGACCTGCCTCTGGAGCAGCACTCAGCCTGAGCTGCTGCTCCCTGTCTTCTCCTCTCCACAGAACCTAGATCTAAGATGGTGCCCACCTTTTATACCTCCGTCTAGCCATGAGCCCAGGTGACCAGCAACCAATGGGCTCCTTCCTACGCTCAGGAACCGCCCCCTATCTGCCCCTACAGCACTGGGTGTTCCACCCCTCCCTCCCCACTCCAGCAGGGACATGGTCGGTCGTGCCTGCACTTATGTCTAGTGGGAGCACCGTTGAGCTGTCCCTCGGAAATGGGGTGTGTGTGCTGTATGCAGCTAACTGAGCCCTGGTCCATACTCCATCCTTACCTGGGAGTGGAATATCACACCTCCGGTCTGAGGTGCAATATGCCTGTAGCGGCCGAACCCTCGGGGCGCTACATGTGCTATGAAATATATTTCTTCATTTTTGTAATCACTTTTGAATGAACATTAGATAAGCTTTTGTTTTATCCACACAATTCAAGATTGTTTTCCTCTCTATTCTCACCGTACCCTTACCTAAAGTAAGGAAGTGTTAGTTTTTCTAACACCAACCAACAACCTTTTCACTTTTCACACTGCTCTGGCTTCAAGAGTGGTATTACACGGCCCCCTAGAAATTGGGACAGGAAGGTAGTTTGACATGATGTGGGTGCCTGTTGTGCTCCCTCAGCAGGAGCAGTTTCATGTTGCCCACGGCCTCGGCACACATGTCCACTTCCCCCTCCCTTGCTACACGCCTTGCCCATTTTAAATAGAGTTTAATATTTGTCACATTGCCAAAAATGTCTGTATTATTACCGCAGTAATATAGGATCACGTCTGATGACCACGGTTTTAGGCAGTGACCTGGGAGTCAGAGATGCTTCCAGGCGTCTTCCCCATGCTGTTCCCATGTCTTTTCAGCACTGTATGGATGTGTCTGATCACTTCTCACACACTATATAGCCAGATAAGGTTGTAAAACGTTATTTACTGGTGAATTAATTTTTCACAATTGAAAGCAATGCAAAAGTGCAAAAATGCATCAAAAACGCTGTGTGTGAACATAGCCGAAGGTGTGGAAGAGTATTTTTGTTTTTGGTTATTTATTTTGCCTTATATACAAGTCATTAACCTGGAAAGGATGTTCCTTAACATATTTCCCAGGAAAATCCATTTTGGTTTCGCTTTTGTATGTTTTATTGTGAGTCCGTAAAAGTGGCGTAATACCTCTGACAACGTTGTTGACAGCAGTGAGCGGCTCTGCTACATCCACACTGTAAACCCCTCCTGACCCCACACATAAACTTCAGCTCATCCAGCACAGCAGAGTCCTGCATCCACTGAGGCCCCTGATCATGTGACCCCTGACTCCTCCCCTCCTGTGACCTCATCACAGCTCCTGTGCGCACAGAACAGCCATATATGTGGTGGCGGCTCTGCAGGTGGAGGTATGTGGAGACCCCATTACTGGGCGCAGGGGGCATTAACCCCTTCAGCACGGAGACTCTTTTGGGGTCTTGTGTTGCCCCTTTATAAGAATCATAAGGTTTTTGTTCTGTTTCCTGTAATAGATACATACGACCCAACTATGGAGACAGGAAGGGAGGAAACGCATTGTTCTCATAGTACAGGGCCCCTTTACTGGCCCCACAGTGTAATGCCCCCATTATGCCCCTTATGCAGGATGTATGATGCCCCCACACAGTGTAATGCCCCCATTATGCCCCTTATGCAGTATGTATGATGCCCCCACACAGTGTAATGCTCCCATTATGCCCCTTATGCAGTATGTATGATGCCCCCACACAGTGTAATGCCCCCATTATACCCCTTATGCAGTATGTATGATGCCCCCACACAGTATAATGTTCCCACAGTACCGCCTTAGGTCCTGCATTTGGAATAATCCCCCTGGAGTTGGTTTAACCTCTGCCTGCTCCCCTACATCTATACTCTCGAGTATGTATACATGCATGTAGGGGTGCAGGCTTTACATAGATATTGAGGCTTTGTACAGTAATATACCGCATGAGGATGGTATCAGAGGAGTAAGACGTTTCTTGAAATCGAGATCAATAGAGTGTAGCAAACATAATGACTTCATGAAGGATCTTCTAACGTTCACTCTTGTTCATAAGTTCTTTCTTTTTGACAGGAATTACTTCACCAGCTCAGGGGTACTGCGATGGGGAGCCCCTATGCCCCCTCATATGCTAATCTAGTTTTGAGCTGATGGGAGGAAAACACAATATTCAGGGATGATTATAAGTGGTGGCATCCATATATTGGGGTATGGTATAGATATATTCAGGACAATTTTATCATCTGGTCAGAGACGAGTGAACAGTTTCTTGAATTTGTCAGGGAACTCAACATCAATAGAGTGGGGCCTGAGATTTATATCAGAGGTTAATTATAACCAGTTGCCTTTCCTGGATGTACCAATCAAGAAAGAACGGGATGGGACCCTAGGGACATTCATCTACTATAAACATTCAATCACTAATAAACTATTGAAGTGGGATAGTCACCACCCCATCGCCCTAAAAAAAGGAATACCTAAGGGCCAATTTTTACAGTTGAGAAGGAACTGTACTAATGTCACAGATTTTAATATACAGGCAATAGACATGAACACCAAATGCAAGGAAAAAGGGTACCCACAGTACATATTGGATTTCACACAGTTGTTTGCAGAAAAACAGGAGAGACAGACACTCCTCCATACCTAACCAAGAGAACAAGAAAAAGATAGGATAACACGAGTAATAGGAACTTGTGACAATCAGAGTGACCTTATCTTTAATATCCTCATAAAACACTGGGATATACTTGTGGTGGACCCGGACCTGAGGGTGCTGTGTGATCTACTCTCACAATAACTTTCAGAAAGGGTCAGTCAATTAGGGACCGTTTAGTGCATAGTTTCTATAAAAAACCTCCACCGAAGGGGACTTGGTTAGATAGAAGAGTGTGCGGTTTCTTTATATGTGGAGAACGTTGTACATGTAATTGGATGAGACCATGTAAATCTTTCTCGAGTTCCTCCTTTTTCTAGAAGGATTATTCCAACTGTAAAACCTCAGTACTTGTATATATGGCCACATGCACCTGCCTCCTAGATTATGTATGCACGACCAAGTGTTAGTTAGTTAGGAGGGTGGGGGAGGGGGGCATTTGGGCGATACACGCCATGGTCAGGACATCCTATTAGCGAGACACATGAACAGTGTACATCAATGTGAATCCGGAAACATCTCCTTTGTATCATTGAGATGGTTAAACCCAATGTGAGAGGAGGTGATCACAATAGATGTATCCTCAAAAAGGAAAGAGAGTGGATTTTTAGACATTATTCACTAGCCCCTAAGGGACTCAATGAGCAAATTTCCTATGCCTGTTTTGTGTGAATACAGCCCTATTCTGGATTACATTTTTGGATTGTATACTCTACCCATTGCTACTCAGTTCCCTGTGAATGGGGTTCACATACTGTTTTACTTCATCGAGATATCTGAGCTTTTATATCAGAATTATTTCTTATCAGTTATATCCCATATATACTATTTAGTAAATAACAAGTGTGGTGATCCTTGTGTATCTCTAATTATGCAATAGGGGTCAAATTTGACCATTTAGGAATATACTGTGGGCCATCATCCCATATTTTTTGTAGTGATAAAGTAGATCTACATGCCTATTGCATGATGGGAGGATGTGAAATACTTGTTTTTAGTCTCCCATGACGCTGATCTCAGAGAGAGGATTTTTCTATATTGCTGGAACGCAACCCAAATTCATTATGTGCTCCGGAGTGGAACGCATGCACAGTCGTACATAGGAGACTGTAAAGCTCTCCGGCATAGAATACACACATCCAGGCGTGCACAATCGCTGACAATGACCCTAGATGCCCTCTAGCCTGCAATGCATAACTACGGCCATGCGCAGACACGGGTACGAGTGGCGCGGAGGCAATCAGTTTATCTGGCGTTTTAGTGTAAAGCGCGTCACTTCTGGACATGTACACTAAGGGATGGACATTATCAGACCTCGACCGCATGAGAAGTAGCGCAGGCACAGTACATTATTATAGACATACTCCATTCTATATATCCTGTGACAATTCACCTCTAGGAATGGGAATGGGCCTCCTAGTCTGGGAGGGGTTTTGGATGAAGTGGGATATTTAAACATGGACACCTGGCTATTAGGCACACTATGCTGCACATCATGAATTATCATCCCTGTATGAAGCCTCCTGATGAACCTGTTGGATAAACGCATTGAGGCGGATTATTGAAACATTTTCTAATGAGTACCATACCCTTTCTTTATATATACAGTACAGACTAAAAGTTTGGACACACCTTCTCATTTAAAGATTTTTCTGTATTTTCTTGACTATGAAAATTGTACATTCACACTGAAGGCATCAAAACTATGAATTAACACATGTGGAATTATATACTTAACAAAAAAGTGTGAAACAACTGAAAATATGTCTTATATTCTAGGTTCTTCAAAGTAGCCACCTTTGGCTTTGATGACTGCTTTGCACACTCTTTGCATTCTCTTGATAAGCTTCAAGAGGTAGTCACCGGAAATGGTTTTCACTTCACAGGTGTGCCCAGTCAGGTTTAATAAATGGGATTTCTTGCCTTATAAATGGGGTTGGGACCATCAGTTGTGTTGTGCAGAAGTCTGGTGGATACACAGCTGATAGTCCTACTGAATAGACAGTTAGAATTTGTATTATGGCAAGAAAAAAGCAGCTAAGTAAAGCACAACGAGTGGCCATAATTACTTTAAGAAATGAAGGTCAGTCAGTGCGAAAAATTGGGAAAACTTTGAAAGTGTCCCCAAGTGCAGTTGCAAAAACCATCAAGCGCTACAAAGATACTGGCTCACATGAGGACCGCAACAGGAAAGGAAGACCAAGAGTCACCTCTGCTTCTGAGGATAAGTTTATCCGAGTCACCAGCCTCAGAAATCGCAGGTTAACAGCAGCTCAGATTAGAGACCAGGTCAATGCCACACAGAGTTCTAGCACCAGACACATCTCTTCAACAACTGTTAAGAGGAGACTTTGTGCAGAAGGCCTTCATGGTAAAATAGCTGCTAGGAAACCACTGCTAAGGACAGGCAACAAGCAGAAGAGACTTGTTTGGGCTAAAAAACACAAGGAATGGACATTAGACCAGTGGAAATCTGTGCTTTGGTCTGATGAGTCCAAATTTGAGATCTTTGGTTCCAACCACCCTGTCTTTGTGCGACGCAAAAAAGGTGAACGGATGGACCCTACATGCCTGGTTCCCACCGGGAAGCATGGAGGAGGAGGTGTGATGGTGTGGGGGTGCTTTGCTGGTGACACTGTTGGGGATTTATTCAAAATTGAAGGCATACTGAACCAGCATGACTACCACAGCATCTTGCAGCGGCATGCTATTCCATCCGGTTTGCGTTTAGTTGGACCATCATTTATTTTTCAACAGGACAATGACCCCAAACACACCTCCAGGCTGTGTAAGGGCTATTTGACCAAGAAGGAGAGTGATGGGGTGCTATGCCAGATGACCTGGCCTCCACAGTCACCAGACCTGAGCCCAATCGAGATGGTTTGGGGTGAACTGGACCGCAGAGTGAAGGCAAAAGGGCCAACAAGTGCTAAGCATCTCTGGGAACATCCTTCAAGATTGTTGGAAGACCATTTCCGGTGACTACCTCTTGAAGCTCATCAAGAGAATGCCAAGAGTGGGCAAAGCAGTAATCAAAGCAAAAAGTGGCTACTTTGAAGAACCTTGAATATAAGACATATTTTCAGTTGTTTCACACTTTTTTGTTAAGTATATAATTCCACATGTGTTAATTCATAGTTTTGATGCCTTCAGTGTGAATGTACAATTTTCATAGTCATGAAAATACAGAAAAATCTTTAAACAAGAAAGTGTGTCCAAACTTTTGGTCTGTACTGTACCTTGAGACATATCTGATCCTATTTAATGTATCAGTGTATTTTTTTGATATATATATCAGAGTTAACCAGGGCGTCTGACGGACAGCCATCAGTGAGCAGAGGCGCAATTGTCATTCCTTAGTGTGCCAACCTGCGCGGTTAGGCAGTATCAGCTTTGTTTAGGTAGGGGATCGGGTAAGGTAGTGACTGTATCAATTATTCAGCAGCATCATTGTTTACATCTGTTTATATACATCCACAACAAGCCATCGGGCTCCCTCTCCTTCCCCATCATCACAGTTTCAGCGACATCCACATTCCCGTGACGGTGATACCATTGAATAGAATAGTGAATCAGGAGTTGAAAGCTCCCTGATCCACCATTCTGCATTTGTCTGAGTCTGAGACTCCATGCACAGCAGGCACAAACACGTCACTACATCACAACTGTTGACTCAATTTGACCAAGGTTTCTGACCTTAATTAGCCGCTGTGTTTTTGCTGCCAAGAGATGCAGAAACGTTGCAGAAATTTCTGCACCAAATACTCAATGTACGCACATACCTTAGGGTTATGGCTTGTTAACTATCATCATAAGGAAAGGCCAGGTGATGCAAATTTCCCAGATTAATAAAAAGCCAGCCTCCTCTAACCTTGTGCCAAAAAACCGCAGCCATGGATTCTTCTAAGCAGCTGCCGAGCACTCTGAAAATGAAAATGGTGGAGGCCACAAAGCAGGAGAAGGCCATAAGAAGATAGCAAAATGTTTTCAATTTGCCCTTTGTTACAGGGCGGTATTCCGTATATTAATCATTAATGCCGGCCTTGACTATCAATAACCAATATCCGGCTGATACCTCACATGTTACGTACTCTGATTCCCTTGCTATAAACTATACTGAACGGCGACTAACTGAGATGAAACCGTGTATCAATGAAAGATATATTTATTACACACAAGTCTTCAGTTATTATACTACTAATTACCACAATATCACAGTACACAATAATAATATATAATTAGCCCCACAATAACCTAATTATACTTCCCACCCACTTACCTAAAAATATACATACATTAATAACAGTCCACCTGCCCATCGCTAACTATCCCTACAGAGAACAAGGGGTTAATAGCAGCGATATTTAACAGAGTCCAGGTACTGTGAGGCTGAAGATCCAGCTTGAGGGCTACTGCGGAGTACAGTGCAGGACGGGAGCAGGGCTGAGGCTGGAGAGCAGAGGAGATGAAGGGACTGCTGGCAAAGGATGACACAGAGAGGAGGAGGGGGCCATGGATGAAGGGGCTGCTGCGGAGTACAGTGCAGGACGGGAGCAGGGCTGAGGCTGGAGAGCAGAGGAGATGAAGGGACTGCTGGCAAAGGATGACACAGAGAGGAGGAGGGGGCCATGGATGAAGGGGCTGCTGCGGAGTACAGTGCAGGACGGGAGCAGGGCTGAGGCTGGAGAGCAGAGGAGATGAAGGGACTGCTGGCAAAGGATGACACAGAGAAGAGGAGGAGGAGGCCATGGATGAAGGGTCTGCTGCGGAGTACAGTGCAGGATGGGAGCAGGGCTGAGGCTGGAGAGCAGAGGAGATGAAGGGACTGCTGGCAAAGGATGACACAGAGAGGAGGAGGGGGCCATGGATGAAGGGGCTGCTGCGGAGTACAGTGCAGGATGGGAGCAGGGCTGAGGCTGGAGAGCAGAGGAGATGAAGGGACTGCTGGCAAAGGATGACACAGAGAGGAGGAGGGGGCCATGGATGAAGAGGCTGCTGCAGAGTACAGTGCAGGACGGGAGCAGGGCTGAGGCTGGAGAGCAGAGGAGATGAAGGGATTGCTGGCAAAGGATGACACAGAGAGGAGGAGGGGGCCATGGATGAAGGGGCTGCTGCGGAGTACAGTGCAGGATGGGAGCAGGGCTGAGGCTGGAGAGCAGAGGAGATGAAGGGACTGCTGGCAAAGGATGACACAGAGAGGAGGAGGGGGCCATGGATGAAGGGGCTGCTGCAGAGTACAGTGCAGGACGGGAGCAGGGCTGAGGCTGGAGAGCAGAGGAGATGAAGGGACTGCGGGCAAAGGATGACACAGAGAGGAGGAGGAGGCCATGGATGAAGGGGCTGCTGCGGAGTACAGTGCAGGATGGGAGCAGGGCTGAGGCTGGAGAGCAGAGGAGATGAAGGGACTGCAGGCAAAGGATGACACAGAGAGGAGGAGGAGGCCATGGATGAAGGGGCTGCTGCGGAGTACAGTGCAGGACGGGAGCAGGGCTGAGGCTGGAGAGCAGAGGAGATGAAGGGACTGCTGGCAAAGGATGACACAGAGAGGAGGAGGGGGCCATGGATGAAGGGGCTGCTGCAGAGTACAGTGCAGGACGGGAGCAGGGCTGAGGCTGGAGAGCAGAGGAGATGAAGGGATTGCTGGCAAAGGATGACACAGAGAGGAGGAGGGGGCCATGGATGAAGGGGCTGCTGCGGAGTACAGTGCAGGACGGGAGCAGGGCTGAGGCTGGAGAGCAGAGGAGATGAAGGGACTGCAGGCAAAGGATGACACAGAGAGGAGGAGGGGGCCATGGATGAAGGGGCTGCTGCAGAGTACAGTGCAGGACGGGAGCAGGGCTGAGGCTGGAGAGCAGAGGAGATGAAGGGATTGCTGGCAAAGGATGACACAGAGAGGAGGAGGGGGCCATGGATGAAGGGGCTGCTGCGGAGTACAGTGCAGGACGGGAGCAGGGCTGAGGCTGGAGAGCAGAGGAGATGAAGGGACTGCTGGCAAAGAATGACACAGAGAGGAGGAGGGGGCCATGGATGAAGGGGCTGCTGCAGAGTACAGTGCAGGACGGGAGCAGGGCTGAGGCTGGAGAGCAGAGGAGATGAAGGGACTGCTGGCAAAGGATGACACAGAGAGGAGGAGGAGGCCATGGATGAAGGGGCTGCTGCGGAGTACAGTGCAGGACGGGAGCAGGGCTGAGGCTGGAGAGCAGAGGAGATGAAGGGACTGCTGGCAAAGGATGACACAGAGAGGAGGAGGGGGCCATGGATGAAGGGGCTGCTGCGGAGTACAGTGCAGGATGGGAGCAGGGCTGAGGCTGGAGAGCAGAGGAGATGAAGGGACTGCTGGCAAAGGATGACACAGAGAGGAGGAGGGGGCCATGGATGAAGAGGCTGCTGCAGAGTACAGTGCAGGACGGGAGCAGGGCTGAGGCTGGAGAGCAGAGGAGATGAAGGGATTGCTGGCAAAGGATGACACAGAGAGGAGGAGGGGGCCATGGATGAAGGGGCTGCTGCGGAGTACAGTGCAGGACGGGAGCAGGGCTGAGGCTGGAGAGCAGAGGAGATGAAGGGACTGCTGGCAAAGGATGACACAGAGAGGAGGAGGGGGCCATGGATGAAGGGGCTGCTGCAGAGTACAGTGCAGGACGGGAGCAGGGCTGAGGCTGGAGAGCAGAGGAGATGAAGGGACTGCGGGCAAAGGATGACACAGAGAGGAGGAGGAGGCCATGGATGAAGGGGCTGCTGCGGAGTACAGTGCAGGATGGGAGCAGGGCTGAGGCTGGAGAGCAGAGGAGATGAAGGGACTGCAGGCAAAGGATGACACAGAGAGGAGGAGGAGGCCATGGATGAAGGGGCTGCTGCGGAGTACAGTGCAGGACGGGAGCAGGGCTGAGGCTGGAGAGCAGAGGAGATGAAGGGACTGCTGGCAAAGGATGACACAGAGAGGAGGAGGGGGCCATGGATGAAGGGGCTGCTGCAGAGTACAGTGCAGGACGGGAGCAGGGCTGAGGCTGGAGAGCAGAGGAGATGAAGGGATTGCTGGCAAAGGATGACACAGAGAGGAGGAGGGGGCCATGGATGAAGGGGCTGCTGCGGAGTACAGTGCAGGACGGGAGCAGGGCTGAGGCTGGAGAGCAGAGGAGATGAAGGGACTGCAGGCAAAGGATGACACAGAGAGGAGGAGGGGGCCATGGATGAAGGGGCTGCTGCAGAGTACAGTGCAGGACGGGAGCAGGGCTGAGGCTGGAGAGCAGAGGAGATGAAGGGATTGCTGGCAAAGGATGACACAGAGAGGAGGAGGGGGCCATGGATGAAGGGGCTGCTGCGGAGTACAGTGCAGGACGGGAGCAGGGCTGAGGCTGGAGAGCAGAGGAGATGAAGGGACTGCTGGCAAAGAATGACACAGAGAGGAGGAGGGGGCCATGGATGAAGGGGCTGCTGCAGAGTACAGTGCAGGACGGGAGCAGGGCTGAGGCTGGAGAGCAGAGGAGATGAAGGGACTGCGGGCAAAGGATGACACAGAGAGGAGGAGGAGGCCATGGATGAAGGGGCTGCTGCGGAGTACAGTGCAGGATGGGAGCAGGGCTGAGGCTGGAGAGCAGAGGAGATGAAGGGACTGCAGGCAAAGGATGACACAGAGAGGAGGAGGGGGCCATGGATGAAGGGGCTGCTGCGGAGTACAGTGCAGGATGGGAGCAGGGCTGAGGCTGGAGAGCAGAGGAGATGAAGGGACTGCTGGCAAAGGATGACACAGAGAGGAGGAGGGGGCCATGGATGAAGGGGCTGCTGCGGAGTACAGTGCAGGACGGGAGCAGGGCTGAAGCTGGAGAGCAGAGGAGATGAAGGGATTGCTGGCAAAGGATGACACAGAGAGGAGGAGGGAGCCATGGATGAAGGGGCTGCTGCGGAGTACAGTGCAGGACGGGAGCAGGGCTGAGGCTGGAGAGCAGAGGAGATAAAGGGACTGCAGGCAAAGGATGACACAGAGAGGAGGAGGGGGCCATGGATGAAGGGGCTGCTGTGGAGTACAGTGCAGGATGGGAGAAGGGCTGAGGCTGGAGAGCAGAAGAGATGAAGGGACTGCGGGCAAAGGATGACACAGAGAGGAGGAGGAGGCCATGGATGAAGGGTCTGCTGCGGAGTACAGTGCAGGACGGGAGAAGGGCTGAGGCTGGAGAGCAGAGGAGATGAAGGGACTGCAGGCAAAGGATGACACAGAGAGGAGGAGGGGGCCATGGATGAAGGGGCTGCTGCGGAGTACAGTGCAGGACGGGAGCAGGGCTGAGGCTGGAGAGCAGAGGAGATGAAGGAACTGCGGGCAAAGGATGACACATGGAGCTAGAGAGGAGCGGGACAGAGGCAAGTCAGGTGGAGGCAGGCAGGGAAGTAGAAGAGTAGAGCGTGCAAGCACTGCCGTTTTGCCACGACCTCCGCCCTCCTCCTGGCGTGCATGCAGGACGCGAGTGCCAGCATGGCGTTATGATGACACTGCATGCACAGGCATCCCTGCATGCACCTGTGCGCACCCAGCGGCAGGGCTCTTTGAAGTGCTGGGCGCCCACACTGATATGATTATATCAGTGCTGGCGTCTGGACCCCTGCAGGCAGCGGCTGTTGCCAGGATAAAGGATCTCTTTGATCCTTGTGTCCTAGCAGTGTGACTCTCTACTGACATGGTAATTAACCATGTCAGCCTATAGTCACAGGCAATAGATGGACATCTGTCCATCTTCTTCTGACATGCCCAGACTTTTCTTGTCCTGGGCATATTTGAACAGTGGGGGGATTATTATAAGGGGGCCAACTATATATGTGTGGAGGCACAATTATATTTATGTGCATGTGGACATATATAAGTGTGGGGACACATGGGGACATAGGCACATAAGGCAATATATGCACATGCATATACAGGTGCTTCTCACTAAATTAGAATATCAAAAAGTTAATTTATTTCAGTTCTTCAATACAAAAAGTGAAGCTTATATATTATATAGAGTCATTACACACAGAGTGATCTATTTCAAGTGTTTATTTCTGTTAATGTTAATGATTATGGCTTACAGCCAATGAAAACACTAAAGTCATTATCTCAGTAAATTAGAATACTTTATAGCACCAGCTTGAAAAATTATTTTAAAATCTGAAATGTTGGCCTACTGAAATGTATGTTCAGTAAATGCTCTCAATACTTGGTCAGGGCTCCTTTTGCATCAATACTGCATCAATGCGGCAATGTGGCATGGAGGGATCAGCCTGTGGCACTGCTGAGGTGTTATGAAAGCCCAGGTGGCTTTGATAGCAGCCTTCAGCTCATCTGCATTGTTGCATCTGGGGTCTCTCGTCTTCCTTTTGACAATACCCCATAGGTCAGAAGAGTTTGCTGGCCTATCAAGCACAGTGATACTGTTGTTTGTGAACCCGGTATTGGTACTTTTGGCAGTGTGGACAGGGGCCAAATCCTGCTGGAGAATGAAATTTCAATCTCCAAAAAGCTTGTCGGCAGAGGGAAGCATGAAGCGCTCTAAAATGTCCTGGTAGACGGCTGTGCTGAATTTGGTCTTGATAAACAACAGTGGACCTACACCAGCAGATGACATGGCTCCCCAAACCATCACTGATTGTGGAAACTTCACACTAGACCTCAAGCAGCTTGGATTGTGGCCTCTCCATTCTTCCTCCAGACTCTGGGACCTTGATTTCCAAATGAAATGCAAAATTAGTTTAATCTGAAAACACTTTGGACCACTGAGCAAAAGTCCAGGTCTTTTTCTCTTTGGCCCAGGTAAGACGCTTCTGGCGTTGTCTATTGGTCATGAGGGGCTTGACACAAGGAATGCGACACTTGTAGCCCATGTCCTGGATACGTTTGTGTGTGGTGGCTCTTGAAGCAATGACTCCAGCAGCAGTCCACTCCTTGGGAATCTCCCCCACATTTTTGAATGGCCTTTTCTTAACAATCCTTTCAAGGTTGCGGTTATCCCGGTTGCTTGTGCACCTTTTTCTACCACACTTTTTCCTTCCACTCAACTTTCCATTAATATGCTTGGATACAGCACTCTGTGAACAGCCAGCTTCTTTAGCAATGGCCTTTTGTGGCTTACCCTCCTTGTGGAGTGTGTCAATGACTGCCTTCTGGACATCTGTCAAGTCAGAAGTTTTCCCCATGATTGTGGAGCTTACTGAAACAGACTAAGGGACCTTTTTAAGTGCTTAGGAAGCCTTTGCAGATGTTTTTTTGTTAATTATTCTAATTTTCTGAGATAATGACTTTTTTGTGTTTTCATTGGCTTTAAGCCATAATCATCAACATTAACAGAACTAAACAATTGAAATAGATCACCCTGTTTGTAATGACTCTATATAATATGAGTTTCCTTTTTTTATTGAAGAACTGAAAGAAATTGACCTTTTGATGATATTCTAGTGAGATGCACCTGTGTATACAGTACAGACCAAAAGTTTGGACACACCTTCTCATTTAAAGATTTTTCTGTATTTTCATGACTATGAAAATTGTACATTCACACTGAAGGCTTCAAAACTATGAATTAACACATGTGGAATTATATACTTAACAAAAAAGTGTGAAACAACTGAAAATGTGTCTCATATTCTAGGTTCTTCAAAGTAGCCACCTTTTGCTTTGATGACTGCTTTGCACACTCTTGGCATTCTCTTGATGAGCTTCAAGAGGTAGTCACCGGAAATGGTCTTCCAACAATCTTGAAGGAGTTCCCAGAGATGCTTAGCACTTGTTGGCCCTTTTGCCTTCACTCTGCGTTCCAGCTCACCCCAAACCATCTCGATTGGGTTCAGGTCTGGTGACTGTGGAGGCCAGGTCATCTGGCGTAGCACCCCATCACTCTCCCTCTTGGTCAAATAGCCCTTACACAGCCTGGAGGTGTGTTTTGGGTCATTGTCCTGTTGAAAAATAAATGATGGTCCAACTAAACGCAAACCAGATGGAATAGCATGCCGCTGCAAGATGCTGTGGTAGCCATGCTGGTTCAGTATGCCTTCAATTTTGAATAAATCCCCAACAGTGTCACCAGCAAAGCACCCCCACACCATCACACCTCCTCCTCCATGCTTCACGGTGGGAGCCAGGCATGTAGAGTCCATCCGTTCACCTTTTCTGCATCGCACAAAGACACGGTGGTTGGAACCAAAGATCTCAAATTTGGACTCATCAGACCAAAGCACAGATTTCCACTGGTCTAATGTCCATTCCTTGTGTTCTTTAGCCCAAACAAGTCTCTTCTGCTTGTTGCCTGTCCTTAGCAGTGGTTTCTTAGCAGCTATTTTACCATGAAGGCCTTCTGCACAAAGTCTCCTCTTAACAGTAGTTGAAGAGATGTGTCTGCTGCTAGAACTCTGTGTGGCATTGACCTGGTCTCTAATCTGAGCTGTTGCTAACCTGCGATTTCTGAGGCTGGTGACTCGGATAAACTTATCCTCAGAAGCAGAGTTGACTCTTGGTCTTCCTTTCCTGGGGCGGTCCTCATGTGAGCCAGTTTCTTTGTAGCGCTTGATGATTTTTGCAACTGCACTTGGGGACACTTTCAAAGTTTTCCCAATTTTTCGGACTGACTGACCTTCATTTCTTAAAGTATTGATGGCTACTCGTTTTTCTTTACTTAGCTGCTTTTTTCTTGCCATAATACAAATTTTAACAGTCTATTCAGTAGGACTATCAGCTGTGTATCCACCTGACTTCTGCACAACACAACTGATGGTCCCAACCCCATTTATAAGGCAAGAAATCCCACTTATTAAACCTGACAGGGCACACCTGTGAAGTGAAAAAGAAATGAAGGTCAGTCAGTCCAAAAAATTGGGAAAACTTTGAAAGTGTCCCCAAGTGCAGTTGCAAAAACCATCAAGCGCTACAAAGAAACTGGCTCACATGAGGACCGCCCCAGGAAAGGAAGACCAAGAGTCACCTCTGCTTCTGAGAATAAGTTTATCTGAGTCACCAGCCTCAGAAATCGCAGGTTAACAGCAGCTTAGATTAGAGACCAGGTCAATGCCACACAGTGTTCTAGCAGCAGACACATCTCTTCAACAACTGTTAAGAGGAGACTTTATGCAGCAGGCCTTCATGGTAAAATAGCTGCTAGGAAACCACTGCTAAGGACAGGCAACAAGCTGAAGAGACTTGTTTGGGCCAAATAACTCAAGGAATGGACATTAGACCAGTGGAAATCTGTGCTTTGGTCTGATGAGTCCAAATTTGAGATCTTTGGTTCCAACCACCGTGTCTTTGTGCGACGCAGAAAAGGTGAACGGATGAAACATGCCTGGTTCCCACGGAGGAGGAGGTGTGATGGTGTGGGGATGCTTTGCTGGTGACACTGTTGGGGATTTGTTCAAAATTGAAGGCATACTGAACCAGCATGGCTACCACAGCATCTTGCAGCGGCATGCTATTCCATCCGGTTTGCGTTTAGTTGGACCATCATTTATTTTTCAACAGGACAATGACCCCAAACACACCTCCAGGCTGTGTAAGGGCTATTTGACCAAGAAGGAGAGTGATGGAGTGCTACGCCAGATGACCTGGCCTCCACAGTCACCAGACCTGAACCCAATCGAGATGGTTTTGGGTGAGCTGGACTGCAGAGTGAAGGCAAAAGGGCCAACAAGTGCTAAGCACATCTGGGAACTCCTTCAAGATTGTTGGAAGACCATTTCCGGTGACTACCTCTTGAAGCTCATCAAGAGAATGCCAAGAGTGTGCAAAGCTGTCATCAAAGCAAAAGACTGAAAAAAGATAATTAGCTCATATCACCTGATACTCACAGGAATCTCAGGCTCCCCATTTATAAGGCAAGAAATCCCACTTATTAAACCTGACAGGGCACACCTGTGAAGTGAAAACCATTTCCGGTGACTACCTCTTGAAGCTCATGAAGTGAATGCCAAGAGTGTGCAAAGCAGTCATCAAAGCAAAAGGTGGCTACTTTGAAGAACCTAGAATACAAGACATATTTTCAGTTGTTTCACACTTTTTTGTTAAGTATATAATTCCACATGTGTTAATTCATAGTTTTGATGCCTTCAGTGTGAATGTACAATTTTCATAGTCATGAAAATACAGAAAAATATTTAAATGAGAAGGTGTGTCCAAACTTTTGGTCTCTACTTTATAAATATATACAGTTATATGAAAAAGTTTGGGCACCCCTATTAATCTTAAGCTTAATGTTTTATAAAAATTGGTGTTTTTGCAACAGCTATTTCAGTTTGATATATGTAATAACTGTTGGACACAGTAATGTTTCTGCCTTGAAATGAGGTTTATTGTACTAACAGAAAATGTGCAATCTGCATTCAAACAAAATTTGACAGGTGCATAAGTATAGGCACCCTTTTCATCTCCTTGTTTTAAATACTCCTTCCTACTTTTTACAGATAAACTAAAGCATTTTTTTGGGTTTTGTAACCTCATTGAGCTTTGAACTTCATAGCCAGGTGTATGCAATCATGAGAAAAGCTACTTAAAGTGGCCACTTGCAAGTTGTTCTCCTGTTTGAATCTCCTCTGAAGAGTGGCATCATGGGCTCCTCAAAACAACTGTCAAATGATCTGAAAACAAAGATTATTCAACATAGTTGTTCAGGGGAAGGATACAAAAAGCTGTCTCAGCAATTTAACCTGTCAGTTTCCACTGTGAGGAACATAGTAAGGAAATGGAAGAACACAGGGACAGTTCTTGTTAAGGCCAGAAGTGGCAGGCCAAGAAAAACATCAGAAAGGCAGAGAAGAAGAATGGTGAGATCAGTCCAGGACAATCCTCAGACCACCTCCAGAGAGCTGCAGCATCAACTTGCTGCAGATGGTGTCACTCTGCATCAGTCAACTATACAACGCACTTTGCACAAGGAGAAGCTGTATGGGAGAGTGATGCGAAAGAAGCCGTTTCTGCAAGCACGCCACAAACAGAGTCGGCTGAGGTATGCAAAAGTACATTTGGAGAAGCCAATTTCTTTTTGGAAGAAGGTCCTGTGGACTGATGAAACCAAGATTGAGTTGTTTGGTCATACAAAAAGGCGTTATGCATGGCGGCAAAAAAACACAGCATTCCAAGAAAAACACTTGCTACCCACAGTAAAATTTGGTGGAGGTTCCATCATGCTTTGGGGCTGTGTGGCCAATGCAGGCACCGGGAATCTTGTTAAAGTTGAGGGACACATGGATTCCACTCAGTATCAGCAGATTCTTGACAATAATGTTCAAGAATCAGTGACAAAGTTGAAGTTACACAGGGGATGGATCTTTCAGCAAGACAATGATCCAAAACACCACTCCAAATCTACTCAGGCATTCATGCAGAGGAACAATTACAATGTTCTGGAATGGCCATCCCAGTCCCCAGACCTGAATATCATTGAACATCTGTGGGATCATTTGAAGAGGGCTGTACATGCTCGGCGACCATCAAACTTAACTGAACTGGAATTGTTGTGTAAAGAGGAATGGTCAAAAATACCTTCATCCAGGATCCAGGAAATCATTAAAAGCTACAGGAAGCGACTAGAGGCTGTTATTTTTGCAAAAGGAGGATCTACTAAATATTAATGTCACTTTTCTGGTGTGGTGCCCATACTTATGCACCTGTCAAATTTTGTTTGAATGCAGATTGCACATTTTCTGTTAGTACAATAAACCTCATTTCAAGGCAGAAACATTACTGTGTCCAACAGTTATTACATATATCAAACTGAAATAGCTGTTGCAAAAACACCAATTTTTATAAAACATTAAGCTTAAGATTAATAGGGGTGCCCAAACTTTTTCATATAACTGTATATATATATATATATATATATATATATATATATATACTGTATATATATATATATATATATATACAGTACAGAACAGACCAAAAGTTTGGACACACCTTCTCATTTAAAGATTTTTCTGTATTTTCATGACTATGAAAATTGTACATTCACACTGAAGGCATCAAAACTATGAATTAACACATGTGGAATTATATACTTAACAAAAAAGTGTGAAACAACTGAAAATATGTCTTATATTCTAGGTTCTTCAAAGTAGCCACCTTTTTGCTTTGATGACTGCTTTGCACACTCTTGGCACTCTGAGCTTCAAGAGGTAGTCACCGGAAATGGTTTTCACTTCACAGGTGTGCCCTGTCTCAGGTTTAATAACTGGGATTTCTTGCCTTATAAGTGGGGTTGGGACCATCAGTTGTGTTGTGCAGAAGTCTGGTGGATACACAGCTGATATTCCTACTGAATAGACTGTTAGAATTTGTATTATGGCAAGAAAATAGCAGCTAAGTAAAGAAAAACGAGTGGCCATCATTACTTTAAAAAATTAAGGTCAGTCAGTCTGAAAAATTGGGAAAACTTTGAAAGTGTCCCAAGAGCAGTTGCAAAAACCATCAAGCGCTACAAAGAAACTGGCTCACATGAGGACCGCCCCAGGAAAGGAAGACCAAGAATCACCTCTGCTTCTGAGGATAAGTTTATCCGAGTCACCAGCCTCAGAAATCGCAGGTTAACAGCAGCTCATTTTAGAGACCAGGTCAATGCCACACAGAGTTCTAGCAGCAGACACATCTCTTCAACAACTGTTATGGGGAGACTTTGTGCAGCAGGCCTTCATGGTAAAATAGCTGCTAGGAAACCACTGCTAAGGACAGGCAACAAGCAGAAGAGACTTGTTTGGGCCAAAGAACACAAGGAATGGACATTAGACCAGTGGAAATCTGTGCTTTGGTCTGATGAGTCCAAATTTGAGATCTTTGGTTTCAACCACCGTGTCTTTGTGCGACGCAGAAAAGGTGAACGGATGGACTCTACATGCCTGGTTCTCACCGTGAAGCATGGAGGAGGAGGTGTGATGGTATGGGTGTGCTTTGCTGGTGACACTGTTGGGGATTTATTCAAAATTGAAGGCATACTGAACCAGCATGGCTACCACAGCATCTTGCAGCGGCATGCTATTCCATCCGGTTTGCGTTTATTTGGACCATCATTTATTTTTCAACAGGACAAAGACCCCAAACACACCTCCAGGCTGTGTAAGGGCTATTTGACCAAGAAGGAGAGTGATGGGGTGCCACGCCAGATGACCTGGCCTCCACAGTCACCAGACCTGAACCCAATCAAGATGGTTTGGGGTGAGCTGGACCGCAGAGTGAAGGCAAAAGAGCCAACAAGTGCTAAGCATCTCTGGGAACTCCTTCAAGATTGTTGGAAGACCATTTCCGGTGACTACCTCTTGAAGCTCATCAAGAGAATGGCAAGAGTGTTCAAAGCAGTCATCAAAGCAAAAGGTGGCTGTTATGCACACGCCCGGGCTAAGCGGCGTGTGCGTGTGATTGGTAGTGATTCCACTGGACCGTGCCGGAGAGTGTATGCCTGGAGGGGCGTGACTAAGTATTCACCCGATCCGACCAGGGTCGCACGACGGCATACGACGCCAGTGCACCAAGGAGGAACCGAGCAGAGGGACCAGGTGCTACTCCAGGACAGACCCCGGACACGGCTGTTGACCCACACAGGGGAATACAGGAACAGGCTGGTAGGCTGGCACACAGACTGGAGGGTATAGGCAAACACAGCTAGAGTGCAGACAGGGAGGCACTAGCAGGTAGGAACACAGGCGGGATAGAACCCAGTACACACCGGGACTCAGGAACAATACAGGCAGGATAGGGCCCAGTACACACTGGGACTCAGGAACAATACAGGCAGGATAGGGCCCAGTACACACTGGGACTCAGGAACATTACAGGCAGAGGGGTACAGGCAGGGCAGGACAGGACTGCCGGAGCAGCGGGCAGAAGCAGGGCAGGACGGGACTGCCGGAGCAGCGGGCAGAAGCAGGGCAGGACAGGACTCTGTTCACACGGAACAGACAGGAAGGGAAAGACAGAGCCAGACACCCACAGGGTACTTGCAGTGAAGTAGCGAGTGGACCACAAACTCACAAACGGGAGTACAGAGACAACAGGCAGGAGTTAGGTACGAGTTCAGACTCTGCAGAAAAAGGAAGGGAACGGACATAGAGGCAAAACAGGTAAAGGATAGGAGAGAGTTCAGACTGGAACTGAGTGTACGGAGGAGACCGACACTGCAGCGGGATACAGGAGCGGGTCTGGGAATACTGCCCCCAGAGAGGCGGGACGAACAGGCAAGGAGCGTGTTCAGACAGGACAGACAAGATACAGGAGCGGGTCTAGGTAATCGGCCCCTAGAAGGCGGGAGGAACAGGCTAGGAGCGTGTTCAGACAGGACAGACAAGATACACAGAAAGGACTCAGTTCAGACACGGGAACTAATACCGCAAAGCAGGAGACATACAGGACTCAGTTCAGACACGGGAGCTGATACCGCAAAGCAGGAGACATACAGGACACAGTTCAGACACGGGAGCTGATACCGCAAAGCAGGAGACATACAGGACTTAGTTCAGACACGGGAACTAATACCGCAAAGCAGGAGACATACAGGACACAGTTCAGACACGGGAGCTGATACCGCAAAGCAGGAGACATACAGGACTAAGTTCAGACAGGCCTGGAAATACAGCCTCCAGGAAAGGCAGACAAGGAAACAAAGACGGGACCTGGCACCTTCAGAGTGCAAGCACACACTGAAGGAAAACACTATGCTCAGGCAGGGATAGAAGGGAGCTGCTGAGCTATATACCAAGTGTCAGACAGCAATAGGCTGAGGACGCACAAGGGGTGTGACCCACAGCAGGTACAAAAGACAGGAAGTGATCGGGCGCCGCCCTTAAGCAGCAGAGACAGACACAAACAGACAGCATGGAGGGAAGCCAGAGAGACATTCTGGACAGGAGATCAAGTGCGCGCTCTTGCACAGTGGGAGATGGACCACTATGCAAGGACGCCGCCAGGTATGTTACAGTGGCTACTTTGAAGAACCTAGAATATAAGACATATTTTCAGTTGTTTCACACTTTTTTGTTAAGTATATAATTACACATGCGTTAATTCATAGTTTTGATGCCTTCAGTGTGAATATACAATTTTCATAGTCATGAAAATACAGAAAAATCTTTACATGAGAATGTGTGTCCAAACTTTTGGTCTGTACTGTATGTATATATATGTGCATACATATTTTAGGACACTTATCTTTACACTCTTTCCTCAGTTCGAAATGTAATTAAGAAATGGCAGTTAACAGCAACACAAGGAAGACCAAGCTAAATTTCAGTGAGAGCTGCTCGTAGGATTGCTGGAGAGGCAAATCAGAAACCCCCCTTGACTGCAAAAGACCTTCAGAAAGATTTAGAAGATTCTTTAGTTGTTGCACATTTTTCTACTGTTCAGAGACACCTGCTCAAATATGGTCTTCATGAAAGAGTCATCAGAAGAAAACCTCTCCTGAGTCCTCACCATAAAATTCTGTGTCAGAAGTATGCAAAAGAACATCTAAATAAGCCTGATGCATTTTGGAAACATGTTCTGTGGACTGATGAGGTTAAAATAAAACTCTTTGGCCACGATGATCAAAGGTATATGTGGAGAAAAAAGGGCACAGAATTTCAAGAAAAGAACACCTTGCCAACCGTTAAGCCTGGAGGTGGATCAATCATGCTTTAGGGTTGTGTTGCAGCCAATGGCATGGGATTATTTCATGGGTAGAGAGAAGAATTCATTCAATGAAGTTTCAACCAATTCTTAATGCAATAACACCATCTGTAAAAAAAGCTGATGTTGAAAAGAGGATGGCTTCTTCAAATGGATAATGGATTCTAAACACACTTCAAAATCCACAATAGACAACCTCAAAGGCACAAGATGAAGGTTTTACAATGGTCCTCACAGTCCTCTGATCTGAACATCATTGAAAATCTGTGGCTAGACGTCAAAATAGCAGTGCATGCAAGACGACCCAGGAATCTCACAGAACTGGAAGAATTTTCCAAGGAAGAATGGATGAAAATCCCTCAAACAAGAATTTAAAAACTCTTGTCTGGCTACAAAAAGCGTTTACAAGCTGTGATACTTGCAAAAGGTGGTGCTACTAGGTACTAACCAATCAGGGTGTCTAAACTTTTGCATCGGCCCATTTTCCGTTTTGTAATTTTGACCATGGATGTTTCAACCTTTACATTCCACTGTGAGTAAAGGGAATTAAGGAAGGATTCCTTATCTAAGACGAACAAGGGCTGTAACGACACATCTCAACCTGTATAGTCCTCACAGGGATGATGGACCTTCCCATAATGGCTTGCTATACTGTTGTAGCTTTTAACAAAAGTTATGTAACGCCACATGTAACCATAAAGTTCTTGACTCTGCATAATTCAGGAGAAACCTTCATAAAGTGTTGTGTCTGTTATCTGATATATATACTTGTCATCAAGTTCTTGTTAAGTAAAGTAAAGTTTAATTTTGGACTTTGGTCTCCTTCATTTATCTCCATACCATCTGGACTGGGCCTGCCAAGTACAGTGGAAGCATACGGTCTTCAGAGTTGGGAAATATGACTCCACCAAATTAAAGTCTGTGATGCAATGTGGCATTGGTGGATGGAACAAGACATGATGTCTCAGATGTGCTCGATTGGATTCAGGTCTGGGGAATGGACAGGCCATTCCAAAGCATCAATGCCTTCATCATGCAGGAACTGCTGACACACTTCAGCCACATGAGGCCTAGCATTGTCATGCATCAGAAGGAACACAGGGCCCATTGCACCTGCATACGGTTTCACAATGGATCTGAGGATCTCATGCCAGTACCTAGTGGCAGTCAGGGTACCTCTGGCTAGCACATGGAGGGCTGTGCGGCCCTACAAGGAAATGCCTCCCCACACCATTATTGACCCACTGCCAAACCGGTCATGCTGGAGAACATTCTCCACAGCATCTCCAGACTCTGTCACGTCTGTCACATGTGTGCAGTGTGAACCTGCTCTCATCCGTGAAGAACACAGGACGCCAATGTGAAATCTGCCAATCTTGGTGTTCTCTGGCAAATGCCAATGACCCTTTACCATGTTGTACTATAAGCACAACACCCACTTGTGACAAATAAATGTTAGTGGCCTGTTGGAGGTCATTTTGCAGGGATCTTGCACTGCTCCTCCTGTTCCTCCTTGCACAAAGGAGGAGGTAGCGGTCCTGATGCTGGGTTGTTGCCCTCCTACGGCCCCCTCCACATCTCCTGGTGTACTGACCTGTCTCCTGGTACAGTATATGCTCCATGCTTTGGACTCTGTGCTGACACACAGTTAACCTTCTTGCCACCGCTCTCATTAATGTGCCATCCTGGATGAGCTGCACTACATGAGCAACTTCTGTGGGTTGTAGACACCGCCTCATGCTACTGTACCTCTAGGGGTGAGAGCAATGATAAAATGCAAAAGTGACCAAAACAGCCAAAAAGGGTGAGAACAGAGAAATGTTCTGCAGAACCACTCCTTTATAGGGGGTGTCTTGCTAATTGCCAATCATTTCTACCTGCTGTCTGTTCCATTTACACAACAGCAGGAGAAATTGATTCACAATCAGTTTTGCTTCATAACTGGACAGGTTGATTTCACAGAAGTGAGATTGACTTAGAGTTACATTGTCTTGTTTAAGTGTTCCCTTTATATTTTTGAGTAGTGTACTTAACAGCCCCATACACGAGATACATGTTGGCTGAACGGTCATTTGGCAGATGGCTATTTTTCCCGACTCCCCCATACACACAAATATTCCATCTTTCTTGTGGTCTGTATGAGAGAGTCGCCTCCAGACTCCTCTAGCAGAGGATTATCTACAGGAAAAACAAATGGATTAGCTTCTGAAATTCAGGATGCCAGATCCTTCTCTGCCCTGACATCATCTGTCAGGAGGCCCCCAAATACATTATATAGTCAGCCAACCCCCAATTCATTACATGCAACTTTAGTCTAATGTGTATGGGGGCTTTAAAATGTAACTCATTGGACGCTGCCTCTGGCCCGGCCTAATAGACTTTCGTACATTGCAGGCCCAGACACCATCATTAGGTATTTAAGTATCATAGTAACTAGGCAGCCCCATACTATTGAGTACTTGGGGAGGAGGGGCATTCAGCCGAACTTTGTCAAACCTTCTGAGATGCCATGTTTGCTTTTGACAGCAGCAAGTGGTTAAACTGTCAGGGTTTATGTTGCAGCGGCATCTGTGCCATCCATGTGGTGCACATCTATGTTCTGGTGCTCAAAGGAATTAATTATTTTAAAACAAATGTTTAATGTGTTAGAAAATAACAAAATGTGTCTTCTGATTTTTGCATGTTTTTTTCTTTTTACAAGAATTGTTGGTGCCAATTTTCTTTTGAAACATTTTAATTTCTGCTTTTTTTTTCTGGTGTTTTTCTTGTAATATAGGAAAGCCTAAGATCAGAAATAAACCCCATAAAACACTGTACATGGAGACTTTGGTATCAAATAATTTCTGTCTGCGGTGTTTGTGTAAACAACAAAGGTTTTATAAATGCATCAAACTTCTGTGTGTGAATCAGACCTGAGATCTGACGTGATAGAAGATGACAGTCCAGGGAAGACGGGAAACATTCATATAGACGGCCGGTGGTGATGTAGTCAGTGACGGACTCTGGCCAAATATGTTTCTAGAGCCGTAGTAGAAGATGAAGATGTCGTCCTCATCATGAAGTAGTTATTTCTCATGTCACGTGTAATGAATATTTCCTGCAGTATTACTAATACCGATTCCAGTGTCCGTAAATGAGATGACAATTAGCTTTATGGAAGATGAGTCTATGAGAAACGTATTCAGCTGCAGACTCCGAGGTAAAACCTACTTGTTGGCTGTGGCCTAAAATATATTTGTTTTATTAGCAGATATAAAGAAAAAAACTAAATAGTGTAAAATAATAAATCTCCTCATATTTTTCTCTAATTATCTCCAGTAATTGTGTAACATACCTGGCGGCGTCCTTGCATAGTGGTCCATCTCCCACTGTGCAAGAGCGCGCACTTGATCTCCAGTCCAGTCTGCTAGCCTGGCTTCCCTCCATGCTGTCTGCTTGCCTCTGTGTCTGCTGCTTAAGGGCGGCGCCCGATCACTTCCTGCTTTTTGTACCTGCTGCAGGCACACCCCTTGTGCGTCCTCAGCCTATTGCTGTCTGTCACCTGGTATTTAAACCAGCTGCTCCAATTAACCCATGCCTGAGCATTGTGTTTCATTCAGTGTGCTCTTTCACTCTGAATGTGCCAGGTCCCTTTCTGTGTTTGCTTGCTTGCCTTTCTTGTAGGCTGTATTTCCAGTCATGTCTGAACACGCTCCTTGCCTGTTCGTTCCGCCTTCTAGGGGCCGCATACCTAGACCCGCTCCCGTATCTTGTCTGTCCTGTCTGAACACGCTCCTAGCTTGTTTCTCCCGCCTTCTAGGGGCTGCACACCTAGACCCGCTCCTGTATCTTGTCTGTCCTGTCTGAAAACGCTCCTAGCCTGTTCCTCCCGCCTTCTAGGGGCCGCATACCTAGACTCGCTCCTGTATCCTGTCTGTCCTGTCTGAACACGCTCCTAGCCTGTTCTTCCCGCCTTCTAGGGGCTGCATACCTAGACCCGCTCCTGTATCTTGCTACTGTGTCTGTTCTTGTCTGTATACTCTTCTAGCCTATTTTCTGTGTTTCTCTATGTCCGTACCTTTCCTTTTTCTGCAGAGTCTGTACTCGTACCTAACTCCTGCTCATTGTCATTGTACTCCCGTTGGTGAGTTTGTGGACCACTCGCTACTTCACTGCAAGTACCCTGTGGGTATCTGGTTCCGCCTTTCCCTTCCTGTCTGTTCCGTGTGAACAGAGCCCTGTTCCCCCTGCTCTGCCTTGCTCACCGCTCCGGCGGTTCTAGCCTGCTCTGCCTTGCTCACCGCTCCGGCGGTTCTAGCCTGCTCTGCCTTGCTCACCGCTCCAGCGGTTCTAGCCTGCTCTGCCTTGCTCACCGCTCCAGCGGTTCTAGCCTGCTCTGCCTTGCTCACCGCTCCGGCGGTTCTAGCCTGCTCTGCCTTGCTCACTGCTCCGGCAGTCTTGCTCCGCTCTGACCCTTTGCTCACTGCTCCGGCAGTCTTGCTCCGCTCTGATCCTTTGCTCACTGCTCCGGCAGTCTTGCTCCGCTCTGACCCTTTTGCTCACTGCTCCGGAAGTCTCGCTCCGCTCTTACCCTTTGCTCACTGCTCCGGCAGTCTCGCTCCGCTCTGACCCTTTGCTCACCGCTCCAGGCGGCCTTGTCCTGCTGTACTCTTGCTCACCGCTCCAGGCGGCCTCGTCCTGCTGTACTCTTGCTCACCGCTCCAGGCGGCCTCGTCCTGCTCTACTCTTGCTCACCGCTCCAGGCGGCCTCGTCCTGCTCTACTCTTGCTCACCGCTCCAGGCGGCCTCGTCCTGCTCTACTCTTGCTCACCGCTCCAGGCGGCCTCGTCCTGCTCTACTCTTGCTCACCGCTCCAGGCGGCCTCGTCCTGCTCTACTCTTGCTCAGCGCTCCAGGCGGCCTCGTCCTGCTCTACTCTTGCTCACCGCTCCAGGCGGTCTCGTCTTACCCTGCTCTCGCTCACCACTCTGGGCGGCCTTACTCTGCTGTGTTTGTCCGCCACATCTGTGGTTCTATTCCTGAGTCCCAGTGTGTACTGGGTCCTATCCCGCCTGTGTTCCTACCTGCTAGTGCCTCCCTGTCTGCACTCTAGCCGTGCTTGCCTGTACCCTCCTGCCTGCATTCCCACCTGCCTGCATACCAGTCGTGCCTGCCTATACCCACCAGTCTGTGTGCCAGCCTAACCTGTCTGTTCCTGTATTCCCGTGTGGGTCAACAGCCGTGTCCGGGGTCTGTCCTGGAGTAGCACCTGGTCTCTCTGCTCGGTTCCTCCTTGGTGCACTGGCGTCGTATGCCGTCCTTCGACCCTGGTCGGATCGGGTGAATACCTAGTTATGCCCCTCCAGGCATTCACTCTCCGGCACAGTCCAGTGGAATCACACGCACACGCCGCTCAGCCCGGGCGTGTGCATTACAAATTGTATTATTACACAGGATTTTTATGATGTTACATCTACTTATCTTCTTCTCATTCAGGTCTCTACAATATTCGATCCGCTCAGTGACAATCTTCTATATAAGAGAGTTTTCCTGATTTACCCATCAAAACTGGATATGAACAAGGACAAGATGGCTGAAAAAATATTACACCTCACCCTAGAGATCCTCTTCCGGCTTACTGGAGAGGTGAGAGAGTCTGATGACGTCACATTACACCATTCTTATCTATAGGAATAACAGATGGACAGAACTGGAGAGGTGAGGACTCTGGAAATGTCTGTAGTGAGATTTATGTATATGTCTCTCCATAACCAGGATTACACAGTAGTGAAGAAGACCTCTAGTGAATGCTGTCAGGACCCTATGTCTGAGGGATGGGGAAGACCCCTGAGCCCAATCACGGGGCCTCCACCTCAACCCTTGATACATGAGGACATCAATGACCAGAAGATCCTAGAACTCATCTACAAGATGATTGAGCTGCTGACTGGAGAGGTGACACTGCTGGGAATGCTGGGACATTATACAGTAAAGCTATGAAGGGATTGCAGTGGTGACATTATCATTGTATGTGTCAGGTTCCTATAAGGTGTCAGGATGTCGCTGTCTATTTCTCCATGGAGGAGTGGGAGTATTTAGAAGGACACAAATATCTGTACAAGGACGTCATGATGGAGGTTCCCCAGCCCCTCACATCACCAGGTAATAGACAGGACTAAATACACACGGCCTATAATTATCTGTATGTAAAGAATGAATTCAATCCCTGTATGTGTTTCCTCCAGATATATCCAGTAAGAGGACAACACCAGAGAGATGTCCCCGTCCTCTTCTTCCACAGGACTGTAGACAAGAAGATCGAAATGTTCCTCAGGATCATCAGGTAGATGGAGAGAAGGTGTCATGAGATCTCCCCTATGATGTGTAGACGGCTGTGAAGGTCTTGTGCTCAGCAGGGCTGTGGTGTCTGAGTCGGACCCCATTTTGGTGGAGTCAGAGTGGTATAAAATGGACCGACTCCTAAAATATATAATAAATTGGGTACAGTAGTTCAATGCAGTTTGTGGGGAATATTTTTTCATAAGAATTTGGGAAAGTTATGAAATGTCCTATAAATGTCTATCCTATTCCTGATCTAAGGGTCTAGGCATTTAGCTGAGATGAATCTGTGCTACAGTAAATTTATCACTTTAATAATGGAGTCGTGGAGTCGGTGTCATGGAAATTGAGGAGTCGGAGGTTTGGCTTACTGACTCCACAGCCCTCGTGCTCAGTCTTGTTTTATCCACCAGTATTATATGTTTTATACTTGTGTAATGAGAACAGTGGAGATGGCAGGATTAGAGCTGATCATAGATGTGACTTCTCGATCTGTTTTTGACTTTTACAATATTTCTTTCAGGGTGAAGATCTGACCCATATTAATACTACAGAGACATATGTGAGGGGTGATGAGCGGTGTAAAGAGGAGATTCCTACATATGACTACCCAGGTGAGTAGTAACCACTGAATACAGAGAAGTCACAGATTCTTCTCAGTCAGCGGCTGTGGCTCCTTTATCAGTGGTGTAGTTCGGCCGTATTACAATCGTGTGATCACCATTCTTCCTCTAGACAACAACATTCTCCCCGACACAAAACTTTTAACCCCTTTCTGACGTTGTAAGTAATAATAAGTTTCTGTGCTTTGTACCTTATGGACCAGGTACGTATTATTACTACATGGCCATCGCACCTGCACACAGGCTGTGCAGGTGCAATCGCCGCCCGGGTCAGCTGATTCTGACATCTGACACCCGGCACGCAGTGCCCGCACCGCTCCCGGCAGCACTTTAACCCCCTAAATGCAGCATTTAGCGAGTGAGCAGAGGGACAGCAGTGGGGTCCCGATCGTTGCCATGGTGACCCGATGTCATCATGACAACATCCAGGTCACCAGCCCCAACAAGTTAAGTTTGATCATGCGCAGTGCATGATCAAAGTAACTTGTGTCTGCAGAGCTGACAGTTTATTAGTTCTAGCAGTGATCCTGCTCTGCTATACCTTATAACTGCGATCAGCCTGTTGTAAAAATATTTTAAAAAAATATATATTTTTACAAGATGTATTAAAAATAATATATGAACAAAAATAAACAATAAAAGCACACATATTTGGTATTGCCGTGTCAGGAACGACCTGACCTATAAAGCTGTCCCACTAGTTAACCCCTTTAGTGAACACAGTAAAAGAAAAAAAAAAACAAGCGAAAAATGGTGCTTTATCATCATATTGCCAAACAAAAAGTGGAATAAAACGCAATAAAAAAGATGACTGTAGATAAAAATGGTACCGCTGAAAATGTCATCTTGTCCCGCAAAAAAAGAAGCCGCCATACAGCTCCATCAGCCGAAACATAAAAAAGTTATAGTTCTCAGAATAAAACGATGCAAAAAAAAATTGTTTTTATTGTGTAACAGCGCCAAAACCTAAAAAAACAATATAAATATAGTACGGCTGCAATTGTACTGACCTGAATAATAAACCGGCCTTATACATGCCTGAATTGTTGTTTTATGTTTATTCTGCGTCTCAAAAATCGGAATAGAAAGCGATAAAAAAAAGTCACGTGCCCAAAATTAGTACCAATAAAAACATCAACTTGTCCCGCAAGATAGGCTTGGCGCTATCTACTCCAGATCCCAGGGTTTGCCTTGTTCATCACCATTTAACCACTCTACATGGATCTGGACTTACACAGAGACCCCTAGGCTTGGGCCACGGTGTTACCTGCTGTTCTGTAGTGTGAGATGGGAAAAAGAATATTCAGGTAGCCGGGTCAGAACCAGGAAGGCAGAGAAAATACAAAATCAGAAGACACAAAAGTAGTCTGTAGACAGGCCGAGGTCACAAGAGGAAACAAATGCACAAGCCGGGAGCTGAGCACAGAGGACTGAACCAGAGGAGAACAAGGCTGTATCTGGCAGCTTCCGGCAATATGCTTCCAGCTTTAGTAGGGTGCGGTGCTCTCCAAATGGCTGAAGCAGGGAGCAGATTACTCCAGCTGGATAGCACACACACCCATACTGCCAGACTGGATAGTACTACAGGTCCCAGCAACCCTAATCTTAGTGGCTGGACAGAGCCTGCACCACCCAGAGCTTCTGGTTCTGAGTCTCCTCCATTACCAGCGCCTCCTGCAGAATGAATAAGGCGGCTCCTGGTGAGAGAAGCAGACGTCGCAGGAGCAGATCCCAGAGGAGATGGGACCCACCATTTACAGAAGCCCTAATGTGACAAAATGTCAGAAAACCAGAGCAGTAGAAATCCCCATAAAGTGACTTCATTTTGGAAATTATAACCCTCAGTGAAATAATGTGTAGAAGTAGGGAATATTTTGATTCCACATGCAAAAAAAGAAGAAAAGAAAAGAGAGGCGCTCCTGTGTATACCCGGTGATCTTTGAGGGGAGGAAAACGGGAAATAGAAATGTGCTAACCTTGTGTGGTTGCGCACCCCTGCACAGCCACGGATTAAGGCTCCGGCGTGAACCGCACACTGCACGGGTCTCAGGCTGACCGGCTGAGAGAATCACATGGGGCGTGACATCACCGCGGGTCCTTGTAAACGGTTAATAAGCCGATATCTGCAGCCCCCAACCGCCCACCCAAGAGGGAATCAAGAATGCAAAGTACAAAGTCGCTGCGGATTTCAATGGGGCGCAAGGTGACAGCAGGCCGGGGTATTTGTTACTCCATCATTTTCTTTATTAACCAAATGGCTTCACAACATGTTTCGGCTAATACCGCCATCATCAGGTGATGGCCAATATTACCACACAAGCACTTTATATAGAAGTTTAAAGAATTAACCAGCAGGTGCCAACAATTAACCCTCAAATCCCCATTACCATTACATACAGGTTCCCATTCTAAGGGCCAACCTGACTTGGCTGATAACAGAGACAAAACATCAACACTAAAATAAAACTACATGAAAAAAACTATATATACAGTATATGTCTATTATATAGATGGGACTGTACGATGAAGACGGACTCAAACCTCCCCATAAATAAATTAGCATAGCTAGGGGCGAATCTCATCCGCATCGCACAACCTCTCATGGATTTATATGTGGTCCCTTCAAATGAAAAAATATTATTGTTTAAGATAAACTCAATACTTTCTAATAAGAACCTTTTCTGTTCCAAAAATATAGAGGTATCTGAACACATATAATGATCAATAGCCTCTAAACCCAAAATATGTGTAATGTTAGAGGATAAGGAACTCACATCTAAGGTACAAAAAACATAATAATAATAATATTTTTATAGCACCAACATATTCTGCAGTGCTTTACAATTCAGACAATTTACAGACATTATTGGCACTGTCCCCATTGGAGTGTGGGAGGAAACCGGAGAACCTGGAGGAAGCCCATGCAAACACAGGGAGAACATACAAACTCCTTGCAGATGTTGTCCTTGGTGTGATTTGAACCCAGGACCCCAGCACTGCAAGGTTGCAGTGCTAACCGCTGAGCCACTGTGCCACCCTTCTCCTGGGGAGGAAAATCCCTCAACAAGCTAATAAAATGTGAAGAATCTTTTAACCCCTTTCGGGCCCAGGGCGTATTAGTACGTATCTGTGCCCTGGGCCTTATGGGCCTGATACGTATTAATACGCCCTTGGCGATTTCGCCCGCACACAAGCGGTGCAGGCGAGATCGCCGCCGAGTGTCAGCTGATTGTTACAGCTGACACCCAGAGCTATGTGCCAGGAGTGGTCCCGCACTGCTCCCGGCACATTAACCCCCAAAATACTGCGATCTAAATCTTTCACAGCATTCCGGTGGCAAGAGGAGGTAAGCGCAATACTTACCTTCTCTGCCGGCGTCCAGCGGCGTCTGAGTCTGGTCCCGGATGTTGCCATGGTGACCCGACGTCATCATGACAACATCCAGGACACCAGGAGGCAGGAAGTTGCTTTGGTCATGCGCAGTGCACGACCAAAGTAACTTCTCCCTGTGCAGGACTGACAGGCTGCATGGCATAGGGAGCTGCTGCTCTCTATGCCATGCAGGCAATCAGGCTGCAAAAAGTGAAAGTCCCATAGTGGGATAATGTGAACAAGTAATAAAAATGTCAGAAAGTAAAAAAAAAAATTGTAAAAATATAAAAAAAATGAAAAAAAAAAATATATATATATACGTTTTTAGTGTGTAACAGCTGTCAATCATAAAAACCTGATATGAATCTGGCATCACTGTAATTGCACCGGCCCGAAGAATAAAGTCGTCTAATCACTTATACCGCGTAAAAAATAAACTTTAGGGTTAGGGTTGTGCTAGGGTTAGGGTTGTGCTAGGGTTTGGGTTAGGGTTGTGCTAGGGTTTGGGTTAGGGTTGTGCTAGGGTTAGGGTTCGGGTTGGGTTAGGGTTGGGGTTGCGCTAGGGTTAGGTTTGGGCTAGGGTTAGGTTTGGGCTAGGGTTAGGGTTGGGCTAGGGTTAGGGTTGGGCCAGGGTTAGGGTTGGGCCAGGGTTAGGCTAAGGTTAGGGTAAGGCTAGGGTTAGAGTTGGGCTAGGGTTAGGGTTGGGCTAAGGTTAGGGTTGGGGTTTTTTCAGAAGTAAAGAAAAAAAAATGACGATGATATGGCGACTAATGTTGAGCACAAGTGCTCGCTACTTGAGTTTGCATCGGGTGCTCGGGTATGCACCGAGTATAGCGGGTGCTCGAGTGACATGTTCGAGTCTCCGCCCCAAATGTTTTGCAGCTGTTATACAGCCAAAAAAACCTTGCGGTTCCAGCTCTCTTCAGGTCATTGACCAGGACCTCCCATGTAGTTCTGGGCTGATTCCTGACCTTTCTCAGAATCATCCTTACCCCACGAGGCGAGATCTTGCATGGAGCCCCAGGCCGAGGAAGATTAAAAGTCATCTTGCGTTTCTTCCATTTCTTAATAATTCTGTGAATAGTTATTTCATTCTCACCAGGCTGCTTGCCTATTGTCCTGTAGCCCATCCCAGCCTTGTGCAGATCTACAATTTTGTCCTTGGTATCTTTAGACAGCTATTTGGTCTTGGCCATGGTGGAGGTTGGAGTGTGATTGATTGAGTGTGTGGAAGGTATCTTTTATACAGGTAACAAGTTCAAACAGGTGCAATTAATACAGCTAATGAGTTTTAGAGTAGGAGGGTTTCTTAAAGAAAAACTTAACATGTCTGTGAGAGCCAGAATTCTTGCTGGTTGGTCGGTGATCAAATACTTATTTCATGCAATAATACGCTAATTAATTATTTTAAAAATCATACAATGTGATTTTCTGGTTTTTATTTTTAGATTCTGTCTCTCACAGTTGAAGTGTACCTACGATAAAAATTACAGATCTCTCCCTTCTTTGTAGATGGGAAAAATTGGAAAATCACTAGCGTATCAAATACTTATTTTCCCCACTGTACATAACATTGTTTGACTTGTTATTTCATATTTGGGAGGTAGAATGAACAATCAGTTGAACACCTCACTTTACTGGTTCACGCTATGAGGTTTTCTATAAGACTGTGAACTGTCATTGTCTTGGTGAATAATTCAATATTTTTACATAACTTGCCATTTTTACAGACAGTTTAAGTAGAAATTTTCAAAACTATAAAATTCAAGGATATTTAATTCAAAAATAATAATTGGTTTTATTCTTGGCAGATAACAGTACCAGGAGATCAGAGGGACAGCTGACCTCTACAGTTTTTAAATCAGATGATCTTGAGAACCCACAAGATACAATTGAAGTGAATGCCATTAACCCAGATTTACCATCATCCCTTCACAGCAAAGATCTGTCATCTGATCCTTTGAAACATGTCCTGTCTTCTGATTCATTACCAACTATTAAGGAAAATCAAAGTCACAAAATAAGCATTAAAAAACGAGTTGCTCCTAAAGCAAAGAAGCCATTTTCACATTCTGAATATGGAAATAGTTTTCCCCTTGAAAAGTCTTTTCTTAAAGATCAAAAAATTCAAACAGCAGAGAATGTATTTTCTTGTTCCAAGTGTGGGAAATGTTTTAACCAGAAATCAGATCTTGTTAGACACCAGAGAACTCACACAGGGGTGAAGCCATTTTCATGTTCAGAATGTGGTAAATGTTTTACAGAGAAATCGAGTCTTATGAAACATCACAGAACTCACACAGGGGAGAAGCCATTTTCATGTTCAGAATGTGGGAAATGTTTTGCAGAGCAATCAAGTGTTATCAAACATCAGAGAACTCACACAGGGGAGAAGCCTTTTTCCTGTTCAGAATGTGGGAAATGTTTTAACCGGAAATCAAATCTTGTTAGTCACCAAAGAACTCACACAGGAGTGAAGCCATTTTCATGTTTAGAATGTGGGAAATGTTTTACAGAGCAATCAAGTGTAATCAAACATCAGAGAACTCACACAGGGGAGAAGTTCAGAATGTGGAAAATGTTTTACACAGAAATCACATTTTCTTAATCACCAAACAACTCACACAGGAGTGAAGCCATTTTCATGTTTAGAATGTGGGAAATATTTTAACCGGAAATCAGATGTTGTTATACACCAAAAAACCCACACAGGGGAGAAGCCTTTTTCATGTTCAGAATGTGGGAAATGTTTTAACCGGAAATCAGATGTTGTTATACACCAGAGAACTCACACAGGGGAGAAGCCTTTTTCCTGTTCAGAATGTGGGAAATGTTTTAACCGGAAATCAGATGTTGTTATACACCAGAGAACCCACACAGGGGAGAAGCCTTTTTCATGTTCAGAATGTGGGAAATGTTTTAACCGGAAATTAGATGTTGTTATACACCAGAGAACTCACACAGGGGAGAAGCCTTTTTCATGTTCAGAATGTGGGAAATGTTTTACACAGAAATCAAATTTTGTTAATCACCAAAGAATTCACACAGGAGAGAAGCCTTTTTCATGTACAGAATGTGGGAAATGTTTTAACCGGAAAGCAGATGTTGTTATACACCAGAGAACCCACACAGGAGAGAAGCCATTTTCATGTTCAGAATGTGGGAAATGTTTTACAGAGAAATCAACTCTTGTTACACATCAGAGAACTCACACAGGATAGAAGCCATTTTCATGGAAAATGTTTTGCGAATAAATCATCTCTTCTTAGTCACCAGAGCAGTCACACAAGGAAGAAGCCTTTTTTATATTCTTAATGTGGGAAATGTTTAACTTGGAAAGACACACTTATTATTAGAAAGATTTTTTCTTGCTAAGTGAGTGCGTCGTATAGACTTTAGGCAGCTTCCTGTTACTGAGGAGAACATTGAAACAGTGTCCTTCGTGATCAATCAGAAAATTGCTCTCTCCTTCACTCCATTCCACTTATCTAACTGATTGGTGCAAAGTAGGAGAAGAAACTACAGGGACCTGCACAGAGGCTGCATGTCCTGAATGAGCAGCTGAAGACTTCCTCAAGCACCTTTCAGATCATGTAACACTGTTTTACATATTTTCAAAAGTTGTCAGGTTCATTTATGAAATGAGCCATTTTTTAATGATTTTGACAAGCCTTTTTGTGTGCAATTCAAATACTAAGCAGTCACCCCCTCCATGAAATGGTAGGTTGTGAGTGATTGTCTCATCAGTATTCTGCACCTGCGTAGCCGCCATCTTTATGTGAGTTTGCTGCACCCTGGTAGTGCATTTAGTTCTGAAGATCTGGGCAGGTAAACACTGCTGCCCTTTTTTGCTGTGTTTTTTTCTTGAATTTTTTGGGGAATTTTAATTCTTCTTGGTGTGGCTTTGCTTTTTGTGTTTAGAGTACAGCTCGTAAGCATGAGGACCCTTGTCACGGGTTACGCGCTTACGTATTTTGGCCAAAATATCAACTAGTACCTCATCTATAATATAACGTTACAAGCGTCCCTTTGTCTGAAGCTCTATAGACTGCGCAAGCGCGACACGCCTGCACAGTCTGGCTCCAGACAGAAGAACACATGGAGCCGTTACAGGTAAGAGGAGTGTATGGTGCCGGAGATTGCAGTATGCGTAGACACTGAACGCATACCCCGATCTCCGACGCCATACTTACATACTTACCTGACTAGGAGGAGCGTTGCCGCGGCGCCTCTCTTCTCACCGGAGACCGGGGACGGAGTGAAGGCGTCGGAATCGGCGCATGCGCATAGCGCTATCCGGCGCCATTTTACTGAAGACACATTTGCAGTGTGTCTTCAGCAAAATGGCAACGGACAGCGTGGTATGGGCACTTAAGTACTCCGGCGCCACAGTCCTTCCCCGGCATCCGGCAGAACAGGACAAGGCAGCGCTGGAGCACAGGGAAGAAAGGTGAGTATAAGTGGGGTTTTTTTGTATGTGTGCAGCGTGAAAGGGATGAGGGGTACCATGCATACCAGGATGGGGAGGTGAGGGGGCCACACATACCAGGATTGGGGGATGAGGGGGCCACACATACCAGGATTGGGGGATGAGGGGGCCACACATACCAGGATTGGGGGATGAGGGGTACCATACATACCAGGATTGTGGGTTGAGGGGGCCACACATACCAGGATTGGGGGGTGAGGGGTACCATACATACCAGGATTGAGGGGTGAGGGGTACCATTCATACGAGGATTGGGGGGGTGAGGGGTGCATGCATACCAGGATTGGGGTAAGGAGACCATGCATAACAAGATTGGGGGATGAGGGGGCCACACCTAACAGGATTGGGGGATGAGGGGTACTACACATACCAGGATTGGCGGATGAGGGGTACCACGCATACCAGGATTGGGGGATGAGGGGTACTGTGGAGGTATCACCAATTTAAGATACACTAGGTAACTGCTCTCCTCCAAATTAAAGATGTCCGAGTGCATGCAAAGAAGCTAATTAACCAAATCTGCTAATCTGGTTGAAAAACTTCACTCAGAGACTGAACCACCAAATGGCATACTTTATTATGTAGACATGGGGTTATATAGTATTCTCCTTCTAGGTGGGGTTAGTAAAATTTATTGCTCTTTTCTGATAACTCGGCATGCTGTAATTTGTTCATCCATGTATCTTTTGACCTTTGTAACGCCTTAGGAATTCCGATGGGAGGGGGTGAGTTCATCTCTCAGCGCCATCTTTGCCAACTCGACATGAATCTCTCTGTTATCAGCCATGCACATACGTCATTCCCAGGAAATCATTTAGTTGTTCATGTCTACAAATTAGAACAGAAGCTGTTAGTTATATATTCATTAACTATTAACATAATCCATGTGCATATACACATTTGCATACATACAGTACAGACAAAAAGTTTGAACACACCTTCTTATTTAAATATTTTTCTGTATTTTCATGACTATGAAAATTGTACATGCACACTGAAGGCATCAAAACTATGAATTAACACATGTGGAATTATATACTTAACAAAAAAGTGTGAAACAACTGAAAATATGTCTTATATTCTAGGTTCTTCAAAGTAGCCACCTTTTGCTTTGATGACTGCTTTGCACACTCTTGGCATTCTCTTGATGAGCTTCAAGAGGTAGTCGCCGGAAATGGTTTTCACTTCACAGGTGTGCCCTGTCAGGTTTAATAAGTGGGATTTCTTGCCTTATAAATGGGGTTGGGACCATCAGTTGTGTTCTGCAGAAGTCAGGTGGATACACAGCTGATAGTCACACTGAATAGACTGTTAGAATTTGTATTATGGCGGAAAGAAAAAAGCAGCTAAGTAAAGAAAAACGAGTGGCCATCATTACTTTAGGAAATGAAGGTCAGTCAGTCTGAAAAATTGTGAAAACTTTGAAAGTGTCCCCAAGTGTAGTTGCAAAAACCATCTAGCGCTACAAAGAAACTGGCTCACATGAGGACCGCCTCAGGAAAGGAAGACCAAGAGTCACCTCTGCTTCTGAGGATAAGTTTATCAGAGTCACCAGCCTCAGAAATCACAGGTCAACAGCAGCTCAGATTAACAACTGTTAAGAGGAGACTTTGCAGCAGGCCTTCATGGTAAAATAGCTGCTAGGAAACCACTGCTAAGGACAGGCAACAAGCAGAAGAGACTTGTTTGGGCTAAAGAACACAAGGAATGGACATTAGACCAGTGGAAATCTGTGCTTTAGTCTGACGAGTGCAAATTTGAGATCTTTGGTTCCAACCACCGTGTCTTTGTGCGACGCAGAAAAGGTGAACGGATGGACTGTACATGCCTGGTTCCCACCATGAAGCATGGAGGAGGAGGTGTAATGGTGTGGGGGTGCTTTGCTGGTGACATTGTTGGGGATTTATTCAAAATTGAAGGCATACTGAACCAGCATGGCTACCACAGCATGTTGCAGGGCATGCTATTCCATCCGGTTTGCGTTTAGTTGGACCATCATTTATTTTTCAACAGGACAATGACCCCAAGCACACCTCTAGGCTGCGTAAGGGCTATTTCACCAAGGAGGAGAGTGATGGGGTGCTACGCCAGATGACCTGACCTCTACAGACTCCAGACCTGGACCCAATCGAGATGGTTTAGGGTGAGCTGGACGGCAGCATGAAGGCAAAAGGGCCAACAAGTGCTAACCATCTCTGGGAACTCCTTCAAGATTGTTGGAAGACCATTTCCAGTGACTACCTCTTGAAGCTCATCAAGAGTATGCCAAGAGTGTGCAAAGCAGTCATGAAAGCAAAAGGTGGCTACTTTGAAGAACCTAGAATATAAGACATATTTTCAGTTGTTTCACACTTTTTTGTTAAGTATATAATTCCACATGTGTTAATTCATAGGTTTGATGCCTTCAGTGTGAATGTACAATTTTCATAGTCAAGAAAATACAGAAAAATCTTTAAATGAGAAAGTGTGTCTAAACTTTTGGTCTGTACTGTACATACACATAGATTATTCCATCATCGCTATATTGATTCACACTGATTAGGTAATCAATTAAAAGAAACTAATTGATTTTCTATAATATATATATTTTACCTTGACAGACCCCCCTAAAATCAATTATTTGCTTTTAATATCCATATGCTAAAAATTAAGAGGGGGAGAAGAATTGACCCTATGTTAAGGCTTTTCTGGAACCCTACGATGTGACCAGCGCCCTGTCCCTTTTAGACGGACCCACCGACGTTCCTAAATCTAACTCATATGAAGACCTACAGGAAAGGGATGGAGACCCCAAAAGATCTAGTGACTGGGTAATCGAGGGCCACCCCTAACACAGAAATATGGATATTAACTTTACAAACTCATTTACTTCCGGTAATCTCTCTGGTACAACACCTTTGTTCTAAGGGGAACTGTTTGTTCATAGATTTCGAGAGCCTTAGTAAGTTTCCCTGTGGGGCCGGTATTGTCTGGGATATACGTACAACAATACTCACCTTTCATTTTGCATACCCCTCCTTTTTCTGCAAGTAACATATCCAGAGCTATTCTGTTTTGGAAGGCCATGGTAGATGTGGATGCTAGTTGGTCAGCTATCCCTTGTAAGACATCTTTGGTGTAATTGACAAATCTTTGTTAGTTATAATATATGTAATTTATCCAATCTACGTTTTTGTTAATGGTTATTATGGGTATTATGGACTCAAATCCCGCCTGCACTTGGTCTTGGGCCTTGAATTCGCCTGGCACTCCCCTAAGCACTCCGAGAACATCAATATATATATATGTGGGTCAAAACTGCCTTTGGGGTTAACTTCTCTCTTGGCCCTGTATGTGCCTGCAAACGCAGCCTCTATTTCCTTTTTGGATTCCTGGGACTCAGATATAAGGTAAACAGACATTATTGCTTTAGTTAAGGCACATTCCCCAGTCCATTTGCCCCCCAGTCTAATCCTAATCTTCATGTCACCACATTCAAAGAAGTGTTGTACCAGAAAACTGGAATATCATTCTCTTTAGTAATAATTGCTTGGAATGCACATGTTACCGTAACAAAGGCCCCCCCCCCCCAGCTACTGTCATCAGACAAAGGAACATCAGGGTTGTGGGTCTGAGACCACCTTCTTGCAATGGGATGTGTGGACCCATGATGTTCAGCCTTCGACCTTCACAGCCTTAGGTGACGTAAGCAACACTTGGTAGGGCCCTTCAAATCTGGCATCCAGTGTGCCTCGCATGTGATTCTTTATCCAGACAAAATCTCCAGGCTGGATGCTGTGAGTACCTGATTCAAGATCTGAGTCTGGAATAGAAGAGTACACTGTAGCATGTGTTAGTTTTAACTCTTTAGCAAGTCCGACAACAAAATTCACAAGCTTATCATTCCCTGAACTAAGCTGCTGTAGGTAATATCGACCCATTCTAGGTGGCCCCCCAAACAAGATCTCATATGGTGTGAACCCTGTGGGTTGTCTCAAGGTATTTCAGACTGAGTATAGTGCAATAGGCAGCACCTCCGGCCATGGAAGTGACAATTCTTTACTGGCTTTAAGAATTTTGTTTTTTAAAGTGCCATTCATCCTTTCAACTTTGCCGCTACTTTGAGAATGATAAGGAGTATGCAGGCCCAAATCCGCCCCAATCATCTCCCAGATTGATTTGGTAACTTCTGCAGTGAAGGCGGGTCCTTGATCACTTTCAATCACTTCTGGAATCCCGAATCTGCAGATAAGTTCTGCCAGAAGCCTTTTCAGTGTAGTTCTAGCAGTCATGTTGGGTACTGGGTATGCTTCTGTCCAGCCGGAAAACATATTCACCACCACCAGAACATATTGATATCTTCCACTCTTGGGTAATTATATATGATCAATTTGGATTCTATGGAAAGGATACTTTGCCAGTTTCTTCTTTGGCGCATGTTCTGTTCTTCCGGGATTACAAGTGTTACAAATCTCACAGCTCCTAGTATAGTTTGTAGCAAGAGCTGAGATCTCGGGTGCAATATAGAGTTTATTGATAGCTGAAATCATCTGATTCTTCCCTCTATGTACCTTTCCATGAGCCCACTGACCCACTGCAGGATACAGTGCTCTTGGCAGACATATTCTTCTCCTCACTCTCCAGATTCCGTCCTTACAAAATGTTCCTCCCCATCCGATCCATCCTTGTTTTTCTTCTTCTGTTACTGCATTCTGCCGGTCCACTTAAGTCCTGTGTGTCGGATTCTCTTCCAGTCTTTGCTCCTCTTCATCTTCCTCCTGTGTGAATGCCACATATCTATTATGTTAATCTGGCACTGGAGATTCTGACTGAGAAGATGTTGAGGGAGATACCGACAACACAGAAACAGGAGGTGGACTTCTTAATCCAGGAAATAGTTCATTTGGGTTATCTTCTGAGGTCATCTGATGGCTGAGTGGGTAGCTGCGGCACTTTCCACAGCTCGGGTGAGAATTTGAGATTTATGATAGTCATTGCTAATTAGTCTTATCTCCTCCAACGTAGTTAGTCCTCTATACTACTGTTTAGCTTGGACTATTGCTTGGGCACAGGCTTGCATAGGAAATCCATACATTCCAGAACTTATAGCAGGAAGAGCAATAGAAGTAAGGTTCCTTGTTCCAACATAGTTCAGAATATTGTTGATTGTAGCTCTAAGTTGTGTCACACACTGATCATGATGATCTTCATCATACACATTCAGGGTGTAGTGTGTATTGCGGCCTGTGTTCCGGGTGTGTCAAGATGGCCACCACCGGAAGGAAGCACACTACAGGAAGGGTGCATCAAGATGGCCACCACCGAAAGGGACATCTGGTCAGAGACCGGAGGTGATGCAATGGGTGTAGCAACATGGCCGCTGCAGGATGAGGATGGGGCACTAGGAGTGGCTTGGGTAGTAGCAAGGGGTGGGCCTCCTGGACGGGCGCGTGACATGCAACACAATAATCTGCTCACAATGGATTCTGCTGGCCACAATTAGAACACCAACAATTCATTGCGCCGCCATTATAGGGCGGTGGCGGAGGCATGGTGGGGAGGGGAGGAACAGTGTGAGGTCTGGGACATGGTGCCCCGCATGCAAGAGAAGTATCTATATTATCAGGATTCTGCTGACTGCAATTTGTACAGGTCCATTCCCCCCGTCCGCTATTATCGGGCGGTGGCTGGAGAGCAGTATCTTTGTAATACACATAACATGGCGTCTTTCCCTTATTGTCTGTATTTTCTTCCTCCACCCACCCTTCGTTTGACAAATTCTCTGCTGTTCTATACCAAGCCAAGGCTGTTTGTAACAATCCTTTATCTTCTAGCTTGCCATTTGTCTTCTTCATAATTTCTTGCTATTCTAGCAGCTGTAACCGGCCCTTTTCTGGTAGCTCGCATATTTTAGTTAACTGTTTAAGTTTCTGCACATACTTATTTCCCTCCTTTCGACAAACTCAGCGCAACCTTTTTCCACATGTATGCACTTTGCAACGACCAATTATCTTCCAGTTTTTTTCTGTTTTCACAAATTGCTGCATTCAACATCTCGTACTGTAATCTACCCCCCTGGTACCCCCCTGGTACAACCCACACAATGACATTACTTTTTTGGTCTTCTCTACATATTTCCTTCTTTCTCTTCTAGCCACTATATCTTTGGGGTCCTGTAGCTCCTGATCGAGTGACCCCTGCGACACAATGTCTTTAGTTTTTTCATGATTTTGGCTCCTGGTGTCTCGTCCCCTTAGACTTATTATCAGACCAGGCAGCTGATACACAAGTAGAATTGTAACACGTCCCTACACTCCCTAACAAGCACTGAATTGATTCTTTTACGACTCAATTAGACAAACTGGAACAAGTTCAGAGAAGAGCGACCAGAATGGTGACTGGTCTGCAAACCATGTCCTATGAGGAACGGTTGCAGGATTTGGGAATGTTTAGCTTGCAAAAAAGAAGACTGAGAGGAGACTTAATAGCTGTCTACAAATATGTCAAGGGCTGTCACATTGTAGAAGGATCATCTTTATTCTCATTTGCACAGGGAAAGACTAGAAGCAACGGGATGAAACTAAATGGGAGGAGACACAGATTAGATATTAGAAAAAACTTTTTGACAGTTAGGGTGATTAATGAGTGGAACAGGCTGCCACGAGAGGTGGTGAGTTCCCCTTCAATGGACGTCTTCAAACAGAGGCTGGACAGACATCTGTCTGAGATGATTTAGTGAATCCTGCTTTGAGCAGGGGGTTGGACCAGATGACCCAGGAGGTCCCTTCCAACTCTACCATTCTATGATTCTATGATTCTATGATTCAATGAAGCACTGAACACCCCGCGCACCCGCATCCTAGTGACGTCTTAATATACGACTTAACGATGCAGTTGGCTCCCCGTGTATTCCACGTCTTAATAGAGGATTGGTTAACCCCGCGTGCCCGCGTCCTAATGACGACTTAATACACTACTTATCAGTAACTTCACTCCCCGCGTGTCCCACGATATAACACACAACTTAATAGAGGATTGGTCTGCCCCGCGTGCCCGCGTCCTAATGACGACTTAATACACGACTTATCAGCAAGAATGTCACTCCCCGTGTGCCCGCGTAATCAACCTTGAAATTTTCCTAAATTCTCAAGTGTATACGTGTACGCCCCTGCGTACAAAGATGGTTCTAATGGGACGGGACCCCTGATATGCCACAGAGCAGCAGTTAGCCAGGAGCAACTACACACCAGAGTTCTTGGAATCACACAGCGGGGTCCCTAAGGGCCAATCTAGACACCACAAACTCACCAGAGACCGCTCAAAATACGAGTAAGTACTATGGATTCATTAAATCTGCAGACTTACCGCATTCAGTGATGAGAGTTGATCAGGCTCTCGCTTTGAGCAGTCCCGGCTCGTTCGTAGGTGGTCCGGTGATGGGCACCCCGAGACCTAGAGTCCCCTCGAGTGTGATCCGAGTCACGGCACCATTTGTGAAGGTTTCACCAATTTAAGATACACTGCACTGCTCTCCTCCAAATTAAAGATGTCCGAGTGCATGCAGAGAAACTAATTAACCAAATCTGCTAATCTGGTTGAAAAACTTCACTCAGAGACTGAACCACGCAAATGGCATACTTTATTACGTAGACATGGGGTTAAATAGCATTCTCCTTCTAGGTGGGATTAGTAAAATGTATTGCTCTTTTCTGATAACTCGGCACACTGTAATTTCTTCATCTATGTATCTCTTAGTCTGAGTAACGCCTTAGGAATTCCGATGGAAGATGGTGAGTTTATTTCTCAGCGCCATCTTTGCCAACTCTACATGAATCTCTCTGTTATAAGCCATGCACATGCATACGTCATTCCCAGGAAATCATTTAGTTGTTCGTATCTACAATAAGAATAGAATCTATTAGTTATATATTCATTAACTATTAACATAATCCATGTGCATATACACATTTGCATACATACATACACATAGATTATTCCATCATCTCTATACTGATTCACACTGATTAGGTAATCTATTAAAATAAACTAATTGATTTTCTATAATATACAGTACAGACCAAAAGTTTGGACACACCTTCTCATTTAAAGATTTTTCTGTATTTTCATGACTATGAAAATTGTACATTCACACTGAAGGCATCAAAACTATGAATTAACACATGTGGAATTATATACTTAACAAAAAAGTGTTAAACAACTGAAAATATGTCTTATATTCTAGGTTCTTCAAAGTAGCCACCTTTTGCTTTGATGACTGCTTTGCACACTCATGGCATTCTCTTGGTCTGTACTGTATGTATGCAAATGAAACGGATCCTCACAAAGAATGAGCATGTCAGTTTGTTCGGCATTTTTCTAATCTGCTTTTGCTATTGAAAACATTATCTATGAGCTCAAAAACCTTTCAGGTGATGCGGTTTTTTAAAAAGCTGATCTGCTTTTGCAGCTGAAAAACATATTCTCAAAAAACGCAGCAAAAATGCTGTGTGTGAATGTAGGCTTAGATCAGGAATAGAACATCCATTTATAGGACATTTCATAACTTTCCCAAATTCCTATGAAAAAATATTCCCCACAAACTGCATTGATCTACTGCACCCAATTTATTATATATTTTAGGAGTCGGAGTCGGTCCATTTTATACCGACTCCGACTCCACCAAAATGAGCACCGACTCCACGACTCCGACTCCACAGCCCTGATTACAAGTCACCATAGAATTTCTCCACCAGCTAATGATGAGGGGCATATCAGGGGCGTCAGCGCAGCGGTGGCTGCCCGGAGTGGCATTTCACTTCCAACTACTGAATTGGACAGATGTGACAAAGAGATTCATCATTAGACAAGCCTTAAAAGGGTGGAAAAGGGCTCAGCCAAGTCAGGAGTGTAGACGTCCCGTGTCACTAAAACTGCTGTCAGAAATCATATCCCTAACACCAGTAACATGCCACTCACAGTTTGAAGCGACACTACTGTCTACTGCATTTGCGATCACCTTCTTCAGGGTGCTACGCATAAGTGAATTAGTCCCTCAATCCAAAATTACCACCAGTGGAGGCTTATTACACCAGTACGTAGTCATAGCCAATAATGCAATATGCCTACGCATACGCAAATCGAAAATGGATCCAGTGGGCAGGGACACTTGGGTGCTTTTACAACCCACTAACAGTACACTGTGTCCGGTAACAATAGTAAAAACATATATAACCATCAGGCCACAAAGTAATTTCTTCCTATCACACCTTGATGGAACTCCATTATCAAGATACCAGTTCCAATCTATATTTAATAACATCAGCAGGGTACCACCGCAAAGATTACGGGACACACTCATTCTGCATAGGCGCAGCCACGGAAGCAGCAAGAGCAGGACTGTCAAAGACGGAAGTGCAGAGGATAGGGAGATGGCGATCTGCATGTTTTGCGAGATACATAAGACCGAACTTGTTATCCTAACGTGGTTTGTTTCTTTTACAGGTGACATTAAGCCAACAGTGTGGGTGATAGGCCACTCGTACATATACTGGGCAGAAAAAAGGGCGAAAGTCCGCCTGGGTGGGAGGAATATGAGGTTTCATAACACATATTTCAACTGGAGAGGTATTCGAGGCCTGCAATGGCCACAGGTACTTATGGAGGTGATCGAGATAGGGAGAGAAGCAACAGGTCCGGTCATATTAGTTATACATGCCGGGGGAAACGACCTCGGTCATTACAAGAGCGCAGAACTAATGGCAGTAATGAAGCTAGACACTGAGCGCTTCAGAGCATTTTTTAGAAAACTAACGATAGTATTGTTGAAGATTATGCCGAGAGCGGTATAGCGAGGTGCACGAGACAGCGCGGCCATCGAACGGACAAGGCGGGTAATAAATATTCGGATGGCAAAATTTGTAAAGGAAAGAGGTGGTGTAGTGATACGACACCGAGAACTGGAAGGAGATAAAGCAGGCCTCATACAGCCCGATGGTGTTCACTTAACGGATATTGGACTGGACATATTCCTGTCAGGACTCCAGGAAGGACTGGAACAAGCATTAATGATGATGGGTGGGGGCCGGAGTCCTGCATACGAGTAAGCAGGATCCTCCGTGGCCTGGAAATAGAAAGGACATGTTGGAGAGTTACACTTGTTGGCTAACTTGCCGGTGTGGAGACACAGGGCATGCTGCAACAAGCTGAATTATTTTGGAAATAAAATGCCTTTCTAATGGAATGAATATAAAGAATTATTAAAGCTGTGACCGATCCTCACCCATCCAGTTGTAAGAGATACAGTATTGTATTGTCAAGGAAAGGGGGGCGGTAGGGGGGCTGAGCGTCGGGGTTTGGTTGGGGGTCCCCAAAGTCTGGTAGACTCCATACTAAATAAGGAGGGAGTCATTGACTGTGGTGGCCCCTCCCCAGGCCGTGGTGATTGGTGATCCCCCTTCACTGCCCCTTACTGACCAGTGATCCTGAAGTCCCCGGAAGGGTCCAATGAAGCGGAAGGGACGGCTGCCATAAGCCGTCCTATGGATACATAAACACCGGGACATCCCACGTTACTTCCTTTCTCTGCTGGTCCCGAAGTCAAATGTCCCACCCACCCTCCCTGGAGTGAAGACTGCAAGAAGGACAATCATAGACTTTTCAAGTCACAGCGGCCTGGAAGTAGAAAGGACATGTGGGAGAGTTACACTCAGTGGCGGACTGGCCCACCGGAGGATTGGGAAAACTCCCGGTGGGCCCCGGGTCCCAATGGCCATGCCCCCCAAGCCCTGCCCCCCTACCCCCCCTGGGCCCTGTACAGAGAACAGAGGGACCCCCGGTTCGCTAATCATATCGGCAGCACCGCCGATATGATTAGTGATGGACCCTCTGCAGCGGCAAAGCAGGGAGAGCGATCTCCCTGCTCTGCCTGCTACCGCAGTGCCCCTCTGCGCAGCGCGACACTGCCGGCGCGTGCGCAGGAGGTCAGTCTCAGGGCGATGACGTCATCGCCCTGGGACTGCTTCCTGTGCGCGCTGTGGAGGACGAACCCGGCATCGTCCCAGGCAGCGGCTGCAGCTCATCTCGATGCGTGAGTATGAAAGGGGGGGGGGAGGACCCCTGGCAGTAAATACTACTGGGCAATGCCCATTGCCCAGCATGTCCTGCTGCCAGCCTCTGGTTACTGGTACTATGCCCAGCTGCATGTACTACCACCAGTGGCTGGCAGGACATGCTGGGTGGGCATGATAGTACCACGGAGGCTGGCAGGACATACTAGGCATGAATCATGCCTGCCTAGTATGTCTTTCCAGCCTCTGTGGTACTATCATGCCCACCCGGCATGTCCTGCCAGCCACTGGTGGTGGTGTGGTACTATCATGCTAGTACTACTACCACCAGTGGCTGGCTGGCAGGACATGCCAGTTGGGCATGACAGTACCACAGAGGCTGGCAAGACATACAAGGCATGAATCATGCCTAGTATGTCCTGTCAGCCTCTGTGGTACTAACATGCCCAGCATGTCCTGCCAGCCACTGGTGGTACCATCATGCATGCCCATTGCCCATTTTGTTTTTTATTAAAGATGGAGTCCCTACATGTGTTTTGTGTTATTTTTATGAAAAAAAAATTCTCTGTGTTGTGTTTTTTTTCTGTTTACTAGAAATTCATGGTGGCCATGTCTAATTTGGCATGACACCATGAATTTCAGGCTTAGTGCCAGCTGATAATACAAAGCTGGTACTAACCCCATTATTAGCCAGCGTGCCACCCCACACCAGGACCATTGGAAGAGCGGAATAAAGTGCCTGGAAATGGCGCTATGATGAATGCGCCAATTCCAGGGGTGGCTGCGGCCTGCCGTTTTCAGCGTGGGGGGCCCAGAATGCTTAGGCCTTACCAGGCTGATAATCCCAGCCCCTAGCTGCCTTGTTTTACCTGGCTGGCGATCAAAATATTGCGGGAGCCCACCCATTTTTATTTTTTAATTATTTTTCTAAATAATTTAAAAAAACATTGGGCTTTCCTGACTTTTGATCGCCAGCCAAGATAAAGCCAGGCAGCTAGAGGTGGCAGCCCGTAGCTGTCTGCTTTATCTGCGCTGAGAATCAAAAATTCTGCAGAGCGCTTTGTCATTTTCGTTTTATTGTTTATTTTCACACTTCTATATGTATGACAGTCCTAACAGCTAATCACAGACGCTGACACAGAGAATGGGCGTCTGTGATTGGCTGCTTGAGTAACCTGAAAGCAGCCCATACATAGTACCATACTAGAATGTATGGGCTAATTGTACATTACTCGAACAGCCAATCACAGACGCCCATCCTCTTTGACAGCATCTGCGATTGGCTGTTGGGTCTGTCACATATAGAAGTGTGAAAAGAAATTTTTAAAAACGATGTAGCGCTCCGCAGAATTTTTGATTCTCACCGCAGATAAAGCAGACAGCTACCGACTGCCACCCCCAGCTGCCTGGCTTTACCTTGGCTGGCGATCAAAAGAAAGAGAAGCCGAATATTTGTTGATCACCAGCCAGATAAAACAAGGCAGCTGGGGGCTGGGATTCGCAGCATGGTAAGGCCCAAGCGTTCTTGGCCCCCCACGCTGAAAATCGCAGCCCGCAGCCACCCCTGAAAATGGCGCATTCATCATAGCACCATTTCCAGATGCTTTACCCGGCTATTCCAGGGCCCTGGTGGTGAGTGGCACCCTGGGTAATAATAGGGTTAGTACCAGGACAGCTTTGTATTATCAGCTGGTTCTAAGCCCGAAATTCATGGTTTCACGCCAAATTAGACATAGCCACCATCAATTTCTAGTAAACAGAAAAAAAAGACAGAAATTTTTTTTTTTATTAAAAATAAAACACATTTAGGGACACCATCTTTAATAAAAAAAAATCCTTACTCCAACGTAATCCATAGGTCTTCTGACTTCAGCTCTGCTAGATCTTGGCCATCAGACAAATATGTCTGCTGACAGATAAGCAGGCACAGAATGACGCTGGAGCACTGTTACTGTGTAGTGCGGCACTATGTTGCTTTTTTGTCATTTGGAAAAGTGTGGATTGTGCTCTGGAAGTGACCAGTTATAGCTAACTAGGTTATTTTCTGCAGAGATAAGTCCTGCATAGAAGATGTGATATATCTGTCTGCAACAGATAAAGAACTTCACCTAGAGACATCACTAGTAGTATGTGTATTACCTACAGTGGTGGCCAAAAGTATTGGCACCCCGGCAATTCTGTCAGATAATACTCAGTTTCTTTCTGAAAATGATTGCAATCACAAATTCTTTGGTATTATTCTCTTCATTTAATTTGCTTGCAAGGAAAAAACACAAAAGAGAATGAAGCAAAAATCAAATCATTGATCATTTCACACAAAACTCCAAAAATGGGCCAGACAAAAGTATTGGCACCCTCAGCCTAATACTTGGTTGCACAACCTTTAGCCAAAATAACTGCGAACAACCGCTTCCGGTAACCATCAATGAGTTTCTTACAATGCTCTGCTGGAATTGTAGACCATTCTTCTTTGGCAAACTGCTCCAGGTCCCTGATATTTGAAGGGTGCCTTCTCCAAACTGCCATTTTGAGATCTCTCCACAGGTGTTCTATGGGATTCAGGTCTGGACTCATTGCTGGCCACCTTAGAAGTCTCCAGTGCTTTCTCTCAAACCATTTTATAGTGCTTTTGGAAGTGTGTTTTGAGTCATTGTCCTGCTGGAAGACCCATGACCTCTGAGGGAGACCCAGCTTTCTCACACTGGGCCCTACATTATGCTGCAAAATTTGTTGGTAGACTTCATAATGCCATGCACACGGTCAAGCAGTCCAGTGCCAGAGGCAGCAAAGCAATGCCAAAACATCAAGGAACCTCCGCCATGTTTGACTGTAGGGACTGTGTTCTTTTCTTTGAATGCCTCTTTTTTTTCCTGTACACTCTATGTTGATGCTTTTTCCCAAAAAGCTCTACTTTTGTCTCATCTGACCAGAGAACATTCTTCCAAAACGTTTTAGGATTTCTCAGGTAAGTTTTGGCAAACTCCAGCCTGGCTTTTTCACGTTTCGGCATAAGAAGTGGGGTCTTCCTGGGTATCCTCCCATACAGTCCCTTTTCATTCAGACGCCGACGGATAGTATGGGTTGACACTGTTGTACCCTCGGACTGCAGGGCAGCTTGAACTTGCTTGGATGTTAGTCGAGGTTCTTTATCCACCATCCGCACAATCTTGCATTGAAATCTCTCGTCAATTTTTCTTTTCCGTCCACATCTAGGGAGGTTAGCCACAGTGCCATGGGCTTTAAACTTCTTGATGACACTGTGCACAGAAGACACAGGAACATTCAGGTCTTTGGAGATGGACTTGTAGCCTTGAGATTGCTCATGCTTCCTCACAATTTGGTTTCTCAAGTCCTCACACAGTTCTTTGGTCTTCTTTCTTTTCTCCATGCTCAATGTGGTACACACAAGGACACAGGACAGAGGTTGAGTCAACTTTAATCCATATTAACTGGCTGCAAGTGTGATTCAGTTATTGTCAACACCTGTTAGGTGCCACAGGTAAGTTACAGGTGCTGTTAATTACACGAATTAGAGAAGCATCACATGATTTTTCAAACAGCGCCAATACTTTTGTCCACCCCCTTTTTTAGGTTTGGTGTGGAATTGTATCCAATTTGGCTTTAGGACAATTCTTTTTGTGTTTTTTTCATTGAAGACAAATTAAATGAAGATAATAATACCAAAGAATTTGTGATTGCAGTCATTTTCAGGAAGAAACTGAGTATTATCTGACAGAATTGCAGGGGTGCCAATACTTTTGGCCACTACTGTATACACACACACTGACACTATATACAGAGCTCCTGTGCATAATGTCACTGGTGATCACTGTATTACCTGTACACTCTATACTATATACAGAGCTCCTATGTATAATGTCACTGGTGTTCCCTGTATTACCTGTATACTGACACTATATACAGAGCTTCTGTGTATAATGTCACTGGTGATCCCTGTATTACCTGTACACTGACACTATATACAGAGCTCCTGTGTATAATGTCACTGGTGATTACTGTATTACCTGTACACTGACACTATATACAGAGCTCCTGTGTATAATGTCACTGGTGATCACTGTATTACCTCTACGCTGACACTACATACAGAGCTCCTGTGTATAGTGTCACTGATAATCACTACATTATCTGTACACCGACTCTATGTACAGAGCTTTTTTACACTTTCATTATCAGTCACTATCTGGTGCCATTATGTGCCATGGTCATGGCGTAGCTGTATTTGTCCCTTGTATGTGGTATTATTCGGACAGTCACTATGTGGTGGTAATATGTGGTCTTCTCATGGTATGGCAGTATATATACCTTGCACTTGGTAGTATTTGATCACTATGTGGTGGTATGTGTTCTGGTCATGGTGTGGCGGGATTTCTCTCTTCTATATGGTATTATTAGTCTAGGTATAGTGGATGGTTGTCAGTCATTTGTTTTTTCGGATATTAAGAATGGGAACATACTTTATTTGCAATACATATTAAATACTTGGATGTTTAACCTCTCCCTGTGTTGTGACTACTACACAGCAGCAGAGATGCATGTCAGCTCAAGACACAAAAAATAAGCTGTCACACAGCCCCAGATCCAAAAAAATGAGAACACTACAGTGCGCAGAACATGGCGCGAAAAGTGTGATTTTTTTTTTTTCAAACTTGTGAATTTGTTTTCACCACTTAGATACCAGTAAAGGTATACATGTTTGGTATCTACGAACTCGTACTGACCCGAGGCATCACACTGTCACATAGGTTTTACCATATAGTGAACATGGTGACTAAAAAAAAAACAATAAACAAACGTGTTATTGCACTTTTTTTTCAATTTTACTGCACTTGGAATTTTTGTTGCCATTTCCCTGTACACTATATGGTAAAATAAATGATTGCACCTGAAAGTACAACTCGTCCCGCAAAAAAACACTGTCTTTCCTGCTGCTACAGACTTTTATATGACTACAATTTACATTCTGCTGCTTACACAAACATTTTTGCAGTTTACAAGACACTTCTTACACTTGCTTGCACCCAGGTTTCATGTGAAAGAGCGTTCTCAAAGCTGAAAATTGTAAAAAATCATCTGAGGTCGTTGATTGGACAGGAGCTTTTAGAGTCACTCCTTCTGTTGAACATTGAGTATGACATTTCAAGGAACTTAGACTATGATGACATTATTAATAAGTATGCAATGTCATCTTCTGTTCTGAAAAAAAAAACCTTTTGTAATTTTGCTGCTGATTGACTGTTAGTGTGAGTTTATTTGTTGTTTTGGGCCTTTCGCTAACAGTTGAATAGTATTGTATTATAGAGGAGAGGAAAACGTGCAATACAAACTTCCAAAATGCTTACAGAATTCTTTTACTTTTCCCAGTGGGCCAAGTTTGGTGCTGCTACAATGATGCTGGCTGCTGGGATGCCAGATGGATGCAGGTTCAATTTGTGCCACTTATACTTTAAGAGAATGTACCTTGAAAGTATTTATTGTTAGGCTGAGTTCACACGATGCGTTTTTCATGCGTTTCCGCGGCGTTTTTGCAGTTGCGGAAACGCATGAAAAACGCATGGTAGAAGGGCATCAATGTTCCCCAATGGAAATCCGCATGTGCTGTGCCCATGATGCGGATTTTTCAAAAATCCGCAGCATGTCAATTAATTTTGCGGAAACGCTGCTCTTTTGCCGCCATTGACTTGCATTAGACCGCATGGAATCCGCATCACTGTATATGTTGATGCGCTTTTCATGCGTTCTAATGTGCGGATGGTACCCGGGTACCATTAAAAAAAAAGAATAAAATAAAAAATATATATATTCTCACCTTCTGACGGCCCGCGCTGCGTCCTGCCGGCTTCCCGCGCACTTCGCGGTTGAATGAAGGACCTTCGCTGACGTCAGAGTCATGTGACGGATCACGTGACGCTGACGTCGGAAGGTCCTACAGTCTTCACTGCCGGCAGCCGGGACCGATGAAGCAGGACACTGGGGGCCATCAGATGGTAACGTATAGATTTATTTTTTATTTTTTGACATCACACACTATATAAATCCATGCCGGTTGCATGGATTTATATAGTGTGAAGTTGACAAGCACTTTCCAAGTGATGCTAAAATCGCTTGGGAAGCGCTTGTCAACCCGCATGCGGAAATGAAAGTGAAGAACGCTTCATTTCCGCATGTCCCTGGCAGGAAACCGCATGTACAATCCGCATGTACAATCCACATGCGTTTTTTCCTGCCAGAGAGATGCAGAAACGCTCAGGAAAAAATCCTGAGCATTTCTGCATCGTGTGCACATACCCTTATTGTTCAAACATGGCACTTTATCACACACTGGTGTGAATAAGATAACAGTGTTCCTCTTTTGCCAGGAGTGTTTCTTTAGTTTGTTATTTATTCATTATATTGGTTATTTATTGGTTAATAAAGTTGATTCATTTTGAAACAGTTTGTGGACTTATGTTATTCCTATATACTGTAACTGCATGGTGCTGGTGGGCCCCAAGATTGATTTTTTCCTGGTGGGCCCCAGGTACTCCAGTCCGGCGCTGTTTCCACACATTTCCTAAGAGAACACAATGGTGACTTAGAGAACTTTCAGTTTTGTGGCAGTGAAAGGGTAAATCGTTCAGGTGGAGGGGAGATGGCGGAGGGGCATTGCTGAACCGTGAAGCTTCGTGGACACTGAGGGTAAATCCATCGCACCGGAGGGTATAAAGAGAAGGACGGATCTGATCTTACATTACCAGACAAGTGAAGGGGCCATATTGTGACGACTGTAAGATGATTGTGTTCCAGCATTGTCTTTCTTTGTATCACATCTATTACATCTATTAATGCCGCCATTCATCCTGTGCACAGGAGCGGCTGCTCCAGAGACATTTATATCCTGCTCGGGTTTCATTCTTACCTTCGGTTCTGGGTAAGAAGTATCACTCCGAAACGCGTCACCTCCACCTTAATTCTCTCTGGATTCTTTCCTCCAATGTTCTGATGACGTCCCATCATTATTGTGACATAAGGTTATAAAATGAAGGAATAAAAGTTTTATGTTATTTGAGGTCCTGGATCGTCCTCTATGTGTGGACGGTTATCACCACTATCTACATTATTGTGCTGGAGCTAGGAGAGGAATAATGGCGCTGTGTGAGGACTTCTCTGGGCTTCTGTCCTTCATCCTGCAGTCGTCTGAATGGATCTAATGTGGACGGGAACCAGCTAAGCTGTCTACAGCTGTTACCTCACTGTTCACACCACACAAAGACCCCAAAAGAGTCTCCGTGCTGAAGGGGTTAATGCCCCCTGCGCCCAGTAATGGGAGATCTCCACATACCTCCACCTGCAGAGCCGCCACCACATATATGGCTGCTCTGTGCGCACAGGACCTGTGATGAGGTCACAGGAGGGGAGGAGTCAGGGGTCACATGATCAGGGGCCTCAGTGAATGCACAGTGTGAACTGTGCGGCTCCTGTACAGTGACATCCGGAGTGAAGACGCTACATGGAGACGTCTCCGCAGTCAGTGACATTTCCGGCATTATTTGCCCCTCACTACGGGCACAATTACCCCACGTCGCCTTTTCTACAGTTTTATGTGAGGATGTAACGTGGGATTTTTTCTGCTTGGAGACAAATAGACGACACATGAGGTTATTATCACCAGTTACCGGGCGTCTACTATATGGCGGCATATGATTGTGCTATCCAATTCATACCAGGAGCTAAAAGGCCGAAATCTCGTATGTTTAACCCCTTCCATGGAGGGAGGCCTTGAAAGACTATATTCAGAAGAGTCCGGCTAAGACCATGTTCATATCAGCAGATTATAAATCGCTCCGACGTTCATCCCGAATAATTGGACGAGTGTCATGCGAGGGAGTGTGCCATGTTTTTCTCGCCTGCATCCATATACAATGCGTTATTAACATTGTCTTTTATTTACTATAATCCTCTATGTTACTTAATGCTGGTTTACAAAATGAAGAAAACAATCTTATATACAGATATCGATAGAAAGAAGTTAGAGATATGATAGATAACAGATAGATGTCCTGCAGGTATATAATTTCACAACCCCCTATATATTATAAATTTGCACCCTTTAGAGCCTTTCATGTGGAACTAAAGGGAGTTTAGCCTTGTTTATCCTAATAAATAATGCAAAAATAACGACATGGGGTCCCCCTATTTTTTTTTGTAACCAGCAAAGGTAAAGCAGACAACTGAGAGCTGATGTTATCGAGTTGGGAAGGTCCCTTGTTATTGGGCCCTCCCCAGCCTAAAAATACCAGCTCGTAGCCGCCCCAGAAGTGGCGCATTACATGAGATGCACCAATTATGGCTTTTTGCCTTTGCTCTTCCCAATTGCCCAGATGCATTGACAATTGGTATAAAGTATCTTGGGGTTAATGTCAGCTGTGGTTTGTCAAAAATCACAGCTGGCATCAAACCCTGGTGATAGTAATGGAGAGGTGTCTATCAGACAAACCCATTACTGACCCAGTAATCAAAAATAAAAACACCCACGAAAAAAATACTTAATTTCAATAAACATTCCCCGACACTTTTCCTGGTTCACACATTTATTAAACCCCCCCCAAAAAAAAGCATGCAGGTCCAACGTAGTCCACCGAATCCGACGATGATGGGCATTCCCACCATATATGTAACACAGATCCGTCTGCACCACACCGCCAGCACAAGTCCGAAGATGCTACGTAGCATAGTGTGACAATGTTACCATCTAGATAAAATATTATCGTTTTTCTCCTAGGCACGGCAAGTAATAGATAATTTGTGGGAGAGTATGAATGTTTTTTGCCTATCCTTCTCTGAAATTTGACTACCCAATTCCTTCTCCCAAACCCAGTAAAGGGTAGAGGGTCATTGCTGGTGTCCATTTGTGTTGCTTTGTGTATGCAAGATAGAAGTTTAGTACAAGGACCTACTTGAGTGATTAAGGGTTCAAACGGAGTGAGTTCATCCTTTATACTAGTAACATGTGAGAATTTATAAATGACCTGAGCTGGAAATAAGCCAAGGAGGATAGACTCCTAATTGGAAAGGAGCCACGAAGTTTTATAAAGGAAGGAAAAAAGCCTGATCCCATGAGAGGAGACTTAATAGCTATTAAGAGGAGCTGAATAGCTTAGGAGACTGAGAGGTGACTTAATAGCTGTCTACAAATATCTAAAGGGTTGTCACATTGAAGAAGGATCATCTTTATCCTCATTTGCACAAGAAAAGACTAGAAGCAATGGGATGAAACTGAATGGGAGGAGACACAGATTAGATATTAGAAAAACTTTTTGACAGTTAGGGTGATCAATGAGTGGATCAGGCTGCCACGAGAAGTGGTGAGTTCTCCTTCAATGGACGTCTTCAAACAGAGGCTGGACAGACATCTGTCTGAGATGATTTAGTGAATCCTGCTTTGAGCAGGGGGTTGGACCAGATGACCCAGGAGGTCCCCTCCAACTCTACCATTCTATGATTCTATGAGAACGTGTCTCAATCTAACCCCATCAGATCAGTCCCAGATTAGAAATGAGTCCGTACCTGAAGCAGAGGGAAAATCTGGGTTGCCAAACAAGGGCGTTAATGGACCCAACCTACGTGGTATAGATGAAGAGATTAAGACTTGATCCCATGTTTTCAAAAAGTGGTGAATGGGTATCGGTAATTGTTTAGTTTGTACATGTATTTAGTCAATCCAAAGTAGAGATGTGAGTATCCAGGGATAGAGGTCCTCTTCCAGTTTCACCCAATGCTTATGTTCCACAGACGTGAACCAGTCCACTGCTCTCATAAGAATCAAAGATTGATGGTATTTTATTTAGATCAGGCATACTAGTACCCCCCTTTATTTTTGGAATATCACAATATTTTAAAACGTATGCTAGACCTCAACGTTTCCCATACTACCTAATAGCGTTGTCGAGATGGGAGAAAAAGGTCTGAGGAACGCAGACAGGAACAGTCTGGAATATATAAAGAAGTTTTGGCAAAATGTCCATTTTATCACATAAATACAACCAAACCAGGACAAGGGTTTGAAGTTATAATTCATTACATTTTGAAGAGTTTGTTCAAGGACAGTGATATAATTTAAGCTATACAGATCATCCATGTTGCCTGGAATTTGTGTACTGAGGTACTTAGGTGTGTCTTTCTGTCATTTAAAGGGAAAGTTAAAAATTAGCTTTTGTCTTATGTTATTGCTTCTGATTCAGAGTAGTTGACTTTAAAATAGCTTACTTGGCCAAATTCTTCGAATTCCTTTAGTATAGAAGCAAATGAAATAATTGGGTTTGAAACAGAACAACAAGTCATCTGCGTATAGAGCTAGTTTATAGTGATGTGAGCCTATAGTAACTCCACTAATATCTGGATTTGTGTGTAATGCTACCGCGAAATGGTCCATCACCAATGTGTATAGGAGAGGCGATAAGGGACACTCTTGCTTTGTCTCATTTTTAATAGAAAATGTGTCATATAGAAGGCCGGTTACCCTATCGCTTTAGGGTCAGTGTAGGATAGAATTTTAGGTAACAAGAAAGAGCCTAACCCAATTTTTCGTAAGGTGCTCTTCAAGAAAGTCCAGTGCATTCTGTCAAACACTTTTTCAGCGTCCACAGAAACAAGGCACATTGGGAGCCCCTGTGTTTTTTTGTACGTGAAAACTAACAACGTTTTATTTGTATTATCACGCACTTCTCTACCCTTAACGAAGCCAACCTGATCTTTGCTAACAATTGAGGTTAGGTAGTGGGAGAGCCATGATGCAATTATATTAAAGAATATTTTGACGTCTACACTAATTAATGAATTTGGATGAACATTAGGGCAGGCATTTAGTTCTTTTCCACGCTTTGATAAAACTGTTATGTGAGCCTCAAGTGATTGGGGGGCAAAAGGGGAGTCTTCTGAGATATTATTGAACACTAATGATAATAAAAGAGGTGCAAACATGTTATAAAATCTATTATTGAATTCATATGGCCCAGGGCTCTTCCCGATAGGACAGGCCATTAAATCATTCCCTATCTGTTGTTCAGTGAAAGCTTTGTCTAGTACCTCCTGCTCAGGGGTCTGTAAGGAAGGAACGGCAGTGTCCATAATATATTTGTCAATTTTTGTTTCAAGAAAATGTATATATTTTCCATGAATATTATTGTAACGGGGCCGGGAGGTGGAACCTCTGAGCTGCAATACAAAGGGGAAATCCTTGTAAGGAAGCAGGTGACTCCCAGGGAAGGCAAGCAGGTAGCCACAGCAAGTGACGGGGACAGTCTCTGGGTAAGCAGGCAGGTGGTCACGGCAAGTGACGGGGACAGTCTCTGGGTAGACAGGCAGGTGGTCACGGCAAGTGACGGGGACAGTCTCTGGGTAGACAGGCAGGTGGTCACGGCAAGTGACGGGGACAGTCTCTGGGTAGACAGGCAGGTGGTCACGGCAAGTGACGGGGACAGTCTCTGGGTAGACAGGCAGTAGGTCACGGCAAGTGACGGCAGGATCTCCAGGCAGGCTGGCAGAAAGCAAGCAGGTGCTCCCAGGAGAGCGGGCAGACAGACGAGGCGGATACCTGACAGGTAACTGGCGGGCGCTCCCAGGTGAGCGGGCTGACGGAGACAGCAGGTAACAGGCAGGTAACTGGTGGACGCTCCCAGGTGAGCGGTTTGACAGACGAGGCAGGTGACAGGCAGGTAACTGGTGGACGCTCCCAGGTGAGCGGTCTGACAGACGAGGCAGGTGACAGGTAGGTAACTGGTGGACGCTCCTAGGTGAGCGGTCTGACAGACAAGGCAGGTGGCAGGCAGGTTACTGGTGGACGCTCCCAGGTGAGCGGTCTGACAGACAAGGCAGGTAACTGGCGGATAACAGGCTGGCAGGCAGGACGAGAAGTCAGGCTAGCAGCGGGACCTGAGGGCTGAAGCACAGGAAGACACAGTGCAAACAACTTTGCTCGGGCACCTCCATTTTGGAGGAGGTGCCTTATATATGGGAGATCCTCCGGCAATTGGCTGGGGACTCCTTAGGACGGCGCTCGCGGCCCCTTTAAGAGAGAGGGAGCGCGCGCGCGCCCTAAGCACAGTGCCTGGGAAGCAGCGCGTGCTGCCAGCAGCGCGGGAGGAGGACGCCGAGCACGGAGCAGAGAGGTGAGGGGAACGGCGACTCTGCCTATCAGGGGGCAGAGACGCCGATGCTACAGTACTCCCTCCTTTAGGCCCCCCCTTTCTTAGGCCAGAGAGAAATTTATCAAGGATGAGCGGGGCATGGATGTTCTCCCGGGGCTCCCATGTTCTCTCCTCAGGACCAAACCCCTTCCAATCCACTAGAAAAAAGGTCTTTCCTCTTACCCTCTTGATGGTCAGAATGCTCTCTACCTCAAACTCGTCTTCAGCGGAGACCGGAGCAGGAGGCGTACCTGTAGACTTGGAAAAAGAGTTAAGTACCACGGGTTTGAGGAGAGATACAGGGAAGGAGTTGGGGATCCGCAAGTTGGCCGAGAGTTTACATTTTTAGGCCACCGGGTTGATTTGCTTGATAATTTCCAGTGGGCCGATGAACCGGGGCCATAACTTGTAGGAAGGAATCTTGAGCCGGACATATTTGGACGAGAGCCAGACTTTAATCTCCAGGACGGAATTGGGGCGGATCCAGACGTCTTTTGTCAGCCTGGTTCTTCATTCACTCGGAGGACTGAAGAAGTGCGGATCTGGTACTCTCCCAAATGGTGGAGAATTTGCTAACAAGAGATTCCGTGGCCGGGTTGTCCACGGAGGTGGAGACGGGAAACGGGATCCGGGGATTTTGACCGTAGACTGTAAAAAACGGGGATTTGGAAGAGGATTCACTCTCGTGATTATTATAGGAGAATTCGGCCCACGGTAAAAGATCCACCCAGTCGGAATGGTGGGCATTAACAAAGTGCCGGAGGTAACTGGTTAAAATTTGGTTGATCCGCTCTACTTGACCATTGGACTGTGGGTGATAAGCAGAAGAGAAGTCCAAGGTGACCCCCAGCAGTTTACACGTGGCTCTCCAGAAGCGAGAGGTGAACTGGACCCCTCGATCGGACATGATGTGGAGAGGAAGACCATGGAGACGGAAAATATGATGATTAAAGTCCTTAGCCAACTCAGATGCAGACGGAAGACCCGGCACGGGAATGAAGTGAGCCATCTTAGAGAAGCGGTCAGCGACCACCCAAATGACCGTACAGTCAGCAGAGACAGGGAGATCCGTTATAAAGTCCATGGCTATGTGCTGCCACGGGGCAGCAGGTACGGGAAGAGGCAGAAGGCGGCCGGCTGGCAGATGTCTAGGAACCTTGTTGCGAGTGCAGGACGCACAGGCCGAGACAAAGTCTATTACCTCCTTGCGCAGGGTAGGCCACCAGTAATGCCGGGTAATAAGCTGGAGGGTCTTCTTTTGGCCAGCATGGCCAGCTAGCTTAGACGAATGTCCCCAGTGCAGAACCTACTCACGATCAGGTACTGTCACGAATGTCTTACCGGGTGGAAGACGATTCAGATCCACGGGGGCCACCTGCATTACCTTGGAGGGGTTGATGATGTGCTTTGGCTCCTCCTCAAGATTGGAGGACAGAAAGGATCGGGACAAGGCATCGGCTTTGATATTATTGTCTGCCGGGCAGAAATGAAGAATGAAATCAAAGCGGGCGAAGAACAAGGACCACCAGGCCTGGCGCGTGTTAAGTCTTTGGGCACTCTGGAGGTAAGCCAAGTTTTTGTGGTCCGTATAAAATATTACCAGATGAAAAGCCCCCTCGAGCAAGTAACGCCACTCCTCCAGTGCCAACTTAACGGCTAACAATTCTCGGTCTCCTATAGAATAATTGCGCTCAGACGAGGAGAAGAGTTTGGAGAAGAAGCCGCAGGTTACCATTCTCCCGAATGGCGACTTTTGGGTGAGTACCGCTCCGGCTCCAGAGGAGGAAGCATCTACTTCTAAGAAGAATTGTTTGTTGCAGTCCGGACGGTGCAGCACAGAAGCGGAGGAGAAAGCTTGTTTCAAAGAAAGGAAGGCCTCCTCTGCCTCGGGCGGCCATTCTTTGGGACTAGCGCCCTTACGGGTGAGCGCGGAGATAGGGGCAGTCCGGGAAGAGAAGTGCGGAATGAAGAGGCGGTAGTAGTTGGCGAAGCCCAGGAACCGCTGAATAGCCTTCAACCCCTCCGGTCGGGGCCACTTCAGGATGGCAGAAAGTTTCTCAGGATCCATTCGTAGGCTGGTCTGGGAGATGACGTAGCCCAGAAATGGAAGCGAGGTCTGCTCAAAGAGGCACTTCTCAAATTTTGCGTAGAGGTGGTTTTGCTTGAGCCTGAGCAGGACTTGATGAACGTCCCTCCAGTGTGTGGGAAGATCCGGAGAGAAGATCAAGATGTCGTCCAGGTACACCACCAAGCAGGCGTAGAGAAGGTCACGGAAGATGTCATTGACCAACTCTTGAAAGATGGCGGGAGCATTACAGAGGCCGAAGGGCATTACGAGGTATTCATAGTGGCCGTCCCGGGTGTTGAATGCTGTCTTCCATTCATCCCCCCGACAGATACGGACCAGGTTATACGCCCCACGGAGATCCAGCTTGGTGAAGATTCTGGCACCCCTCAGACGGTCAAATAATTCAGGAATGAGCGGAAGGGGGTATTTATTCTTCACCGTGATCCGGTTAAGACCTCTATAGTCAATACAGGGACGGAGGCGGGGCGGAAAGGCGGGGACCGGGAAGGGATGCCATGGTATTGAAGGGCAGCGACGCTGCCGGGGTAGTAGTTGTCCGGGCGGGAGTTAACACTACGCAGGTGACTCAGGATGGACTCCTGTTGGGACCTCTGATGGGATAGTTCATGGCATAGAGTGAGGGAGCTTGGGTGCCACCAGGTTCTAGCAAACTGTAACGCCCCTGAGCAAACTGTAACGGGGGCGGAAGGTGGAACCTCTGAGCTGCAATACAAAGGGGAAGTCCTTGTAAGGAAGCGGGTGACTCCCAGGGAAGGCAAGCAGGTAGCCACAGCAAGTGACGGGGACAGTCTCTGGGTAAGCAGGCAGGTGGTCACGGCAAGTGACGGGGACAGTCTCTGGGTAGACAGGCAGGTGGTCACGGCAAGTAACGGGGACAGTCTCTGGGTAGACAGGCAGGAGGTCACGGCAAGTGACGGCAGGATCTCAAGGCAGGCTGGCAGAAAGCAAGCAGGTGCTCCCAGGAGAGCGGGCAGACAGACGAGGCGGATACCTGACAGGTAACTGGCGGGCGCTCCCAGGTGAGCGGGCTGACGGAGACAGCAGGTAACAGGCAGGTAACTGGTGGACGCTCCCAGGTGAGCGGTCTGACAGACGAGGCAGGTGACAGGCAGGTAACTGGTGGAAGCTCCCAGGTGAGCGGTCTGACAGACAAGGCAGGTGGCAGGCAGGTAACTGGTGGACGCTCCCAGGTGAGCGGTCTGACAGACAAAGCAGGTAACAGGCAGGTAACTGGCGGATAACAGGCTGGCAAGCAGGACGAGAAGTCAGGCTAGCAGCGGGACCTGAGGGCTGAAGCACAGGAAGACGCAGTGCAAACAACTTTGCTTGGGCACCTCCATTTTGGAGGAGGTGCCTTATATATGGGAGATCCTCCGTCAATTGGCCGGGGACTCCTTAGGACGGCGCGTGAGGCCCCTTTAAGAGAGAGGGAGCGTGCGCACGCGCGCCCTAAGCACAGTGCCTGGGAAGCAGCGCGCACAGCCAGCAGCGCGGGAGGAGGACGCCGAGCACGGAGCAGAGAGGTGAGGGGAACGGTGTCTCTGCCTAGCAGGGGGCAGAGACGCCGATGCTACAATTATGAAGTGAGCTATAACAGCAATGAAATGCGTCAGCTATGTCGGTGGGGTTATGAATTTATAGCAGTGGGGCTCCTTTTGTTTTGGATACATACAGCTCTGGCAAAAATTAAGAGACCACTGCAAAATTTTCAGTTTCTCAGATTTTTCTCTTTATAGGTATATTATAGTGTAAAATGTACATTGTTGTTTTAGTCTATAAACTACTGACAACAGGTCTCCGAAATTCAAAGCTAAAAATTTTGAATTTATTTGCAGCAAATGATAAAGCGTCAAAATACTAAAAAAGAAACACAGTGCTTTCAGACCTCAAATTACTCATGTTTTAAATGTGAAATCAATATTTGGTGGACTAACCATGATTTTTAATCACAGCTTTCATTCGTCTTGCCATGCTTTCCACCAGTCTTTCCATGCTTTCCAATAGAAAACTGTTCAGTGGTCTCTTAATTTTTGCCGGAGCCGTATGTCCTTTGCATCCGTGGATGTAACTTCCTTGTCAATGAGAAACCACATTTATCTGTGAATTCATACGAGTACCTTCGCATGCGATCTTGATATTTTGTATACGTTTGATCTAGTAAAGACCTTCGCTCCTTTCTTTTTTTCAATCAGATCATTTTCATTTAACAAAAGAAAGAAAGACCAACATTTTCTTTTTGTCATACAAACTTTGTGACAAAAACAATAAAAAGAAAGAAAAACCAGTAAACAATACAAGAACCGGTTTACAATGATATAAAACCCAATATCGCTCTATAGTACAAGGTTTTGGAACAGTAATTTTACATTTGTACATAAATATCTGAATACTTCCTGACGGCTTTTTTTTCCCTATTGGGACGTCAAAAGAAAAAGAATATCTCTAAGAAGGGGCAATTGTGTGGACTGAGACAATTATTATTTACGTATAAGGATATAAATTCCTGGTTTACTGCAGGGATATGTGCAAATGGTCCAGTATAGCATTTCTGAAGCAATACCTGGGGTAATTAACCATTGCTCCCATATGTGTATGAATTTCTTGAGAGCGTTCCTTTTTATATAAGATCCCCTTTCCAAGCATAGAGTGTTATTTATCCTGGGTTTTAGTTCGGTTGTCGTTGGGGGAGAATTGTCTATCCAATGTAGGGCCAACAACTTTCTGGCTTGGAATAATATTCTTGAGCTATCTACTGCCATATGGGAGTCTGGGTCTACGTCCTCTCCCAGGAGTCCTAGGATACAGATTTTAGGTTCCAACTGAACTTGTATCCCAAATACAGATAGTACAAGAGCGATCACCATGTTCCATTAGTAGCCAATATTTACACATTCCCACGTCATACGCATCAAGTGGGCGTCCTTTTGACCACATCTAGGACATGTGTCATCCGTTTGTATTTCAATTTTAAATAAAATACTTGGGGATCTATATACCCTATGAATGAGAAGAATTCGGGACAATCTTTGTGACTCCGAAAATGAAAGTTTCGGTGTCAAATCCAGTATTTCCCCCAATGCTCCTCAGATAAGGGACCCACATCCTCCTCCCATTTTGTCTTAACTATCAAAGGATATTTATCCAAATGTAGGGCCAGTAACTGCCTATAAATAAGGGCTATTAGACCTTTTGTATCCATCGATGTAGTAATGGTATCTATTGGGTGATGTCAATCAGTATGGCGTTTATTCTAGTTGTGTACTATATGCAACATGTATTTGCAGATATTGATAAAACACCCTATATGGAAGGTTAAAATCTGCCTTTATTTGTTCAAACATCTTGAATAATCCATCCCTCAAGAGTTGTGACACCAAACATATACCCATATTCTCCCACTCACTAACATTTTTTAGTTTATGTAGCTCTGGTAAGTTATAGTTGTGCCATAAAGGAGTATAGTTTGTGTACTTTCCAATCCCCAGAATAATTTTACCCCTATCACACGCCTTATATATTAACTTTAGTGTACATTTTAAGCAATTTTCTCGAGGAGGCCCCATATCTAGTACCGAGAATGGAAGTTTCCACTTGGTTTCTTCCATAAGTAGGTGCCCTGAAATTACACAATATTTGCGAGTACCCCATCCATAAAACTACTTTAGCTCCCTTCTAGCGTTAAGCAGGTCTACGTATACCAAAGGGGAAGCAGATCGTTTATGTTGTTTGTCAAGGAGATCAATCTGTTCAAGCAAATGGGAGACTTTAGCTGTTCTCTCCTTTTTTTAGCCTTTATCTACAGTACAGACCAAAAGTTTGGACACACCTTCTCATTTAAAGAAATTTCTGTATTTTCATGACTATGAAAATTGTACATTCACACTGAAGGCATCAAAACTATGAATTAACACATGTGGAATTATATACTTAACAAAAAAGTGTGAAACAACTGAAAATATGTCTTATATTCAAGGTTCTTCAAAGTAGCCACCTTTTGCTTTGATGACTGCTTTGCACACTCTTGGCATTCTCTTGACGAAGTTCAAGAGGAACTCACTGGAAACGGTCTTCCAACAATCTTGAAGGAGTTCCCAGAGATGCTTAGCACTTGTTGGCCCTTTTGTCTTCACTCTGCGGTCCAGCTCACCCCAAACCATCTCGATTGGGTTCAGGTCTGGTGACTGTGGAGGCCAGGTCATCTGGCGTAGCACCCCATCACTCTCCTTCTTGGTCAAATAGCCCTTATACAGCCTGGAGGTGTGTTTGGGGTCATTGTCTTGTTGAAAAATAAATGATGGTCCAACTAAACGCAAACCGGATGGAACAGCATGCCTCTGCAAGATGCTGTGGTAGCCATGCTGGTTCAGTATGCCTTCAATTTTGAATAAATCCCCAACAGTGTCACCAGCAAAGCACCCCCACACCATCACACCTCCTCCTCCATGCTTCACGAGGGAACCAGGCATGTAGAGTCCATCCGTTCACCTTTTCTGCATCGTACAAAGAAACGGTGGTTGGAACCAAAGATCTTACATTTGGACTCATCAGACCAAAGCACAGATTTCCACTGGTCTAATGTCCATTCCTTGTGTTCTTTAGCCCAAACAAGTCTCTTCTGCTTGTTGCCTGTCCTTAGCAGTCGTTTCCTAGCAGCTATTTTACCATGAAGGCCTGCTGCACAAAGTCTCCTCTTAACAGTTGCTGAAGAGATGTGTTTGCTGCTAGAACTCTGTGTGGCATTGACCTGGTCTCTAATCTGAGCTGCTGTTAACCTGAGATTTCTGAGGCTGGTGACTCGGATAAACTTATCCTCAGAAGCAGAGGTGACTCTTGGTCTTCCTTTCCTGGGGCGGTCCTCATGTGAGCCAGTTTCTTTGTAGCGCTTGATGGTTTTTGCAACTGCACTTGGGGACACTTGCAAAGTTTGCCCAATTTTTCGGACTGACTGACCTTCATTTCTTTAAGTAATGATGGCCACTCGTTTTTCTTTACTTAGCTGCTTTTTTCTTGCCATAATACAAATTCTAACAGTCTATTCAGTAGGACTATCAGCTGTGTATCCACCTGACTTCTGCACAACATAACTGATGGTCCCAACCCCATTTATAAGGCAAGAAATCCCACTTATTAAACCTGACAGGGCACACCTGTGAAGTGAAAACCATTTCCGGTGACTATCTTTTGAAGCTCATCAAGAGAATGCCAAGAGTGTGCAAAGCAGTCATCAAAGCAAAAGGTTGTTACTTTGAAGAACCTAGAACATAAGACATATTTTCAGTTGTTTCACACTTTTTTGTTAAGTGTATAATTCCACATGTGTGAATTCATAGTTTTGATGCCTTCATTGTGAATGTACAATTTTCATAGTCATGAAAATACAGGAAAACCTTTAAATGAGAAGGTGTGTCCAAACTTTTGGTCTGTACTGTATTTTTTATTATTATCCCTCTGAGGACGCATGTGAGTGCTTCCCATTTAAATGGTAAGGCATTTCATCATGCTCATATATTTGAAGCAGTCTATAGTCTCAAGAAGGTCTGGGACACAGAGTGAGTCTTTCAGTAGATTATCATTTAAGTTCCAACATCTGAAGCCTTGGTGGAGTCACGTATAGTCAGATTACAATATACAGGAGCATGATCTGACCATACAGCAGTTCCTACCTGAGATGTAAATTGCCATGTAGGCAAGTGACGGCTAATTAAGAAAAGGACTATACTGCTATGCATATTGTGTAAAGGAGAATAATAGGTATAATCCTTTACGTCTGGATGTAGTATCCTCCATACATCGCCCGGTTGAGACCAAAGCACAATTAGCAAAGCTTTTGTTTGTGTTTTAGATTGGTGACTCCAGCCCAGGGACGCGTCTAAAGAAGGATCCAGGACAAAATTAAAGTCACCTCCAATGATGATAAGGTCCTCCGCAAAATATTTTAGTTTGTTTAAGTTATGACGGTATGTCTAATTTGGTCACAATTAGGGAGATAGAACTTTTCCAAAGTCAAAATTTTGGAGTAGATGGAGATCTTAACAAACACATACCTCCTCTCCGTGTCAGACAGTGTTTCTACAATAGTATGCAGCAGTGATCTGTGGCGGCCTATACTCAGCACCTTAGACTTCAAAACTGCATTTTTCTGGGACGCCAAGATGAATAATATCTATTAGTAATCTGAGGTACAGTATATGATCGCCTCTAAAGTGTGACTCCTGAAGAAAGAGAAAATGTACGTGCTGTTTGTGCCTACGATAAAACACTTGAGCTCCTTTCTCTGGAACATTAAGTCCTCTGACATTCAATGAACAAGTTTTGAGTTGTGCCATATTGTATGAAAAAAAGGAGGAATGGAAGAGAGAAAGGTTAAGAGAAAAGAGGAAGTATAGACGGTAGATAGTAACGTCTACCTCTCAGTGTCTAAGAAGTATAGATTATGAATATATCAAAACAGTAGGAAATTGCGAAACAAGCAGATCCCAATGCGAGTCCCTAACTGGAGGTTGTATTTACAGGCGTAAGTCAAACTTTCAGTTCTAGGATTCCTATTAGGTGGAACCATGGAATATAAAGCAAGTAATGTAATACAGCCTGATATTACAGTAGTATCATGTGAACTCAACTTATATGCCGGTCTAAGATCTTATATGAACTTAGACATTCTATATAGTGGAAGAGTGGCACCTAATGCTCTATTTAGATATATCTAATTATATGCTTAAAGAAATAAGTAACCATCTGCAAACTGTCTCTCATCAGGGAAGACCAGATTAATTTGAGGAGCTCATATGATTGGCAGGTTCCTTTCCCATCTGGCTGCATCACCATCAAGTTCCTGATCCATTGACCACCTTCTGTGACGTGCTGGAACTCTCTGTGGCAATGGTGGAGCAGGTGGCCAGTCAGATATATGGAATGTCCAGGGCATCACAAATAGGTCTCATGTTGCTTGGATCTTTGAAAATATACAGCTGTAATGGGTACCCCCAGGAGTACATCAGGCCATTTTCCCGGATGGCATCAAGTAGTGGTTTCAATACCCTTCTTTTAGCAAGTGTCATTCAGGATAGATATGTGAGCAATTATATGCGTTTTCCATTGAAATCAACAGGACCCAACTCCTCTGCTTTTCTCACAATGGCCTCTTTTACATTGAAAAAATGTATGTGACAGATAATGTCCCTTGGACGCTCAGGATCTGAGCCATGATTGCCTATTGTACGGTGCGCCTTTAAAACCTCCACCTCCTTATCAATAGGATCACCAAGGATATTATGAATAATGATCGCAGTGTTGGCATAATCGCTTGTGCATTGATGCTTTCAGGTATACCCCTTATCCAGATATTATTGCGATTTTCTTGATCATCAACCATATTAAACAGATGGTTTATTTACTGGCTGTGAAGATCCAGTGTTAGTTTCTGAGCATTATGATGGCCTCTAACTTGGACGACATTATCCTCTAATCTCTGTACCTTGTCAGTAAGCTGTGACAGGATAGAAGTGAGGGGACGTATTTCAGTATTGTATGTAGTCTCCAGCCTCTGAATATATTGCTCCATATCTTCTTTAGTAGGGATAGACGCAATCTGATATACAAATAAGTTATGTTGTTCCCCATATCAGAATCCCCTGTGGCTGGGAGGTAAATGTCCCTGTGAAGCAAGCACTGCTCAGCATGGGGGCTTTGGTGAGAGTACAGGGAGATTTGTGGAGCTGTTTTCTTGTGAGGCCGACATTAAGAGAGAAGTTGGTGCAGGACTGACAGGCTGGAGCTGTCTGGCATCATGAGGGTTAAGACTGCTTCTTTTTCCACGCTGAGGTGAGGCAGTAATAACTCCAGAGCAGGAAGATAAGACCTTCCATAAGAAACGCTGCATACCAGACATGCTGACAGAGGTGGAGGACCTCAGATTAACCTCTGATCTCTTCTTTCTTTCCCATATCGAAAGTCATGTTTGAGGCTGTAAATTGCTTACAATTCCCCCAAGAACACGGTCTGAAGAGAGTGCTTTCAGTGTGTGCATTCTCTTGGTGCTATGTCCAGGCCATGTCCTTCCTGTTGATGTACAATACGTCTGAAGGTGGTGGTGATTGGCAGCAGGATTGTGTGATGTAACAATCTTGTGTGATGTAACATCCTTACGGAAAAGCGAGTTGTGACACCAATGGAACGGCGCCAGAACAGGAAGTGCATATGAGTGTTTTTATTTTAACAAGGCCAAACATGAGGAATGAGAAGGAGTTGTCCTAGTAGTGGACAACCCCTTTATGAAGATACAATTTTCGGTTAAAGATGAAAAAGGCTTCTCCCCTGTGTGACTTCTCTGAAGTTTGTTAAGAGTTGATTTCCGTGTAAAACATTTCCCACATTAAGAACATGAAAATGGCTTCTCGTCTGTGTGAGTTCTCTGGTGACTAAAAGATGATGATTTCTTCACAAAACATTTCCCACATTCTCAACAGGAAAAAAGTTTCTTCCCTGTGTGAGTTCTCTGGTGTTTAACCAAATCTGATTTATCTTTAAAACATTTCCCACATTTTGAACAGGAAAAAGGCTTCTCCACTGTGTTTTCTCTGGTGTACAGCCAAACCTGATTTCTGCCTAAAACATTTCCCACATTCTGAACAGGAAAAAGGCTTCTCCCCTGTGTGAATTCTCTTGTGCTTAACCAAATCTGATTTCTGGATAAAACATTTGCCACATTCTGAACAGGAAAAAGGCTTTTCCCCTGTGTGAGTTCTCTGGTGCATAACCAAATCTGATTTCTGGCTAAAACATTTCCCACATTCTGAACAGCAAAAAGGCTTCTCCCCTGTGTGAGTTCTGTTGTGCTTAACCAAAACTGATTTCCGGCTAAAACATTTGCCACATTCCGAACAAGAAAAAGGCTTCTCCCCTGTGTGATTTCTCTGGTGATTAACCAAATCTGATTTCTGGTTAAAACATTTCCGACATTCTGAACAGCAAAAAGGTTTCTCCCCTGTGTGAGTTCTCTGATATTTGATTAAACTTGATTTCTCTGTAAAACATTTTCCACTTTCTGAACAAGAAAATGGCTTCTCCTGTGTGTGACTTCTCTGGTGATTAACAAGATTTGATTTCTGGTTAAAAAAATTCCCACACTTGAAACAAAAAAATCTATTCTCTGATGTGTGAATGCTTTGATGTTTAAGAAAAGACTTTTCGAGGGAAAAACTATTTCCATATTCTGAACATGAAAATGGCTTCTTTGCTTTAGGAGCAATTTGTTTTTTAATGCTTATTTTGTGACTTTGATTTTCCTTAGTAGTTGGTAATGAATCAGAAGACAGGATCTGTTTCAAAGGATCAGATGATAGATCTTTGCTGTGAAGGGATGATGGTATATCTGGAGTAATGGCATTCACTTCAATTGTATCTTGTGTGATCTCAAGATCATCTGATTTAAAAATTGAAGATGTCAGCTGTCCCTCTGATCTCCTGGTACAGTCATCTGCCAAGAATAAAACAAATTATTATTCATGAATAACATATCCTTAAAATTTATATTGTTGAATATTTCTAATTAAACTCTCCATAAAAATGTACTTTATGTAAAAGTATCATTATCTACCAAGAAAACATATCACAGAAAAAATCAGACTTACCAACACCAAATCAGATAACAAATGCATTAGTGTTGGTTGGGTGTACTGGGGTGTCTGTCCATGTGGGGTGCACTTATATAGTGCTGGGCAGTCTTCCTGACCTAATAGTATGGGCATCATCACTATCCTAAGCCAGACACTGTGCATCACACCTACCTGTGTGACTGGCGTCCTATGCAAGCTTCATCTGTGTGCATCTTTAATACTAGGCAACCACCCCCTCCATGAATTGGTATGATTGTGAGTGGTTGCTCCATCAGTATTTTGCACCTGCGCTGCCCCCACCTTTATCATGGGGGTCTGCGGCATCCTGCTAGTGCATTTGTTATATGATTTGGTGTTAGTAAGGCTGTATCTTTTTCTGTGATTTTTTTTTTATTTTGCCTTATGTTAGCCGTCATTATTCACCAAGACAATAACAGTTCACAGTCTAATAGAAAACCTCATAGGAAGAACCAGTGGAGTGTGGGGTTCAACTGTTTGTTAATTCTGCCTCCCAAATATGGAATAAAAAGTCATCAAACAATGTTATGTAGGTGAAATAATACCAATAAAAACTTCTACTCATCTCACAAAAAACAAGTCCCCACTCAGGTCCATCATCTGTCAGTGGAAAAACAGAGGTTTCCACATTATTAGTGGCTCAAAGGCTCTTGAAAAGCAACATGGCTTCCATAAACCAATCCAGCAATATCCGCTCTCCCAAAGTCAGATCTCCCCCTCACTTCTGAGCCTTGCAGTGAGCCCAAAGCACATTTAGCCTCCATGTATTTGACATTACTATAGTGAGAAGAACCCACTTAATTGATGGTGTGTGTCTCCTGGAGCACAATCTGGGCACTATGTGTTGGGTAATAAAATTATATATTTGTCATTTTCACTCTCCAACATCCACTGCGTGCTAATTTCCGGAAAGTGACTGTGGAGTCAAAATAGTCACTACTCCTATAGATTATATCACTGAGGGTTATAATTTCCAAAATGGAGTCACTTTATGGGGATTTCTACTGTTTTGGTTTTCTGCAATTTGGTCACATTAGAGCTTCTGTAAATGGTGTGTCCCATCTCCTCCGGGATCTGCTCCTGCGACGTCTGCTTCTCTCACCAGGAGCCGCCTTATTCATCCTGTAGGCGGCGCTGGTGATGGAGGAGACATCAGAACCAGAAGCTCTGGGCAGTGCAGGCTCTGTCCAGCCACTAAGATTAGGGTTGCTGGGACCTGTAGTACCATCCAGGGTGTGTGTGCTGTCCAGCTGGAATAATCTGCTCCCTGCTTCAGCCATCTGGAAAGCACCGCACCCTACTAAAGCTGGAAGCATATTGCCGGAAGCTGCCAGATACAGCCTTGTTCTCCTCTGGTTCAGTCCTCTGTGCTCAGCTCCCGGCTTGTGTATTTGTTTCCTGTTGTGACCTCGGCCCATTTACTGACTACTTTTGTGTAATTTTGTATTTTCTCTGACCTCCATGTTCTGACCCGGCTATCTGACTATTCTTCTTGCCATCTCACACCACAGAACATTAGGTAACACTGTGGCCCAATCTTAGGGGGTCTCTGTCTAAGTCCAAATCCATGTAGAGGGGTTAAAGGATGATGAGCAAGGCAAACCCTGGGATCTGAAAAATGGAGTAGATAGTGCCAAGCCTGTTTGTGGTAGCCATCTTTTGAGCTGCCAGGTGACCATGAACAGCGCCCCCAATACATTGTGTCTGCAAACTATCCCAGCAAAATCTGCATTCAAATAGCTAAATGTCGCTTCTTCCCTTCTTAACCTGCCATGTGCCCACACAGTAGTGTACAACCGTATATAGAGTATTGTCAGATTGAAAAGAAGTTGGAATATTATTTGTAAGGTCCATTTGTTTCCTATTATCCTTTGTGAAGAATTCCAAAATTATCACCATATAATGTGACACACGTCAGATTAGAAAAATGGGCCCTGATAGGAACACAAAACTGGCAGCAGGAAGGGGTTAAATCAGAGTATTTTGGGCACTAACTACTGTAGTCAAAACTGTTGAGTATAGACAATAACACATCTACTGAAATGATCAAACTCAACAGTCCCCATCAGTAAGTAGTGAGTAACTAGTGGTGAAACCTCTCTGTGGTAATTGGAGTATGGGGCTCGGGGGCTCTTGGCAATCTAAACTATCGTAAGGGACAATATTTTCTGTCAGATGAGTTTCAAGAAGAAATATTAGACGTTCAAAGAGAACTTTTTATATTCGTGCAGAGATGAGGTGTCTTAAATTTAGCTTAGAGATATATCATGGCACAGGTGTAATGTTTTCTGTATAGTTTATCACAATCCTGTTTGAAATTAGTCGGTTTTAAAAGAAACTGAAAAGTCAGGATAAAGGGAAACTCTGTTGTTATTGGACAGAAATTCACACGTGTCCCTCACTGCACATTTAATGTTGTAGATCATAAAAGTAAAGTTTGGCCAAAAACACTGGACCTGGTCGTGTAGGGACCATATGAGGACATTCAGCCGCACAGAAGGGAGAGAAGGTAGATTCATCCAATAAGATATCAGGGATCTAGGAAGCCAACACCATCATTACCCTCCGCTTTCTCTTACAGTCCCATCATAATATTTTTTTCAAGTGATTTTCTGGCTTTGTGGTTTACAGATCTGGGCAGGTAGCGTCTCCTAATCACACGGAGTAGGTGGATTCTCCAGGTTGTAAGTTCTATGAAAAAGGGTTTCAATGCCCAAAATGATTTGAATAGTTTTGGGTGGAAGAGAATGTTGTGGTCTAGAGGCAAAATGGTGATCACACGATTGTGATACGGCCCGACTACACAACCGATAAAGCAGCCACAGCCGGTGACGGAGAAGAATCTGTGACTTCTCTGCATTTAGTGGTTACTACTCACCTGGGTGGTCATATGTAGGAATCTCCTCTTTACACCGCTCATCACCCCTCACATATGTCTCTGTAGTATTAATATGGGTCAGATCTTCACCCTGAAAGAAATATTGTAAAAGTCAAAAACAGATGAGAAGTCACATCTATGATCAGCTCTAAACCTGCCATCTCCACGGTTCTCATTACACAAGTATAAAACACATAATACTGGTGGATAAAACAAGACAGAACACAAGACCTTCACAGCCGTCTACACATCATAGGGGAGATCTCATGACACCTTCTCTCCATCTACCTGATGATCCTGAGGAACATTGGGATCTTCTTGTTTACAGTCCTGTGGAAGAAGAGGACGGGGACATCTCTCTGGTGTTGTCCTCTTACTGGATAGATCTGGAGGAAACACATAAGGGACTGAATTCATTCTTTACATACAAATAATTATAGGCTGTGTGTATTTAGTCCTGTCTATTACCTGGTGATGTGAGGGGCTGGGGAACCTCCATCATAACGTCTTTGTACAAATCTTTGTGTCCTTCTAAATACTCCCACTCCTCCATGGAGAAATAGACAGTGACATCCTGACATCTTATAGGAACCTGACACACACAATGATACCGTCATCCCTCCCGATCCTTTCATAGCATTACAGCATAATGTCCCAGCAGTGTCACCTCTCCAGTCAGCAGCTCAATCATCTTGTAGGTGAGTTCTAGGATCTTCTGGTCATTGATGTCCTCATGTATGAAGGGGTGAGATGGAGGTCCTGTGATTGAGCTCAGAGGTCTTTCCCATCCCTCAGACACAGGGTCCTGACAGCGCTCACTAGAGGTCTTCTTCACTACTGCGTAATCCTGGTTATGGAAAGACATATAAATAAATCTCACTCCAGACATTTCCAGGGTCCTCACCTCTCCAGTTCTGTCCATCTGTTATTCCCATACATAAGAATGATGTAATGTGACGTGATGAGAATCTCTCACCTCTCCAGTAAGACGGAAGAGGATCTCTAGGGTGAGGTGTAATATCCTCTCCGCCATCTTGTCTCTGTCCATATCCATCTTTGATGGGTCCATAAGGAAAATTCTCTTAAATAGAAGATCTTCACTGAGTGGATCTGATATTGTGTAATAATACAATTACTGGAGATAATAAGGGGAAACATATGAGGAGATATATTATTTTACAGTATTTAGTTTTCTGCTTTACATCTAGTAATAAAACCTATATATTTTAGGCCACATACAACAAGCAGTTTCCTCCTTGGAGTCTGTAGGTGAACACATTTCTCAAAGACTCATCTTCCATAAAGCTAATTCTCGTCTCATTTGCCGACACTGCAATCAGCATTAGCAATACTGCAGGAAATATTCATTACACGTGACATGAGAAATAACTACTTCATGAGGAGGATGACGACATCTTCATCTTCTACTACGGCTCTACAAACATATTTAGCCAGAGTTCTTCACTGACTACATCTCCACCGGCCGTCTATATGAATGTTTCCCGTCTTCCCCGGACTGTAATCTTCTATCACGTTAGATCTCATGTCTGATTCACACAAAGAAGTTTGAGGCTTTGATACATGGTAAGGTTTTTAATATTAAACAGAGTAGGACTATCCTGAATGGGTTCATTTTAACATGGTGGGATAGCTTTCATGCTATTTTTGATCAAAAACACTGTTACTAGGAACCCTATTTTATTTAAATGCACTTTTGCTTTTTATTTATTTATTTACAGCAGGGTTTATGATCATTTTTCTTCTTATAGTTTTTTTCTGATTTATGGCCATAGTAAACATGCATTTATATGTGCCGCATGGATACCAACATAAACCAAACTCAAATTCTGTGTTTTTTTCACTGGCACCATAGTGGCCCTGTGGGCTGCTGCTATGGATGATACACCCCTAACTATCCAACTATCGTATGGTAAAAATCTCATAGGTCCGGTATTTATTAGTATCTGCATGAAGAATGGGGCTAAGTGAGTATTTATTAAAGGGAATCCACTCCCCACGGCCAGCAAGCATCAGAATCTTCACTGAATAAAAAGCCATTTCTCAGCAAACAGACCTCTAATATGAGGTATACAGGTATGTATAGATTCACATTTCTATCACCTGTATGCCAATATTAAAGGTCAGATAAGTCCCAGGGGGTGACAGATTCCCTTTCATCAGCCGTGGGGTAATCATAAAACCAGATATGTATCAAGGTATTGTAAGGTGGCTAATGGTTGCGTAGTTGATGGGAGGTATGTGTCACAGAGATGGCTGGTCTCTGTGATGTAACCCGGAGTGTTTCTCTAGGGCACATAAGCACTAAAAAGATCATTTGGTGCACCTGGGAGCCGGGTTACGGGTAGCTAGGAGAGAATGGGCGAGTCCAGCTACCCACATACCGCTCCTCTGGGTGTGGTTAACAGCCTATAAAATGGAGGCTGTTGTTTGGCACATGGTCTGTGTGTTTGGAGGGAGAAGGCCTCCTGTGTATGGTTGTCTTCAGACCAAGCCAGGACACTAAACTCTACCCCAGCTTGTGTGCCACACAAGCCTGGCTCAGCAGAGACCTGCTAAGGACATTTACTTTGTTTGCCTGATCTAAAGGCTATTTTCTTTTCTGTTTGGCTTCTGGGTTTATGAAGCAATAAACCCACATGAACTTTTAAAGGAACATGCCTCCTGTTTTCCTCCTGTCACACCCAAGTGAGTAAAACCACCACAATTGGTGTTAGACTTGCGGACAGCGTTCCCAGCAGAGACGTGTGACTGCTACAGGATGGACTGCATGCCCTGGGTGAAGTCTGTCGCAAACCAGCAAGCATCGCCAGACAAAATGGAGGACCTGCTGAAACACCTGGTCCAGTCGCAGCAGCATCAACAGGTGACCAACAGGCTGTAGTTACAGCAGATCCAGCAGCACTAGCAGGAACAAGGTCAGCAGATGCAGCTTCTCGCAACCGCCATCCAGGACAGGACGAGCGCTCCAATCCCAGGTCCAACTGATGACTCCCATGTCCGGAAGGCGGTATGATGGGCTTTGCAGAAAATGACCCCGGGGGATGACGTTGAGACCTTCCTGATGGTGTTTCAAAGGGTGGCCGAGAGGGAGAAATTTCCACAAGAGCAGTGGGCAGAGGTACTGTCGCCATACTTGACTTGGAGAGCCCCAGAAGTACGCCTAGTAGGCGTACTATGATTTAGCTTTGCAGGATGCCAAAGAGTATGGCAAGCTAAAAAGTGAGATTCTCGCACGCTTGGGGTTGACAATGACTATCAGGGCACAGCGGATTCGTATCACCAGAACAAACCACCTCCGTCCCAAATGTTTGACCTGCTGCACCTGGTCCAGAAGTGGCTGCAGCCAGAGTCCTCAATGCCTGCGCAGATGGTAGAGTGGGTGGTGATGGACCGGTTTGTGCACTCCCTGCCGAGGCCCATACAGCCTTGGGTTGCCCAGGGTGATCCCGGGTATGCAGATGAACTGGTCGGACTGATCGAGAGATACCAGGGGGTTGAAGGTTCCTTGGGAAGGCAGCCCACTACATGCTGGAGTTCCCAACAGGGGGTGGAGGCCCAAAAGTTGGTGGGACTTCCAGGGTCCAAATGGACGAGGGAGGTGGTGCCCAAGGTCCATACAGGTGATGTTGTTTGCTGGCGGTGCCACGGCCCAGGCCATATAGCCGCCCGTTGTCCCCTGACCCTTGAGCCGATGGACTGCAGCATAGGACAACGTTGTTCATATTATGCTTATCCGGCGTGCAGTGTGAACTGTCCACCCAGAGGGCCACAAGCATGTCACATGAAGGTGAACTGATGGGAAGTAACGGCACGGCTGGACTCCGGGATTCTGGTGACCCTTATGAGGGCCACCCTTCCTCTCCAAATTATCCCGGGGAAAAAAGTCGGCGTTCAGTGCATTCATGGTGATGCTAAAGACTACCCTACGGGCCAGAGTGGACATTGAAATGGCCCACGGTACAGAGTCCCACGAGGTCGGCGTCGTTCAGGACTTGTTGCACCCTATTATTATAGGCTGGGACTTTTGCTTGTTTTGGGATCTGTGGGGGAAGGGTTCTGGGTCCGCTGGCTCAGATAAGAAAAAAATTAACCCTAATGAGGTATCACCACACCCAGAGTTAGACAGGTTTCCTTTTTGTGTTCTTGTGGGGGATGAGGAGGTAGTGCCCCCTGAGTCTGCAATTCCAGAGTTAGGGGTGACCAGCGAGAATTTGGGGTCTGCCCGACATAGGGACCTAACTCTGAAGGAAGCCTTTAATAATGTCACTATTATAAATGGGGTTGCACAGGAGTCAGGGGCTGACACAAGGTTTCCCCATTTTATGATGAGTAAGGAGTTGTTGTACAGGGTCAAGAAAGTGAGGGAGGAGCGTGTGGAGCAGTTAATAGTGCCGGGCCCCTTTAGACGGAAGGTGTTGGACATGGCCCATTCACATGTCTTGGGGGGACATCTGGGAGTGGATAAAACGCAGGAACAGATCGTGCATAGGTTCTATTGGTGAACATTGGACATAATTTAAAAAAACATCACAGTAAAAGATAATACCTTACCAACACCAGGTCAGATTGCCAATGCACTGCAGGATGCAGCAAGCCTACATAATAAAGGCAGGGCCAGCACATGTGAAAAATACTGAAGCAGACAGCCACTCACTAACCTACCAAATTCATGGAGGGGGTGACTGTGTAGTATTATACATGCACACCGATGGAGTCTGCATAGGGCGGGTGCACAGTGCAAAAAAATGTGCAAAAAAGATGAAAAATAGTGTATAAGATAAATACACCACATGATAAATACCCCACCAGGCCTCTTTAGTGTTGGCTGGGTGAATTGGGGCATATGTCTTGTGTGCTTGCATGTATATAGTGCTTGGCAGCCCGTCTGATCTAAGGCTATGTGCCCACGATGCAGAAATGCTCAGGATTTTTTCCTGAGCGTTTCTGCATCTCACTGGCAGAAAAAACGCATGCGGATTGTACATGCGTTTTCCAAAACATGCGGAAGTGAAGCGTTCTTCACTTGCGTTTCCGCATGCGGGTTGACAAGCGCTTTCCAAGCGATTTTAGCATCACTTGGAAAGTGCTTGTCAACTTGGTCACACTATATAAATCCATGCAAACGGCATGGATTTATATAGTGTGACCTGAGAGGATGTACAAAAATAAACTATACTTACCCTCCGATGGCCTGCGCTGTCTTGCTTCACTCGGTCCCGGCTGCCGGCAGCGGTAGACTGAAGGACCTGCCGACGTCAGCGTCGCGTGACCCTTCACATGACTCTGACGTCAGAGCAGGTCCTTCATTTCATCGCTAAGTGCCGGGAAACAAGGAGGAGTGCACCGCGAGCCGCCAGAAGGTAAGTATATATTTATTTTTTATTTTATTCTTTTTTTTACAGCTTTTTTAATGGTACCTGGGTGTGGAGGACAGTCTCCTGTCCTTCACACCTGGGTACCATCTGCTCATTAGAACGCGCCAATTACGCAAGTATAGATGCGGGCTTGCGGAATTGGCGCGTTCTAATGCAAGTCAATGGCGGCGAAAACTCAGCGCTTCTGCAAAATAATTGGTAGTGCTGCGTTTTTTTCCACAATGATAATACGCAACGGAAATTTCCGCAGCATGTGCACAGCACATGCGGATTATCATTGGGGAACATTGCTGCCCTTCTACCATGCGTTTTTAATGCGTTTCCGCAGCTGCAAAAACGCTGCGGAAACGCATTAAAAATGCATCGTGGGCACACAGCCTAATAGTATGGGTGTCATCAATAGGCTGCAAGCCAGACAATGTGCATCACACATATCTGTGTGACTGGCGCCCTATGCAGATTCCATCGGTGTGCATGTATAATACTACACAGCCACCCCCTCCATGAATTGGTAGGTTAGTGAGTGGCTGTCTGCATCAGTATTTTGCACATGTGCTGGCCCCGCCTTTGTCATGGAGGCTTGCTGCATCTGGTGTTGGTAAGGCATTATCTTTTACAAAGGTTCTATTGGCCCGGGAAATATTTAAGTATTGCAGGTCTTGCCCTACGTGCCAGTTAACCGCCCCCACCTCTCACTTTTGAACTCCCCTCATGCCATTGCCCATTATTGAAGTGCCGTTCGAGAGAATTGCTATGGACTTGGTCAGTCCCCTGGTTGAATGTGCTCGTGGGCATCAATTTATATTGGTTATCCTGGACTATGCCACACGCTATCTTGAAGTGATTCCACTGAGAAACTCCTCCGCAAATAATATATCCCGTGAGTTGATCCACGTTTTATCCCCAACAGGCTTACCAAAGGGAGATACTCACCGACCAGGAAATTCCCTCTATGAGTAAGGTGATGAGGGAGTTATGCAAAGCCCTCCAAATCTCCCAACTGAGGACTTCAGTATACCATCCTCAGACAGATAGCCTAGTCGAAAGGTTTAACAAGACTCTGAAGAGTATACTGAGGAAGGACATAGAAAGGGACAGTAGAGACTGGGACTGTCTCCTACCGTATCTGTTGTTCTCCAACCAAAAGGTTTCACAGGCCTCTACATGGTTCTCGCCATTCGTACTTCTGTATGGCTGACATTCGCGGGGTCTTCTGGATGTCACAAAGGAAATCTGGGAAGCCGAATTCACGCCCCACAGGAGCGTCATTGAGCACGTTGCTCTGATGCAGGAGAGGAATGTGAAGGTGATGCCCATCGTAAAAGAACATCTCCTCCAGGCACAAGAAGCTTATGCCAGAGTCTACAACCGGTCAGCCAGAGTGAGGCAATGCAATCCGAGAGACCGGCGTCCTCATGCTAATAACTACAGTGGAAAGTAAGTTCTTGGCCAAGTGGCAAGGGCCGTATAAGATGGTGGAAAAAGTGGGTGTAGTGATCTACAAGGTTCATCAACCGGGACGACGTAAGCCGTACCAGATATACCACATCAACCTCATCAAGCCGTGCCAAGACAGAGAGGCTGTGGAAGCTCCATACTTGCTGGGCAAGCTAGAAGGTGACGTTGGAGGAGTCGCAATAGCGGAAACGCTAACGAAGGCCAAGAAACAGCAGGGTCGGGAGTTGATGCAGAAGAACAGGGATATGTTCTCGGAATTGTCGGGCTGCACAAGGGTCACAGAACACAAGATTCTGACGGAGCCACATGTGCAGGTGAACTTGAAGCCCTATCTAATACCTGAGGCCCGACGAGAGTTGATATCCAAAGAGGTAGCTTGTATGCTGAAGCTCAGTGTCATTGAAGAATCCAAGAGCAGTTGGTCGAGCCTGATCGTCTTGGTCCCAAATCCCAATGGTGAGTGGAGATTCTGCAACGACTATCGGAAGTTGAATGAGGTTTCCAAATTTGATGCATATCCAATGCCACGTGTCGTCGAGCTGATCAAGAGGCTTGGGCCAGCAAGGCACATAACCACCTTGGATCTGACGAAGGGATATTGGCAGATCCCCATGGTACAGGTAGCCAAAGAGAAGACTGCGTTTTCTACGCCCGACGGATGCTTCCAGTATGCCCGGATGCCGTTTGGACTGCAGGGGCCCCTGCAAAATTCCAGAGAGCTATGGATTGCATCCTTGCATCCCATAAGAAATATGCACAACACTATCTTCAGTCCAGACTGGGAGAGTCATCTGGAAAAGATTCAGGCTGTGTTTGATGCTCTGAGGAAGGTGGGGTTTTCAATAAACTCGAAGAAATGTGGCATGGGGAAATAAGAAGCCAAGTACTTCGGTTATGTAGTGGGTAGAGTTGAGATAAAACCCCAAAATACTAAAGCAGAAGCAATCCAAAATTGGCTGAGACTGGTGTTGAAAAAGCAAGTCAGAGCCTTCCTGGGAATCGTGGGATACTACAGGAAATTCATCCCAAACTTCGCCATGATGGCCGCACCCCTGACTGACCTCCTTAAAGGGACAAAATCAGCCAAGGCCAAGTGGACTGTAGAGGCTGAGACGTACTTTCAAAAGATGAAATTGGCTCTGTGTAGGCAACCGCTCCTGGTTGCCCCGGACTTCAATAAAGAGTTTATACTCCAGACAGATGCCTCAAATGTCGGGATAGCAGCAGTCCTTTTCCAGGAGATACACGGGGAGGAGCACCCTGTCCTCTACCTGAGTAGAAAGCTGTCCTCCAGCGAAAAAAATTATTCGGTCATAGAGAAGGAACGCTTTGCTATAAAGTGTGCAGTGGACACCTTACCGTACTATCTGTTAGGTCGAAAATTTAGATTATTATCCGACTATGCTCCACTCAGAAGGATGAGGGAAAAAAGTTAAAAAATGCCAGAGTCACCCTCGAATTTGTAGCCCTACAGGACTCCTACTTCCCTGTAGAACATAGAGCAGGGAAGCTACATGGTAATGCCGATGCTCTCTCGAGAATCCCTTGTCTGGTAGTAAAAGGTGTCAAGCCCACGGCTTTAGGCAGAGGGGGGGGGTATGTAAGGTGGCAAATGGTCGCGTAGTTGATGAGAGGTATGTGTCACAGAGACGGCTGGTCTCTGTGATGTAACCCAGAGTGTTTCTCTAGGGCACATAATCACTAAGAGGATCGTTTGGTGCACCTGGGAGCCGGGTTACGGGTAGCTAGGAGAGAATGGGTGAGTCCAGCTACCCACATACCTCACCTCTGGGTGTGGTTAACAGCCTATAAAATGAAAGCTGTTGTTTGGCACATGGTCTGTATGTTTGGAGGTAGAAGGCCTACCCTGTATGTTTGTCTTCAGACCAAGCCAGGACACTGGATGCTACCCCAGCTTGTGTGCCACACAGGCCTGGCTGAGCAGAGACCTGCTAAGGACATTTACTTTGTTTGCCTGATCTAAAGGCCATTTGCTTTTCTGTTTGGCTTCTGGGTTTATGAAGTAATAAACCCACATGAAATTTTAAAGGAACATGCCTCCTGTTTTCCTCCCATTGTGCCCCAGTGAGTAAAACCCCTACAATATGTATAAAGGAAAGGGTATGGTACTCACAGAATGTTTCAATAATCCGCCTCAACGCATTTTCCCAACAGGTTCATTAGGAGGCTTGATAGAGGGATGATAATTCATGATGTTCAGCATAGTGTGCCTAATAGCCAGGTGTCAATGTTTAAATATCCCACTTCATCCAAAACCCCTCCCAGACTAGGAGGCTCATTCCCATTCCTAGAGGTGAATTGTCACAGGATATACAGAATAGTCTGTCTACAATAATATACTGCGCCTACGCTACTTCTCATGAGCTAGAGGTCCGATAATGTCCATCACCTAATGTGCATGTCGGGAAGTGACGTGCTTTACACTGAAACGCCAGATAAACTGATTGCCGCCGCGCCACTCGTACCTGTGACTGCGCATGCCCGTAGTTATCATTCCATCTAGGATCATTATCCACAACTGTGCATGCCCAGATGTCTGCGTTCCACACCGGAGCGCATATGGTATTGGATTGCATTCCACCAACAGAAAAATCCTCTCTCTGAGATCAGTATCATGGGAGACTAAAAATAAGTATTGCACATCCCCCCATCATGCAATCGGCATGTGGATCTACTTTATCACTACAAAATATATGGGATGGTGGCCCACAGTATACTCCTAAATGGTCATATTTGACCCCTATTGCATAATTAGAGATACACAAGGAACACCACACTTGTTAGTTACTAAATAGTAGATGTGGGATATAACTGATAAGAAATAATTCTGATATAGAAGCTCAGATCTCTTGATGAAGTAAAACAATATGTGAACCTCGTTCACAGGGAACTGAGTAGCAATGGGTAGAGTATAAAATGTAATCCGGAATGGGTCATACAAAACAGGCATAGGAAATTTGCTCATTCAGTCCCTTAGGGCCTAGTGAATCCAGTCTGGAAATCCACTCACTTTCCTTTTTGAGGATACATCTATTAAGATCACCACCTATCACATTGGGTTTAACCACTTCAATGATGCAAAAGGAGATGTCTCTTGTTTCACCTCAATGTGCACTGTTCATGTGTCTCACTAATGGGGTGTCCTGATGTCACGCCAGGTGTGAGTGCAACGCAGAGAGTCACGCCAGGTGTGAGTGCAACACAGAGGAGAAAGGGAAAGGGAGCCCAGATACTAGGGAAAAGGGGGAAGAGGTGACCTCCTAATCTGGACTAGCATCACCCTGTCTCTCCCTAACGTCCCTATACAGCCTCCACAGCTGTCGCCCATCACATGCCTCGCCCAACTATCCCTGGCATAAGGCTATAGCTGGGGGTAGAAGGAGATGAGCACTAGTCTACCTCCGCTAGCACTCTAAAGACAAAAGGGGAAGACAACACAGGGGAATTACAACTTCGCTTTAGAAGAAACTCCAACAGGGCACACGGCCTCAAGACTCCAAAGAGGACGTGATGCTGCTTCAGCCAAGTTCCAAGTAGAAATGAGTATACCCTGCGACGCCAACATAGACACACCAGGTATATATACACCCAGACTAAATGGAGGTAGAATCTGGGTCCTAAACACAGCCTCCCATCTAGGCAGATGTCTGCATTGCCAAACGTGGAGATCACTTGCAAACCCCTGCAGGGCGACTGTCTGTCACCTCTGACACACCTTGACACCCAACCATGGTGTATTTCGCCCAAATGCCCCCTCCACACTCCTCTTAGACTGCATCTTGGTCGTGCATACATAATCTAGGAGGTAGGGGCATGTGGCCACATATACAAGTCCTGAGGTTTTACAGTTGGAATAATCCCTCTGGAAAAAGGTTTCACCTGTAGAGGAACTAGAGAAAGATTTACATGGTCTCATTCAATTACAGTGCTAGCCAAAAGTATTGGCACCCCTGCAATTCTGTCAGATAATACTCAGTTTCTTCCTGAAAATGATTGCAATCACAAATTCTTTGGTATTATTCTCTTCATTTAATTTGTCTTCAATGAAAAAAACACAAAAAGAATTGTCCTAAAGCCAAATTGGATATAATTCCACACCAAACCTAAAAAAGGGGGTGGACAAAAGTATTGTCACCCTTTGAAAAATCATGTGATGCTTCTCTAATTCGTGTAATTAACAGCACCTGTAACTTACCTGTGGCACCTAACAGGTGTTGGCAATAACTAAATCACACTTGCAGCCAGTTAACATGGATTAAAGTTGACTCAACCTCTGTCCTGTGTCCTTGTGTGTACCACATTGAGCATGGAGAAAAGAAAGAAGACCAAAGAACTGTCTGAGGACTTGAGAAACCAAATTGCGAGGAAGCATGAGCAATCTCAAGGCTACAAGTCCATCTCCAAAGACCTGAATGTTCCTGTGTCTTCCGTGCGCAGAGTCATCAAGAAGTTTAAAGCCCATGGCACTGTGGCTAACCTCCCTAGATGTGGACGGAAAAGAAAAATTGACGAGAGATTTCAATGCAAGATTGTGCGGATGGTGGATAAAGAACCTCGACTAACATCCAAACAAGTTCAAGCTGCCCTGCAGTCCGAGGGTACAACAGTGTCAACCCGTACTATCTGTCGGCGTCTGAATGAAAAGGGACTGTATGGTAGGATACCCAGGAAGACCCCACTTCTTACCCCGAGACATAAAAAAGTCAGGCTGGAGTTTGCCAAAACTTACCTGAGAAAGCCTAAAACGTTTTGGAAGAATGTTCTCTGGTCAGATGAGACAAAAGTAGAGCTTTTGGGGAAAAAGCATCAACATAGAGTGTACAGGAAAAAAAAAAGAGGCATTCAAAGAAAAGAACACGGTCCCTACAGTCAAACATGGCGGAGGTTCCCTGATGTTTTGGGGTTGCTTTGCCGCCTCTTGCACTGGACTGCTTGACCGTGTGCATGGCATTATGAAGACTGAAGACTACCAACAAATTTTGCAGCATAATGTAGGGCCCAGTGTGAGAAAGCTGGGTCTCCCTCAGAGGTCATGCGTCTTCCAGCAGGACAATGACCCAAAACACACTTCCAAAAGCACTATAAAATGGTTTTAGAGAAAGCACTGGAGACTTCTAAGGAGTCCAGACCTGAATCCCGTAGAACACCTGTGGAGAGATCTCAAAATGGCAGTTTGGAGAAGGCACCCTTCAAATATCAGGGACCTGGAGCAGTTTGCCAAAGAAGAATGGTCTACAATTCCAGCAGAGCATTGTAAGAAACTCATTGATGGTTACCGGAAGCGGTTGTTCGCAGTTATTTTGGCTAAAGGTTGTGCAACCAAGTATTAGGCTGAGGGTGCCAATGCTTTTGTCCGGCCCTTTTTTGGAGTTTTGTGTGAAATGATCAATGATTTGATTTTTGCTTCATTCTCTTTTGTGCTTTTTCCTTGCAAGCAAATTAAATGAAGAGAATAATACCAAAGAATTTGTGATTGCAATCATTTTCAGGAAGAAACTGAGTATTATCTGACAGAATTGCAAGGGTGCCAATACTTTTGGCCAGCACTGTACATGTACAACTTTCTACACATCTAAATAAACCACAGATTCTTCTATCCAGTCAAGTCCCCTTGGGTGCAGTTTTTTTTTTTAGAAACTATGCACTAAACGGTCCCTAATTGACCAACCCTTTCTGAAAGTTATTGTGGGAGTAGATCACACAGCACCCTCAGGTCCAGGTCGGCCACAAGTACATCCTAGTGTTTTCTGAGGATATTAAAGATATGGTCACTCTGATTGTCACAAGTTCCTATTACTTGTGTTATCCCATATTTTTCTTGGTCTCTTGGTTAGGTATGGAGGAATGTTTGTCTCTCTCTGTTTTTCTGCAAACAATCGTGCGGAATCCAAAATGTACTGTGGATACCTTTTTCCCTGAATCTGGTGTTTATGTCTATTGCCTGTATATTAATATCTGTGACATTAGAGCAGTTTCTTCGCAACTGTAAACATTAGCACTTGGATATTGTTTTTTTTTTTTTTTTTTAAGGAGGATGGGGTGGTGGCTATCCCACTTTAATAGTTTATGGTAGATGAGTGTCCCTAGGGTCCAAACCAGGGCTGTGGAGTCGGAGTCGGTGCCCATTTTGGTGGAGTCGGATTTGGAGTCGGTATAAAAGGGACCCACTCCGACGCCTAAAATATGTAGTAAATTGGGTACAATAGTTCAATGCAGTTTGTGAGGAATATTTTTTCATAAGAATTTGGGAAAGTTATGAAATGTCCTATAAATGTCTTTCCTATTCCTGATCTAAGGGTCTAGATTTTTAGCTGAGAAAAATGTGTCCTACTGTAAATTTATCACTTAAACATGAGCCATGTATGAGGGAGTCAGAGTCGTGAAGTCGGAGACGGTGTCATGGAAATTTAGGAGTAGGAGTCGAAGGTTTGGCTTACCGACACCACAGCCCTGGCTCCCATCCCGTACTTTCTTGATTGGTACATTCAGGAAAGGCAACTGGTAATAATTAAACTCTGATATAAATCTAAGGCCCAATCTATGGATATTGAGTTCCCTGACAAATTCAAGAAATTGTTCACTCGTCCTTGACCAGATGATAAAAATGTTGTCTATATATCTATATCATGCCCTAATATATGGTTGCCACCACTTATGATCATCGCTGAGTATTTTGGTTTCCTCCCACCAGCCCAGGAATAGATTAGCAAATGAGGGGGCACAGGGGCCCCCCATCGCAGTGCCCCTGAGCTGGAGGAAGTACTTCCTGTCAAAAGAAAGACGTTATGAGTAAGAATAAATTTTAGAAGATCCTCCATGAAGTCATTATGTCTGCTACACTCTACGGATCTCGATTTCTATAAACATCTTACTCCTCTGATATATTACTGTACAAAGCCTCGATATCTAGTAAGGCCTGCTCCCCTACATGCAAGTATACATGCTCGAGGGTCTACATGTAGGGGAGCAAGCAAAGGGAAAACCATTGCCGGAGGGATTATTCCAACTGCAGGACCTCAGGCGATACTGTGGGAACATTATACTGTGTGAGGGCATCATCCATACTGCATAAGGGGCATAATGGGGGGCATCATACATACTGCATAAGGGGCATAACGGGTGCATTACACTGTGTGGGGCATCATACATACTGCATAAGGGCATAATGGGGGAATTACACTGTGTGGGGCATCATACATCCTGCATAAGGGGCATAATGGAGGCATTACACTGTGTGGGGCATCATACATACTGCATAAGGGGCATAATGGGGGCATTACACTGTGTGGGGGCATCATACATCCTGCATAAGGGGCATAATGGAGGCATTACACTGTGGGGGGCATCATACATCCTGCATAAGGGGCATAATGGGGGCATTACACTGTGTGGGGCATCATACATACTGCATAATGGACATAATGGGGGCATTACACTGTGTGGGGCATCATACATACTGCATAAGGGGCATAATGGGGGCATTATACATACTGCAGAAGGGGCATAATGGAGGCATTACACTGTGGGGGGCATCATACATCCTGCATAAGGGGCATAATGGGCGCATTACACTGTGTGGGGGCATCATACATCCTGCATAAGGGGCATAATGGGGGCATTACACTGTGGGGGGCATCATACATCCTGCATAAGGGGCATAATGGGGGCATTACACTGTGTGGGGGCATCATACATCCTGCATAAGGCGCATAATGGGGGCATTACACTGTGTGGGGCATCATACATCCTGCATAAAGGACATAATGGGGGCATTACACTGTGTGGGGCATCATACATACTCCATAAGGGGCATAATGGGGGCATTACACTTTGTTGGGCATCATACATACTGCATAAAGGGCATAATGGGGGCATTACACTGTGTGGGGCATCATACATACTGCATAAGGGGCATAATGGGGGCATTACACTGTGTGGGGGCATCATACATACTGCAGAAGGGGCATAATGGAGGCATTACACTGTGGGGGGCATCATACATCCTGCATAAGGGGCATAATGGGGGCATTACACTGTGTGGGGGCATCATGCATCCTGCATAAGGGGCATAATGGGGGCATTACACTGTGGGGGGTATCATACATCCTGCATAAGGGGCATAATGGGGGCATTACACTGTGTGGGGGCATCATACATCCTGCATAAGGGGCATAATGGAGGCATTACACTGTGTGGGGCATCATACATCCTGCATAAGGGGCATAATGGGGGCATTACACTGTATGGGGGCATCACACTGTGGGGGGCATCACACATCCAGCATAAGGGGCATAATGGGGGCATTACACTGTGTGGGGGCATCATACATCCTGCATAAGAGGCATAATGGGGGCATTACACTGTGTGGGGGCATCATACATACTACATAAGGGGCATAATGAGGCATTACACTGTGGGGCATCATACATCCTGCATAAGAGGCATAATGGGGGAATTACACTGTGTGGGGCATCATACATCCTGCATAAGGGGCATAATGGGGGAATTACACTGTGGGGGCATCATACATCCTGCATAAGGGGCATAATGGGGGCATTACACTGTGTGGGGGCATCATACATCCTGCAGAAGGGGCATAATGGAGGCATTACATTGTGGGGGGCATCATACATCCTGCATAAGGGGCATAATGGGGGCATTACACTGTGTGGGGGCATCATACATCCTGCATAAGGGGCATAATGGGGGCATTACACTGTGGGGGGCATCATACATCCTGCATAAGGGGCATAATGGGGGCATTACACTGTGTGGGGGCATCATACATCCTGCATAAGGGGCATAATGGGGGCATTACACTGTGTGGGGCATCATACATACTGCATAAGGGGCATAATGGGGGCATTACACTGTGTGGGGCATCATACATCCTGCATAAGGGGCATAATGGGGGCATTACACTGTATGGGGGCACCACACTGTGGGGGGCATCATACATCCAGCATAAGGGGCATAATGGGGGCATTACACTGTGTGGGGGCATCATACATCCTGCATAAGAGGCATAATGGGGGCATTACACTGTGTGGGGGCATCATACATCCTGCATAAGGGGCATAATGAGGCATTACACTGTGGGGCATCATACATCCTGCATAAGGGGCATAATGGGGGCATTACACTGTGTGGGGGCATCATACATACTGCATAAGGGGCATAATGGGGGCATTACACTGTGTGGGGGCATCATACATACTGCATAATGGGGGCATTACACTGTATGGGGGCATCACACTGTGGGGGGCATCATACATCCAGCATAAGGGGCATAATGGGGGCATTACACTGTGTGGGGGCATCATACATCCTGCATAAGAGGCATAATGGGGGCATTACACTGTGTGGGGGCATCATACATCCTGCATAAGGGGCATAATGGGGGCATTACACTGTGGGGGCATCATACACACTGTATAAGGGGCATAATGGGGGCATTACACTGTGGGGCAGTAAAGGGGTCCTGTACTATGAGAACAATATGTTTCCTCCCTTCCTGTCTCTATAGTTGGGTCATATGTACCTCTTCCGACAAGCCTACAACCTGCAGTAAACACCACTGCACGACCAGCTCTACCCTCACCTACTGTATCCTCACCCATCCCTCGTAGACTGTGAGCCCTCGCGGGCAGGGTCGTCGCTCCTCCTGTACCAGTCGCTGACTCGTTTTGTTAAGATTATGTAAATGCTTTTGTTATGTATATCCCTATCACATGTAAAGCGCCATGGAATAAATGGCGCTATAATAATAAATAATAATAATAATATGTATCTATTACAGGAAACAGAACAAAAACCTTATGATTCTTATAAAGGGGCAACACAAGACCCCAAAAGAGTCTCCGTGCTGAAGGGGTTAATGCCCCCTGCGCCCAGTAATGGGGGATCTCCACATACCTCCACCTGCAGAGCCGCCACCACATATATGGCTGCTCTGTGCGCACAGGAGCTGTGATGAGGTCACAGGAGGGGAGGAGTCAGGGGTCACATGATCAGGGGCCTCAGTGGATGCAGGACTCTGCTGTGCTGGTTGTCATGGTGCTGGATGAGCTGAAGTTTATGTGTGGGGTCAGGAGGGGTTTACAGTGTGGATGTAGCAGAGCCGTGTGTGTACGAGGTGTACGGAGCGAAGCCGCGTGTGTACGAGGTGTACGGAGCGGAGCCGTGTGTGTACGAGGTGTACGGAGCGAAGCTGCGTGTGTACGAGGTGTACGGAGCGAAGCCGCGTGTGTACGAGGTGTACGGAGCGAAGCCGCGTGTGTACGAGGTGTACGGAGCGGAGCCGCGTGTGTACGAGGTGTACGGAGCAAAGTCACGTGTGTACGAGGTGTACGGAGCAGAGCCGTGTGTGTACGGAGCGGAACCGGGTGTGTACGAGGCGTACGGAGCGGAGCCGTGTGTGTACGAGGTGTACGGAGTGGAGCCGTGTGTGTACGAGGTGTATGGAGTGGAGCCGCTCGCGTACAAGGTGTACGGAAAGGAACAGCGTGTGTACTGAGCGGAGCCGTGTGTGTATGAGGTGTGCATATCTGTGCGCTGTAAGGTGGCTGCCGGACAGGTCATGGACGGGAGGTTTGTGTCCCCGAAGTACCAAGCTTCGGTGATGTAGGACCAGGAGAAGCAGGCTCCAGCACACATAGTGCTGAGAGGGAGTTAATGGGCTCGGATTAAAGGGCCGGGTTTTACGAGCAGCTGAAAAAGCTGGGGGAGAGGAACAGCGTGTGAGCGAGGTTTATGGAGCAGAGTCGTGCGTGTACGAGGTGTGCGTATCTGTGCGCTGTAAGGTTGCTGCCGGACAGGTCGTGGACGGGAGATATGTGTCCCTGAAGTACCAAGCTTCGGTGATGTAGGACCCGGAGAAGCAGGCTCCAGCACACATAGTGCTGAGAGGGAGTTAATGGGCACAGATTAATGGGCCGGGTTTTACGAGCAGCTGAAAAAGCTGGGGGAAAGGAACAGCGTGTGAGCGAGGTTTATGGAGCAGAGTCGTGCGTGTACGACGTGTGCGTATCTGTGCGCTGTAAGGTTGCTGCCGGACAGGTAGTGGACGGGAGGTATGTGTCCCTGAAGTACCAAGCTTCGGTGATGTAGGACCCGGAGAAGCAGGCTCCAGCACACATAATGCTGAGAGGGAGTTAATGGGCCCAGATTAAAGGGTCGGGTTTTAAGAGCAGCTGAAGGAGCTGGGCGGGATCAGCTGCTCACTTACCTCCAGTCCAGGTCTTGGAGGGCCTGATTTAAGACAGCTGCGCCTGTCTCAATGTGTTGTGTGTTGTGCAAGGTGAGCAGACCTTGCATGTACTCCTCAGAGTCTGCTGGAGACAGAGAAAAGTACTACATTTAAACGGCTGAAGCCGTGCTGCATATGGACGGGTTATTTTGAATTTTGTTCTATTATACCTTTTGTGCCAGAAAAAGCTGTTATGTTTTGTTTTCCTGGTTGGTTTATGGACATTTAATAAACCACCAGTTTGCTTTGGAACCTGAGGACTGCATTCCTGTGTGAACCTGCACCTACCCGAGAGCTAATCTGTCACAAATTGATGGAGAATGCGGGCACAAATCCCAAGGGGCAGTGTGACTGCTACAGGAAAACGTATATGTCCTGGGTGAAGGCCGCATGGAGGAGCTGATAAAGCAACTGGTGCAGGCGAATATGCATCAGCAGCAAGCTCAGCAGGAGACTAACACATTGATAGTACAACAGTTCCAGCTTCAACAGCAATAGATGCAGCAGTAGGAACAGATGACGCTCCTGGTGGAGGCCCTCCGTATCAGTGAAGCCGCACCACCTCCAGGCCAAAGCGACAAGACCCAGGTGAGGAAAACCGTGAGAGGGGCGTTGCAAACGATGACTCCGGGGGATGACGTTGAGGTGTTCCTGGCCGTGTTTGAGAGGGTGGCGGACCGTGAGAGACTACCACCGGAGCAGTGGGCGGAGGATCTTGTGCCATATCGGATCGGGGAACCACAGAAGGCGTATTTTGATCTGGCACTGCAGGATTCTAAGGAGTATAGCAAGTTTAAAGCTGAGATCCTGGCGCGGCTGGGCATAACCTTGCAGTCAGAGTACAACGAGTCCACCTCTGGGACTTCCACAGGGACAAACCTCCTTGGTCACAAATGTTTGATCTTCTGCACCTGGTACAGAAGTGGCTGCAGCTAGAGACTTGTTCCCCAGCCAGATGGTCGAGAGAGTGGTCATAGATTGGTTTATCCACTCTCTGCCAAAGCCGATTTAGTCCACTGTTGCCCAGGGAGATCCCCAAGATGCAGACAACCTGGTGGGCCTAGTAGAGAGGTACCGGGCGGTAGAGGGTTCCTTGGGTGGTCAAGCAGTGGTTAGGTCACCTTTCTGGGGCTCCAAAAGAAGGGGACTAAATCTTCTTCACTGGGAGTTCGTCCAAAGTCCAAGAGGCAGATGAATCGCAGCTGGGGAATCAGTCCCAATCCATCCTCTGTTGTAGTTGTCATGCCCCTGGCCATATAGCTGCTCGGTGGCCCAGGAACTCTGAGCCAATGGACTGCAGCGTAGGCCGGCATTGCTCCTACTTTGCCTACCATGCCTGTAGCGCGGTTCATCAACACGGCGAGAGCCCTCAGGCGTGCTCAGTGTTCGTGAACGGATGCAAGTGTCTGGACTGCTGGACTCAGGAAGTTTGGTAACCCTGATAAGCGCCAAACTCCCTCATTGGCTGGTTCCTGAGAAGGTGGTGGGTGTCCGGTGTATCCATGGGGACGCTAAAATATGTCCTGTTGCCCGGGTGGATGTAAATGCGGACTGTGGCACCACAGCTCAGGAAGTGGGGGTCGTTAAAGACTTGTTGCACCTGATAATAATCGGACGGGACTGTGCATTATTCTGGGACGTGGGGGAAAGTGGTGACACCTGGTTGCTCAGATGACAGCCAGAACACCCCTGAAGAAACCTCGCCGCAGGCCGTAACCGAAGAGTTTCCCATGTGTGTTTGTGGGCGATGAGGATGGGGCAGCATCCCCTGACGCCAACATCCCTGAGCTGGAGGTATCCGAGGGAAACTTTAGAACTGCCCAACTCAGGGATTTAACTCTTAAAGGGACATTTGATAATGTGTCTATACTTAACGTTGTTGCTCAAGAGCCGGGGGTGACACCAGATACCCATACTTTGCCGTCAATGGGGACTTGCTATACCGAGTCACCAAGGTGAGAGGGGAGCTCGTCGAGCAGTTGCTGGTGCCGGGAACATACAGTCGTAAGGTATTAGACATGGCCCATGCACATGTGTTAGGTGGTTGCCTGGGGGTAGAAAAAACACAGGAACTAATCCTCCAGAGGTTCTATTGACCCGGTTGTCACCGAGAAATTGTAAATTATTGTAGGTCCTGTCCCACCTGCCAGCTGACCTACCGCCTCCGGTGCCGTCACCTATCATTGAGGTGCACTTTGATCGCATAGCCATGGATCTGGTGGGGCCCCTGTTAAAGTCCCCCAGAAGGCATCAGTATATCCTGGTGGTACTCGACTATGCGACATGGTATCCGAAAGCTACCTCCAAGTGTATAGCTCGGGAGTTGGTCCATTTTTTTTCTAGAACGGGGTTACCTAAGGAGATCCTAACTGATCAAGGGACCCCATTTATGTCAAAGGTGATGAGAAAGTAGTGCAAAACTCTGCAAATCACACAACTACGGACCTCAGTCTACCATCCACAGACGGATGGCTTGGTGGAAAGGTTCAACAAAACCTTCAAGGCCATGTTAAAGAAGGTCGTAGAGAAGGACGGCCGAGACTGGGACTGCCTACTTCCGTACATTCTCTTCTCCATCAGAGAGGTATCACAGTCCCTTACTGGATTCTCCCCTTTTGAACTGTTGGATGGCTGACACCCCAAGGACTCCTGGATGTGGCAAAGGAGACCTGGGAGGCGGAGTCTATACCCTACAGGAGTGTAATCGAAGACGTGGCCCAAATGCAAGCGAGAATTGCCAGGGTGATGCCCATCGTGAAAGAGCACCTCCTCCAAGCACAAGAGGCGCAATATAGGGTGTACAATAGATCAGCACGATTGAGACTCTTCAACCCTAGGGATCGGGTACTGGTACCTACAGTGGAGAGAAAATTCCTGGCGAAGTGGCAGGGCCCCTACGAAATAGTTGAAAAGGTTGGTGAGGTCAACTATAAACTCCACCAGCCAGAGAGAAGGAAGCCCTACCAGGTGTACCACGTCAACTTGATTAAGCCATAGCGAGATAGGGAACCCGTGGAAGCTTTGTGTTTAGTGACTGAGCCTGACGCTGATGTGAAAGAGGTCAAGGTGGCAGAGTCACTGTCACGTGCCCAAAAGCAACAGTGCAAAGAGTTGCTACAGCAAAATAAAGACCTGTTTTCAGAGTTGCCAGGACTCACTCAGGTCATAGAGCAGGGGTCCTCAAACTAAGGCCCGCGGGCCACATACGGCCCGCGGAGGACTTCTATCCGGCCCGCCGGGCTGTGGGCAGAGGAGAGCGGTGTCAGCGCCCGCCCTTCCCCCCGCTTTCTCAGAGCCCCGGCAGCCCGATACTTACCTCTCCCCGTGCCTCTGCAGATCCGCTGTCTTCCTGGTCTGCGCTCCCTGTGACGTCTCAGGTCAGAGGGCGCGGTGACGTCTTCATCCCGCGCCCTCCCGAGTGCTGTCACAGGCAGCGCAGAGCGGGACAACGCCGGAGACGCTGGAGTCCGGACCTGGGCAGCAGGCAAGGAGGGAGGTGAGCAGTGGATTTTTTTTTTTTTAATGTATGGGACATAATATTAGGGGTGACATCCTGAATGGGGCATTATATGGGGGGGGGTGACATCCTGAATGGGGCATTATATGGGGGGGGGGTGACATCCTGAATGGGGCATTATATGGGGGGGGGGTGACATCCTGAATGGGGCATTATATTGGGGGGTGACATCCTGAATGGGGCATTATATTGGGGGGGGGGGGGGGGTGACATCCTGAATGGGGCATTATAAAGACAGGGGAGTGATATCTTGCACGGGGCATTATATGGTGGGGGGGTGAAATCCTGAATGGGGCATTATATGGGGGGGGGGGGGTGACATCCTGAATGGGGCATTATAAAGACAGGGGAGTGATATCCTGCATGGGTCATTATATGGGGGGGTGACATCCTGAATGGGGCATTATATGGGGGGTGACATCCTGAATGGGGCATTATAAAGACAGGGGAGTGATATCTTGTGCAGGGCATTATATGGTGGGAGAAAGGGAAATCCTGCATGGGGCATAATAAGGGGGGAACAGCCTGCATAGGGCACTATAAGGGGGAAACAGCTTGCCTATTGAGGACCTATGCTGCCTATTGGTGACATTTACCTGCCTATTGGGGACATTTACTTGCCTATTGGGGATATTTACCTGCCTATTGGGGACCTATGCTGCCTCTTTGGGACATTTACCTGCCTATTTGGGACATTTACCTGCCTATTGGGGACCTATGCTGCCTATTGGGAACATTTACCTGCCTATTGGGGACATTTACCTGCCTATTGGGGACCTATGCTGCCTATTGGGTACATTTACCTGCCTATTGGGGACCTATGCTGCCTATTGGGGATATTTACCTACCTATTGGGGATATTTACCTGCCTATTGAGAACCTATGCTGCCTATTGGGGACATTTACCTGCCTATTGAGGACCTATGCTGCCTATTGGGTACAGTTACCTACCTATTGAAATACCGGTTGATTTAACTTTACTTGTTCTTCGCTTTAAATATTGCATTTGTTCCTGTATTGTTTTTTTTTACTACAAAATAAGATATGTGCAGTGTGCATAGTAATTTGTTCATAGTTTTTTTAAAAAAAACTATATTCCGGCCCTCCAATGGTCTGAGGGACCGTGAACTGGCCCCCTGTTTAAAAAGTTTGAGGACCCCTGTCATAGAGCATGAAGTACTCACAGAGCCTCATGTTCGTGTCAACCTAAAATCATATCGGAGACCAGAGGCCTGCAGAGAGGTGATCTCGAAAGAGGTGAAGCGGATCCTGAACCTGGGAGTCATTGAGGAGTCCAAGAGTGGCTGGTCCTGTCCTATAGTCTTAGTGCCGAAAGCAGATGGAGAATCACGGTTTTGCAACGACTATAGGAAGCTGAACGAGGTCTTGAAGTTCGACGCCTACCCAATGCCTAGGTTAGATGAGCTTATTGAAAGGCTAGGACCCGCTCGCTACATCACCACCCTGGACCTCACCAAAGGATACTGGCAAATTTCCCTGTCCAAAGAGGCCAAGGAGAAGATGGCCTTCTCGATGCCAGACGGATGTTATCAATATGTCAGGATGGCGTTTGGGTTGCAGGGAGCTCCGGCCACCTTCCAGAGAGCCATGGACTGGATCTTAGCACCCCGCAAAAAGTATGCAGCAGACTACCTTGATGACATCATCATATTCAGCCAGGACTGGTAAAGTATTTTTGGAAAAGTTCAAGCCATACTTGACACCCTAAGGAAGGCGGCTTTACCATCAACCTGAAGAAATGTGCCATGGAGATTGAGGAAGCAAAGTATCAGGGCTATGTGGTTGGTAGAGAGGAAATAAAACCACAAATAAATAAGGTTGAGGCGATCCTGAACTGGCCACAGCCCCTCTCGAAGATGCAGGTCAGGGCATTTCTAGGCATCGTGGGCTACTATCGAAGATTTGTCCCTAACTTTGCCCTGATAGCAGACGGATCTGCTGAAAGGGACGAAGTCAGCTATGGCCAAGTGGTCCACGGAAGCTGAAGTGGCCTTCCAGGAATTGAAACTGGCCCTTTGTAAACAGCCAGTCTTGGTGGCACCCAACTTCTATAAAGAGTTTGTGGTCCAGATGGATGCAACGGATGTTGGGGTGGGAGAAGTCTTGTCCCAGCAGATTAACAGAAAGGAACACCCTCTAATGTACCTCAGTCGGAAACTGTCCACATGCGAGAAGAACTACTCTATAGTGGAAAAAGAATGTTTAGCCATCAAGTGGGCGTTGGACACTCTGAGATATTACCTGTTAGGTAGAAGGTTCAGGTTAGTGTCGGACCATGCCCCACTGCGGTGAATGTGAGAAAAGAAGGGGAACAATGCCCGAGTAACTAGATGGTTCCTAGCCCTTCAAGATTTTAGTTTCCAGGTAGAGCATAGGCCTGGGAAACAACATGGGAATGCTGATGCCCTGTCAAGGGTCTATTGTATGGTGGCAGAAGGTGCCAAGGCCCCCGCTTTGGGTAGAAGGGGGGTATGTAAGGTTGCTACCGGACAGGTCGTGGACGGGAGGTATGTGTCCCCGAAGTACCAAGCTTCGGTGATGTATGACCCGAAGAAGCAGGCTCCAGCACACATAGTGCTGAGAGGGAGTTAATGGGCCCTGATTAAAGTGCCGGGTTTTACAAGCAGCTGAAAAAGCTGAGGGAGAGGAACAGCTGCTCACTTACCTCCAGTCCAGGTCTTATAAGGCCTGATTTAACCCTCCGTCAGGGGCAACTGATCTGACAGGCGCAGCTCACTTAGTTTCATTTCTCTATTTTCAGTGGTTTGTCTGGGAAACACCCTCCTCCCAGTACCTTCCTAACTTTAAAGGCTGTGTGATTATGTGTATTCTCATTTATTACATTCTTATTAAGGTAACTGATCACTTTTAGAGCATTGAAATTTTAAAAAAAGGAAAATATAGCCAATTTTCTAGCCTGTGCCTGACATGCACAATGCCCCTAAACTCGTTATGAAACATATTGCCCCTGACGGAAGGTTAAGACAGCTGCACCTGTCTCAGTGTACTGTGTGTTGTGCAAGGTGAGCAGACCTTGCATGCGCTGCTCAGAGTCTTCTGGAGACAGAGAAAAGCACTACATTTAAACGGCTGAAGCCGTGCTGCATATGGACGGGTTATTTTGAGCTTTGTTCTGTTATACCTTTTTGTTCTAGAAAAAAGACTGTTATATTTTGTTTTCCTGGTTGGTTTATGGACATTTAATAAACCACCAGTTTGTTTTTGAACCTGCAGGCTGCATTCCTGTGTGAAACTGCGCCTACCCAATAGCTGATCCGTCACAGCATGTAAAAGGGGTACGAAGCGGAGCCGTGCGTGTACGAGGTGTGCATAGCTGTGCGTGTACAAGGCGTACGTAGTAGAGCTTAACGTGTACGAGGTGTACGGAGCGGAGCCGTGCGTGTACGAGGTGTACGGAGCAGAGCCATGTGTTGTGGTTACAAGGCGTTCTTTATACTCCATTTAAAGTCTGGCAGTTGTGTGTTGTTCCAAACTATTCACACTTGGTTGCTGACCAATACCATACTACAAGGCCAGTACCTAAAACCGTGGTCGTCATATATATCAGATATTACTGCGATACTAATCCAGAAATTTTTAGGGAACGTGTCAAATATTCCCTCGCCTACTGTATCCTCACCCATCCCTTGTAGATTGTGAGCCCTCGTTGGCAGGGTTCTCACTCCTCCTGTACCAGTCGGTGACTAATTTTTGTTCAAATTATTGTACTCGTTGTTTGCTATGTATACCCTTTTACACATGTAAAGCGCCAAGGAATTAGTGGCACTATAATAATTATACTCCGTTTAACCCCTTAAGGACTGAGCCACTTTTGTAGGTTAGTGACCAGGCCATTTTTTTTAAAATTCTGACCATTGTCACTTTATGAGGTAATAACTCTGGAACGCTTCAACGGATCCCCCTGATTCTGAGACTGTCTTTTTTTTTTGTGACATGTTGTACTTCACAACATTGGTAAAATTTCTTTGACATGACTTACGTTTATTTGTGAAAAAAAAAGTGGAAATTTGGCGAAAATTTCGAAAATGTCACAATTTTCATACTTTGAATTCCTATGCCTTTAAATCAGAGAGATATTTCACAAAAAAATAGTTAATAAATAACATTTCCCACATGTCTACTTTATATCAGCACAATTTTGGAACCAATTTTTTTTTTTTATTAGGTAGCTATAAGGGTTAATAGTTGACCAGCGATTTTTCCAACAAAATTTACAAAACCATTTTTTTTGGGACCACATCACATTTGAAGTCACTTTGAGGGGTCTATATAACAGAAAATACCCAAAAGTGACACCATTCTAAAAACTGCACCCCTTAAGGTGCTCAAAACAACATTCATGAAGTTTATTAGCCCTTCAGGGGCTTCACAGGAACTAATGGAATGTGAATGGGAAAAAAATGAACATTTTATTTTTTCCCACAAAAATTGTATTTTGTCCAAAATTTTGCATTTTCACAAATCTAACATGAGAAAATGGACCATGCAATTTGTTGTGCAATTACTCCTGAATACGCTGGTATCCCATATGTGGTGGAAAACTAATGTTTGGGGCACGGCAGGGCTCGGAAGGAAAGGAGCACCATTCGACTTTTGCAACAAAAAATTGGCTGGAGTCGGTAGCGGACGCCATGTTGCGTTTCAAGAGCCCCTGATGTGCCTAAATAGTGGAAACCCCCTACCAGTGACCCCATTTTGGAAACTAGACACCTCAAGGAATTTATCAAGATATGTAGTGAGCACCTTGAACCCACAGGTGCTTCACAGAAGTTTATGACGTTGAGCCGAGAAAATAAAAAATCTTATTATTACCACAAAACTTCTGTTTTATGCCCAAATTTAGCATTTTCAGAATAGGAAAAAGAGAAAATGCACCACACCATTTGTTGTGCAATTTCTCCTGAATACGCTGATACCCCATATGTGCTCCGTACGCCTCGTACACACGCGACTCCGCTCCGTACATCTCGTAAACGCGCGACTCCGCTCCGTACACCTCGTACACGCGCGGCTCCGCTCCGTACACCTCGTACACGCGCGGCTCCGCTCCGCATACCTCGTACACGCGCGGCTCCGCTCCGTACACCTCGTACACACGCGGCTCCGCTCCGTACACCTCGTACACACGCGGCTCCGCTCCGCACACCTCGTACACGCGCGGCTCCGCTCCGCACACCTCGTACACGCGCGACTCCGCTCCGCACACCTCGTACACGCGCGGCTCCGCTCCGCACACCTCGTACACACACGGCTCTGCTCCGTACACCTCGTACACGCGCGGCTCCGCTCCGCACACCTCGTACACGCGCGGCTCTGCTCCGTACACCTCGTACACACGCGGCTCTGCTCCGTATACCTCGTACACACGCGGCTCCGCTCCGTACACCTCGTACACACGCACGGCTCTGCTACATCCACACTGTAAACCCCTCCTGACCCCACACATAAACTTCAGCTCATCCAGCACCATGACAACCAGCACAGCAGAGTCCTGCATCCACTGAGGCCCCTGATCATGTGACCCCTGACTCCTCCCCTCCTGTGACCTCATCACAGCTCCTGTGCGCACAGAGCAGCCGTATATGTGGTGGCGGCTCTGCAGGTGGAGGTATGTGGAGACCCCCATTACAGGGCGCAGGGGGCATTAACCCCTTCAGCACGGAGACTCTTATAAGAATCATAAGGTTGTTGTTATGTTTCCTGTAATAGATACATACGACCCAACTATGGAGACAGAAAGGAGGAAACGTATTGTTCTCATAGTACAGGACCCCTTTACTGGCCCCACAGTGTAATGCCCCCATTATGCCCCTTATACAGGATGTATGATGCCCCACACAGTGTAATGCCCCCCATTATGCCCCTTATGCAGGATGTATGATGCCCCCACACAGTGTAATGCCCCCATTATGCCCCTTATGCAGGATGTATGATGCCCCCACACAGTGTAATGCCCCCATTATGCCCCTTATGTATGATGCCCCCCACAGTGTAATGCCCCCATTATGCCCCTTATGTATGATGCCCCCCACAGTGTAATGCCCCCATTATGCCCCTTATGCAGGATGTATGATGCCCCCCACAGTGTAATGCCCCCATTATGCCCCTTATGCAGGATGTATGATGCCCCCCACAGTGTAATGCCCCCATTATACCCCTTATGCAGGATGTATGATGCCCCCACACAGTGTGATGCCCCCATTATGCCCCTTATGCAGGATGTATGATGCCCCCACACAGTGTAATGCCCCTTATGCAGGATGTATGATGCCCCCCACAGTGTAGTGCCCCCATTATGCCCCTTATGCAGGATGTATGATGCCCCTACACAGTGTAATGCCCCCATTATGCCCCTTATGTAGTATGTATGATGCCCCACACAGTGTAATGCCCCCATTATGCCCCTTATGCAGTATGTATGATGCCCCACACAGTGTAATGCCCCCATTATGCCCCTTATGCAGGATGTATGATGCCCCACACAGTGTAATGCCCCATTATGCCCCTTATGCAGGATGTATGATGCCTCCACACAGTGCCCCCATTATGCCCCTTATGCAGGATGTATGATGCTCCCACACAGTGTAATGCCCCCATTATGCCCCTTATGCAGGATGTATGATGCCCCCCACAGTGTAATGCCCCCATTATGCCCCTTATGCAGGATGTATGATGCCCCCACACAGTGTAATTCCCCCATTATGCCCCTTATGCAGGATGTATGATGCCCCCACACAGTGTAATTCCCCCATTATGCCCCTTATGCAGGATGTATGATGCCCCCACACAGTGTAATGCCCCCGTTATGCCCCTTATGCAGGATGTATGATGCCCCCACACAGTGTAATGCCCCCATTATGCCCCTTATGCAGGATGTATGATGCCTCCCACACAGTGTAATGCCCCCATTATGCCCCTTATGCAGTATGTATGATGCCCCCACACAGTGTAATGCCCCCATTATGCCCCTTATACAGTATGTATGATACCCCCACACAGTGTAATGCCCCCATTATGCCCCTTATGCAGGATGTATGATGCCCCACACAGTGTAATGCCCCCATTATGCCCCTTATGCAGGATGTATGATGCCCCACACAGTGTAATGCCCCCATTATGCCCCTTATGCAGGATGTATGATGCCTCCACACAGTGTAATGCCCCCGTTATGCCCCTTATGCAGGATGTATGATGCCCCCACACAGTGTAATGCCCCCGTTATGCCCCTTATGCAGGATGTATGATGTCCCCACACAGTGTAATGCCCCCATTATGCCCCTTATGCAGGATGTATGATGCCTCCCACACAGTGTAATGCCCCCATTATGCCCCTTATGCAGTATGTATGATGCCCCCACACAGTGTAATGCCCCCATTATGCCCCTTATGCAGTATGTATGATGCCCCACACAGTGTAATGCCCCCGTTATGCCCCTTATGCAGTATGTATGATGCCCCCACACAGTGTAATGCCCCCATTATGCCCCTTATGCAGTATGTATGATGCCCCCACACAGTGTAATGCCCCCATTATGCCCCTTATGCAGTATGTATGATGCCCCCACACAGTGTAATGCCCCCATTATGCCCCTTATGCAGTATGTATGATGCCCCCACACAGTGCAATGCCCCCGTTATGCCCCTTATGCAGGATGTATGATTCCCCCACGCAGTGTAATGCCCCCATTATGCCTCTTATGCAGGATGTATGATGCCCCCACACAGTGTAATGCCCCCATTATGCCCCTTATGCAGGATGTATGATGCTCCCTAACAGTGTAATGCCCCCATTATGCCCCTTATGCAGGATGTATGATGCTCCCATACAGTGTAATGCCCCAATTATGCCCCTTATGCAGTATGTATGATGCTCCCACACAGTGTAATGCCCCCATTATGCCCCTTATGCAGTATGTATGATGCCCCCACACAGTGTAATGCTCCCATTATGCCCCTTATTCAGGATGTATGATGCTTCCACACAGAGTAATGCCCCCATTATGCCCCTTATGCAGTATGTATGATGCCCCCACACAGTGTAATGCCCCCATTATGCTCCTTATGCAGTATGTATGATGCCCCCACATAGTGTAATGCCCTTTATGCAGGATGTATGATACCCCCACACTGTGTAATGCCCCCATTATGCTCCTTATGCAGGATGTGTAATGCCCCCATTATGCCCCTTATGCCGGATGTATGATGCCCCCACATAGTGTAATGCCCCCATTATGCCCCTTATGCAGGATGTATGATGCCCCCACACAGTGTGATACCCCCACATAGTGTAATGCCCCATTATGCCCCTTATGCAGGATGTATGATGCCCCCACATAGTGTAATGCCCCCATTATGCCCCTTATGCAGGATGTGTGCATAGTGTGGCCCCCATGCTCCACTGACCTTAACCCCATTGAGAACCTCTGGAGCATCATCAAAAGGAGTGTCTATGATGGCGGGAGGCAGTTCACATCTAAGCAACAGCTCTGGGAGGGTATTCTATCCTCATGCAAAACAATTGTAGCAGAAACCATCCAAAACCTGACAAATTCAATGGACGAGAGAGTTCAGAAGCTCCTTTCGAACAAGGGGTCCTATGTGCAAATGTGACATCACCTAGAATAAAGTTTTGAGGTGAAAACTGTTTGATTTCAGTTTGTAATAACCTGCTAATGCTTATAATTGCAAAAATGACCATTTTTTTGTTCTTTATTAAAATGAAAAGGTTGAAAACTCTGCTGTGTATAATAATTTGGAACATGCATTTTGAGTGCAGTTTGAGTGTTTTATTTTTTTAAAAAATATACTGTTATCATAGGCAGTTTGTACAAAAACCTTTCAATTGTACTCTAATAGTTATTTGACTGGAAAATTACAATGACTGCACTTCATATAGGTAATTTGGGAAAATCTGAGAAAATATTATTTGCATAATAATTTGGAACACAGTGTAGAGGGATGTACTACATTTTGGGATATAGTCAGCAGTGGGGTGCCGCAGGGATCTGTACTAGGACCGATTCTTTTTAACCTCTTTATTAATGACCTTGGGGATGGGATTGAGAGTAAAGTGTCAGTTTTTGCTGACGACATCAAACTATGCAGAATATTAAAATCTGATCTTGACATTATGATATTGCAGAACGATCTGGATAAGATGACTGAATGGGTTAACACTTGGCGGATGAGGTTTAATGTAGAGTAATGCAACTAGGTCGGAGTAATCCTATTGCTGCATATACATTATATGGAAGTATACTTGGGACTACAGAACAGGAAAAGGACTTGGGTATTCTGTAAGTAAGCTGAGCAGCAGTACTTAATGTCAAGCAGCAGTACTTAATGTCAAGCAGCAGCCGCAAAAGCAAGCAAGATTTTAGGATGTATAAAAAGATAAGGAAGGTTGAACTGGATGCACCTACTGTAGGTCTTTATTCAACCTACATTACTATGTTGGTATGAATGTGTGTCCGAGGACACACATCTAGCTGAAACAGGGGCTAGCATTGGCTAGGCCGGGTCGTAGCGGTGACCGCGGTCATTAAGTCTCTAGATAAAATACTCCCACAGTACCTACAGCATATACAGTTACAGAAAATAAAAGGGATTAAGAAGAGAACTTACTACACCGATAGCAGAGACGATTCAGTTTAGCTGAAGGAGAGCACTTCAAATGGCCGTTTCGTGAACGGGGGTTCCTGCATACATGATGTGTATCTCTCATACATGGGCCAGGATGTGGGCTTGTCTCAGCACTTCATGATTTTATGGAATCCCCAACTTATGTGATAACGCCTCTCTGGATGATCGCAGAAGTTGTAGATTGGCACCATATTTTCCATCAGGATTTTATTTTTACTTAGAGACCAAAAATGGCATAGCTGTTGTCAGTCATGTGTCCACTGTGCATTTATGACTCATTGGCAGAGGTGCTACAGTTATGAGAAAATATGTATCCTTTTCTCTGGCTAGCCCATGTGCTGGAAATGTATTTCTAATTAATATTGGATTTATGTATATTCCAATATTCTATATTTTCATTTGGAGACATCCTGACTGCTGAAGCTGTGCTGATGAAAGGAATGTGTATGCTGGGTGACCATGGCTATTTCTAAAGAGTGTGAGATATCCCTTTTATCCCTGATAGACCTTTTCCTGTCTGAACAGATAGGTTAATCTGCACTCTTTGACTATGCACAATACACACCCTCATAGTCTTTTCCCTACAAGAAGCTCTTGCATGTTAATTAAGCTGATTCACTGTTCGGCCACATTCAATTTCTTACTGGTATTAGTTTCTTGTCTAAGTCTTGGAGACTGTCAGCTGTTTGTCTTACTGGAAAATCTTGTGAGGTGTTTACTTTAATCCTCTTACTTCACAAGGGACGGCCTGCATGTTGATTAGGCTGTTCAGCATAGTTTGGCAAGTTGAAAACGACTTTCTTGAAGGCCGACCATGCTACATGTTCTGCACCATGCAGAAGACCATCAAAGAAAGGCTGCATGCCCACTATGCGTTTTTCAAGCAGACCGATAGTACCTATGAAAAAAAGAATTGAAAATAAAAATAAAGATTATACTTGCCTTCCGGTGGCCCCCGGTCTCCTCAGCGATGCGTCCGGTGTGTTGGGCGGCTCATGGAAGGTCCTTTTAGACCATCGCGAGCCGCCCAACACACCGGTCGCATCGCTGAGGATACCGGGGGCCATCGGAAGGTAAGTATAATCTTTATTTTTTATTTTTTACCATTCTTATTCTTTTTTTTTTTTAACTATTACTTGGTCACACTATATAAATCCATGCCGGTTGCATGGATTTATATAGTGTGATCAAGTTGTCAAGCACTTTTCCAAGTGATGCTAAAATCGCTTGGAAAAGTGCTTGATAACCCGCATGCAGAAATGCATGCAAAAACGCTTGACAAACGCTTCTACCTGGCAGGAAAAACGCATGTAAAATCCGCATGCTTTTTTCCTGCCAGGGAGATGCGGAAAAAATATGCAGCATTTCTGCATCGTGGGCACTTAGCCTTACTATCATTTACTAGCTCTCGGATTTGTGGGCCAATGAAAACACCCTCTTTTATCTTGGCATCACTGATGCATGGAAACTTCTGTCGCAAGTAAGCAAAGACTTCAGTTTGCTTGTTCATTGCTTTGACAAAGTTCTTCATGAATCCCAGTTTGATGTGCAAAGGTGGAAGGAATATCATCTTTTCATCTACCAATGGTTCGTGTTTAACATTCTTCTGCCCTGGAATAAATTTATTGCGTAGTGGCCAGTCCTTCCTGATATAGTGCGAGTCTCTTGCGCGACTGTCCCATTCCCAAAGGAAACTACAGTACTTAGTGTATCCCATCTGTAAACCTAATAAAATTGCAACTACCTTGAGATCACCACATATATTCCATTTGTACCTTGAGTATTGAATGTGCATCTGCATATTCTCATAGGTCTCCTTCATACTGATCGACATGTCCGATAGGTATCGAAGAGTAGACATTGTCATTGTGTAGCAAGACAGCCTTCAAACTTAAGGCCAATGAATCAATGAACAGTCGCCATTCCCTTGGGTCATGGTCAACTCCAAGGACAGAAAACAATCCAGTAATATCACTGCAAAAAGTGAGACAGTCAGGTTGACTGAAATATTTGGTTAAATCTTCATGATGACTGCAAAATACTGAGATTTCTGTACCTGGCTGCAACAGATGCCACCCTTGCAACCTTGATCCAAGTAGTTCTGCCTGACTCTTTGATAAACCCAAATCTCTGACCAGATCGTTGAGTCTTGCTTGAGATATTAAACGTGGAGCAGTTGATATTGATGGTTCGAAATCTGAATCAGCAGCAGGTTCCATCTCTAATGAATCAACCATTATTTCATCGCCCTCTTCTATTCTCCACACCGGCGGTGGTTTTGGAACTGGCAGACTTTCATCGTGCGCCACTGGTCAAATTGCAGAAGCAAGGTTGGGATATTCAATAGACCTCCTGTTCTTAGAAGGAAAAACCGGATACATTCATCGTGCAGAAGTAACAATCGGTTATATGGTCCTTCTGCTCCCTCCCAATCATTGGAATGACAAACGGCATCTATGGTCGCACACCCTTCAGCCAAGACCTCAAACTCGTAGCGCAAGATGAGCAGCATATATGAGTAGCCCTTGCTCTGTCTTGGTCACCAATTTAGCCTCCAAAATATAACTCCTATGCCTTCTTAACAACTGCAGTTATACTCCTTTTCTGGGCTTTAAGGGTATAATCTCCACATATATAACAAAAGAGCTCATTACTATTGCGACATTGACGCGATATTCTACAACTCATTACTTATTAAACAGTTTTGCTCCTTTATGAAATTTTCTCAAAACAGAAGAAACTCATGAAGATTACAGCGTCGTTACTGCTGCTATTATATAATGCTACCAAAGTCTGACGGTTGTGTCTGGACGTGCCTGAGAGTGCACAACTAATGCAATGCATGATTGGACAGGACTAAGTGCTGTATATTATAATAAAGACAGTCCATATTATGAATTTTTATTGGTTATTTCTACAAAAAATACGCTTCTGAAATAAAAAGTTTAATATAAGTGCCAATTTATTATGTACTGTCCTTATCATTATAATCATAAACTTAAACTATCTCGGGAATGGTACATGCTACAGAAATTCTGATTTACATTTCTGAAATCAGCGCCTCAAAATACATGGACAACATATTTTAAAACAGGAAACAGAAAAAAAGTTACAATTTGTTGACCAGTGTAATTTGTACAATCCTCCACCTAAGAGTGTCAGCTCAGATTGCAAATGACAGAGGGAAGGAGGGAGGCGATTAACTTCAGAGATTTTTAATATTTTCTATGACCTATCCAGAAAAAAAAAACACCGTACATGGAGACATTAGCTTCAAATCACTCCTGTGTTGGTGTTCTTACAAGCAAACTTTTATACATGAGATCTAATTTGATAAAAAGATTACAGCCGGGGAAAGATGGAAAACTTTCATATAGATGACTAGTGGTGATGTAGTCAGTGAAGGACTCTGGCCAAATATGTTTCTGGAGTTATAGTAGAAGATGTCGTCCTCATCATGAAGTAGTTATTTCTCATGTCACGTGTAATGAATATCTCCTGCAGTATTGCTAATGCCGATTCCAATGTCGGTAAATGAGACGATAATTAACGTTATGGAAGATAAGTCTATGAGAAACTTATTCAGCTGCAGACTCCGAGGAAGAAACTGCTTGTTGTCTGTGGCCTAAAATATATAGGTTTCATTAGTACATGACAGGGTAAAAAGCAGAATGTTGTAAACCAATAAGAATACCATTGCTGCTTGGGTCCCCCACCAGTCTCTGTATTTCCTGCGTACTTGTGATTACAGCTACCGCTAATCAGTTGGCTAAGCAGTGGTCAACTTAGCCAGTGATTGGGAGCATGGAGGAGATGTCTTTTTCTGCAATTCAACTTATGTTCAAATCCATACAAGACTAGAGAATACAACATCTACACCTTCTATCTCCTGATATATTTCCCCTTATTGTGTCCAGTAATTGTATTATTACACGGAATTCTTTATGATGTTCCATCGTCTCATTGTCTTCCTATTTAGGTCACTACAATATCAGATCCTCTCAGTGGACATCTTCTATATTGACAGAATTTTTGTGAATCACCCATCAAGGATGGATATGGACAGAGACAAGATGGCGGAGAGGATATTACACCTCACCCTAGAGATCATCTTCCGGTTTACTGGAGAGGTGAGAGATTCTGATGGCGTCACATTACATCATTCTTATCTATGGGAATAACAGATGGACAGAACTGGAGAGGTGAGGACTCTGGAAATGTCTATAGTGAGATTTATTAATGTGTCTCTCCATAACCAGGATTACACAGTAGTGAAGAAGACCTCTAGTGAGCGCTGTCAGGATCCTGTGTCTGAGGGATGGGGAAGACCCCTAAGCCCAATCATAGGGCCTCCATCTCAAGCCTTGATACATGAGGACATCAATGACCAGAAGATCGTAGAACTCACCTATAAGATGATTGAGCTGCTGACTGGAGAGGTGACACTGCTGGGAATGCTGGGACATTATACAGTAACACTATTAAGGGATTGGGGGGATGACGGTATCATTGTATGTGTCAGGTTCCTATAAGGTGTCAGGATGTTGCTGTCTATTTCTCCATGGAGGAGTGGGAGTATTTAGAAGGACACAAAGATCTGTACAAGGGCGTCATGATGGAGGTTCCCCAGCCCCTCACATCACCAGGTAATAGACAGGACTAAATACACACGGCCTATAATTATCTGTATGTAAAGAATGAATTCAGTCCCTGTATGTGTTTCCTCCAGATCTATCCAGTAAGAGGACAACACCAGAGAGATGTCCCCGTCCTCTTCTTCCACAGGACTGAAAACAAGAAGATCCCAGTGTTCCTCAGGATCATCAGGTAGACGGAGAGAAGGTGTCATGAGATCTCCCCTATGATGTGTAGACGGCTGTGATGGTCTGGTGTTCAGTCTTGTTTTATCCACCAGTATTATATGTTTTATACTTGTGTAATGAGGACGGTGGAGATGGCAGGATTAGAGCTGATCATAAATGGGACTTCTCCATCTGTTTGTGACTTTTACAATATTTGTTTCAGGGTGAAGATCTGACCCATATTAATACTACAGACACATATGTGAGGGGTGATGAGTGGTGTAAAGAGGAGATTCCTACATATGACTACCCAGGTGAGTAGTGACCACTAAATGCAGAGAAGTCACAGATTCTTCTCTGTCACCAGCTATGGCTGCTTTATCGGTGATGTAGTCTGGCCATATCATAATCGTGTGATCGCCATTTTGCCGCTAGAGCATAACATTCGCCTCCATATGAAAAATGTTCTAATTACTTGGGGAAATTGTGAAAGCTCTTTTCTATGGAACTTACAATCTGAAAGATCCACCTACCCCCTGGAATTAGAAGATGCTGACCGTTACCTGCCCAGATGACAGCGTACGTAGAATGTGCTGACAAGTTAGAAAATCACTTGAAGAAAAATATTATGATGGGCCTGTAAGAGAAAGCGGAGGGTAATGATGCTGTTGGCTTCCTACAACCCTGATATCTTATTAGTTGAATCTACCTTCTCTGCCTTCTGTGCTGCTGAATGTGCCCATATGGTCCCTACAAGACCAGGTCCAGTCTTTCTGGCCAAACTTCACTTTTATGATCGACAACATTAAATGTGCAGTGACGGCCAAGTGTGAATTTCTGTACAATAACTACAGAGTTTCCCTTTATCCTGACTTTACACTTTATTTTAAAACCAACTAACTTCAAACAGGATTGTGATAAACTATACAGAAAACATTACACCTGTGCCATGATATATCTCTAAGCTGTGCCTGGCTGATGGCTGTAATATACATTTATTCCCGCCTGCAGGAGATGTGTTGGCATAGCTCGAGCCCTGGTTTCATGGATTCACTCCACGTCATAAATTCCATTATGTTTTCGATCCTAAGGAATTCAGATTACTGCACAATCTCTCCTGAAATGGGGGCACTAATACTTTCTCTACTCTTCTGGTCAGGACTCATAGTAGCTCCAATGGTCCACCATAAATGAGTGCAACTCCGTTTTAGTGTTGGAGTTCTCCCCTTATACATAGGTTGTTGTTGGGGATGTAACAGATTAAAAAAATTATTTTTTTCACAGGTTCCTTCGCACTCCGCAGACAGTTTTGTGTTCCTAATCAGGCCCCATTTTTCAAATCTGACGTGTGTCACTTTATGTGGTGATAAGTTTGGAATTCTTAACAAAGGATAATAGGAAGCAAATGGACCTTACTAATTATTTTCCAGCTTATTTATTTATTTTACTCGCTTATATACCGTCATTAATTCCACAGCGCTTTACAGACATTATCGGCACTGTTCTCATTGGGGCTGACAATCTAAATTCCCTATCAGGATGTCTTTGGAGTGTGGGAGGAAACCGGACAACCTGGAGGAAACCCACGCAAACACAGGGAGAACATACAAACTCCTTTGTTGTCATTGGTGGGATTTGAACCCTGGACCCCAGCGCTGCAAGGCTGCAATTCTATAGTCAAAGTATTGTCTGATCTCATCAGACAGTACTCACAAAGGTGAACACCACCAAATTACAAGTAAACAATTAGGAAAGGGAAAAGGGTGTGAGTAAAAGTGAAATTCTTTATTAAATAATAATATTAAAACCTAGTAAATCATACATCTCATTAGGAATGTATAATGGATCATGATTATATAAATGGAGTCATGATCCACTAAATTACTGATAGTCAGACGGTGAATCAAATTATTAATAAAATAAGCCCCTAGCCAATGTCCCTTATAATTGATGGCTGGGTTTATGCTTATAAAATGAATGCCATAGATTATATCAAGGGTGTGCTGAATTATGATAGTATCCTCAGCCAGGAGAGATTTTATTAAATAAAGGCTCAATTTGCCAGTGTGAATTCAATAGTAAAAAATTATCCTAGCCCGTTGGATACACTCCCCATATTATAAAGTGACTTCAAAAGTGTGGCAGGTCTGATAGATATAAGTGTAATGAGCCCTTGTACAGAGATTATCAGGGCACACTATTGCACCTGTCACACAATCTGTGTAATGGATCCTTAATAATTCCACTCGCATCTCCAGTAGTGCTGTCGGCAGTGAAATAACTCCAGCAATATAACAGACTTAGCCAGCTTAAGAGCACAAGCGGCTCAGCTATGCCACTGACCGTCTCTCTCACGCTGTCTGCACAAGAATTGATGGTCAGCAGGAGAAGCAAGCGATCCAACTAAGTCACGATCTCCTGGTTGTGTAGGAGATCCAACAATCTTTCTGCCGATTTAGATATCAGATGTGGCTAGCATATGCCACTATCGGCCTCTCCCACGCTGTCAACACGTGTGTGGGTATGATCAGCGTGAGAGACAATTTCAACTATGTCAACAGTCTGTCAGATCTAACAGAGCTGACAGCTAAAATGGGGTAAATCTGGTTTTATGCAGCACTCTATAGTGCGGTCAAATATGGCATAATACTGTCTGATGAAACTATCAGGGGTCATCCCTGACGCGCGTTTCGCCGGGGGTTCCGGATTTTTCTAAGGCTGCAGTGCTAACCACAGAGCCACCGTGCTGCCCATGGTGGCTCTTGATCCCACAATACCCTATATACTGTTATACACTACTGTCTGAGCACATGGCAGGTTAAGAAGGGAAGGAGCGACACTTAGCTATTTGAATGCAGATCTTGCTGGAATAGTTTGCAGACACAATGTATTGGGGTCACTGTTCATGGTCACCTGGCAGCTCAAACATGGCCACCACGAACAGGCTTGGCGCTATCTCCTTTGTTTTCTAGAGCCCAGGGATTGGTTGGCTCAACATTCTTTAACCCCTTTACATGGATCTGGAGTTACAGAGACCGCTAGGCTTGGGCCACGGTGTTACCTGCTGTTCTGTGGAGTGAGATAGTCAGGTAGCCGGGTCAGAACCAGGAGGGCAGAGAAAATACAAAATTAGAAGACACAAGAGTAGTCAGTAAATGGGCCGAGGTCACAACATGAAACAAATACACAAGCCGGGAGCTGAGCACAGAGGACTGAACCAGAGGAGAACAAGGCTGTATCTGGCAGCTTCCAGCAATATGCTTCCAGCTTTAGTAGCGTGCGGTGCTTTCCAAATGGCTGAAGCAGGGAGCAGATTACTCCAGCTGGACAGCGCACACACCCATACTGCCAGACTGGATGGTACTACAGGTCCCAGGCACCCTAATCTTAGTGGCTGGACAGAGCCTGCCCCACCCAGAGCTTCTGGTTCTGACGTCTCCTCCATCACCCGCGCAGTCTGCAGGATGAATATCTGTAGGTAGTGATTCACCGCACAATCCTTTTGGTATGCAAACAGTTTATTTCACATATGGTGATTCAGACATAAGCGCTGACCTAAAAAGGTGCAGGGATATGCGACACATATCAATTTTAATGTTTCGACCCTGTCAGAGTCTTATTCGTAATGTCGCTGTGAAAAAAGAGAAACAATACATAAATGTGAAGACACTTATATATATTTACATATATACAGAAATTATATACATGAGCCTTTCATATGCTCATCATGAATGTACTTGTAATTGTGTGACAATCTTCAGCGGCTTCTAGGACATCCGTCCTGCAGGTAAGCATTGCTGATATTCTGGCTGCATGGTTAGTCATTGGTAAAAATATGGGACAATGGAAGCAAAAAGATTAATGATTAAGTGGAGGAGCAAAGGAGCCGGAGGAGGACCAAGGAGAAGAATGATAAAGCTTAGGTGGTAAAGAAGTTAGGTATCAGGGCAGAGACATAAGGAAAATGGGTCACCAAATAGATGCGTATAAAGTTATGTTAGGTATGGGGCAGAGACATATGAGGAATATAGGTCCCCACTCAGATAAGAAATAAAGCTTAAGTAACAGGGCAGAGACATATAGGGAGTACAGGTCCCCAAACAGATCAGTATAGAGGCATGTGGCCAGGTGGCTTGCCTGACGGCTCAAAATGTGCTGGTTGGGTACCTTTAATGGAGCTGTGAACAGACGCTCCCGCACCTTCATCTTGTGCATCTGTCTCTTGTTGCAGTTGGAGGGTTTATGTATGTTTCCGTGATTACCGCCAGACCGTAAGTGCGTGCGCTCAAACTCGCCCCCCCCCCCCCCCTGGAAGTTGCGTCACAGGCAGGTGATGTGGCAGAGAGAGTGGGTCTGTTGGGGCAGGCCTGTCCTCCCGTATGGCCGTGTCACATGTGTAGCATATCCATGGCGTCTGGTGAAGACTGCGCATGCGCGTTAGGCTATATGCGATAGTTCTGTTATGGTAATTTTTTTAGAGAGGAGTAGCGCTGGCAGGTAGGCCTATTATTCCTGGTGCAAGTGGGACAGTATCCTCACACTGTCGGGGAAAGTGAATGTACAAAGTATGTATAATAATTCACTAGCGCTGGAATAAGACTGGAGATATACTAATGAGATAAAATGTACGAATGTATTAGTATTTGTTTAAAATACATTACAAAAGTAAAATCAGGGGTATAAAAAGGATAAAATATAGCCTGTCGGAGATACGGTCAAACGTGGAGGGAAGAGTGGTGGGATAGTAATTTTCCTCCTGTATTTCAGATAATTTGTCCGGTTGAGGTTGAGGTTAAGGTCCTGGTAGTAGTTTCTTTCCTTTTGAAGACAAATGGTTTAGAATGTGGTGTGCAGATAGCAGGAGTAACCGATCTTACCCGCTGGTGAGGAAGGAAGGATGGTTAGTGGTCCTCTGTGTTGGTGTATTTTCTCGGTGGTAGAGAAAGCTAAAATATTGAAAATTAGTTAATTTCAAAATTATGTCTACAGGTAAGGGTTTGGTGGTACCACACCTACCGGGAAGAAAAAGAGGATGTTGGTAGATAGCTTTTTAAGAAGCGAGTTACTATTGTCCAAGTGGTCTTTTTGGTCCGGTGACTTTTAGAATCAAAGAAACAATATAGGTAAGGTAAAATAGGTTAGAATAAAGAACATATAATTTTATTAGGAATTGTAACTTTTAATTAAATCAATTACCTCAGGAAAGAGTCCAGGGGTGACTTGGAGAGAAAAGTCCTTATTATGGCACGTTTGTGGTGTAATCCATTTTAAACCGATAAAATATACAAATTTATTAGTATATCTCCAGCCTTATTCCTGCGCTAGTGAATTATTATACATACTCAGTTCTGTTATGTTGTCATCATGGTGTATCGATGAGGGGCAAAAGTGAGGTTGATCTGGGTGGGGGAATAAAATTGTGCTGGTTGGGTCAATTGGTGCTGTGGATGAAAGGAATAATGGAGGGGGGTGGTGTAAGGAATATATGGAGTCCTGCATGAAACTAAATAGTGTGAGGCCATGCCCCTTGTATGTAATTAGGTTTGCTAGAATGATATATGGGAGCTGTGTGTAAGAGGGTGAGGAGAAGGGAGAGGGGAAGGGGTGGAGACGGAGATTCGAAGGGGAAGCCAGGGGAGAGGGGAAGGGGGTTTCTGGAACTCGCCTGGAGAGGAGGAATAGGAGAGGTTGTAGAGCTGATCTAGTGTGTCTGAAAAAAAGATAATCAAGTTAGCCAATCTATTTCATGGTTGAGACCCTCTGTCAGTGTCTGGAGGGTGTGTATCCAGAACCACTCCCGTTGTTTAAGGAGTTTAATATGGTTACCACCTCGTCTGGGTACTTGTTCGATCACCTGGAACCTGAGTTGTGATACTGCATACCTGGCGCTTGAGAAATGATGGGGTAGTGGTAACAAGGTTTTGCCACAACAAATCGTGGATTTATGGCTGGCAATATGGTCCCTGATGTGTTGAGTAGTTTCCCCTACGAATAGTAGACAACATGGGCATTTGATTACCTACACCATAAAGTCAGATTCTCTGCAGAATGAATGAGGACAGGTATGGTGAAAGAAGCAGACGTCGCAGCAGCAGATCTCAGAGGAGATGGGTCACACCATTTGCAGAAGCCCTAATATGACAAAATGGCAGAAAACCAGAGCAGTAGAAATTCTCATAAAGTGACTCCATTTTGAATATTATAACCCTCAGTGAATTAATGTATAGGAGTAGTGACTATTTTGACTGCACAACCACTTTCCGGAAATTAACACGCAGTGCATGTTGGAGCGTGAAAATTGCAAATATACTATTTTATTTCCCAACACATAGTGCCCAGATTGTGCTCCAGGAGACACACACCTTAAATTAAGTGGGTTCTTCTCCCTATAGTAATGCCGAATACATGGATGCTAAATGTGGTTTGGGCACACTGCAAGGCTCTGAAGTGAGGGGGAGATCTGACTTTGGGAGAGCGGATATTGCTGGATTGGTTTATGGAAGCCATGTTACTTTTCAAGAGCCTTTGAGACCCTAATAATGTGGAAACTTCTGTTTTTCCACTGACAGATGATGGGCCTGAGTGGGGACTTGTTTTTTGTGAGATGAGTAGAAGTTTTTCTTGGTATTATTTTCCCCTACATAACATTGTTTGGTGGCTTTTGATTCCATATTTGGGATCCAGAATGAACAAACATTTGAACACCTCGCTCTACTGGTTCATCCTATGAGGTTTTATATTAGGCTGTGAACTGTCATTGTCTTGGTAAATCATTCACTGTTTTTACATAACTTGCCATTTCTACAGACACTTTAAGTAGAAATGCTCAAAAATATAAAACTCAAGGATATTTTATTCAAAAATAATAATTTGTTTTATTCTTGGCAGATGACTGGACCAGGAGATCAGAGGGACAGCTGACATCTTCAATTTTTAAATCTGATGATCTTGAGATCCCGCAGGATACAAATGAAGTGAATGCCATTACTCCAGATATCCCATCATGCCTTCACAGCGAAGATCGGTCATCTGATTCTTTAAAACAGGTCCTGTCTTCTGATTCATTACCGACTACTAAGGAAAATCATAGTCACAAAAGAGGCATTAAGAAACAAACTGCACCTAAAGCAACAAAGCCATTTTTACATTCAGAATATGGAAATAGTCTTCTCAAAAAGTCTTTTCTTAAACATCAAAAAACGTACACAGCAGAGAATAGATTTTTTTGTTTCAAGAAGGGGAAATGTTTTAACCATAAATCAGATCTTGATAGTCACCAGAGAAGTCACACAGGGGAGAAGCTATTTTCATGTTCAGAATGTCGGAAATGTTTTACAGAGAAATCAAGGCTAACCAAACATCTGAGAACTCACACAGGGGAGAAGCCTTTTTCCTGTTCAGAATGTGGAAAATGTTTTACAAGGAAATCAAATATTATCATACATCAGAGAACCCACACAGGGGAGAAGCCTTTTTCCTGTTCAGAATGTGGAAAATGTTTTACAGGGAAATCAGATCTGAACAAACATCAGAGAACTCACACAGGAGAGAAACCATTTTCATGTTTAGAATGTGGGAAATGTTTTGCAATTAAATCAACTCTTATTGCACATCAGAGAACTCACACAGGGGAGAAGCCATTTTCATGTTCAGAATGTGGGAAATGTTTTACAGAGAGATCACATCTTATCAAACATCAGAGAACTCACACAGGGGAGAAGCCTTTTTCATGTTATGGAATAACAAATGGACAGAACTGGAGAGGTGAGGACTCTGGAAATGTCTGGAGTGAGATTTATTAATGTGTCTCTCCATAACCAGGATTACACAGTAGTGAAGAAGACCTCTAGTGAGCGCTGTCAGGACCCTGTGTCTGAGGGATGGGGCAGACCCTTGCGCCCAATGACAGGGCCTCCACCTCACCCTCTGATACATGAAGACATCAATGACCAAAAGATCCTAGAACTCACCTACAAGATGATTGAGCTGCTGACTGGAGAGGTGACACTGGTGGGAATTCTGGGACATTATACAGTAATGCTATGAAGAGATCAGGGGGATGGCTGTATCGTATGTGTCAGGTTTCTATAAGGTGTCAGGATGTCACCGTCTATTTCTCCATGGAGGGGTGGGATTATTTAGAAGGACACAAGGATCTGTACAAGGACATCATGATGGAGGTTCCCCAGCCCCTCACATCACCAGGTAATAGACAGGACTAAATACACACGGCCTATAATTATCTGTATGTAAAGAATGAATTCAGTCCCTGTATGTGTTTCCTCCAGCTCTATCCAGCAAGAGGACAACACCAGAGAGATGTCCCCATCCTCTTCTTCCACAGGACTGTAAACAAGAAGATCCCAATGTTCCTCAGGATCATCAGGTAGATGGAGGGAAGGTGTCATGAGATCTCCCCTATGATGTGTAGACGGCTGTGAAGGTCTTGTGCTCAGTCTTGTTTTATCCACCAGTATTATATGTTTTATACTTGTGTAATGAGAACGGTGGAGATGGCAGGATTAGAGCTGATCATAGATGTGACTTCTCCATCTGTCTGTGACTTTTACAATATTTGTTTCAGGGTGAAGATCTGACCCATATTCATACTACAGAGACATATGTGAGGGGTGATGAATGGTGTAAAGAGGAGATTCCTACATATGACTACCCAGGTGAGTAGTAACCACTAAATGCAGAGAAGTCACAGATTCTTCTCAGTAACCAGCTGTGGCTGCTTTATCGGTGGTGTAGTCCAGCTGTATCACAATCGTGTGATCACCATTTTGCCTCCAGACCACAACATTCTCTTCCATCCAAAACTGTTCAAATAACTGGGCATTGAAAGACCTTTTCTGTAGATCTTACAACCTGGAGGATCCACCTCCCCCCGGGATTAGAAGATGCTGACCGTTACCTGCCCAGGTTTGTGAACTACAAAGCCAAATGACAGCGTACGTAGAATGTGCTGACAAGTTAAAAAATCACTTGAAGAAAAACATTATGATGGGCCTGTAAGAGAAAGTGGAGGGTAATGATGCTGTTGGCTTCCTAGATCCCTGATATCTTATTGGATGAATCTACCTTCTCTCCCTTCTGTGCTGCTGAATGTGCTCATATGGTCCCTACAAGACCAGGTCCAGTCTTTATGACCAAACTTCACTTTTATGATTTGTTATTGTCTATAGTCACAGTTTTTGACTACAGTATTTTGTGCCCAAAATACTCAGATTTATCCCCTTCCCACAGCCAGTTTTGCGTTTCTAATCAGGCCTCATTTTTCGAATCTGATGTGTGTCACTTTTTGTGATGATAACTTTGGAATTCTTCACAAAGGATAATTGGAAACAAATGGACCTTGCAAATTATTTTCCAACTTCTCTTGAATCCGACAATACCCTATATACGGTTGTACACTACTGTCTGGGCACATGGCAGGTTAAGAAAGGAAGGAGCGACATTTAGCTATATGAATGCAGATCTTGCTGGAATAGTTTGCAGACACCATGTATTGGGGGCACTATTCATGGCCACCTGGCAGCTCAAAAGATGGCCCCCACAAACAGGCTTGGCGCTATCTACTCCATTTCTTAGTGTTATCTTACGCCCTATTCTTAGTGACTGGACAGAGCCTGCATCGCCCAGAACTTCTGGTTCTGACTTCTCCACCATTACCAGCGACGCCTGCAGAATGAATAAGGCGTCTGGTGACAGAAGCAGACTTCACGGGAGCAGTTCCCAGAGAAGATGGGACACACCATTTGCAGAATCCCTAATATAACAAAATGGCAGAAACCAGAACAGTAGAAATCCCCATAAAGTGACTCCATTTTGGAAACTATAACCCTCAGTGAATTAATCTATAGGAGTAGTGACTATTTTGACTCCACATGCACTTTCCGGAAATTAGCACGTAGTGGATGTTGGAGAATGAATCTTGTACATTTGCCATTTTATTACCCAACTCAGTGTCCAGATTGTGCTCCAGGAGACACACACCGTAAATTAAGTGGGTTCTTCTCACTATAGTAATGCCAAATACATGGATGCTAAATGTGGTTTTGGCACACTGCAAGGCTCAGAAGCGAGGGGAAGATTTGACTTTGGGAGAGCAGATATTGCTGGATTGGTTTATGGAAGCCATGTTGCTTTTCAAGAGCCTTTGAGTCACTAATAATGTGGAAACCTCTGTTTTTCCACTGACAGATGATGGACCTGAGTGGGGACTTGTTTTTTATGAGATGAGTAGAAGTTTTTATTGGTATTATTTTAGCTTACATAACATTGGTGGCTTTTTATTCCATATTTGGGAAGCAGAATGAACAAATAGTTGAACACCACGCTCTACTGGTTCATTATATGAGGTTTTCTATTAAACTGTGATCTGTCAGTGTCTTAGTGAATAATTTCATATTTTTGCATAACTTGCTGTTTTTACAGACAGTTTAAGTAGAAATGTCATAATGTATAAAATTCAACGATATTTTATTCTAAAATAATAATTGGTTTTCTTCTTGGCAGATGACTGCACCAGGAGATCAAATGGACAGCTGACATCTTCAATTTTTAAATCAGATGATTTTAAGATCCCACAATATACAATTGAAGTGAATGCCATTACTCCAGATATCCCATCATACCTTCACAGCAAACATTTGTCATCTGATCCTTTGAAACAGGTCCTGTCTTCTGATTCATTACCGACTACTAAGGAAAATCAAAGTCACAAAATAAGCATTAAAAAACGAACTGATCATAAAGAAAATGAGTCATTTTCAAGTTCAGAATATGGAAATAATTTTCCCTTCGAAAAGTCCTTTCTTAAACTTGAACAATTTCACACAGCAGAGAATAGATTTTTTTGTTCCAAGTGTGAGAAATGTTATAACCAGAAATCAGATCTTGTAAGACACCAGAGAAGTCACACAGGGGAGAAGCCATTTTTATGTTCAGAATGTGGGAAATGTTTTAAACATAAATCGAGTCTTAATTGCCACCAGAGGACCCACTCAGGGGAAAAGCCCTTTTCCTGTTCAGAATGTGGGAAATGTTTTAATAGTAAAATGATTCTTGATAGACACAAGAGAACTCACACAGGGGAAAAGCCCTTTTCCTGTTCAGAATGTAGGAAATGTTTTAATCGTAAAATAATTCTTGATAGTCACAAGAGAACCCACACAGGAGAGAAGCCATTTTCCTGTTCAAAATGTGGGAAATGTTTTACGAGGAAATCAGGTTTGATTAAGCACCAGAGAACCCACACAGGGGAGAAGCCATTTTCCTGTTCAGAATGTGGGAAATGTTTTAATCGTAAAATGATTCTTGATAGTCACAAGAGAACCCACACAGGGGAGAAGCCTTTTTCCTGTTCTAGAATGTGGGAAATGGTTTAACCAAAAATCAAATCTTAATTGCCACCAGAGAACCCACACAGGGGAGAAGCCTTTTTCATGTTCAGAATGTGGGAAATGTTTTAACAATAACTCCGATTTTGTTAATCACCAGAGAACTCACACAGGGGAGAAGCCTTTTTCCTGTTCAGAATGTGGGAAATGTTTTAACGATAAATCAGATTTTATTAAGCACCAAAGAACTCACACAGGGGAGAAGCCTTTTTCCTGTTCAGAATGTGGGAAATGTTTTGTGAAGAAATCATCACTTCTTAGTCACCAAAGTAATCACACAGACGAGAAGCCATTTTCATGTTCTTAAAGTGGGAAATGGTTTACACGGAAATCAACGCTTAATAAACATCGGAGAAGTCACACAGGGGAGAAGGCTTTTTCATGATCAGAATGTTGGATATGTTTTAACATAAAAATGTATCTTTTTAAAGGGGTTGCCCACTACTAGGACAACCACTTGTAATTCCTCATGTTTGACCTCGTTAACATAAAAACATTCATACTCGTCTTCCTTGCCAGCTCCGTTGCTGCAGTGTCAGTACTCGTGTTCCCGGGGTTCGTGAGGTTGTTACATCACACGAGCCCTGCGCCCAATCAGCGCCACCTTCACTGTCCCCACCTTGGACGTATTGAACATCAACAGGAAGCCAGGGGTTTGACTGCTCTCCGATACCCTCTTAATGTTCGATTTGTCCGAAGTTGGGGACAGTGATGTCATCTTTTACTTTTTAAAAATTACAAAAAGTAAAATGGGCCCATGCAAAAGTTTGGGCACTGTGCATGGTTGCTACCTAGTAGCCAGCCAAGAGTCTTTCAATTCTTGTTTGAGGGATTTTCATCCATTTTTCCTTGGAAAATTCTTCCAGTTCTGTGAGATTACTCGGTTGTCTTGCATGCACTGCGATTGTGAGGTCTAGCCACATATGTTCAATGGTGTTCATATCAGTGCAGTTGTTAAACCTTTATCTTGCGCCTTTTGAGGGGTAGTCTATTGTGGATTTTGAGTTCTATTTTAACCTCATCGTTCCACAGGACTTGTTTCCAAAATGCATCAGGCTTGTTTTATATGTTCTTTTGCATACTTCTGATGCTGAATTTTATGGTGAGGATGCAGGACAGGTTTTCTTCTGATGAATCTTCCATGAAGGTGATATTTGTGCATGGGTCTCTGAACAGTAGAACAATGAACCACAACTCCTGAGCCTGCTAAATCTTTCTGAAGGTTTTTTGCAGTCAAGCAGGGGTTCTGATTTGCCTCTCTAGCAATAATACTAGTAGTTCTTACTGTAATGTTGCTTGGTCTTCCAGACTTTATCTTGACCTCCACTGTTCCTGTTAACTGTCATTTCTTAACTGAGGAAAGGGCAACTTGAAAACACTATGCTATCTTCTTAAAGCCTCCTGCTTTGTGCGCCTCCACCATTTTCATTTTTGGTGTACTAGGCAGGTGCTTAGAAGTACCCATGGCTGCTGTTTTTTAGCACAAGGTTAGAAAAGGCTGGGTTTTTATAAAGCTGCGAAATTTGCGTCTCCTAGCCTTTCCTAATGACGATAGTGAACAAGCTATAACCCTGACAGTCTAATTAAGGTCTGAAACCTTGGTCAAAGTTATCTGAGCACACAAATTTTCAAGGGTGCCCAAACTTTTGCATCAACCCATTTTCATTTTTGTAATTGCTAAATTGAAAAAAAATGGACTATATACAGTATATATATTTTTGCCTAAAACACAAAGGAAATGTGTCATCTTTAACTTTAGCCCTTTAAGACATTAGAGTAACAGTCATTTTGACCAGGTGTGCACAAACGTTTGCATGCCACTGTATAGAAGTTTTTATATGGTAGATTATATTTAATTGTACATGAAGAGAAGGAGGTTGATTTCTCCTTTTCATACAAATCTCCAATTGATTTAATACCCAAAAGTTACCAATTTTTAAGTTCAAGATCTGGATTGCATTGCTCTAAAGTTTCTATAGGTGCTTTTATAGAGCGCAGTTAGCATAGAACTTATTTTGTTAGTCAGTACACCCCTTACCTCTAATGCTGCATCTACCTTCAGTGATATACAGATTTTGTTTGTTGAGGTTCAAGATGTTGTATGAATAAAAGGAAGATGGGATATTGAATGTTCCTACTAAGTGTCTTTCAATTGTTAAGTAATATAAGGGATTTCATATAGCATGCACAAACAGTTATCTTCACATGAGTATGATCAGCTCACCCACCAAAGGACCCGACATGTGTTTCACCACAGCTTCGTCTGTGGTGAAACACGTGTCGGGTCCCTTGGTAAGTGACCTGATCATACCCATGTGAAGATAACTTTGTGCATGCTAAAAAGAAAAGAGGTGCGCTGCAAACCACTCATAAAATACTAAAAGAGTGATTCCTACCTGTCGTAGAGAAAATGGTAGTCCAAATGAAGATATACGCGTGCTGCTTCCAGGGGTCCTTTGAAGAAGTCACAACTGCAACTAGAGGTGATGGACAAGGGACGGAGTCTGTAGAAAATGGGTTCAAACGGCGTATTAACGCAGGAGATAGAGGACTACAAAGACTCTCAGAGACTCGGGCTTTCAGGTACATGCAGCCGTTGCACTAGGTGGATACAGGAATTTTAAAAATTGTCTGTGTCTGACCGTGAATGGAGCATACCACAGCTCCTGGGCGGGGGAGGAAGGAAAAGACAATACAGACATTACAGCAGGGGATCGCAGAGGATTCATTTTGTGAGGTAAAATATTGTTTAAAAGCAGTCAGTGAAATGTTTTACCTCACAAAATGAATCCTCTGCGATCCCCTGCTGTAATGTCTGTATAGTCTTTTCCTTCCTCCCCCGCCCGGGAGATGTGGTATGCTCCGTTCACGGTCAGACAATTTTTAAAATGAACTTTTGTTTGTGGGAAAACCCCTTTAAGACATCGTTAATCACTATGGACCACTAATTGGTTTGTGCAAAAGGGGTTTGCTCTGCCTAAATACGTTTTTATCTTTTACTACTGAAGAAAAGTTATTTTTGAGCATTAATAGACTTGCACATTGACCTGTACTTTATGGTTACCTACACTTGTTGGCTCCATGCACACTTGTACTTATGTTTACTTTGGCTCGCTCACCCACCCATTATTGCTTTTTGTTGTTTGTCCCTTTCTGTGCCTGGATTTCTTTGAATTGTGTTGTATTATGATTTTCTTTTAACTTTATCTAATAAAATCCATGTTCTTATTACAGACATTGTTGCACCTTTGTTCCTGGCACATTCCCTTTTTTTGGGGGGTTATATGCTTGCTTTGTGCCTATGGGAACCCCGAACTCAATTATTATATTCGGGTTAGATGAGACCTATCCGATTTATTCTATTCAATGGTATCACCATCATATGTGTACTTTTATTGTTTTTATTTTCATAATATTTATTTATGAGTACGGTATATTTTTATTTTTTGGGCATTATTTTTCTTCATTTTTTTTCTTCACTTTTTGACACTTTTTTTTACTTGTTCACTATGTCCCACTATGTGACTTTCACTTTTGGCAGCCTGATTGCTTATATAGCATAGAGATGCAGCAGCATCTCTGCTATATACAGTAAAGCCTGTTAGTGCTGCATGCAGAAGTTACTTTGGTCACGCACTGCGCATGACCAAGGTAACTTCTTGTCTTCTGGTGACCTGGATGTTGTCATGACAACACCGGATCACTATGACAACATCCGGGACCCAGCAGAGACGGCGCAGGACGTGGGAGAGGAGGTAAGTAATGGTGCTTGCTCCCGGAATGCTGCGATTGACTTTGATTGCAGCATTTCGGGGGTTAACGTGACAGCAGTAATGTTTGACCGCTCCTGGCACATAGCACCGGGTGTCAGCTGTGACAATCAGCTGACATACGGCGGCGATCGCCCCGCAGCGCTTGAGGGCGGGCGCGATCGCATTATGCGTATTAGTACGTAGCTGGTCCATAAGTCCCAGGGCGCAGCTACGTACTATTACTGACGTCGTTGGAAAGGGGTTAAAGAACAGTAACTGCCAGTTGGATCATTATCAGGGTGCGTTCACACAGTGTGATTTGTTGCAGAAACTATCTGCAGCAAAGTCCTCACCAGTAGACCTGCACTAAGTTGTTCAGATCTTGCAGACAATTGTTCTGTCTTCAGCAGTACCTGTTAAACACAACAACAAAAACATCCATGATATTCGCTTATACAACCAAGGTGTTAGGTCCTCCCAGTCCTCGGTGTATTCCGGCCTTCCATATGCCCCATGCAGCCTGATTAATTGCAGAGATCATATGGGACGAAACATTTTGTACAGTTTTATTGTAAAGTGACATAAGTTTCTTTTGGCTGAGGGTCTGACTGGTGGTACCCCCACTGTTCCATAGGACAGGCTCTGGAAGAGGTCATGCTACATATTTTACAGAGGGGTAAAAATACTCCTCTTAGCAATTTTGATGAGTATGTTTAGCCAACATGATTTGCAGTAACTCAAATCTATAGTACATGGATAGGTATAAATAATACTAAGATCTCACTATTAAGGGAAACCGTATCGTATAAACAAAGCTTACAAATGGTCCTCATTAAATATTTCAAACTGCAACCCATCCTTTTCATGTGTCAGGGTGGGTTGCAGACTTAAGAAACAGCTCAAGAAATGCAACAATTGTCAGAGGAGCACCACGGGGTAATTGTTGAACAACCATACGTCACTCGGCCACTGGGCAGGGCTGTGACATGAGAACAAATATAACCTCCCCGCTGACTGAGCACAACAGGGTTTTTTTCTCTCCAGACTCAGTTCTACATGCGCAGTCCGTCGCCATTCCCTGTTGTAACGCCGTCAGGCAGACAGAGCAGAACGGGTATACAGTTAAGCATAGAGGAGGATGAAGCAGAAGAAAAACCCCTGTTGTGCTCAGTCAGCGGGGGGATTTATTTTTTCTCATGTCACAGCCCTGCTCTTTGGCTGCGTGAGGTTTGTTTGTTCATGACGCTGCTTCTCTGAAAGTTGAGACACTTCTCAAGCTGTGTTTCTTCATTCTGCAACCCATCCTGACACGTGACTAGGACAGACTGCACTCTGAAATATGTGACAAAGGCCATCTTTATGACATTGCTGGAGAACCCCTGGAGAACAGTTTTATTGTTTTGGAATATTTGAATGCTGTATCACCCCATGCATTAAAAGGAGAACAAAGAACTAGTTTGAAGGCTGCGATTAGTTATCACCTAATCTTTAACCCCGTCATGACATTTGACATACCTATACATCATGGTCGGATGGGGTTCCCGACTGATGTTGTATAGGTACGACATGGGTATCATGCGTGGCACAGAAGCTGTGACAGCGTGATCGCTGCCGGGGTCTTGGCTACATGATAGCCAAGCCACAATTCTCATAGCCAGGTGCAGTGCCTGCACCTAGTGGTTTAACCCACTAAATGCTGCGATCGATATCAATCGCAATATTTAGTAGGCTAGGAGAGGTAAGGGATTCCCTCTCCTGTCCAATCATTGCCCCCAGAATGTCATCGAGAGGGCCCTATGGTTATCAATCAACCCGAGGTCGTCATGATGACATCCAGTCTGCCAGCAACAGTGGTCTGCTTGGATCATGCCAGTAGCATGGGTAACTATCCTCCTAAACGTGCCTCTCTTGGGCTATAAGCCTACAATTTTAAGTGGGCAGGTAGAAACCAACACTAATTAAAAGCACCCTTGGGCTGATGGGTGGAGTGCAGAGTCAGAAAAGGAGGCAGTCAAAACCTCCATGGTAAACTGCAAGAAAACAAAAAACCTGACCAGCACCTCCATAGAGTGTGAACAGGTGCACGCTGCATTGACTGCATAACATATAATAAGAAAGCACAGCAGCACACTGTAAGGGTCAAGACATATGCAAACACTGAGAACAGAAGAGCTAAACTGCATTATTGCTAAATAAAATGTACTTACAAAAAATTAAGGTTCTTAGGCTTGTAGCCCAAAAGAAGCATGTTTAGGAGGATAGTTACCCATCATGCGGAGGTCACCTTGCAGTGGTTGATGGGCATACATAAATTTGCCAATTTATGTGCTAAGAACCTTCATTTTTTTGTAAGATACCAGTAGCATGGTCTAAGAGACTTATGTCAGTGTAACACTGGTGTGATGCATTGCAGTGCATACAATTCTGTGACACACCTCTGGTGTCAATATGATCACTGCACCCATAGCTGTCTTCATTGAGAGTTGTCATTTATAAATGGGATCACTTTAGGGGTGGGGGGTCTATGAAAGAGTTAAGCTAGCACCAGGACACGTTCATCCAGAGCAGACGTCCTCAGGAGAGATTTGCTGCAGGATCAGCCTAGGGTCAGCGGTGCTAATACCCAGAGTCCATGTATATGCAGTAAGTGAATAGAAGAATGGTAGCACTCACCATAGGTATGTGGGATCTGCAATCTTTATTTGGATAAAGACATAAAGGAGAAGTGGTGCAGGAGGAGTGTGGAGGAGAATGTTACTGGACTACGGCCATTTCACGTTTGATTGTGCTTCTACAGGTCCACTGTACATTATACGGATGTAGACCCGTAGAAGCTAAATCAAGCGTGAAACATCCGTAGTCCAGTAACGTTCTCCCCCGCACTCCTCCTGCACCGCTGTTCCTTTATGTCTTTATCCAAATAAATATTGCAGATCCCGCATACTTATGGTGAGTGCTACCATTCTTCTATTCACTTAAGGGGGATTCTGCTGTTCTGGGACCAAAGGAGGGGCTCTGCCAATGTGACATGGCACCCACAAACCATAACAGAGAAATCTGCACTGTAAAATGGCGTTCCTTCCCTTCTGAGCTATGCACTGTGTCTCAAAAGTAGTTTTTGACCACGTATGGGGTACTGACCTATTCAGGAGAAATTGCATAATAAATTTTATTGTTTGTTTTCTTCAATTACAAACTTAGGGCCAAAGTAACATTTTAGTGGAAAAATGGTAATATTTCTTTTGCTCAGCTCAATGTTATACAATTCTGTGAATCGCCTGAGGGTTAAAAATGCCCACTACTCCCTTAGTTGAATTCCTCTAGAGGTGTAGTTTCCAAAATGGGGTCACCTGAGGGGGTTTCTGCTGTTTTGGCATGTCAGGGGCTCTTCAAATGAGACATGGCGTCCACTATCTATTCCAGCCAAAATGGCGTCCCTTCCCTTCAGAGCCGTGCAATGCGTTAGTTTTCCACCACATATGGGTTAACAGCTTACTCAGAAGAAATTGCACAACCAATTTTGGAGTCGATTTTCTCCTGTAACTTTTATTAAAATAAAAAAATTGGGGCTAAAAACATTTTTGTGAGGAAAATGAGTTTTTTTGTTATTTTCACGGCTCATGAAGCACCTTCGGGTTCAAGGTGCTCACCACACATTGGAAAAATTAGAAATTGATGATAAACTTTTAACCCTTCTAACTTCCTAACATAAAAAAAATATGGTGCTGATGTAAAGTAGACATGTGGGAAATGTTATTTATTAACTATTTTGTGTCGCAGAACTCTTAGGTTTAATGGCATAAAAATTAAAAATTTGAAAATTGTGAAACTTTCTCCAAATTTCTGATATTTTCACAAATAAAAGCAAAAAATATCGTCCTAAATTGACCACTAACCTGAAGAACAATTTGTCAAGAAAACTCAATCTCAGAATCACTGGGATCCGCTGAAGCTCCAGAGTTATTACCTCATAAAGTGAAGCTGCTCAGGAAGGTGAAAAAACAGGCTCTGGGGAGAAAGGGTTAATAGGGCTTACAGGAGGAACCGGTCCTGAAAGCAGAAGATCCATCAAGTACCTGCCACATACAGTATTCTGTAATAGAACTAGGAGATGGCGTTGTGGGAGGACTTCTCTGGGCTTCTGTCCTTCATCCTGCAGTCGTCTGAATGGATCTAATGTGGACGGGAACCAGCTAAGCCGCATTCTGCCCACAGCTGTTACCTCACTGTTCACACCACACAGAGACCCCGAAAGAGTCTCAGTGCTGAAGGGGTTAATGTCCCCTGCGCTCAGTAATGGGGAATCTCCACATACCTCCACCTGCAGAACCGGTGGAGAAACTTCGCAGTCAGTGACATTTCCGGCATTATTTGCCCCTCACTACTGGCACAATTACCCCGCGCCGCCTTTTCTACAGTTTTATGGGGGGAATGTAACGTGGGATTTTCCTGCTTGGAGACAAACAGATGACACATGAGGTGATTATTACCAGTTACCGGATGTCTACTATATGGCGGCATATGATTGTGCTATCGACTTCATACCAGGAGCTAAAAGGCAAAAATATCATTTGTTTAACCTCTTCCAGGGAGGGAGGCCTTGAAAAACTATATTCAGAAGAGTCCGGCTAAGGGCTCATACCCATATGTGTGGAAAAAAAATTCTGTATTCTGGACCGATATACGCAGCAATACGTAGTATGCTGCGATTTTTTTCTCAGTCCGATTTCAGCTGAGAAAAAAAACACAGATGAGATGTACCTCACAGATTAACATTGGTCAGAGTGCAATCCGATTTATTATCGGATTGCTCTCGTCCGTTTTTCTTGCATAGGGCTCATACTCATCTCGTGAAAAATGGATGAGTGAAATCCGATAAAAAATCGGATTGCACTCTGACCAATGTTAATCTACGAGTCCCTGCTCATCTATGATTTTTTTCTCAGCTGGAATCTGGATGAGAAATAAATCGAAGCATGCTGCGTTTTGCCACATATATCGGACAAGACTCGCCAATGCAAGTCAATGAGTGCAAGAAAAAAAAATGGCACACGGACCATCCATATGGCATCCAATTTTTACGGATACATTACCATTCTGTACCATAGAACACTGTAAATGGTCCTGTAAATGATTGTAGAATAATAGTTGCAGAGAAATAAAATGCATTGCATACGGATGTCATACGGATGCTAGGTGTGAAAAATCGCATTGTCCTCTCATGAAAATCGCATGACACATCCTATTTTTCGGTCCAGATATCGAAACGTTTTTTTCACACATATGGGTATGAGCCCTAAGGGTCATATACGGCCATCCACCTCTCCAGTCACAGAGGGGTGGGTGAAGATCTTAGGCAGCGCATTCAGGATGCTCAGGAAGGTTTACCTATGAACAAGCTTTATGTACTGCCCTCTTTACGTGTAGATCTTCTTAATGAAGAACAGGATTCCGTTTTAGCTGGGCACGCGGGTTCGTCTGCCACTTGGAGATCTCTTTCTAGGTCCTTTTGGTGGCAGAATGCTCTTAAGGATATTGGAGAGTATGTTTGGAAATGCAAAGTCTGTTCCAAGGCTAAAGCCTCTCATCAAGCTCAGTAGGTTCTCTCTTCCCTAACGATGTTTCGTTGCAGCCCTGGACCCACTTGTCCATGGACTTTGTCAATGATTTGCTTAACTCTGGTGGTATTACTGTCGTGTGGGTGGTGGTGGAACGTTTGAGCAAAAAGGTTCTTTTGGTCCCGCTTCAAAAGTTGCCAACTGCTAGGATCTTAGCAACTTTGTTCATTTCTCATATCGTTAAATTTCATGGTGTTCCCAAAAACATAATTTTGGATTGAGGGGTTCAGTTTCTGGCTAGTTTTTGCTTCAGATTTGATAGCATGCTGTTTTTTTCTCTCAGTCTATCATACCGAGACTAATGGTCAACCAGAAGGATGAACCAGGAAATAGAGCAGTATTAGTGATGTTTTGTCTCCTCTAATCAGGAAGACTGGGTGGAATTTCTGCCCCTTATAGAGTGTGCTCTAAATAACCGTTCCTCAAAAGCTACCGGGACCTTGCCCTTTTTTTAGCTGCTGTAATCCAGTGTTTGGGAATATTTCAGGATTACAATAATCCCTGGCAGAGGAGGAGAGATTTTGTCCCCAACTAATTAAGGTCTGGAGGGAAGACAAAGGGTATTTTTTGGTAGCTAGTGGCCAGGCCAAAAGTGGTGCTAACCACAGACGTAGGAATGCTTCTATCTTTAGGGTGGGGGATTTTGTGTGGTTGTCCTATAAAATTCACATCTAGAAAGTTTGAACCTAAATTTCTGAGGTTCTTATAAAATTATTACAAATTTAAATCCTGTGACAGTTAAGTTGCAACTTCTTATTACCTGAAAAATCATAATTCTTTCCACTCTTCTCTTTTAAAAAAAAATTGAGGAGACCTCAAGACATAAATGAGGTTGATTTGGAAGGGTGTCAGGAGTATGAGGTAGAGCGAGTTCTTAGTTCCAGGTGGGTCAGGCGCTGTCTGCACTATCTCGTTAAGTGGAAAGATTATGGTCCTTACAGTAGCTCCAATCATTAATATAGGGGATCTTCCTGCGATCAGATAAACAGATTATTGGGTGGGGCTGGGGAAAACCCAGCAGTCATGGTACACATTGGTTCCAATGACAAACTTAGAGGAAGGTGGAAGGTCACAGGGAATTAGGAGAGAAGCTGAAGTACAGGACCTCTAAGGTAGTGTTTGCAGAAATACTGCCGATTCCATTAGCGTCACTAGAAAGTTAGCGGGAACTTAAGGAGATAAATAAGTGGCAGGATAAAGGGTTTGGGTTCATGGAGAACTGGGCCTACTTCTGTCGGCTACAGGCTCTACGATAGAGACAGGTTTCACCTCAACTGGGAGGGTGCAGATGTGCTGCAGTGAAAAAATGGTCAGATGGATGGAGGAGCTTTTAAACTAGGATCTGGGGGGAGGGAGGGCAGTTGTGCAAATAAGGGGATAGACTAGACAGAGAGAGAGACAGTAGGGGTCAATGAGGATTTAGGGGGCTGGGACATTCAAGGAAAGTAAGGAGGCAAGTAGGAGTAATAAATAGTTAATAGTATTAATAGTATTAAATGTCTGCTGGCAAATGCAAGAGGTCTTGCAAACAAAATTAATGAATTAAGAGACTCTAATGTCAGCCACAGATTACGATGTGGTGGGCATTATGGAAACCTGGCTGGAAAGCCATGACTGAGTGACAAACATAGAGGATTACACTACATTCAAAAGGTTAGGAAAGAAAAAAAGGTAGAGGGGTGGGTATTTTCATTAAATCCAACTTAAGACCTCAAACTCAATGATGACATGGGGGGGAGCTTCGACAATGTAGAGTCAGTATGGGTAAATGTATATGGAAATGCCAATAATGTAACGCTGCTAATTGGAGTTTGCTACAAGCCTTCTAATATAGCTGAACATGTAGAGGATGAAATGCTGCAACAAATACAAGTCATGGTCAAAGTGTTGGCTCCCTTGAAATTGATCCAGAAAATGAAGTAATTCTCCCAGAAAATTATTGCAATTACACATATTTTGTTATACATGTTTATTTCCTTTATATGTATGGGAACAACACAAAAAAAAACAGATAAAAAAAAAGGCTAAGTGAACATAATTTCACACAAAACCACCAAAACTGGGCCGGTCAAAATTGTTGGCACCTTTTGTCAAAATTGTGGGGTGTGGGTAAACAACTTCATTTCAAGCATGTGAAACTCGTTCAAACTCAATTGTGGCAAGTAACAGGTGTGGGCAACATGAAAATCACACCTGAAACCAGATAAAAAGGGAGAAGCTGATTCAATCTTTGCATTGTGTTCATGCTTGTGCCACACTAAGCATGGAGAACAGAAAGAGAAGAAGAGAACTGTTTGAGGACTTGAGAACTAAAATTGTTCTAATCTTGAAATTCTTGATATTTTTCAAGTCCATCTCCAGAGATCCGGATGTTTCTTTGGCCATGGTGCACAACATAATCAATACATTTACAACCCATGTCACTGTAGCTAATCTCCCTGGATGTGGACAGAAGAGAAAAATTGACGAAAGGTTGCAATGCAGGATAGTCCAGATGGTGAATAAGTAGCCCCACCAAAGTTCCAAAAAAATTCAAGCTGTCTTGCATGCTCAGGGTGCATCAGTGCCAACATGAACTAACCGCTAACATTTGAATTAAATGAAACGCTATGGCAGGAGAATAAGGAGGACCCCACTGCTGACACAGAGGCATAAAAAAGCTACACTGCAGTTTGCCAAAATGTACATGAGTAAGCCGAAACCCTTCTGGGGAAGCGTCTTGTGGACAGAGGAGACCAATATAGAGCTTTTCGGTAAAGCACATCGTTCTACTGTTTAAACAGAATGAAGCATACAAAGAAAAGATCACAGTAACTACAGTGGAATATGGTGGAGGTTCAAAGATGTTTTGGAGTTGTTTTGCTGCCTCTGGCATTGGGTGCCTTCACTGTGTGCAAGTCATCATGAAATCTGAAGATTACCAAAGGATTTTGTGTGGCAATGTAGTGCCTAGTGTCAGAAAGCTGGGTTTGCGTTCTAGGTCATGGGTTGCCAGCATGGCAATGACCCCAAACATACATCAAGAAGCACCCAGAAATGGATGGAAACAAAGTGCTGGAGAGTTGTGAAGTGACCGCAAATGAGCTTGGATCTAAATCCCATTGAACACCTGTGGAGAAATCTTAAAATTGCTGTTTGGAGAAAAATATTAAAATTTGAGAGTCTCCAGTAGTTGATACCTTTGGCTAACTGAAAAGATGGTAACAAGTTGCAAAATTTCAAGACTACTCAGGTCTCTTCTTCAGACATAGTATAACACAACATCTGAAGTGTCACATATTTATACACAACAGGGCACAGGAATAATGCAATAGATAAGACAAGTGGCGTGAAGCAGAACTATTAGCATGGGAGAGGGAGAAGCAGTTGTGGCCATGAATATTGGAACAGTTCATTGATAAGGAGTGTGAAAGTTTTATTGTCCTGTGATTAAGGTCTGGTCCATGATTGCGATGCCCCAAAACGGTCTGAGGAGCACATTCCTTAGTTAATGTAGAAAGACATAAATCCATATGACACATTAACTCCTGATCTGTGAGTGTGTCAAAGATTGTCATAAGTTTGTAATTCCACATTTTTCTGTCTCTCTGAGATTTGAAGTTACCTTTTAATACAAGTAATTTCATGTCCATGATGCTGTGATCAGGGATAAAAAATGTTTGGCCACAGGTAGATCTAATCTTTTTTCTTTTATTATGTGGCGATGAGAATTCATCCTTGTTCTAAGTTTTTGCCCTGTCTCCCCTACATACAGACCGCCAGCTGGACATTTGGTACATATAATTAAGTACACTACATTAGATGTGATGCAGCTGAAAGTACCTGGGATCTTGTGGTTGTCTCCTGATTTGAGTTGGGAATCTTTATCTTGTCAGTGGTCATTATAAATAGACAGGTTTTACATTTTTTCTGGCTGCAGGGAAAAGTTCCTGTAGCTGTTGGAGAGGACAGGGAGTTTCTGATAATGATGCTTCTTAGATTTGGGGGCTGGCTAAATCACAGAAGTGGGGGGTCTGGAAATACAGATTGTAATCGGCATCTTTTTGTAATAATGGTTGTAATTTCCATGCAGCTCCCATTAGCATCTCCAGATTTGGATTGTAGGTGACTACTAGAGACTCCAGATTGCTTTCTTGTTTAGTTTTGAAATGTAGGAGATGATTCCTAGATATTCTGGTGGCTCTTGCAATCTGGTTTACAATTGTTCTTGTATGGTAGTCCTCGTTCAAAAAGGCCTTTCTGAGGCCACCAAGGTGTTGATTTCAGTACAGGAGTAGTTGAGTGTTAAGTTGATGGTGGGATGAAATTGATTAAAGTGTTCATGGAACGTCTTAAGCTGTTGCTGAGATTCTGTCCAGATGATTAAGATATCGTCAATGTAACGGTAGTAGGCAAGAGGCCTGATGGGACATGAGGACAAGAAGTCACTATAAAGCTTGACCACAAAAAGATTTGCGTACTGTGGAGCCATTTTACTTCCCATTGCTGTACCAGTCTCCTGTAGATAAATGTTATCAAATTCAAATAATAGTGGGTGAGGATGAATTTTGTAAGTTTCACCACAAAGGTGAAACAATCCTCCTTGTCTGTTTTCTTTCCCTCCCAATACCTTTTCTTTCTACCACGGTTAGGTTTCTGGGAGGTTATACTTGTTCCTTTTATTTTTGGTTCTCATTAGCTTGCCTTCTGTGCCCTATATGAATGTGTCTTAGTTTCTCACTCAGGGTTTTCATATCTTCACACTTTTCTTTCCCCTTGTTGACAGTGTGTTGCGGCCTCCCCTCTGATTCCTTAGGAGGTAAGAGAAACTCCTCAACGACTTATTAGGGAGTTAGGTCTGAGGTGTTATTTTTAGTTGTGCAGCTAGGGCCTGTCTGTACAGAGACTAATTGGGTGTAGTTGCTGCATTCTTCCCTGTGTGGGTACTCTGGTGGCTATCAAGATGTGCTTTCTGGTTAAAACATTTCCCAAATTTTGAACATGAAAAATGCTTCTCTGCCCGACTCTCCTGAATCTCTTTTGCTCTTTATGATCCCAACTAGTCTCACCAAATACAAAAGGTCTTTAGTAAGCTACCTTATACAGGCTGCTAAGAATATCATTCCTCGTCACTGGAAAAGTACTTCTCCACCTACTCTGGAGGAGTGGTTCTGTGACATAGCTCTTCTAAATAGGATGGAACATTTGATTGCCCGATCCCCCACTGATTGTGATAGATACTGTGAGACTTGGAGAGACTGGATTGAATTCCAGGAATCCGATGCCTACAGTCTTACATCACACTGATGTGACCCAACCTTTTCTCTGGTGCGTTTCTTCTCTGTCCGGATTGTGCTCTGCATTGGTTCTTGCCTGGCTGCACTACGTATGGTTTCCATTGGATTTTAGTAATAATTGTAATACTGATGGCCTAAAATGTTCCCAGCCTTCCCTTTTCTTCCTATAACTTGATGTTTTATTGGACATTATACTTATATTCTATGATATACTGATGCAGATATTGTCCTGGTTATTCTCTTTTTTTTTGTATTTTTGTAATTGAAAATTATTTAACCTTTCAATAAAAATTGAATTTTGAAAATGGCTTCTCCCCTGTGTGACTTCTCTGATGTTTATTAAGAGTTGCTTTCCGCGTAAAATATTTCCCACATTCTGAACATGAAAAAGGCTTCTCCCCTGTGTGAGTTCTGTAGTGTTCAACAAGATTGCATTTCTGTTTAAAATGTTTACCACATTCTGAACATGAAAAAGGCTTATCCCCTGTGTGAGTTCTCTGGTGTATAACAAGACTGTATTTCTGTATAAAATGTTTACCACATTCTGAACATGAAAAAGGCTTCTCCCCTGTGTGAGTTCTCTGGTGTATAACAAAACTGTATTTCTGTTTAAAATGTTTACCACATTCTGAACATGAAAAAGGCTTCTCCCCTGTGTGACTTCTCTGATGTTTATTAAGAGTTGCTTTTCGTGTAAAATATTTCCCACATTCTGAACATGAAAAAGGCTTCTCCTCTGTATGAGTTATCTGGTGTATAACAAGACCGTATTTCTGTTTAAAATGTTTACCACATTCTGAACATGAAAAAGGCTTCTCCCCTGTGTGACTTCTCTGATGTTTATTAAGAGCTGCTTTTCGTGTAAAACATTTCCCACATTCTGAACATGAAAAAGGCTTCTCCCCTGTGTGAGTTCCCTGGTGTTTAACAAGATCTGATTTCTTGTTAAAATATTTCCCACACTTGGAACAAGAAAATCTATTCTCGGCTGTGTGAATTTTTTGATGTTTAGAAAAAGATTTTTCGAGAGGAAAACTATTTCCATATTCTAAAAATGTCTTCTTTTCTTTAGGAGCAGTTTGTTTTTTAATGCTTATTTTGTGACTATGATTTTCCTTAGTAGTCGGTAATGAATCAGAAGACGGGACCTGTTTCATAGGATCAGAAGACAGATCTTTGCTGTGAAGGGATGATGGTATATCTGGAGTAATGGCATTCACTTCATTTGTATCCTGTGGGATCTCAAGATCTTCTGATTTAAAAATTGAAGATGTCAGCTGTCCCTCTGATCTCCAGGTACAGTTATCTGCGAAGATAAAAATCTATTATTTTTCAATAAAATATCCTTGGATTTTATTTTTTTCATTTCTACTTAAACTGTCTATAATAATGGCAAGTTATGTACCGTATTTTTTGGACTATAAGACGCACCGGACCATAAGACGCACCTAGGTTTTAGAGGAGGAAAATAAAAAAATAAAAATTTAAGCATAAAATGTGGTCATAATGCACTTTTAAGGGGGAGGGGGGTCTTCTGCTGACACTGGTACAGGGGTAATGTCCCCCAATTCTGACAATATCCCCCATCCTGGTATATATGCCGCCCCCTTCCTTTTATACGTGGTCCCCATCCCCATCCTGGTATGCCTGGCATCCCTCCATCCTGGTATGCATGGCACCCCTCATCCTTATCCTGATATGCATGGCACCCCTCATCCCTGTCCTAGTATGCATGGCACCCCTCATCCCTGTCCTGGTATGCAAGGCACCCCTCATCCCTGTCCTGGTATGCATGGCACCCCTCATCCCTGTCCTGGTATGCATGGCACCCCTCATCCCTGTCCTGGTATGCATGGCACCCCTCATCCCTGTCCTGGTATGCATGGCACCCCTCATCCCTATCCTGGTATGCATGGCACCCATCATCCCTATCCTGGTATGCATGGCACCCTTCATCCCTGTCCTGGTATGCATGGCACCCCTCATCCCTGTCCTGTTATGCATGGCACCCCTCATCCCTGTCCTCGTATGCATGGCACCCCTCATCCCTGTCCTGGCATGCATGGAACCCCTCATCCCTGTCCTAGTATGCATGGAACCCCTCATCCCTATCCTGGTATGCATGGCACCCCTAATCCCTATCCTGGTATGCATGGCACCCATCATCCCTATCCTGGTATGCATGGCACCCCTAATCCCTGTCCTAGTATGCATGGAACCCCTCATCCCTGTCCTGGTATGCATGGCACCCCTAATCCCTGTCCTGGTATGCATGGCACCCTTAATCCCTGCCCAAATATGCATGGCACCCCTAATCCCCATCATGCTGCACATTAAAAAAAAATAAACACTCCTACTCACCTCTCTTCTCTCTCCTCCAGCGCTGCGTCCTGTCTGCCTGCACTGATCTCTCCATGTGAGCCGTGCATGACGTCACTGCCATGCGCGGCTCACAAGGAGAGATTAGCTGCTGGAAGTCACTGATTCCCACGCCGGGACTGTGTGCACGGGGAGCAGTGACTTCACTCTCCTTCATAGCCGGCACATAGCGGAGCCGCGCTGCGGCTGCTGGCTATCTCCTGTGCCCGCTCATTAAAGGGAATGAATATTCACCCCTTCCCCATGCCCATAGGCGTGGAGAGAGGTTGAATATTCATGCCCTTTAACAGCGGGCATAGGAGAAAAAAAGGAGGAAAAAAGTGCGTCTTATAGTCCGAAAAATACATTGAATTAATTATTCACCAAGACACTGACATTTCAAAATCTAATAGAAAACCTCATAGGATGAACCAGTAGAGCGTGGTTTTCAACTGTTTGTTCATTCTGCCTCTCAAATATGGAATAAAAAGCCACCAAGTTATGTAGGCAACAATAATACCAATAAAAACTTCTACTCATCTCACAAACAACAAGCCCCACTCAGGTCCATCGTCTGTAAATGAAAAAAATCATAGTTACCGGTAACAGGATTTTACAGAGCCCATGATAGCACCATCTGAGAGATGGTATCCGCCCACCCAGGACAGGAAACCTGCTGAATAAAAAAGGCGGTACCTCTCCTCCACATCAGTTTTGTTTTAGAGCATGAGAGGACCTCCAGACAGTACGTTAGTACACAACTACCACCAATAAAACATTTCTCACTATACACCCATATATAGAGAACACCATAAGTGATCAAAAAAGGGGGGGCATATAAGGGTGCTGTCATGGGCTCTGTAAAATCCCGTTACCGGTAGGTAACTATGATTTTTTCCCCCTTATCCTATGACAGCACCACCTGAGAGATTTATATAGAACAGACACCTTAGGGATGGATCACCGCTTGCAACACCTTTCTCCCAAAGGATAGATCAGCAGATGAAGAAAGATCAAGCCGGTAATGGTAAGGTAGAAGGAGATTACCATGTTGCTACCTTACATATGTTATCAATGGACACTTCCGCCTTCTCAGCCCAGGAGGCTGCACCAGCTCTGTGGAATGGCCCTTCAGGTTCTCTGAAACTGGCACATTACTAGGGGAATATGCTAAGCTAACGGTGTCCCTGATCCATCTAACTATAGTTCCCCTTGTAACTTTAAGTCCCTTACTAGCTCCCTGGAAGGAGACAAATAAGGCATCACTTCTCCTCCAAGGCCTTGTTACCTCCAAATACTGAACCAAAACCAGTCTAACATCTAGAGTATGAAGCCTCTGTTCCCCTAAATCTGTTGGGTTAGGATACAATGAGGGGAGAATGATCTCCTGTGTTCTGTGGAATTTGGAGGCCACCTTCGGAAAATAGGCAGGGTCTGGTATTAATGTAACTCCATCTACAGTGATCTGTGTAAAAGGATGATTTACTGACAGAGCTTGTAAGTCACTAACTCTACGGGCTGATGTTAGCGCTATCAGTATCACTGTGTTCAGAGTGAGAGTTCTTTCTGTCACGCTTCCTAAGTGCTCAAAAAGGAGACTTAGTCAGGGCTTCCAGGACCAGGTTTAGATCCCAGGGAGGCATTCTCAGGGTAGCAATAGGTCTGGATCTATTGCACGCCTTTTTAAACCTGATAACCCATCTATCTGCTGCCAAATTATAGTTATATAAAGCTCCAAGCGCTAATACTTGCACCTAAAGGGTACTGGTAGCCAACCCCATATCTAAGACCCTTTGAAGAAATTCCAGAATAGCTTTATAGGAATTTTAACCTTAGCTGACAAACGAAATAGATAGGAATTTTGACCATGTCCTACAATAGATCTTAGTCGTCACACTGCTTTTGAGCAGAGTAGTTACTAGACCTAGGGAAAATCCTTCCTGGATTAGTAACGACCTTTCAAACTCCAGGCCATCAAATGCCCAACCTCTGAAGATGGAAGCCTGGGCCTTGCTTGAGGAGATCTGGAGTATCTGGAAGGACCCATGGATCTGACTGGGACATCCTCTTTTTCCAGGTGAACCAGGGTCTCTTGGGCCAGAATGGGGCGATTAGTATGACCCTTGCCTGCTCCTCTCAGATCTTCCTCAAAATTGTTGGCATTAACATTAGTGGGGGGAAAGCATAGGCTAGGCCAAAGCTCCAGGGTATTTGTAATGCAACTAATGCATAGGGTCTTTCTTTTGGATTTAAGGAGCAGAAGATCCTTGTTTTTCTGTTTCGTTTGTTTGCGAAAAGATCTATTTCTGATTGACCCCGGCGATCCACAATTTGCTGGAATACTGTTGGATTCAGCTCCCATTCGCCCTGCTTCAGTATATTCTGACTCAGAAAATCTGATCTTTAGTTTTCTTTGCCTCTTATTTGCAGAGCCGAGAGCATAAATTGATGTTGTTCTGCAAACTGTAGAATCTGCTCTTTCACGAACAGGAGAGGTCAGGATCTCGTGCCCCCTGATGATTGACATAGGCGACTGTTGTCCTGTTGTCTGACATAATTCAGATGTGTTGTCCCTGTAGTTGGGAACTGAACTTCATCACTGCATTCTTTACCGCCGACAGCTCCTTCATGTTTTGAGAAGGCTTTCTCGCTGTCCGACCAGATTCCTTGTATTACACGATCTCCCAGATGTGCTCCCAGCCATCTGAGCTTGAGTCCGCTGTAATTATGTCCCTGACCTGATACGACCAGGGAACTCTCTGTGACAGGTTCTCCCGATCCAGCCACCATGCGATTGAGCTGATGGCTGTATTGGAAAGGGTCATCTTCCTGTCCAAGTGTCCCCTGAGTTGTTTCTCCGCTGCTAGGATATCTTGCTGCAGATATCGGGAGTGTATCTGAGCCCACTGGACTGCTGGGATACATGATGTCATTGTACCTAAAAGAGACATTGCTTTCCTTAGGGTCATGGATGGATTCCGGACTACTCCTGAGGCTAGGGACGTAATTTTGTTTTTCTTGTCTTCCGGTAGCAGACAAGTCTATCCCTCGGAGTCCAAGATAAGCCCTATAAAAGACGGAACCTTCCGAAGCTCCAGGCTTGACTTCTCTAGATTCAGTATCCATCCAAGATTGATCAGGCTGGCTCTGACTCTTGTCAATGCGAGTTTTCAATGCTCTCTTGATCTGCATACTACCAGGAAGTCGTCCAGATAAGGGACAACTAGAGTATCTTGTTCTCTCAAATGCGCCATGACCTCCAGAATTATCTTCGTAAAGATTCTCGGAGCCATGGAGAGGCCGAAGGGCAGAGCTGTGAACTGAAATTGCCTCACATGATTGATGATATACACAGCTACTCTCAGATACTGCTGGTATCCTGTATGGATTGGTACGTGGTAATAGGCGTCCTTCAGGTCGAGGACACTCATAACAACCCGGGAACAACACCTTTATGGCTAATATTATAGATTCCATTTTGAAGGGTCTGTAGATTAGAAAGTTGTTTAGGCCCTTCAAGTTGATTATGGTTCTAAAGGAGCCATCCGGCTTCTTTATCAGAAACAGGGGCGAATAGAATCCTTTCCCCTGCTCGCTTATTAGTCTCTCTCAGAACCTTCTTTTCCACTAGGTTTAATACCTCTTGCTCCAGGGATGTTTGCTCTCTGGGCCTCCTGGGAGACAAAATCCTGAAGGTCTGCAGGGGAATGGATCTGAATTCCAGTTTCAGTCCTGTCTTTATAATCCCTAATATCCAGGCACTGGATGTAATTTTTTCCCAGGTAGGCAGGAAGTGGGACAGTCTTCCTCCTACCTGGGGAGGCCCATCACTTAGGGGTTTTTCTGTTCTCAAAGGAAGGACCTCCGAACATGAAGCCTCCACTCCTTGTCCTTCCATCTGCCCTGGTCTCTGGAAAATTTACCTATGCTATACTTCCTTTTACAAAAGGAAGTCTTGTACTGAGGCATCAACACACTGGAAAACCTGTGTTTCTTATCTGTGGCTTTATCCAGTATGTCATCCAGAGCTTTGCCAAAAAGAAACTCCCCTTCACACGGGATTGAACACAGTTTCATCTTAGACTGTACATCACCTGACCAGCTCTTGAGCCACAGAGCTCTGCGAGCTGCGATGGATAAATTCGCTGATCTGGCGGCCAGCCTTACTGAATCTGCCGATGCGTCCGCGAGGAGGGCAGCCGCCCCCTGCATTAGTGGAAGACTAGCCAGGATTTTTTCCCTTGGAATGTCCCCTTTAATCTGGTCTTCTAGATGCTGAAACCAGACCATCATTGACCTGGCTGTGCAAGTGGCTGCGACTTCCGGTTTCAATGCTCCCGCTGGTCACTCCCAGGTTTGTTTTAATAAGGTTTCCGCTTTTTTATCAAGAGGATCCTTGAAATCTCCTAAATCCTCAAACGGCAGGGTGGATTTTTTTTAGAGAATTTTGATACTGTCACATCAATTTTTGGGGTTTTATCTCACCTGGTTGATTCTTCTTCCTCAAAAGGGTATCTTCTCTTTGAAGGTGATGGTAACTGCCCTCTCCTATCAGGCCTTTTCTATTCCCTGTCGATAAACAATCCTCTCATTGACGGGGAATGTGCGCCTCTTCTTCTGATCCAGACCCCCAATCATGATGTCCTGAACAGTACTAGGGGTCTTGGTATCGGCTATGCCCATAGATGTTCTGATGGCTTTAATCAGCTTATCCGTGTTTTGCACTGGAAAACACGGCCTACCTCCTGTATCGCTATCTGAGGAAGATGATGATGATGAGGATGACGACGAGTAGGTAGGAGAGGAAACAGACTTCCCCTTGCCCTGTAATACTACAGATTCTTCTGAGTCTGATGTATGATGTCTCAGCTTCCTACTCTTTTTACGTATAGCCAACGTCTTTAGGGAGTCCCTAACCTCCGTCTGGATTAAAGATTTTAAATCCATAGCAAAATTAGGTGTTTCCTCTGATATGGTTTCTTGGATACAACTCGGGCTAAGCTTTTTAGTATAAGTGCTGGGAGAATTAACCCCGCACAGCGCACACTCCATGTTATTCCTCTTGGCACTACACTTTTTGGGTTTTTCCTAGTAGAAAAAATACATAGAAAAAAGGGACCCATCTACTATGGTGAACTTTCACATAGATCACTCACTACTCTGCCGTTCAGGGTACCGGAGATTGAGGCTGGATCAATTCATATGATCGCTCCCGGCTGGAGGTGGTGGACTCGCGACCTGCCCTGCTCCTCTGGCTGGTCTTGCTGCCGCTTGTCCGACTGACACTGCTGCGGCCTTGATGGAGCTGCTGTTGCTGCTGAGGCTGCTTTGGTGGCTTCTGCTGCTGCTCTGGTGACTGCGGCTCTTGCCGCAGGGAGCTTCACTTCTTGACACACGCTCTGCGTGTGCGCAGCCCCATGGACCAGCATTCCGGCGCGCAACGTCAGCAGGGTGCGGCGTAAGCTAACATGCGCCCTGCGTGTGTGTAGTCCTGGTCCCGGCATTCCGGCACGCTACGTCAGCAGCGCGCGCCGGAACCTCTTGACACGTGCCCTGCATGTGCACAGCCCCGGAAGTCCCACTTGCCAGCACGCTTAGCCACAGGGTGCATAATACCACTGCACTCCCGCGTGTACCCTTGGTGGGCGGATACCCTCTTTCAGGTGGTGAAAATGGGAAAAAACAGAGGTTTCCATAAAGGCTCTTGAAAAGCAACATGGCTTCCATAACCCAATCCAGCAATATCCGATCTCCCAAAGTCAGATCTCCCCCTCACTTCTGAGTCTTGCAGTGCGCCCAAACCACATTTAGCATCTATGTATTTGACATTACTATAGTGAGAAGAACCCACTTAATTGATGGTGTGTCTCCTGGAGCACAATCTGGACACTGTGTGTTGGGCAATGAAATGGCATAATTGCAATTTTCACTCTCCAACATCCACTGCGTTCTAATATCCGGAAAGTGCCAGTAGAATCGAAATAGTCACTACCCCTTTAGATTAATTCCCTGGGGATTAAAAATTACACAATGGAGCAATGGAGTCACTTTATGTGGATTTCACTGTGCTGCCCTGCTTAGGGCAGCACGATAGCTCAGTGGTTCGTACTGCAGCCTGGGGTCCTGGGCTCAAATCCCACCAAGGACAACATCTGCAAGGAGTTTGTATGTTCTCCCCGTGTTTCTCTGGTTTCCTCCCACACTTCAAAGACATACTACTGATAGGGAATTTAGATTGTGAGCCCCAATGGGGACAGCGATGATAATGTATGTAAAGCGCTGAGGAATATGTTTGCGCTATATATATATTATATATATATATATATATATATATATAAAGAAAATAAAGATTATTACTGCTGTGGTTTTCTGTTATTATGTCACATTAGGGCTTCTGCAAATGGTGTGTCCCATCTCCTCTGGGATCTGCTCCTGTGACGTCTGCTTCTCTCACCAGGAGCCGCCTTATTCATCCTGCAGGCGGCGCTGGTGATGGAGGAGACGTCAGAACCAGAAGCTCTGGGTGGCGCAGGCTCTGTCCAGCCACTAAGATTAGGGTTGCTGGGACCTGTAGTACCATCCAGTCTGGCAGTATGGGTGTGTGTTCTGTCCAGCTGGAGTAATCTGCTCCCTGCTTCAGCCATTTGGAGAGCACCGCACCCTACTAAAGCTGGAAGCATATTGCCGGAAGCTGCCAGATACAGCCTTGTTCTCCTCTGGTTCAGTCCTCTGTGCTCAGCTCCCGGCTTGTGTATTTATTTCCTGTTGTGGCCTCGGCCCGTTTACTGACTACTCTTGTGTTTTCTGATTTTGTATTTTCTCTGCTTTCCTGGTCCTGTCCCAACTACCTGACTATTCTTCTTCCCATCTCACTCCACAGAACAGCAGGTAACACCAAGGCTCAAGCCTAGGGGTCTCGGTGTAACGCCAGATCCATGTAGAGGGGTTAAAGGGTGATGCGCAAAACTGTGAGTATAGACAATAACACATCTCCTGAAATGATCAAACTCAACAGTCTCCATCAGTAATAAATGAGTAACTAATGGTGAAACCTCTCTGGGGTAATTATAGTATGTGGCTTGGTGGCTCTTGGCAATCTAAATTATTGTAAGGTCTAATAAATATTTTCTATCACATGAGATTCAAGAAAAAATATACTTTTATTAAAGAGAACTATTTATAATAGTGCAGAGCTGAAAATGTCTTAATTTTAGATCTCGGGCATCTGGGAGAGTCAATGGAGACCTTTTTTTTAAAGGCTACCAGGGAGTTACAGACTGACGTAAGTGAGGCCGGCTGATCCAAACACAATCAAACTATCATACAGAATGAACCTGGAAAAAATAACTTATTTTTTTATTCTATGTTACATCCTCAACAACAACATATGTATGAGAGGAGAACTACAAACTAAACTGGAGTTGCACTCATTTGTGGTGGACCATTGGAGCTACTATGAGTCCTGACCAGAAGAGTAGAGAAAGTATTAGTGCCCCCATTTCAGGAGAGATTGTGCAGTAATCTGAATTCCTTAGGATTGAAAACATAATGGAATTTATGACGTGGAGTGAATCCATGAAACCAGGGCTGGAGCCAACACATCTCCTGCAGGTGTGAATAAATGTATATTACAGCCATCAGCCACGCACAGCTTAGAGATATATCATGGCACAGGTGTAATGTTTTCTGTATAGTTTATCACAATCCTGTTTGAAGTTAGTTGGTTTTAGAAGAAATTGAAAACTCAGGATAAAGGGAAACTCTGTTGTTATTGTACAGAAATTCACACTTGGCCTCACTGCACATTTAATGTTGTCGATCATAAAAGTGAAGTTCGGCCAGAAAGACTGGACCTGGTCTTGTAGGGACCATATGAGCACATTCAGCAGCACAGAAGGGAGAGAAGGTAGATTCATCCAATAAGATATCAGGGATCTAGGAAGCCAACAGCATCATTACCCTCCACTTTCTCTTACAGGCCCATCATAATATTTTTCTTCAAGTGATTTTCTCACTTGTCAGCACATTCTACGTACGCTGTCATTTGGCTTTATAGTTTACAGATCTGGGCAGGTAACGGTCAGCGTCTACTAATCCCAGGAGGTAGGTGGATCCTCCAGGTTGTAAGTTCTATAGAAAAGGGATTTCAATGTCCAAAATGATTTGAACAGTTTTGGGTGGAGGAGAATGTTGTGGTCTAGAGGCAAAATGGTGATCACACGATTGTGATACGGCCGGACTACACAACCGATAAAGCAGCCACAGCCGGTGACTGAGAAGAATCTGTGACTTCTCTGCATTTAGTGGTCACTACTCACCTGGGTAGTCATATGTAGGAATCTCCTCTTTACACAGCTCATCACCCCTCACATATGTCTCTGTAGTATTAATATGGGTCAGATCTTCACCCTGAAACAAATATTGTAAAAGTCACAGACAGATGGAGAAGTCACATCTATGATCAGCTCTAATCCTGCCATCTCGACTGTTCTCATTACAATAGTCTATAATATAACCGGGGATGCGTGTCTCTGTCTGAAGCCTCGATAGACTGCGCATGCGCGATGCGCAGTCTGGCTCCAGACAGAATCAGGCATCCAGCCATTACAGGTAAGAGGGGTGTGTATGGCTCCGGAGATCGCTGTATGCGTAGGCACTGAACGCATACCGCAATCTCCGGCGCCATACTTACCTGATCGGGAGGAGCGTTGCCGCGGCGCCTCTCTTCGTCGGAGATGGGGCAGGAGTGAGGCGTCGGATCGGCGCATGCGCATAGCGCTATAACTGAAGACACATTTACAGTGTATGTTCAGCAAAATGGCGCCAGACAGCGCAGTGCTCCGGCGACGCACTCCTCCCCCGGCCTCCGGCAGAACAGGGCGCAGAAGCGCTGGAGCACAGAGAAGAAAGGTGAGTATAACTGTTTATTTTTTTGTATGTGTGTACAGTGTGAAAGGAATGAGGGGGCCACACATATCAGGATTGGGGGGTGAGGGGACCATGCATACCAGGATTGTGGGATGAGGGGGATCATGCATACCATGATGACGGGTACCACACATATCAGGATTGCGGGGTGAGGGGACCATGCATACCAGGATTGGGGGGTGAGGGGTACCATGCATACCAGGATTGGGGGTGAGGGGTACCATGCATACCAGGATGTGGGGGTGAGGGTTGCCATGCATACCAGGATTGGGGGTGAGGGGTGCCATGCATACCAGGATTGGGGGTGAGGGGTGCCATGCATACCAGGATTTGGGGGTGAGGGGTGCCATGCATACCAGGATAGGATGGTGGGGACAGGATGGGAGCAGCACAAATACCAGCATGGGAGACCATATACCAATAAAAATGCTCGCCACCTGGGCGTAGAATGGGTTCAATAGCTAGTATAAAACATATAATACTGGTGGATAAAACAAGACTGAGCACAAAACCTTCACAGCTGTCTACACATTATAGATCTCATGACACCTTCTCTCCATCTACCTGATGATTTTGAGGAACATTGGGATCTTCTTGTTTACAGTCATGTGGAAGAAGAGGACGGGGACATCTCTCTGGTGTTGTCCTCTTACTGGATATATCTGGAGGAAACACATACAGGGAATTCATTCTTTACATACAGATAGTTATAGGCTTCAGTCCGGTCTATTACCTGGTGATGTGAGGGGCTGGGGAACCTCCATCATGACGTCCTTGTACAGATCTTTGTGTCCTTCTAAATACTCCCACTCCTCCATGGAGAAATAGACGGCGACATCCTGACATCTTATAGGAACCTGACACATACAATGATACCGTCATCCCCGATCCCTTCATAGCGTTACTGTATAATATCCCAGCATTTCCAGCAGTGTCACCTCTCCAGTCAGCAGCTCAATCATCTTGTAGGCGAGTTCTAGGATCTTCAGGTCATTAATGTCCTCATGTATCAGGGGGTGAGGTGGAGGGCTCAGTGGTCTTCCCCCTCCCTCAGACACAGGGTCCTGACAGCGCTCACTAGAGGTCTTCTTCACTACTGTGTAATCCTGGTTATGGAGAGACACATTAATAAATCTCACTACAGACATTTCCAGAGTCCTCACCTCTCCAGTTCTGTCCATCTGTTATTCCCATAGATAAGAATGAGGTAATGTGACGTCATCAGAATCTCTCACCTCTCCAGTAAGCCGGAAGAGGATCTCTAGGGTGAGGTGGAATATCCTCTCCGCCATCTTGTCTCTGTCCATATCCATCTTTGATGGGTCAATAAGGATAATTCTCTTATATAGAAGATCTTCACTGAGAGGATCCGATATTCTAGGGACCTGAATGAGAAGATGATGAGCCGATGTAACATCATAAAAATCCTGTGTAATAATAAAATTACTGGAGATAATAAGGGGAAATGTGGTGGGCCACTGGGGAGGCGCCAGATGTTGCAGAAGGGCCAGCTGGGGTATGTAGTCTCAAAGGCAGCAGATAATGATGTCACAGTAATTGAAATGGGTCTCTGGACCCCTAAACACTTCCCTAGTGTTCACAACAATTGTCAAAAGCAGAAGGTGGCACTTGTGGATGGTATAGGACCCCCAGGGGGCACTCCTGTAGTTGTGGTGTCTGGGTGCAAGTTTGGAGTGCCCGTGATGTTTGTGCAAACTCAAGCAGCCAGACACACAGGTGAACTTGTAAACATAACAATTTTACTGAAGGAGGTAACGGGGTACAGTCTCTCTTGAAGGCAAAGTTTACAGTATTTTGTGCATGTGAAAGTAATGGTTCTCTCCCCATGAGACAAGCGAGGTTATGGCCTCTCAGGGCGGCTGGAGCCGAGTCCTCTTCACTTGCTAGTAGAGGAAATGCTATGCGCAGTCCAAGAAATATTACACTGATGGAGGGACCTTCACAGAATGGCTCTCCGTGGAAACACACTAAAGTCTGGGTGTGCTCACAGTTTTTAGCCCACCGTTCCCTTTCGCAGGGGGTAGGTTTAAACAAAAAGTCGGTGGTGTGGCCGCCACGTGGATCTGGTCCCGGCTAGAAGCAAACAGTATAACCAGCGTGCAGGAGAGCACACGAACAGCGTTATCTCTCCTGACTGGAAGACGCTTGTCTTTTTTGGAAGGAGATTATGTGGAGAAAAATGTCCCCCCAGCGAGGACTGGCATGGAAACTCTTCTGTGAGAAATAGTGTCTGTCTCCTATATCTTCATTAGGCAACGTGAACCCCCCACTACTGATTTGTACCAGTGCTCAGTCAGTGTGCGAGCCCTGAGCTGGGAGACTCCTCCCAGACATTTCTATGGCAGCTTATTGTGAGGAGAATCACTTACCTTTCATATACACACATTGGCCAGTAGATGGCAGGAAAGTCCAATTTACAATGCAATGTATTATATCTCCTAACTCACAGTGCCCACACTGGAACAAGTCTACTATCACACTACAACTGTCTGATTTAGCAGCAGTAGAACGTGAACCGGGATGCCACAGAAACATATGAGGAGATATATTATTTTACAGTACCGTATTTTTCGGACTATAAGATGCACCTAGGTTTTAGAGGAAGAAAATAGAAAAAAAAAATTAAGCAAAAAATGTGTTGACATTGCTGACACTGGTATAGGGGTAATGTCCTCAAATTCTAACAATATCCCCCATCTTGGTTTATATGCCCCCCTTCCTTTTATACGTGGCCCCCATCCCCATCCTGGTATGCCTGGCATCCCTCCATCCAGGTATGCATGGCACCCCTCATCCCTATCCTGGTATGCATGGCACCCCTCATCCCTATCATGGCATGCATGGCACCCCCCATCCCTATCCTGGCATGCATGGCACCCCCCATCCCTATCCTGGCATGCATGTCACCCCTCATTCCTGCCCTGGCATGCATGTCACCCCTCATCCCTGTCCTGGCATGCATGGCACCCCCCATCCCTGTCCTGGCATGCATGGCACCCCCCATCCCTGTCCTGGCATGCATGGCACCCCCCATCCCTATCCTGGCATGCATGGCACCCCCCATCCCTATCCTGGCATGCATGGCACCCCCCATCCCTATCCTGGCATGCATGGCACCCCCCATCCCTATCCTGGCATGCATGGCAACCCCCTCATCCCTGTCCTGGTATGCATGGCACCCCCCTCATCCCTGTCCTGGCATGCATGGCACCCCCCATCCCTATCCTGGCATGCATGGCACCCCCCTCATCCCTATCCTGGCATGCATGGCACCCCACATCCCGATCCTGGCATGCATGGCACCCCCCTCATCACTGTCCTGGTGGGCATGGCACCCCCCTCATCCCTGTCCTGATATGCATGGCACCCCTCATCCCTGTCCTGATATGCATGGCACCCCTCATCCCTGTCCTGATATGCATGGCACCCCTCATCCCTGTCCTGATATGCATGGCACCCCTCATCCCTGTCCTGGTATGTATGGCCCCCTCATCCTTATCCTGGTATGTATGGCCCCCTCATCCTTATCCTGGTATGTATGGTCCCCCTCATCCTTATCCTGGTATGTATGGTCCCCCTCATCCCCATCATGCTGCACATAAAAAAATAAAAATAAACACTCCTACTCCCCTTTCTTCTCTCCTCCAGCGCTGCGTCCTGTCTGCCCCACTGATCTTGTCATGTGAGCCACGCCTGGCGTCACTACCATGCGCGGCTCACAAGGAGAGATCAGCTCCCGGAAGTCACAGTGACTTCATGCTCCTTAATAGCCGGCACACAGCTGCAGAACAGCTCCTGCTGGGAGATCGCGTGTGCAAGCTATTAAAGGGCATGAATATTCACTCCCTCTCCACGACCATGAGCATAGAGACAGGTTAAATATTCATTCACGCTCCCATGGGCGTGGGGAGCACTGAATATTAATTTTCTTTAGCAGCGGGGACAGTGTAGGCTGCTGCCTCCTGTGCCCCACTCCTCCGCCGCTACCGCTCCCCCCACACATCATATATATACCCCCTCATCCCCCAACATTCGGACTATAAGACGCATCTCCTATTTTCCTCCAAAACTTTGGAGGAAAAAAGTGCGTCTAATAGTCCGAAAAATACGGTATTTAGTTTTCTGCTTTACATCTAGTAATAAAACATATATATTTTAGGCCACAGACAACAAGCAGTTTCTTCCTTGGAGTCGGTAGCTGACCACGTTTCTCAAAGACTCATCTTCCTTATTGCTAATTCTCGTCTCGTTTACCGACACTGGAATCAGCATTAGCAATACTGCAGGAGATATTCATTACACGTGACATGAGGAATAACTACTTCATCATGAGGACGACATCTTCATCTTCTACTACAGCTCTAGAAACATATTTGGCCAGAGTCCGTCACTGACTACATCACCACTGGCAGGCTATATGAATGTTTCCCATCTTCCCTGCACTGTAATCTTCTATCACATTAGATCTCATGTCTGATTCACACACAGAAGTTTCAGGCTTTGACACATGGTAAAGTTTTTAATATTAGACAGAGTAGGACTATCCCGAATAGGTTCACCTTGCCATGGTAGCTTTCATGCTATTTTTGATCAAAAACAGTGTTACTAAGAACCCTATTTTATTTAAATGCACTTTTGGTTTTTATTTATTTATTTACAGCAGGGTTTATGATCATTTTTCTTCTTGTAGTTTTTTTCTGATTAATGGCCATTGTAAACATGCATTATGTGCTGAATGTATGCCAATTTAAACCAAGCTCAAATTCTTGTTTTTCTCATGGGCACAATAGTGGCCGGGTGGGCTGCCGCTATGGATAATACGCCTCTAACTATCCAACTATGATGTAGTAAAAATCTCATAGGTTCTGGATTTATTAGTATCTGCACCAAGAATGGGGCTAAGTGAGTATTTATTAATCAGCACTGGGGTAGTCGGTGGAGTGGATGAAACCATATTGTGGGTGTAGGGGGCAGTACTGTGGGAAAACCTCCCTAAAGTAAAATCTTAAACATTTATTAAATATATGCATTAAAAACTGGACTAACAGCAGATATGTACTTAAAACTAGCAAAATTACAAGCTGAATGGCTTGTTGTGGATGTATATAAACAGATCTAAACAATGATGCTGCTAAATAATTGATACAGTCACTACCTTACCCTATCCTGTACCTAAACAAAGCTTATACTGCCTAGCCGACGAGGTTGGCACCCTCAACAATGGTGACCCCGCTCACTGGTGGCTGTACCTCAGAAGCCCTTGTGATCCCTTGCTGTTTTTGTAAGTTTGCCCACTGACAAAGACATGAACAGTCTATAATTTTACAGGTAGGTTAATTTTAACATTGAGAGATAGAATATCCAAAAAAAAGTCAAGAAAATCACATTGTATAAATTAGATATATTTATTTGCATTTTGCAGTGAGAAATAAGTATTTGATCCCCTACAAACCATTATGAGTTCTGGATCCTACAGGCCAGTTAGACGCTCCTAATCAACTCGTTACCTGCATTAAAAACAGCTGTCTTACATAGTCACCTGTATAAAAGACTCCTGTCCACAGACTCAATCAGTCAGACTCTAACCTCTACAACATGGGCAAGACCAAAGAGCTTTCTAAGGATGTCAGTGACAAGATCATAGACCTGCAGAAAGCTGGAATGGGCTACAAAATTGTAAGTAAGACGCTGGGTGAGAAGGAGACAACTGTTGGTGCAATAGTAAGAAAATGGAAGAAATACAAAATGACTGTCAATCGACATCTATCTGGGGCACCATTCAAAATCTCACCTTGTGGGGTATCCTTGATCATGAGGAAGGTGAGAAATCAACCTAAAACTACACAGGTGAACTTGTTAATGATCTCCAAGAAAACCATTGGTAACACATTACGCCTTAAAGGTTTAAAATCTAGCAGTGCCCGCAAGGTCCCCCTGCTCAAGGAGGCACATGGCAAACTTCAGACGAACCTGCACAATGAACACCTGGATGATTCTGTGAGTTATTGGGAGAAGGTGCTGTGGTCAGATGAGACAAAAATTTAGCTCTTTGGCATTAACTCAACTCGGTGTGTTTGGAGGAAGAGAAATGCTGCCTATGACCCAAAGAACACCGTCCCCACTGTCAAGCATGGAGGTGGAAACATTATGTTCTGGGGGTGTTGCTCTGCTAAGGGCACATGACGACTTCACCGCATCAATGGGAGAATGGATGGAGCCATGTGCCATAAAATCCTGAGTGACAACCTCTTTCCCTCTGCCAGGACATTAAAATGAGTCGTGGCTGGGTCTTCCATCAAGACAATGACCCAAAACATACAGCCAAGGCAACAAAGGAGTGGCTTAAAAAGAAGCACATTAAGGTCATGGAGTGGCCTAGCCAGTCTCCAGACCTTAATCTCATTGAGAACTTATGGAGGGAGTTGACGCTCCGAGTTGCCAAGCGACAGCCTCAAAATCTGAATGGTTTAGAGATGATCTGCAAAGAGGAGTGGACAATAATTCATCCTTACATGTGAGCAAACCTCATCATCAACTACAAAAAAAGTCTGACTGCTGTGCCTGCCAACAAGGGTTTTGCCACCAAGTACTAAGTGTTGTTTGCAAGAGGAATCAAATACTTATTTGTCACTACAAAATGAAAATAAATTTATCTAATTTATACAATGTATTTTTTTTTTTTGGATATTCTATCTCTCAATGTTAAAATTAACCTACCCTTAAAATTACAGACTGTTCATGTGATTGTCAGTGGGTAAACTTACAAAAACAGCAAGGGATCAATTATTTCCTTCACTGTATCCACATTTTTCCTCAATATCTGAAATTAAATCAGAATAAACCTTTCCCATTATAGGTCAATTAGGATTACCATAATTTTTAATATTTGTCAAATGCCAGAATAATGAGAGAGAGAGAATGTTTTAAGGCATATTTATTACTTACTGCAAAGTCAAAAGTTTACATACACTAAGATTACTATGCCTTTAAACAATTTTGGACTGCCCATATGATCATACTGTTACGGGTCCGGGTGGTGGAACCTCTGTGCTGAGATATGAGGAGGGACCAGAGGGGCGTAACTGGACCCTGGCTACACGGCGGCTTAATCGACTCCGTGAACCAAGGAGGGACGGAGAAGGTGGAACAGGTGCCACACTGGGACCGACCTCCAGTGAGAGCAGGCGACTCCCACGGGACTGATGGCTAAAGCCAAGAGGCACAACAGATGAGCATGGTTGATAGACAATGCAGGTAAACGGGCAGGCTTGGCAGGCAGACTGACAGGCGGACATGGCTGATAGACAGGCAGGCAGCACTGGGACCTGAGGGCTGGAAAGAGTGTTTAGAACACAAACCACAACTTTGCACAGGCACCTCCATTTTTGAGGAGGTGCTTTAAATAGGGGCAGTCCTCCGGCCATTGGCCAGGGACTTTTTAGGACGGCGCGCGCGGCCCCTTTAAGAGTACAGTGCCCGGGGGGATCTGCGCGCGGTGCACGCACCCTGGGAAGATGCTGCGGTGAGACCAGAGGAAATAGCGGGGAACGCCGAACCATAGCCACGGTGATGAGTGGATCGACGTCTCTGCTGCGCAGGAGGCAGAGACGCCGACAACACATATCACGTGTTTGGAAGCTTCCGTGTTTTTGGCAACATCTTAGTTATTTAGAGACACACGTATGGATGTATTTTAATACACACCTGACACACACTGCTTCTTTGTGTAGCATCATGCGAAAGTCTAAAGAAATCAGCCAAGATACCAGGAAGAGAATTGTGGACTTGCACAAGTCCAGCTCATCCTTGGGTACAATTTCAAGATACCTGAAGGTGCCTCATTCATCTGTACAAACAATTATACGCAAGTACAAACAAGATGGGAATGTCCAGCCATCATACCGCTCAGGAAGTAGGCGGTTCTGTGTCCCAGAGATGAACGTGCTTTTGGTCCAACATGTGCATATCAACCCAAGGACAAAAGCGAGAGACCTTGTGAAGATGATGGCGGAAGCTGGTAAGACTGTGTCAATATCCACAGTGAAACGAGTGCTGTATCAACATGGGCTGAAAGGCCACTCTGCCAAGAAGAAGCCATTACTCCAAAAGAAACCTAAAAAAGCCAGATTAATGTTGGCAAATGCTCACAGGAACAAAGACCTTAATTTTTGGAGGCATGTCCTGTGGTTTGATTAAACTAAAATTTTGGGCATAATTACCATTGTTACATTTGGAGGAAAAAGGGAGAAGCTTTGAAGCCTAAGAACACCATCCCAACTGTGAAACACGGGGGTGACAGCATCATGTTGTGGAGTTGTCTTGCTGCAGGAGGGACTGATGCACTTCACAAAATATTTGGAATAATGAGAAAAGAATATTATTTGGCAATACTGAAGCAACATCTCAAGACATTAGCCATGAAGTTAAAGCATGGGCAAAAAGGGTCTTCCAAATGGACAATGACCCGAAGCATACTGCCAAAATGGTAACAAAGTGGATTAAGGATAACAAAGTCAATGGTTTGGAGTGGCCATCACAAAGCCCTGATCTCAGTCTTATTGAAAATTTATGGGCAAAGCTGAAAAGGCTGCGAGCAAGGCGACCTACAAACCTGGATCAGTTATACCAGTTTTGTCAGGAGGAATGGGCCCAAATTCCGACCGAACTATTGTGAGAAGCTTGTGGAAGGATATCCCAAACGTTTGACCCAAATCATTCAGTTTAACCCCTTTACGCCCCAGGGTGGTTTGCACGTTAATGACCAGGACAATTTTTACAATTCTGACCACTGTCACTTTATGAGGTAAGAACTCTGGAATGCTTCAATGGATTCCCCTGATTCCGAGACTGTTTTTTCGTGACATATTGTACTTCATGACAGTGGTAAAATTTCTTTGATATCACTTGCGTTTATTTGTGAAAAAAATGGAAATTTGGGGAAAGTTATACAATTTTCAAACTTTGAACTTTCATGCCCTTACATCAGAGAGATATGTCACACACAATAATTAATAAATAACATTTCCCATATGTCTACTTTACATCAGCACAATTTTGGAAACAATTTTTTTTTTTAGGGAGCTATAAGGGTTAAAAGTTGACCAGCGATTTCTCATTTTTACAACAAAGTTTACAAACCATTTTTTGGGGTCCCCGTCACATTTGAAGTCACTTTGAGGGGTCTTTATGACAGAAAATATCCAAAAGTGACACCATTCTAACAACTGCACCCCTCAAGGTGCTCAAAACCACATTCAAGAAGTTTATTAACCCTTCACATGCTTCACAGCAATTAATTGAACGTGAAAGGAAAAAATGAACATTTAACTTTTTTTCACTAAAATTTTACTTTAACCCCCATTTTTTTTTTATTTTTACAAGCGTACCAGGAGAAATTGGAAACCAAAAGTTATTGTGCAATTTCTCCTGAGTATGCTGATACCCCATATGTGGGGGAAAGCCATTGTTTGGGCGCACGGCAGGGCTTGGAAGGGAAGGAGCGCCATTTGACGTTTTCAATGCAAAATTCGCTGGAATTGACAGCGGACCCCATGTGCCTAAACAGTGGAAACCCCCCACAAGTGACCCCATTTTGGAAACTAGACCCCTTAAGGAACTTATTTAGAAGTGTGGTGAGCACTTTGGACCCCCAAGCGTTCCGCAAAAGTTTATGACGTAGAGTCATGAAAAAAAAATATTTTTTTTTTCCACAAAAACGATCTTTTAGCCTAAATTTTTTTTTATTTTCCCAAGGGTACCAGGAGAAAGTGGACCTCAAAATCTGTTGTCCAATTCCTCCTGAGTACGCTGATACCCCATGTGTTGGAGAAAACTACTGTTTGGGTGCACGTCAGGGCTAGGAAGCGAAGGAGTGATGCTTTGGAATGCAGACTTTGATGGAATAGTCTGCGGGCATCATGTCACGTTCTCAGAGCCCCTAATGTGCCTAAACAGTGGAAATGGCCAACAAGTGCCCCCTTTTTGGAACGGATACCCGATTTGTGAATCTTATAATGTAGTGTCATACGTCAGTTGTGTAGTGTTCGTCAGGTTGTCATACGTCAGAAATTAATTTAGTAGTCCATGGAAGTATGGTACTTTTTGAAGCATTCTTTCATGCACAGGCCAGGTTTGTCGGGGCAGGTGTCACATTGATGAATGGTGTCCTTGCGTATTCACCTTTTATAAACACACTCGGCACTTCTTTTGTGACCTTTTTTTTTAGCTGTGACCCATCTGCCCTGGGAAATGCTGGTCTGGTACAATTCGAGGACCTTCAGTTCTGGAAGTACTGGGGCCCGTTCCGTCACCACTGCAAAATATCAGGGCCTTGATAACTACCTCCTGGAACTGAAGGTACAAAGTAGAAGTCTGGCCTTTACATTGTGATAGAAGGAAAGCGTTGTGCATTGCCATCTGTACAATGTGTACGGCCAACTTCTTGTACCACACCTTGGCCTTTCTCAAAGCACTGTACGGCAGGAGGACTTGATCAGAGAGATCAACTCCCCCCGTGTACTTGTTGTACCCCACTACACAATCTGGTTTGACGACCTGTGTAGTGGAACCTTGTACAGTGCTGAGGGTGCTGCCATCACCATGTATGGTGGTCAAGAAAAGGACATCCCTCTTGTCCTTGTACTTGACCACCAGAAAGTGGTCGCTACATTGGGCTCTGCTCTCACCCCTTCTGAGCAGCTGCCCAATTAGCGTCTTTGGGAGGCCTCTTTATTTTTGCGGACAGTATCGCAGGCTGCGGTACGTAGTGCAGAGAGGGACTTGAAGAGAGGGGCACCAGTATAAAAGTTAAAGTACAAGTGATAACCTTTATCCAGCAGTGTGTGCAACGAGTCCCACACAATTTTCCCACTCACTCCCAAAACAGGGAGGCATTCAGGGGATTTAATCCGGGAGTCCTTCCCTTCATAAACTCTAAACTTGTGAGTGTACCCTGAGGTACTCTCACAAAGTTTATACAGCTTGATTCCGTACCTGGTCTTATTATTGGGCAGGTACTGCCGGAATCCAAGCCGCTCCATAAAAGCCATTAAGGACTCATCCACGCAGATGTCCCTTTGGAGCACGTACACTTCAGCAAACTTGTTGTTGAAGTGGTCGATAATCGGCCGAACTTTGAAAAGATGATCAAAGTTCGGGTCATCACGTGCAGAACACCTTGCATTATCGTTGTAATGCAAGAACTATTGGATGGCCTAAAAACATTTCCGGGTCATGACCATTTGTAACACTGGAGTGTTATACAAAACGTCAACGCTCCAATATTGCCAAAGTTCTGGCTTCTTCAGGATCCCAGGCCCCAAAACTTCATTATTTCTACTGCGTGTATAGGAGACCAGTTAGAAAATGATGAAGAGGGGTTTTGCTCCAAAAATTGATGAGCGTATAAATTAGTTTGGCCCACCATGAGGTTTACAAGATCCTCAGAGAAAAAGACTTTGAAAAAGTCTAGTTCTGTCAGGCCGTTGGTGTCAAACTTGATTCCTAATTCCGCCACAAAATCAGGAATCAGTGGCTCATAATTTTGGGGGGGGGGCGAGGTCCACACGGGGTCAGTAGTGGGGGGAGGGCGCTGGTTCATCTTTTCTCCTGGGGCGTCTGAGTGGCGGTTCAGCAGCACCTGAAGGACTCCCGCTTTCCCGGCTCCATGTTTTAAAATTGTAAAGAATAAAGGATCTTCATATTCAATCGCTTGCTGGAGTGCCACCTTCTATCAGCTAACAGGATATCAAAGGAAAAATCTTTCTTTGGGCAGAGCACCTGCTGATTAGCGATCCCTGGCTATTTGTGACTGACGCTCACTGGACGGCAAAAAGGTATGCGATTGGAATAAGATCTGTGGTCACTGATCAGCGCTCGGCCGCTGCACGAAATGCAAAAAAAAAGAAAAACGGACAACAGTCGAGCGATGAAGTGATGATCAGCACTTGGAGGCAGAAAGGGGTATGGGAAGGGGGAGAGGAGGATTGGGGTGGATGAGGAGGGATCAAAAAATCCTACTTACAGTTGTTGTCTTTCAGATGTCGTCTATCAGATGTCTTCTGGAGCAGGAGCGGCGATTGTGGTGTCACAGGCTTCTGTGGCCCAGCACGGACCACAATCGGACAGCGTGACCGCCCTCTAGAAAAAAAAAAGGTGGGAGCCAGCATCTGAAGGAGAAGGACGTATCTCAGAGAGCTCCTGTGCCAGGGAAAAATCCACTTCAATCCCCTTATTCCTTCGGGTCCTTTCTCCCTCCCTGACTCATTTATATCCACCAGAGGTTCCCCCCAACCCATCTGGCCCAGAACTGAGGCTCTAACCTGGTCCACTCATACACAGAGAGCTGAGGCCTGCTGGTGGGCCGGGACCTGCGGCCCTCCCCACGTGTGCACGACGGACCCGAGGAGCGCGATTTGGAGCAGCAAGCCGGGCGCTACCTGACTCTCCCTCTGGTATCCAGACGAGCACCGGCGGTGAGTTCCTGCTGCTAGAGGACCCGATATCCACGTAGAGCCGAGGCCGCTGTGAGCGGAGCTGCGAGAGAGGGCTCGGCACGTGTCACGCTGGGGCCTGCAGTTTTCCCTGGACTGCGACGGAGGCCACACCGCTAAACCCGGCTGGGACAAAGGGGCACAGGAGAGAGCTGCGGATCTGACTGTAAGGTACTACAGCCCCCCGTCGGCGACACCCATAGAACGGAGGGGGAGAGCCGGCGGTACTCACAGCCCGGGACTCTGCTTCTGGAGGGCCCTTGTAGTGTTGTGGTGGCTAGTGCAGTTGTCCCCCTGGGATCTGGGACGTGTCGCTCCCTTGCACCAAAGACTGTGAGCCCCTTGTGTGTACCTGTCATAGACCTGTCCGAGGTTTAACCCCGCAGCGGCCTCCACTATCTTGCCTTGTTGCACACTGACAGTGAACTGTTGGGCCCTAGAGACAGAACCCAGATCTGGCACAGACATCCCCTCCCCTCCCCCTCAAAGAAAGCTGCAGAGAAGGAAGATAAGAGAGAAAAGGAGACCCAGCTATAGAACACAGACTCTCTTCTAATCTAAATTCCGGTCTCCCCTCAATCTTATAATCTGCACAGCTTTACAGCCCAATATATACCTACCTGCCCCTCTCTGGACTGGACACAATACCTTATGTGAAGAGACCAGTTTATTTTTTCTGCCCTTTTTCTTTTCTCTCATACTTTCAAAAAAAAAAAAAAAAAAAAAAAAGGAGAGAGAGAGAGAGAGAGAGAGAGAGAGAGAGAGAGAGAGAGAGAGAGAGAGAGAGAGAGAGAGAGAGAGAGAGAGAGAGAGAGAGAGAGAGAGAGAGAGAGAGAGAGAGAGAGAGAGAGAGAGAGAGAGAGAGAGAGAGAGAGAGAGAGAGAGAGAAAACTATATGCCAATTAATGGCTGTATAATGGCAACACCTAGTGACTGAAAATTAAAACAGCAACTTCATTTCTATAATAATTTTCCAGTTGTGGATCTTTCTCTAAAGGTCTGGGGCTGGTGTGCCAAAACCGTCCACTTAATTAAACATTATTTCCTCAGCGAATAATATGTAATCTTTACAAGTAGCTCAACACTGAACTCTAAATTTAAATCTATATCTAAGGAATTTCTTGAAAAATGGTCAAAATTGGAGGCGGCCCTTCCAGAAATACAAGCACGCATCCAAAAAATTTGAAAGGGGAAATGGAGAAATTTATCAATAAAAATAACAACCCCCCTTCTAGTTCTATTTCTTCTAATAGAACATCGCCATCTTCAAAGGCCTCTAACCCATCCTCAAAGACCCTCTTAAATGAAGAGCAAAATAGTGATGCAGAAGATACTCTACAGGACACAAGACCAGTGTCTCGCTCATTTATTCATAAGGCGCTACAGTCGGCACTGGATCCACTTATTAAAGAGCTAAAGGACTTAAAACAAGAAATTACACAAGTTGGATCTAGGGTTGACTCACTAGAAACAACACAAGAGTCACTGTGCAAATTTTCAGTAGATACTTCAGACGGCCTTAAGAAATGCCAGCACTACCTAAACTCAGCTTTTGAGGCTCTCGAGGATCAAGAAAATCGTGGTCGCCGCAATAACCTTCGTATAAGAGGCCTACCTGAAACTGTCCTGCCGGAAACCATTCCCTCAACGATTAAAACTCTCTTTATTCAGATTTTAGGAGGAGAATACCGGGAGGAGATTATCATAGAAAGAGCTCACAGAGCCCTCAGAAAAAAACCTAGACCCTCTGAACCACCCAGAGATGTAATTTGTCGCCTTCTGAATTACAAAGTCAAAGAAGACATCCTTAAAAGCTCCAGAAGCCCAGAGGGTATCTTTTTCGAAGAAACTCGTATCTTAATTTTCCAAGATATCTCCCCTCAGACTCTTCAAAAGAGAAGGATTCTAAAACCGCTCACAGATGTCTTAAGGCAAAAGAAAATCCTATACTCTTGGTTGTTCCCTTTTGGTATTTCATTTTCCATCGAAGGGAAAAGACTGACCATTCACAACAGAACAGAACTAAATGAAGCCCTAATACTTTTGGACATCCCGGATACACGCATTGAAGACTGGAGCTTCGTACAAGATTTATCGACAATACAAGCTGTACTTCCTCCACCTTCATGGGAAGCAGCTCCGACTGGACGCCCGGGCAAACAAAGAAAGCGACAAGAAAAGTTAGCACCTAAGCGTCTTATCACTGATTAACTCAGTACGGGACCCATTTAGAAAACTTTACCCCAGTTTCTAAACAATCAGACCGGAAACTCTATCTGTGGGCAAACCACCCGGAGTTCCTGACACTACTCTCCTTTTTAGAGAAAAAACTAGTGTCTATACTCTATTGGGCCTTTTTGGTTTCCCCCTTCGACCTTCCGGTCCAATTTGTAATAATTTCCTTTGACAGAAGTTGCTACTAGATTGAGTTCTAGTGTTGACAATGTTCTCATTGTATTCATACAAATGTTGTACAATGTATTTTTATGTGCCTTTAACAACATAAGAATAAGGTTCACTTGTTCTCTTGACATAATAGATGTTCCTGTTGAACATCTTAATGTTTCTCTCCCCCCTAATTTTCAGTCCTCCTATCTTCTTCTCTCCTTCCCCCCCCTTCTCCTTTTTCCCCAAATAGAGCAGCCGGTCTACATAAACAGACTCTCATGGCTCCCTCCAGGAGCAGCGTACTTGCGAACAGCCAGAGCCTTCACCATCTCTTGCCCTCCTCCGTCCTCTTCACCGCCGCCTGGAGTGTTCATCCAGCTGATCAAAAAACCCACTGATCCATATTTTTGTGAGTATGTCCCGCATTAAGATTTTGTCATATAATATCAGGGGAATCAACTCCCCTTCAAAAAGAGGTCAAGTCATCAAATTTCTCAAAAAGAGCAAGGTTGATTTCTGCCTAATACAAGAAACACATTTTAGAGACGGACATATACCCTCTTTTCATAACTCACCCTTCTCTAAATGGGTACATAGTCCCTCTGACTCTGGTAAATCGAAAGGAGTTAGTATCGGAATAAGCAACCAAGTCCCATTCACCCTCTCTGATCAACTGAGAGACAATGAGGGCAGATATATCTTTCTAAAGGGCAAAATTGGTTTGACTCCCCTCACCATCGCTAACATATATGCACCAAACACCGACCAGATTAATTGGCTTATTGAAACCCTTGATATTTTACAAGATTTTACAGATGGGATCCTCGTTCTGGGAGGGGATTTAAACATTGCATTAGAACCAAACTTAGACACCTCTTCAGGGAAATCCGCTATCTCCCAGAGAGCACTTGCTAAACTTAAACATAAACTACAGAACTCGCACTTAATAGACCTCTGGAGATTAGCCAACCCCACTGTGAAAGACTACACCCACTTCTCAGCCCCCCATAGCTCTTACCAAAGGTTGGATTATTTCCTAGTTCAATCGCAATATCTAAACCAATTCATTGATCCAAAAATAGGTTCTCATATATTTTCAGATCACTCTCCAGTAGAAGTTAGTCTGAATATCACTCACTTACCAAAAAAAGAATTCAGCTGGAAGCTTAATGATTATATTCTCAAAGAAACAGATAATAGTAAAAAAATTTCCCATAAGCTTCTCGAATTCTTTGAGATTAACGACAGTGGGGAAGTCCCAACACAAACAATATGGGAAGCCCACAAAGCATTCATCAGGGGAGAATTTATCTCATTAGTAGCCCATATTAAAAAACAAAAAGGGAAAGAACAACAAGATCTGCTAAATAAAATCCAACACATAGAAAAACAACATAAACAATCTGTGCTCGTCTCCCAACTTTCCCAACTCAATGAACTAAGATCCAAATTGAGCAACCTACTAAACCTTCAGTCTGCCAAGAATTATTTATTCTCCAAGTTCAAATACTACGCTCACGGTGACAAACCGACGAGATTTATGATGGCACAAATTAAACAGAGGAAAGCAAAATCATTTATATCACGACTAAAATCAGATGCTGGATCTATTATCTATAAAACAGAGGAGATAGCATCTGAGTTCAGGAAATATTACGAGAAGTTATATAACCTGAAAACCCCCTCTCAAGATCGGTCAGAGGATCAGAGATCAAATACTCAAAAATTCCTTAAATCAATTTCATTACCACAGATCTCAGAATCCCACAAGAATACCCTCTGCGCCCCAATTACAGAAAAGGAAGTTGCAGACATAATAATCGCAGCTCCTAAGAACAAATCTCCTGGACCGGATGGTCTCTCTTCCTTTTATTATAATGAATTTGGCCAAATTCTTCGCCCTTATTTAGTAAAATTATTCAATGAAGCCCTCAATGGGATCCCTTTCCATCCTCAAACGCTATCTGCTAAAATTTCTATAATCCCTAAAGAGGGCAAAGACAGTACCTTGTGTAGTAGTTATAGGCCCATATCCCTGTTAAACACAGATCTAAAATTTTCGCTAAGATTCTTGCCAATAGGCTGAGGGCCATACTCCCAGATATTATCAATATAGATCAAGTCGGCTTCGTTCCTGGCAGAGAGGGTAAAGATAACATTCACCGTGTAATTCAAATAATACACCTTTCCCAATCTACTTCCTCACCGTTAATTCTACTGGGGACGGATGCAGAAAAGGCATTTGATCGTGTGGACTGGCTGTTTATGCGGGAAACGCTGGCAGCATTTAATATCCCCAATCAGTTTACTGAAGCAATCTTCTCAATGTATAACAAGCCAACCGCGAAAGTATTAGTCAACGATGTTATGTCTTCATCTTTTAATATTTCTAACGGCACCAGGCAGGGTTGCCCGCTTTCCCCTCTCCTTTTTATTCTAACACTAGAACCTTTATTACAAAAGCTCAGAGAGGAGGGGAGGATCGTTGGCATCAAATCAGCTGGTGCTGAACATAAAGTCGCAGCATACGCAGACGATCTACTTATCATGACCTCTAACCCGAGAGTATCTGTTCCAGTTATCCTGACATTACTCAAGGAATATGGTGCACTATCAAATTTTAAGGTGAACCTTAGCAAATCTCAAGTCTTAAATATAAATATCCCAGAACCGCAAAAAACTCAAATGGCAATTGGGTCCCCCTTTAACTGGTCCCCCCCATCAATACGTTTCTTGGGAGCTGAGATTTCTCCAAACCTACAAGAACTTTATAAGTTAAACTTCCCACCGCTATTACAGAAAATCCAGAAACTTACCCCCAACTGGAATATCTCATACATCTCCTGGTTGGGTAGGAAAAATCTCCTTAAATGTATGATTTGGCCAAAAATAACCTACCTAGTGCAAGCCCTTCCAATCCACCTACCTAATTCTTTCTTCGTTGACATACGAAAATTCCTCAGCCGTTTTTTGTGGCACAACCAAAAACCCAGACTTCCTTTACACATATTATCCCTCCCACACTCTGAAGGAGGTATAGACCTGCCAGATCTAAAGATACTTCAACAAGCCACTCATCTCCAGAGAGTCGTGGATTGGATCAGACTCCCACCACAGAAGCAATGGATTGAAGTAGAAGAAACAACCCTTAAATTCCCCCTTAGACAACTCATCCTCACGCCCCCAAGTAGTATTAGCCATACATCAATTAAAAAAAACCCTTTCACAGCCACTACTTTTAAAATCTGGTCCAACCCCCATATAAGACAAATATGCTCCCCGTTTCCCTCCCCTCTCCTACAAGTTAGAGACCTAGTTCTCTCCACTTCTCCAGCCCATAATGCCACAATACATAACTCAATTCGCAACTTGACAACACCACTCCAAAAAATTACAGATAATGGGGTAATGCCCTCCTTGGCAGAACTCAATCAAATGCTAGATACAATCTCTTTTCACCCCTTTATGTACCAGAAATTTATGTCTAACTTAAAACTAGTCTTTAAAACTCCAAATTATACTAGGGAGATGACTGATTTTGAGAAACTTATAGCTGCAAAAAAAAAACAAAAAAGAACGTTATCTGCTCTACAAAAACAATTATGCTCAGCCAGAACCCCTAAGAAACTACCATATGTAACGAAGTGGGAACAAGATCTGAATAGATCTTTCACCCCATCTGAAATTAAAAGAATACTACTAGCACCTAAAGTCTCCTCTAGATGTGTTAGAGTACAAGAGAATGGCTATAAAGTTCTCTCCAGGTGGTATATGACTCCATCAAAACTTCAGAAATTTTACAAAGGACTTGATCCTAACTGCTGGAGATGCTCTTCAGATGTGGGCACTATGCTCCACATGTGGTGGAACTGCACACTGATTAAGCCCTTCTGGACAAAAATAATTCAAACTATTAATAAAATTTTAAACTTGCAACTCTTGACCTCGCCGGAGATATGTCTTCTTTTTCTGTTCCCAGACAACATCCCTAAAATAAAATTAACCCTTCTTAGACAGCTCCTGGCCTCGGCTAAGTTACTTGTGACATCCTTATGGAAATCTGCGAAGACCCCAAATATCTCACTCTGGGAAATGAAGGTCGAACAAATATACAGGCTGGAGGAACTGGCTAGTTGGGATGAAAAAAGGCATAAACAATTCTCGTTGATATGGTGTCCCTGGCACAAATATATTACAGACCACACAATACTAACCTAAAATACTTAGATCGCTAGCCCAGTCTAACCCCAATTCCCTTCCCCCCCCCTTCCCATCATCTATATCTTTGAGTCCCCCCCCCCATCTCATCTCCCCGTTTGTCCCACTTCCCTTTAATCTTCCCCTTTTCTCCAGTTTTTTTTTCCTTTCTGAAGTTTTATTTCCTAGATATCACAATAAACCTTCTTGAATATGAAAACAAGTTATGTGACCACAATTTTGTACTATGACATGGTCAAAAGAATTGAACCTCTCTTTTATATATATATTTTTTTTTCTTTTCTGAAACGTGTCAATGTTTGGCTGAAATTTATGCAGTCTGTATAATTTCTTTTCTTATAATCTATGTGATATCGATATTTTTGAATTGTTTCATTAACAATTGTGAATATTCTTTGTTCAATTGTTAACCTTCTTTAAAAAATCTTAATAAAAAGATGTTTGAAAGAAAAAAAAAAGGTTAGTTGAAAAAAAAAGGTAAAGTAGCAAGCACGAGTGCTGATCGGTGATTTTCGTCACCGATAAACTCTCGGTGGCTGCTGGATGTCCGCATGGAGGTGGTGCAAAGTGAGGGGGGAGGAGAAAGAATTGACAGGGATGAAATAAAGTCATGAAATGCAGCGACCTTGGACGTTGTTCAGTGACGTAGTCACTGGTTAGCGCTCGGTCGCTGCAGGACACACAAAACAAACAAACAAACTGGGGGCAGGGTGGGTAAAAAGGAGTGGTTTGGGGTGGATGAGGGGAGAACAGAGATGGACTTACCAAAGTCTTCTCTGTTCTTCTTTCAGCAGCAGGTCCAGGAGTAAGATCTGCAGCAGCAGGACATGGAGCAGGAGACCGCAGCAGGATGCCAGAGCAGCAGCGACTGGAGCAGGCGAGAAGGTCTTGTGGTGTCACAGATGCTTCTGTGGCAACACAAGGCCCAGCACAGAGGTGATCATACGTGACCGCTCCGTAGAAATCCTCACCATGTGTGAGAAACTGCAGGGCGGTCAAAGGGGGAATGATAGGGTAGTGACAGCCAGGTCACAGGCCAGTCACCTCCCAGTCAGGAACTCTGATTGGTGCGATCGATGATGGCATCGATCGCACCAGAGATGGCTGGGGCCTGGGCAGCATCACAGGGGGTCACAGGGAGGTGACAAGACGGTCACCGCCCTGTGACCGCCTTGTCACCTGTGTTCAGGTACTCTGATTGGAGAGATCGATGTCATCATCGATCGCTCCAATCAGAGCTGTCTGGGGCCTCTGCTGACATCACAAGGGGTTATGGGGTGTTGACAGGTAGGTCACAAGCCGGTCACCACCCCGTGACCGCCCAGTCACCAAGCGGTGGCGCTATGATCGGTGCGATCGATGTGATTGGCGATTACACCGATCATAGCGGGTTGGGGAGAGGGCTGGGGTCTCTTCGCAACAGCCTAGGATCGAAGCTCTTATGAGCACCGATCCCAGGCTGCACATCACTGTTTCCGGCAATCTGATTGCCAGAAATAGTGAGAAATGCTGTGATTGGCTGTTCAGAATTGTAAACTAAACGGTCCCTAATTGACCGACACTTTCTGAAAGTTATTGTGGGAATAGATCACACAGCACCCTCAGGTCTGGGTTGACTACAAGTACACCCTAGTGTTTTCTGAGGATATTAAAGATATGGTCACTCTGATTGTCCTAAGTTCCTATTACTCGTGTTATCCCATCATTTTCTTGGTCTCTTGGTTAGGTATGAAGGAGTGTCTGTACCCTTGTTCCATGAATCTGGTGTTCATGTCTATTGCCCGTATATTAAAATCTGTGACATTAGAGCAGTTTCTTCTCAACCATAAAAATTGGCCCATGGATATTGTTTTTTTTTTTGTTTTGTTTTTTAGGGGGATGAGGTGGTGGCTATCCCACTTCAATAGTTTACTAGTGCTTGTAAGTATTTTGTAGATAAGTGTCCCTAGGGTCCCATCCCGCTATATCTTATTTAGAACATCCAGGAAAGGCAACTGGTAATAATTAACCTCTGATGTAAATCTAAGGCCCACTCTATTGATGTTGAGTTCCCTGACAAATTCAAGAAACTTTTCACTCGTCCTCGAGCAGATAATAAGAATGTCGTCAATATTTCTATACTATGTCCCAGTATATGGATTCCACCACTTATGATCATTATGAATATTGTGGTTTCCTCCCACTAGCCCAGGAATAGGTTAGCATACGAGGGGGCACAGGGGCTCCCCATCACAGTACCGCTGAGCTCGGGGGAAGTACTTCCTGTCAAAAAGGAAGAAGTTATGAGTAAAAGTGAATTTTAGAAGATCCTCCATGAAGTCATTATGTCTGCTACACTCTATTGATCTCGATTTCAATAAACGTCTTACTCCTCTGATATCATCCTCATGTGATATATTACTGTACAAAGCCTCGATATCTAGAAAGGCCTGCTCCCCTACATGCATGTATACATGCTCGAGGGTATACATGGAGGGGAGCAGGGAAAGGGAAGACCATTTTCCAGAAAGTTTTTTCCAACCTCAGGCGGTACTGTGGGAACATTATACTGTGTGGGGGGCATCATACATACTGCATAAGGGGCATAATGGGGGCATTACACTGTGTGGGGGCATCATATATACTGTCTAAGGGGCATAATGGGGATATTACACTTTGTGGGGGTATCATATATACTACATAAGGGGCATAAGGGGGGCATTACAGTGTGTGGGGGCATCATACATACTGCATAAGGGGCATAGTGGGGGCATTACACTGTGTGGGGGCATCATACATACTGCATAAGGGGCATAATGGGGGCATTACACTGTGTGGAGGCATCATACATACTGCATAAGGAGCATAATGGAGGCATTACACTGTGTGGGGGCATCATACATACTGCATAAGGATCATAATGGGGGCATTACACTGTGTGGGGGCATCATACATCCTGCATAAGGGGCATAATGGGGACATTACACTGTGTGGGGGCATCATACACCCTGCATAAGGGGCATAATGGGGACATTACACTGTGTGGGGGCATCATACATCCTGCATAAGGGGCATAATGAGGGCATTGCACTGTGTGGGGGCATCATACATACTGCATAAGGGGCATAATGGGGGCATTACACTGTGTGGGGGCATCATACATACTACATAATGATCATAATGGGGGCATTACACTGTGTGGGGGCATCATACATCCTGCATAAGGGGCATAATGGAGGCATTACACTGTGTGGGGACATCATACATACTGCATAAGGGGCATAATGGGGGCATTACACTGTGGGGCATCATACATACTGCATAAGGGGCATAATGGGGGCATTACACTGTGTGGGGGCATCATACATCCTGCATAAGGGGCATAATGAGGGCATTGCACTGTGTGGGGGCATCATACATACTGCATAAGGGGCATAATGGGGGCATTACACTGTGTGGGGGCATCATATATACAGCATAAGGGGCATAATGGGGGCATTACATTGTGTGGGGGCATCATACATACTGCATAAGGTGCATAATGGGGGCATTACACTGTGTGGGGGCATCATACATCCTGCATAAGAGGCATAATGGGGGCATTACACTGTGTGGGGGCATCATACATCCTGCATAAGGGGCATAATGGGGGCATTACACTGTGTGGGGGCATCATATATACAGCATAAGGGGCATAATGGGGGCATTACATTGTGTGGGGGCATCATACATACTGCATAAGGTGCATAATGGGGGCATTACACTGTGTGGGGGCATCATACATCCTGCATAAGGGGCATAATGGGGGCATTACACTGTGTGGGGGCATCATACATCCTGCATAAGAGGCATAATGGGGGCATTACACTGTGTGGGGGCATCATACATCCTGCATAAGGGGCATAATGGGGGCATTACACTGTGTAGGGGCATCATACGTCCTGCATAAGGGGCATAATGGGGGCATTACACTGTGGGGGGCATCATGCATCCTGCATAAAGGGCATAATGGGGGCATTACACTGTGTGGGGGCATCATACATCCTGCATAAGGGGCATAATGGGGGAATTACACTGTGTGGGGGCATCATACATACTGCATAAGGGGCATAATGGGGGCATTACACTGTGGGGGGCATCATGCATCCTTCATAAGGGGCATAATGGGGGCATTACACTGTGTCGGGCATCATGCATCCTGCATAAAGGGCATAATGGGGGCATTACACTGTGGGGGCATCATACATCCTGCATAAGGGGCATAATGGGGGCATTACACTGTGGGGCCAGTAAAGGGGTCCTGTACTATGAGAACAATACGTTTCCTCCCTTCCTGTCTCCATAGTTGGGTCGTATGTATCTATTACAGGAAACAGAACAAAAAACCTTATGATTCTTATAAAGGGGCAACACAAGACCCCAAAAGAGTCTCCGTGCTGAAGGGGTTAATGCCCCCTGCGCCCAGTAATGGGGGTCTCCACATACCTCCACCTGCAGAGCCGCCACCACACATATGGCTGCTCTGTGCGCACAGGACCTGTGATGAGGTCACAGGGGGGAGGAGTCAGGGGTCACATGATCAGGGGCCTCAGTGGATGCAGGACTCTGCTGTGCTGGTTGTCATGGTGCTGGATGAGCTGAAGTTTATGTGTGGGGTCAGGAGGGGTTTACAGTGTGGATGTAGCAGAGCCGCGTGTGTACGAGGTGTACGGAGCAGAGCCGCGTGTGTACGAGGTGTACGGAGCGGAGCCGTGTGTGTACGAGGTGTACGGAGCAGAGCCGCGTGTGTACGAGGTGTACGGAGCAGAGCCGCGTGTGTACGAGGTGTACGGAGCAGAGCCGTGTGTGTACGAGGTGTACGGAGCGGAGCCGTGTGTGTCCGAGGCGTACGGAGCGGAGCCGCGCGTGTACGAGGCGTACGGAGCGGAGCCGAGCGTGTACGAGGCGTACGGAGCGGAGCCGAGCGTGTACGAGGCGTACGGAGCGGAGCCGAGCGTGTACGAGGCGTACGGAGCGGAGCCGCGCGTGTACGAGGCGTACGGAGCGGAGCCGCGCGTGTACGAGGCGTACGGAGCGGAGCCGCGCGTGTACGAGGCGTACGGAGCGGAGCCGCGCGTGTACGAGGCGTACGGAGCGGAGCCGCGCGTGTACGAGGCGTTGGGAGCGGAGCGGCGCGTGTACGAGGCGTACGGAGAGGAGCCGCGCGTGTACGAGGTGTAGGGAGCAGAGCCGCGTGTTTACAAGGTGTACAGATCGGAGCTGTGTGTACGGAGCGTAGCCATGTGTGTGCAAGGTGTACGGAGCAGCCAATAGCAAAGCCCTCGAGGTGTGATGAACATACGACCCCCTAAAGTGACCCCATTTCGGACACTGTACCCACCAGGGAAGTCATCTGAGGGTGTAATGGGCGTTCTTACGTTCTTATCCCACAGGTGTCTCACTGATTTCTTTACCACTCGGTTGTGTGTAAATAATATTGCATTTGCTCAGAGCCGCAGCGAGGGGTTCAGCCAGGGGTGGACACACCGCCGATGCAGCTGCACCCGGGCCCAGAGGTGAAGGGGGGCCCATGCAGGAAGAAGCGTAGTGCTCAGGCAGTAGACCACGCAGCTGCTATGGTGCCCCTTGATTGAGGGCTGATGCTGCTTAACCCCGTCCACTCCCACCCGTAAAGATTTTTGATACCCTGGGCAGAGTGTGGACAATGAAAAAGGGGGCATGTCATGCAGGAGAGAGGCCGCTGGCCAATGAACGCTTCCTCATCAGACTACTGAGAGCGCTCATTGGCTGCTGTGTTTGTCCTGCAGGGACTTACAGGGGGTCTTCTGTCTCCTGCTGTTCCTTTCCCAGCAGCATTTCCTCAAAGAGTAGAGGGTGGGGGAGGAGAGTCCACAGCATCGGACCGCACGCAGGGGCAGGAAGCTGAAATCAGTCCTGTCTGCTGTGTCCCCTCCTCCACAGTGCGTTCTGCAGCCCTCTCCAGAAGACCCTGATATCATAAAAGATTAGTATATGAGTGCATGTATATGTGTGCAGGGCTGGCACCAGGAATTTCAGGCCCCATACTGGCAAAAACTTTTTAGGCACCCTGGAGACTCCGCCCAGGCTCCACCCCAGCTCCACCTCCACTCCTCGAACCTTCCACAGTCACACAGGCCACTCTTGGAAAAACTCCAGTTCTGCACCACATCCTTATCAATCACACATTAAGTGTATGTGCCCACGCTCAGGAGGCGCCTGCAGCCCCGAAGCTGCGGGATAGCCGTGCGGCTTCTGCCCTCATTTTATGCAATTGAGTGGTGCAAATTTTTTTTTTTGTACATGTGGAGTTTCCTCATAGAAGTTAGACTGTGGAGAAAGTCCACATGTGGACCCGCAAGAGAAATTGGCATGATGCGGGTCTGAAAGATGCGACGCATGCCAGTTTTCGTGGGTGATCCATTGGTGCACAGAGTCGCATAGTGGACATGGGATTTCTAGAAATCCTATCCACTATGCTGTAACACCTGGCCGCTGCAGGTTTGTTGCTGCATAAGCTGCAGTGTCAAACCCGCAACAGCTCCTGACCATGTGCACATACCCTAACAGTTCCCATAGAACACCAGTTCACATACAGTGCCTTATGAAACTATTTGGCCCCCTTGAACTTTTCTACGATTTGCCACATTTCTGGCTTCAAACATAAAGATATAAAATTCTAATTTTTTTCGGAAGAATCAACGTGGGACGAAAATTATTGGATATTTTAAACTTTTTAAAAAATTAAAAAAGTGGGGCATGCAATATTATTCGGCCCCTATACTTTCAGTGCAGAAAACTCACTCCAGAAGTTCAGTGAGGATCTCTGAATGATCCAATGTTGTCCTAAATGACTGGTAATGATAAATATAATCCACCTTGTGTAATCAAGTCTCCGTATAAATGCATCTGCTCTGTGATAGTCTCAGGGTTCAGAGATGCAGAGAGCATCATGAAGACCAAGGAACACACCAGGCAGGTCCGAGATACTGTTGTGGAGAAGTTTAAAGCCGGATTTGGATACAAAAAGATTTCCCAAGTTTTAAACATCTCAAGGAGCACTGTGCAAGCGATCATATTGAAATGGAAGGAGTATCAGACCACTGCAAATCTACCAAGACCCGGCCGTCCCTCTAAACTTTCATCTCGAACAAGGAGAAGACTGAACAGAGATGCAGCCAAAAGGCCCATGATGACTCTGGATGAACTGCACAGATCTACAGCTGAGGTGGGAGTCTGTCCATAGGACAACAATCAGTCGTAAACTGCACAAATCTGTCCTTTATGGAAGGGTGGCAAAAAGAAAGCCATTTCTCAAAGATATCCATAAAAAGTCTCGTTTGAAGCTTGCCACAAGCTACCTGGGAGATACACCAAACATGTGGAATAAGGTGCTCTGGTCAGATGAAACCAAAATCAAACTTTTTGGCCACAATGCAAAACGATATGTTTGGCGTAAAAGCAACACAGCTCATCACCTTCAAAACACCATCCTCACTCTCAAACATGGTGGTGGCAGGATCATGGTTTGGGCCTGCTTTTCTTCAGCAGGGACAGGGAAGATGGTTTAAATTGATGGGAAGATGGAAGGAGCCAAATACAGGACCATTCTGGAAGAAAACCTGTTGGGAGTCTGCAAAAGACCTGAGGTTGGGAAGGAGATTTATCTTCCAACAAGACAATGATCCCAAACATAAAGCAAAATCTACAATGGAATGGTTCAAAAATAAACGTATCTTGGTGTTAGAATGGCCAAGTCAAAGTCCAGACCTGAATCCAATCGAGAATCTGTGGAAAGAGCTGAAAACTGCTGTTCATAAACGCCCTCCATCCAACCTCAATGAGCTCGATCTGATTTGCAAGGAAGAATGGGCAAGAATTTCAGCCTCTCGATGTGCAAAACGGATAGAGACATACCCCAAGCGACTTGCAGCTGTAATCGCAGCAAAAGGTGGAGCTACAAAGTATTAACTCAAAGGGGCCAAATAATATTTCACGCCCCACTTTTCAGTTTTTAATTTTTTTAAAAAGTTTAAAATATCCAATAAATTTCGTTCCACTTCACGATTGTGTCCCACTTGTTGATTCTTCCCCAAAAAATTTGAATTTTATATCTTTATGTTTGAAGCCAGAAATGTGGCAAAAGGTAGAAAAGTTCAAGGGGGCCAAATACTTTCACAAGGCACTGCACATAGCAGCAGCTTTTGTTTTGGCCAAAAGATTTTGTAAGCTGCCGCCACGACAAGGTAGACTCTTCTGGCAGGGCCCTACTCTACTCTAACCTATTAAACATTTCTTAAAATATCCAGTACTCTATCTAGGTATTTTTCTTTATTTTTCTTTAAGGGAATGTGTCACATACATTTTTTCAAATAATATCACATACAAAGGGACAAAAACCGTCACACCGTGGCCGGACCACATATTACCACCACATAGTGACCGAACACCACATACAAGGAAGAAATACCACCACACCATGACCAGACCACATATTACTACATACAAGTAATACTATATACAAGGAACATAGAATTAAACCTCATACTCTTGTTCGTGCATATTTGTGTCCCACCCTGTATATAAACTGTTTATTGCAGGAAATTTGTGTGAAAACTACCGATGTTAGGAAATACACCCGCATCTGATCTGGTGCAAAGCAGAATATCCTGGCAAAGGATCATAGAGCTGCAGATATACCGAGCATTATCAATCATTAACGGGAGGCAAATAGATGCATCATTGTAAAACAGACGAAAACAAGTATGTACAAAACACTGGTGAGATTACTGTAGAACATTGCAATGGTGAATCAGATTAGATGGAGCGTACAAATCCATGCTATCCAGGAGTTGGATGTATAACAGATCAATTGCAATGGGATATGTCTGCATAGTCTGATGCAAAACTTGATCGTGAGGCTATAGGTATAGCAAGCATTTCTATCTGTATCAATGAAAAACAGATTGTCATGGAAATATTGAAAATCTTTTCTTCTCCCCTGTCATAGATATTAAGAAGTCTCTCTCCCAGACTCCTCTTCCCTCCTCCCCTATAGTAATTGTCCACGGGAGAAGAGCTGATACTTTGGCCAGTTGCCTCTATGCAAATCAACACACACATGAGAAGGGCCTTGTAAGCAAATGCTGGCCCAAAAGTTGCTACCAAACCCAATTAACATAGGCTTGTGATAGATTTACAGCTAACTGAGAAGGTTGTATTCCCAGTGCTTCAAAGGGAATGTAACAAAGGCCTGCAGACGGCCCAAAGCCAATATGGAATAACTAAAGTTCCATAAGTCCGATAATAATGGGGCCTATATTTTGGATGGCAGGGTCAGCTAAGGAATAATATGGATATTTTCCTGTCTCTGTAAGCCTCTCTGGGGAGCTGTGCCGCAAAAGTAACAAAATAGCAGATGGCAGCTATACCGTGTGTGGTCTCTGGAGAAAGGTAAAATCATAACAGAACATATGGAGTCACTTTTGGGCCTCTACGATCAACCCACGATAAGTTATCGCAAAAAACAGATATGTAATAAGAATATAAAGGCTGGAGACTAGCCCCTGTGATGTCATCACAGGGGGTATGTGGGCAGGTCTCCCCTTAGGCATAAAAGAATCCACAGAGGATAGATCAGCACTTATGTTGGAAGTTACATATTTTGTGTAGCACGGGTCACATTCGCTGAACAGGATCGGAGTGCTTCCCTCCAACTATACTGAGACGCCCCTGCGAGCTGTATAGAGTAAGTTGAGAATTGGAAGACAATAGTAATGTGTTGCCTGACAAAGGTTTTCTATAGAGTGTCGTGTCCACTTTATGAGATGTTACTATCCCTGTCAGGAAAATATCCAGAAATGGAGTGGAAATCAAAGGTTCACTGACAGTGAATTTTAAATTTAAGGAATAGGAATTCAAATACAAAACAAAGTGTGACACTAACTGGGGTTCACCTCTCCATACCAAAAGTACATCATCAACATATCTACCAAACCAAAAAATGGATTATCATCAGAAAAAATGTAAATTTCTTCCCACCATGACATGTACAGCATAGCCAAAGATGATGAGAATTTGGAGTCCATGGGGGCTCCAAGTACTTGTAAATAATATTTAGAATCAAACATAAAATTTTTGTGGGACAACAAATATTTTATGTTATAATGAGCCTTTTTAAATTCACAGAATATCCACTATATTTATTTAAATGGTGTTGAACGGCAATGATGGCCAATGCATGAGGGATGGAGGAATACAGGTTGACAACATTGCTGGTGACAAACCTATATTCTTCCTGCCACACGAACCTGTCAAAAACCCTCAGGACAGACGTAGTATCTTTCACATAGCCTGGTGTTTGAATAACCAGAGGATACAAGTGTTCACCAGCCATTGGCTTAAATTCTCATTCAATGAACCCATACCCAAGATAATAGGGCGAAGGGGGGGGGGGGGAGAGATACCCTTGTGTGTTTTGGGGAGCCCATGAAAAATGGGATAATCAGGTAACAGCCAGCGCTGAATTTTGTTATTAAACACCGACAAATAAATGCCTTCCTCCAGAATAGTGGACAACATTGTTTTATACAAATTGATAGGATTCATAGAGAGCACCGGAGCAGATTTACAATATCAACAGTTCCAATACCACATACTCCGGGGGAACAAAACATTTTGTGTCCATACGTAATAATGATCTCACACATTTTTCTTTCTTTGGTCTTGAAAAAGTTAATTATCCGGTAAGGGGTGGAAAGAGACAGAAACACCTTAATATGCGTGAAGCCTTCTGGATCTGACCTGTAAATACTAAATACCCTTCGGGTAATGAATTTCCGCAATGACCTGTTTTACATCTATTGATGAAATTCATACTGGTTTATTCCCAGCAGACATCTACTGTCATGGCCAAAAGTATTGAGAATGAGACAAATAGTAATTTTTCCAAAGTTTACTGCTTCATTTTTTGTAATGGCAATTTGCATATACTCCTGAATGTCAAAGAGTGATCAGCTTAACAGCAATTACTGTACTTGCAAAGTCAATATTTGCCCAGAAAATGAACTTTAACCCCCAAAACACATTTCAACATCATTGCAGTCCTGCCTTAAAAGGAACAGCTAACATCGTTTTAGTGATTGATCCATTAACACAGGTGTGGGTGTTGATGAGGACAGGGCTGGCGATCAATCAGTCATGATTAAGTAAGAATGACATCACTGGACACTTTAAAAGGAGGCTGGTTCTTGGTATCATTGTTTCTCTTCAGTTAACCATGGTCATCTCTAAAGAAACATGTGCAGCTATCATTGCACTGCACAAAAATGGCCTAACAGGGAAGAGTATCGCAGCTACAAAGATTGCACCTCAGTCAACAATCTATCGCATCATCAAGAACTTCAAGGAGAGAGCTTCCATTGTTGTCAAAAAGGCTCCAGGGCGCCCAAGAAAGACCAGCAAGCGCCAGGACCGTATCTTAAAACTGTTTCAGCTGCGGGATCGGACTACCAGCAGTGCCGAGCTTGTTCAGGAATGGCAGCAGGCTGGTGTGAGTGCTTCTGCACGCACTGTGAGGTGGAGACTCTTTGAGCCAGGGCTGGTTTCAAGGAGGGCAGCAAAGAAGCCACTTCTCTCCAGAAAAAACATCAGGGACCGACTGATATTCTGCAAAAGGTACGGGGCGAGGACTGGGGCAAAGTCATTTTCTCTGATGAATCCCCTTTTCGATTGTTTGGGACATCTGGAAAACAGCTTATTCGGAGAAGAAGAGGTGACCACTACCACCAGTCTTGTCTCATGCCAACTGTAAAGCATCCTGAAACCATTCATGTGTGGGGTTGCTTCTCAGCCAAGGGAATCGGCTCACTCACAGTCTTGCCTAAAAACACAGCCATGAATAAAGAATGGTACCAGAATGTCCTCCAAGAGCAACTTCTCCCAACCGTCCAAGAGCAGTTTGGCGCCCAACAATGCCTTTTCCAGCATGATGGAGCACCTTGCCATAAAGCAAAGGTGATAACTAAATGGCTCATGGAACAAAACATAGAGATTTTGGGTCCATGGCCTGGAAACTCCCCAGATCTTAATCCCATTGAGAACTTGTGGTCAATCATCAAGAGACGGGTGGACAAACAAAAACCAACAAATTCTGGCAAAATGCAAGCATTGATTATGCAAGAATGGACTGCTATCAGTCAGGATTTGGTCCAAAAGTTGATTGAGAACATGCCAGGGAGAATTACAGAGGTCTTGAAGAAGAAGGGGCAACACTGCAAATATTGACTTGCTGCATTAACTCATTCTGTCAATATAACCTATTGGTACTCATAATATGATTGCAATTATATTTCTGTATGTGATATAAACATCAGACAAACACTAATAAAAACCAGAGGCCAGCAGATCATGTGAAAATATAATTTTGGGGTCATTCTCAAAACTTTTGGCCATGACTGTATATGGTGACATTCCAGGTTTTCTGAATTTATTTTGTGTTTTTCCAGTTATTATTTGCCGGTGTACTTATTTGCCTTTCTGTATATTGCGCTATCATCGCTGATTCATCTTCGCAGAACGCACATAAATGATGCAAATATCTTAAAGATTTTTCAGCAATGACGGAGTATTTCCAATGCAATGTTCTGCAGCTTATTTATCTTCCATTTCTCATATATTTATTTTTGTCAGTTTTTTCGCAATATAATTATTTGTTTTTCGTTGATACAGATAGAAATTCCCGCTACATCCACAGCTTCACGATTCAGTTCTGCATCAGATATTTGTTTTTGTCAGTTGTATTTTAATGTAATTACCTGTTTTTCGTTGATACAGATAGAAATGCTTGCTCCATCTATAGCCTCACGATCAGGTTCTCCATCAGACTCTATGCAGACGTCTCCCTTTGCCATTGATCTGTTATACATTCAGCTCTTGGATATCATGGATTTGTACGCTCCATCTAATCTGATTCGCCATTACAATGCTCCACAGTAATCTGATTCACCATTACAATGCTCCACAGTAATCTGATTCGCCATTACAATGCTCCACAGTAATCTCACCAGTGTTCTGTACTTGTTCTCGTCTGTTTTACAATGATGCATCTATTTGCCTCCCGGTGATATGACAGATAATGCTCGGTATATCTGCGGCTCTATGATCCTTTGCCAGGATATTATACTTTGCACCAGATCAGATGCGGGTGGATTTCCTTGTAAATCTTCTACTATGTAATCAATTTTGATTAGCATAATTTTTTCCCCTTTATATGTTCATTGTTATAGGTTTATAGTTTCTCCATATTGGTTATTGTGCATATTATTTTATATTATTTTTTACGCGTGTCAGATCGATAAGAACAATATTTCTATTCACAATTTAGACATTGATGCGTTTTCTCTGTTTATTGGACATTGTTATTGCGATGCTCTATACTGAATCTATCATCCATCTCATGTATACATGTTCCTGTCCCTCTATAATCAGTATATCCTCCCACCTTCCGTTGCTATAGTTGATGGCATTTGTGATGTTCTGACCCTGTGATCTCACACCTGTACACTTAATCCCGGTGTTGTGTTCCTATATGGGATAATCCCCTGGCAGCTAACACTGGTGGTCTTCACACAAATGTCCTGCAATAAACAGTTTATATACAGAGGGGGATACGGATATGCATGAATAAGAGCATGAGGTCTAATTCTATCTTATTTTTCACCATCATGGTGTTTTGCATTTCTGGCTTGTTGTGTGACGCTTGTAATGATCACCTTGTCTGTATTTGATCTCGTTGCCTTCAGTGTGAACTGTGGCCGGGATTTTCTTCACACCTTTTGCATGTCTAATTGATTTCTCATTTCGTGTCATGTGACTCCATTGTGCTTGTATATATATATATATGACTTCATTGTCCTTTTCTCATCTGCTATAACTATGGGCGCAACCCTAACGCCAGAAACGCATAAGAATTTTACATTTTTTGTTTTTTTTTTAAATGATCCAATACATTTTTTTCATATTTTACCTGTTGGAGTGCTGATTTTCTCCTTTTCGTTTTCTTCATATGTCTGTGCTCACCAGCCGGACCGGCACCCTTCAGTGGACTATCTTCACCCTGTTTGGATTCAGCGTTGCAGCTCCCTAACCCTCCCTCCTGTTTCTTCACAATATTGTAACACGTATCCTAGGCCTCGATGTTCTCCATACAAACTTGCTGTTAGAATTGTTAAGACGGGAGAAAAAGGTCTGAGGAACGCAGACCGGAAAGGTCTGAAATATATAAAGAAGATCTGGTAAAATGTCCATTTTGATCACACTAATACGACCAAACCAGAACAAGGGTTTCAAGTTATAATTCATTTGATTTTTAACCATTTGTTCAAGGATGGGGGATATAATTTAAAAGATACAGATCATTCAAGTTCCCCAGAATTTGTATACCCAGGTACTTAATTGTGTCTTTCTGCCACTTAAAGGGGAAGTTAGAAATTAGTTATTGTGTCAGTTCAGGGTTAAAAGTTATGTTCATGGCTTCTGTTTTAGAGTAGTTGGCTTTAAAATTGCTTACATGGCCGAGTTATTCGAATTCCTTTATTATAGAGGGAAATGAGATCATTGGGTTTGAAACATAGAGCAACAGGTCGTCTGCATGTAGAGCTAGTTTATAGTGATGTGAGTCTATAGTAACTCCATTAATATCTGGATTTGTGTGTAATGCTACCGCTAAATGTTCCATCACCAATGTGTATAGGAGAGGTGATAAGGGACACTCTTGTCTCGTCCCCTTTTTAATAGAAAATGTGTCATATAGAAGGCCGTTTACCCTATCGCTTTAGGGTCAGTGTAGAAGGATAGAATTTTAGATAACAAGAAAGAGTCCAACCTAATTTGTGGCAGGGTGCTCTTCAAGAAAGTCCAATGCACTGTGTCAAACGCTTTTTTAGCGTAGGCGGAAACAATGCACATTGGGAGCCCCTGTTTTTTGCATGTGAAATTAACAACGTTTTATTTTTATTATCACGAGCTTCTCTGCCCTTAATGAAGCCAACCTGATCGTTGCTAACAATTGAGGGTAGATAGTGGGAGAGCCGTGTTGTAATCACTTTAGAGAATATTTTGACGTCTACATTATTTAATGATATTGGATGAATATTAGGGCAGGTATTTGGTCTTTTTCCAGGCTTTGATAAAACCGTTATATGAGCCTTAAGTGATTGGGGGGCAAAAGGGGGAGTCTTCTGAGATATTATTGAACACTAATGGTAATAACTGGGGGGAAAACATCTTATAAAATCTATTATTGAATCCATCTGGCCCAGGGCTCTTCCCGATAGGAGAGACCGATAAATCATTCCCTATCTCTTGTTCAGTGAAAGCTTTGTCTAGTACCTCCTGCTCAGGGGTCTGTAAGGAAGGAACGGCAGTGTCCTTAATATACTTGTCATTTTTAGTTTCAAGAATATTAGGTGGCATGTCGTGGTATTGTCCATGAATATTATATAGCGAACTATAAAAGCAACTAAATGCTTCCGCTAGGTGCCATAAAGGAGTATAGTTTGTGTACTTTCCAATCCCTAGAATATTTTTACCCCTATCCCACACCTTATATATTAACTTTAGTGTACGACATTCTAAGTAATTTTCTCGAGGAGGCCCTATATCTAGTACTGAGAATGGAAGCTTCCAGTTTGTACCTTCCATAAGTAAATGCCCTGAAATTACACAACATTTGCGAGTACCCCATCCATGAAACTACTTTAGCTCCCTTCTAGCGTTAAGCCGGTCTGCATATACCTGGAGGGAAGCAGATCATTTATGTTGTTTGTCAAGGAGATCAATCCGCTCAAGCAAATGAGACTTTAGCTGTTCTCTCCTTTTTTTTAGCTTTTATCTATGTTTTATTATTATACTTCGCAGGACACATGTGAGTGCTTACCATTTAAATGGTAAGGCAGTTTCATCATGCTCATATATTTGAAGGAGTCTATAGTCTCAAGAAGGTCTGAGACACAGAGTGAGTCTTTCAGCAGATTATCATTTAGGTTCCAACATCTGAAGCCTTTGTGGAGTCCGGCATAGTCAGATCTATAATACAGCGGGAGATGCGTGTCTGTCTGAAGCCTTTATAGACAGCGCAAGCGCGACAAGCCTGCGCAGTCCGGCTCCAGACAGAAGCAGGCATGGAGCAGTTACAGGTAAGAGAAGCGTATATGGCGCCGGAGATCACAGTATGCGTAGACACTGAACGCATACCGCGATCTCCGGCGCCGTACTTACATACTTACCTGACCGGGAGGAGCGTTGCCGCGGCGGCTCTCTTCGCCGGAGACCGGGGCAGGAGTGAAGGTGTCGGAATCAGCACATGCACGTAGCGCTATTTGCAGTGTCTTCAGCAAAATGGTGCCAGACAGCGCGGTATGGGCATGCGCGTACTCTGGCGCCGCACTCCTCCCCCAGCCTCCGGCAAAACAGAACACCGCAGTGCTGGAGCACAGAGAAGAAAGGTGAGATTAAGTGTTTATTTTTTTGCATGTGTGCAACGTGAAAGGGATGAGGGGTGCCATACATACCAGGATTGGGGGGCGAGGGGGCAACACATATCAGGATTGGGGGATGAGGGGTACCAAGCATACCAGGATTGGGGGATGAGGGGTACCATGCATACCAGGATGAGGAATGGGGTGCCATGCATACCAGGATGAGGGGTACCACACATAGCAGGATTGGGGGGGTGAGGGGGTGCCATACATACCAGTATAGGGATGAGGAGTGTCATGCATACAAGGATTGGCGGGTGAGGGGACCATGCATACCAGGATTGGGGGGTGAGGGGTGCCATGCATACCAGAATAGGGATGAGGGGTACCATACATACCAGGATAGGGATGGGGTACCATGCATACCAGGATAGGGATGGGGTACCATGCATACCAGGATAGGGACGAGAGGTACCCTATATACCAGGATAGGAATGCGGGGTACCATGCATACCAGGATAGGGATGGGGTACCATACATACCAGGATAGGAATTCGGGGGTTACCATGCATACCAGGATGAAGGGTACCATGCATACGAGAATAAGGATGAGGGGTACCATACATACCAGTATAGGGATGAGGGGTGCCATACATACCAGGATAGGGGATGGGGTGGCATGCATACCAGGATAGGGATGAGGAAGCCATATATACCATGATTGGGGATGAGGCGTGCCATGCATACCAGGATAAGGGATTGGGTGCCATGTATACCAGGATAGGGATGAGGAAGCCATACAAACCAGAATTGGGATGAGGGGTGCCATGTATACCAGGATGAGGGATGTGGTGTCATGCATACCAGGATAGGAATGCGGGGTACCATGCATACCAGGATAGGGATGAGGGGTACCATGCATACCAGAATGAGGGGTACCATGCATACCAGAATAGGGATGAGGGGTGACATACATACCAGTATAGGGATGAGGGGTGACATACATACCAGGATAGGGGATGGGGTGCCATGCATACCAGGATAGGGATGAGGGAGCCATATATACCAGGATTGGGGATGAAGCGTGCATTGCATACCAGGATAAGGGATTGGGTGCCATGCATACCAGGTTTCTGGGATGAGGCCATACATACCAGAATTGGGATGAGGGGTGCCATGTATACCAGGATGAAAGATGAGGTGCCATGCATACTAGGATGAGAGGCACCATACATACCAGAATAGGGATGATGGTACCATGCATACCAGGATAGGAATGAGAGGCACCATGCATACCAGGATGAGGGGTGGGGTGCCATGCATACCAGGATTGGGGGATGAGTGGTGCCATGCATACCAGGATGAGGGATTGGGTAACATACATACCAGGATTGGAATGAGGGGTGCAATGTATACCAGGATGAGGGGTACCATACATACCAGAATAGGGATGAGGGGTACCATGCATACCAGGATAGGAATGAGAGGCACCATGCATACCAGGATGAGGGATGGGGTGCCATGCATACCAGGATTGGGGGATGAGTGGTGCCATGCATACCAGGATGAGGGATTGGGTAACATACATACCAGGATTGGGATGAGGGGTGCAATGTATACCAGATTTGGAATGAGGGGTGCTATGCATACCAGGATTGGGGGATGAGGAGGCCATACATACCAGGATTGGGGGATAAGGGGTGCCATACATACCAGGATGAGGGATGGGGTGCCATGCATACCAGGATTGGGGGATTAGTGGTGCCATGCATACCAGGATGAGGGATTGGGTACCATAATACCAGGATTGGGATGAGGGGTGCAATGTATACCAGATTTGGAATGAGAGCTGCCATGCATACCAAGATTGGGGATGAGGGGTGCCATGCATACCAAGATTGGGGATGAGGGGTGCCATGCATACCAAGAATGGGGATGAGGGGTGCCATGCATACCAGGATTGGGGATGAGGGGTGCCATGCATACCAGGATTGGGGATGAGGGGTGCCATGCATACCAGGATTGAGAATGAGGGGTGCCATGCATACCAGGATGGGGATGAGGGGTGCCATGGATATCAGGATGGGGATGAGGGGTGCCATGCATACCAGAATGGGATGGTGGGGACAGGATGGGGGCAGCAGAAATACCAGGAGGGGGGCAGCATATACCAGCATGGGAGACCATATACCAATAAAAATGCTCGCCACCCAGGCATAGAACGGGTTCAATAGCTAGTTACAATATACAGGAGCATGATCTGACCATACAGCAGTTCCTACCTGAGATGTAGGTTGCCATGTAGGCAAGTGACGGCTAATTAAGAAAAGGACTATATGGCTATGCATATTGTGTAAAGGAGAATAATAGGTATAATCCTTTACGTCTGGATGTAGTATCTTCCATACATCAACTGGTTGAGACCAAAGCACAATTAGCAAAGCTTTTGTTTGTGTTTTAGATTGGTGACTCCAGCCCCGGGACACATAAAAAGAAGGATCCAAGACAAAATTAACCCCTTTACAACCCAAGGTGGTTTGCACGTTAATGACCAGGCCAATTTTTACAATTCTGACCACTGTCACTTTATGAGGTAATTACTCTGGAACGCTTCAACGGATCCCCGATTCTGAGACTGTTTTTTCGTGACATATTGTACTTCATGATTGTGGTAAAATTTCTTCAATATCACTTGCGTTTATTTGTGAAAAAAATGGAAATTGGGCGAAAATTTTGCAATTTTCAAAATTTGAATTTTTATGCCCTTAAATCAGAGAGATACAGTACAGACCAAAAGTTTGGACACACCTCATTTAAAGATTTTTCTGTATTTTCATGACTATGAAAAGTGTACATTCACACTGAAGGCATCAAAACTATGAATTAACACATATGGAATTATATACTTTACAAGCAAGTGTGAAACAACTGAAAATATGTCTTATATTCGAGATTCTTCAAAGTAGCCACCTTTTGCTTTGATGACTGCTTTGCACACTCTTGGCATTCTCTCGATGAGCTTCAAGAGGTAGTCACCGGAAATGGTCTTCCAACAATCTTGAAGGCGTTCCCAGAGATGCTTAGCACTTGTTGGCCCTTTTGCCTTCACTCTGCGGTCCAGCTCACCCCAAACCATCTCGATTCTGTTCAGGTCTGGTGACTGTGGAGGCCAGGTCATCTGGCGTAGCACCCCATCACTCTCCTTCTTGGTCTAATAGCCCTTACACAGCCTGGAGGTGTGTTTGGGGTCATTGTCCTGTTGAAAAATAAATGATGGTCCAACTAAACGCAAACCGGATGTAATAGCATGCCGCTGCAAGATGCTGTGGTAGCCATGCTGGTTCAGTATGCCTTAAATTTTGAATAAATCCCCAACAGTGTCACCAGCAAAGCACCCCCACACCATCACACCTCCTCCTCCATGCTTCACGGTGGGAACCAGGCATGTAGAGTCCATCCGTTCACCTTTTCTGCGTCGCACAAAGACACGGTGGTTGGAACCAAAGATCTCAAATTTGGACTCATCAGACCAAAGCACAGATTTCCACTGGTCTAATGTCCATTCCTTATGTTCTTTAGCCTAAACAAGTCTCTTCTGCTTGTTGCCTGTCCTTAGCAGTGGTTTCCTAGCAGCTATTTTACCATGAAGGCCTGCTGCACAAAGTCTCCTCTTAACAGTTGTTGAAGAGATGTGTCTGCTGCTAGAACTCTGTGTGGCATTGACCTGGTCTCTAATCTGAGCTGCTGTTAACCTGCGATTTCTGAGGCTGGTGACTCGGATAAACTTATCCTCAGAAGCAGAGGTGACTCTTGGTCTTCCTTTCCTGTGGCGGTCCTCACGTGAGCCAGTTTCTTTGTAGCGCTTGATGGTTTTTGCAACTGCACTTGGGGACACTTTCAAAGTTTGCCCAATTTTTCGTAAAGGTGAACGGATGGACTCTACATGCCTGGTTCCCACCGTGAAGCATGGAGGAGGAGGTGTGATGGTGCTTTTCTGGTGACACTGTTGGGGATTTATTCAAAATTTAAGGCATACTGAACCAGCATGGCTACCACAGCACCTTGCAGTGGCATGCTATTTCATCCAGTTTGCGTTTAGTTGGACCATCATTTATTTTTCAACAGGACAATGATCCCAAATACACCTCCATGCTGTGTAAGGGCTATTTGACCAAGAAGGAGAGTTATGGGGTTCTACGCCAGATGACCTGGCCTCCACAGTCACCAGACCTCTACCCAATTGAGATGGTTTGGGGTGAGCTGGACCGCAGAGTGAAGGCAAAAGGGCCAACAAGTGCTAAGCATCTCTGGGAACTCCTTCAAGATTGTTGGAAGACCATTTCCAGTGACTACCACTTGAAGCTCATCAAGAGAATGCCAAGAGTGTGCAAAGCTGTCATCAAAGCAAAAGGTGGTTACTTTGAAGAACCTAGAATATAAGACATATTTTCAGTTGTTTCACACTTTTTTGTTAAGTATATAATTCCACGTGTTAATTCATAGTTTTGATGCCTTAAGTGTGAATGTACATTTTTCATAGTCATGAAAATACAGAAAAAATGTTAAATGAGAAGGTGTGTCCAAACTTTTTGTCTGTACTGTATGTGAGCAATTATATGCGTTTTTCATTGAAATCACCAGGACCCAACTCCCCTGCTTTCCTCACAATGGCCTCTTTTACATTGAAAAAATGTATGCGACAGATAATGTCCCTTGGACACTCAGGATCTGGGCCATGATTGCCTATTGTACGGTGCGCTTTTTCAATCTCCAGCTCCTTATCAATAGGATCACCAAGGATATTATTGAATAATGATCGCAGTGTTGGCATAATCACTTGTGCATTGATGCTTTCAGGTATACCCCTTATCCAGATATTATTGTGATTTTCTTCATCATCAACCATATTAAACAGATGGTTTATTTACTGGCTGTGAAGATCCAGTGTTAGTTTCTGAGCATTATGATGGCCTCTAACTTGGACGACATTATCCTCTAATCTCGGTACCTTGTCAGTAAGCTGTGACCGGATAGAAGTGAGGGGACGTATTTCAGTATTGTATGTGGCCTCCAGCCTCTGAATATATTGCTCCATATCTTCTTTAGTAGGGATAGACACAATCTGATATACAAATAAGTTATGTTGTTCCCCACATCAGAATAACCTGTGGCTGGGGGGTAAATGTCCCTGTGAAGCAAGCACTGCTCAGTATGTGGGCTTTGGTGAGAGTACAGGGAGATTTGTGGAGCTGTTTTCTTGTGAGGCCTACATTAAGAGAGAAGTTGGTGCAGGACTTACAGTCCGGAGCTGTCAGGCATCATGATGGTTAAGACTGCTTCTTTTTCCACGCTGAGGTGAGGCAGTAATAACTCCAGAGCAGGAAGATAAGACCTTCCATAAGAAACGCTGCATACCAGACATGCTGACAGAGGTGGAGGACCTCAGATGAACCTGTGATCTCTTCTTTCTTTCCCATATCGAAAGTCATGTTTGAGGCTGTAAATTGCTTATAATTCCCCCAGGAACACGGTCTGAAGAGAGTGCTTTCAGTGTGTGCATTCTCTTGATGCTGTGTCCAGGCCATGTCCTTCCTGTTGATGTACAATACGTCTGAAGTTGGCGTTGATTGGCAGCAGGATTGTGTGATGTAACAATCTTGTGTGATGTAACAGCCTTACGGAAACGCAAGTTGTGACACCAATGGAACGGCGCCAGAACAGTAAGTGCTCAATTTCGGGAAGTGAAGTGACAGGTATACAGCTTACACAGAAAGACTGGAGAAAAGGGAACTACATCAATCAGATGTCAAGAAATGAAACGAAATGGATATATGAAATGGACTCTTTGAAACCAAGAGGTCTCAACTGCGATGTAGAATTGTTTGCCTTTTATTAACTACACCTGCCAATCGTTACTCTCTGATTGAGAGGATACTTAAACAGGACCAGGAGACCAAAGGCTATCCCTGATGAAGGATACCGCGTATCCGAAACGCGTAGGAAAAGCCTTTTTGGTCCTCTCTGCTGCTGGTAGCACGTGATCGCTACCCGTGACGTCACACAAGGCCCTGCACGAAGGTCCTCGCTCTCTTTCAGCGTGTCCTCCAGGAAGCGCTCGCTGCACGCTGCATCGTGGTGTCGGAGTCTCCGGCCGGGACCCAGACACCTCTCTTCTCCTGCATCTCGTTCTCTCTCCTCTCACCCAGCAAGAAACCAGCGGAAGATAAGTACGTTCTCCGCAACTGAGTGACCAGAACCACTGGATACCACAAGACGACCATCAGACGCCCTGGCTTTACATTAAGGTACTGAACTGTATCACCAACGGGTGTTGAACCTTGAACCCTAAGGACACATAGAGGATTCTCCTCTTATATACTTCACCCCCTAATTCCCTTCCCATTATACATGCTTTTGAACTCATGTTTATTAAATAACCCTTTTTTTCACTAGCTACCTGCACCAGCCACCAGCTGGCAGCTCAACCCACAGCTACTCCCTCTGGTTTTAGGGTTCATCTGACGGGGATTACCACCTACCACACAGGTTGCTGCTCTACCTCTACAGAACTAAAATACCCAGATCAGGTTTCTATGCATCCACCAGCTTACCTGAACTGTACCAGGTAAACCCCTGTTCATTTATTAAGAGCCCCATATACTTCATAATTTTAATTATAATCCTAATTTCTATTTATCGATCCAAACCACAGGCTCTACCAGCTTTTTTAACCCAAATTAAGCTTCCATAACCCCACAGAAGCATATACTCATCAACGGAGGACACATCCCTGGGTATCTAATTAATATCTAGGATTACGCTCTTTTATGTAAGCCATCAATATAGAGGTATCTATAGTAAGATATAACTGGTAATTAAATATAAAATTCTTTTTATTACAGTAATCGCTTCAATATTTTATCTAATAAGAAGATCTATTATTCCGCTCCTATTCTCCTCCTCATCTTCCAATAAGATGCTCCTGCCATCCCAGGTAAATACATGCACAGTAGTTCTACAGAAAATCAACCAACTTATACAGGTCAGTAATTACAGTCCTTATCTATCCCACTACAGGTCCCAAACAGCTCTGGATCCCTGGAGGAACTACCCAATGCTCTATTTTTAACCCTTGTTTTAATGCTAATATGTAGCGATAACATTTTTACTATTGGTTCACAAAATAAAAATAAAAATATTAATATTCATCAACATTTGTATATTCTTCCATTACTACCCCCAGTAATCCTTACCTACTCCTCTCAGTACATCAGCGCAGTGGTTTTATATATTTTTGGTTTTAGTTTCTATAGTGGTCTATGGTGACACATACCATCTGCAGCAGATATACTGAGCTTACCTATCAGCGCCCCTGATTTTATATTTAATTCCCCTACTTCAGAACAGTAAGTGAGTATGAGTGTTTTTATTTTAACAAGGCCAAACATGAGGAATGAGAAGGAGTTGTCCTAGTAGTGGACAACCCCTTTATGAAGATACAATTTTCGGTTAAAAATGTAAAAGGCTTCTCTGAAGTTTGTTAAGAGTTGATTTCCGTGTAAAACATTTCCCACATTAAGAACATGAAAATGGCTTCTCGTCTGTGTGAGTTCTCTGGTGACTAAGAAGTGACGATTTCTTCACAAAACATTTCTCACATTCTGAACAGGAAAAAGGCTTCTCCCCTGTGTGAGTTCTCTGGTGATTAACCAAACCTGATTTCCAGCTAAAATACTTCCCACATTCTGAACAGGAAAAAGGCTTCTCCCCTGTGTGATTTCTCTGGTGATTAACCAAATCTGATTTCCAGCTAAAACATTTCCCACATTCTGAACAGCAAAAAGGCTTCTCTCCTGTGTGAGTTCTGTTGTGCTTAACCAAATCTGATTTCTGGATAAAACATTTCCCACATTCTGAACAGGAAAAAGGCTTCTCCCCTGTGTGACTTTTCTGGTGATTAACCAAAACTGATTTCCGGCTAAAACATTTCCCACATTTTGAACAGGAAAAAGGCTTCTCCCCTGTGTGAATTCTCTTGTGCTCAACCAAAACTGATTTCCAGCTAAAATATTTTCCACATTCTGAACAGAAAAAAGGCTTCTCCCCTGTGTGAATTCTCTGGTGCTTAACCAAACCTGATTTCTGGCTAAAACATTTTTCACATTCTGAACAGAAAAAAGGCTTCTCCCCTGTGTGAGTCCTCTGGTGATTAACCAAATCTGATTTCTGGTTAAAACATTTCCCACATTCTGAACAGCAAAAAGGCTTCTCCCCTGTGTGAGTTCTCTGATATTTGATTAAACTTGATTTGTCTGTAAAACATTTTTCACTTTCTGAACAAGAAAATGGCTTCTCCTCTGTGTGAGTTCTCTGGTGATTAACAAGATTTGATTTCTGGTTAAAAAATTTCCCACACTTGAAACAAAAAAATCTATTCTTCGCTTTGTGAATTTTTTGATGTTTAAGAAAAGACTTTTCGAGGGAAAAACTATTTCCATATTCTGAACATGAAAATGGCTTCTTTGCTTTAGGAGCAGTTTGTTTTTTAATGCTTATTTTGTGACTTTGACTTTCCTTAGTAGTCGGTAATGAATTAGAAGACAGGACCTGTTTCAAAGGATCAGATGACAGATCTTTGCTGTGAAGGGATGATGGGATATCTGGAGTAATGGCATTCACTTCAATTGTATTTTGTGTGATCTCAAGATAATCTGATTTAAAAATTGAAGATGTCAGCTGTCCCTCTGATCTCCTGGTACAGTCATCTGCCAAGAATAAAACCAATTATTTATGAATAACATATCCTTAAAATTTATATTGTTGAATATTTTTACTTAAACTCTCCGTAAAAATGTATTTTATGTAAAAGTATCATTATCTACCAAGAAAAGATCACAGAAAAATCAGCCTTACCAACACCAAATCAGATAACAAATGCATTAGCATTTTAGTGTTGGTTGGGTGTACTGGGGTGTCTGTCCATATGGGGTGCACTTATATAGTGCTGGGCACCCCTCCTGATCTAATAGTATGGGCATCATTAGGCTAAGCCAGACACTGTGCATCACGCCTACCTGTGTGACTGGCGTCCTATGCAAGCTTCATCTGTGTGCATCTTTAATACAAGGCAACCACCCTCTCCATGAATTGGTACGATTGTGAGTGGTTGCTCCATAAGTATTTTTCAGCTGCGCTGCCCCCACCTTTATCATGGGGGTCTGCGGCATCCTGCTAGTGCATTTGTTATATGATTTGGTGTTGGTAAGGCTGTATCTTTTTCTGTGATTTTCTGGAGTCACTTTATGGGGATTTCTACTGCTCTGGTTTTCTGCAATTTGGTCACATTAGGGCTTCTGCAAATGGTGTGTCCCATCTCCTCTGGGATCTGCTCCTGCGACGTCTGCTTCTCTCACCAGGAGCCGCCTTATTCATCCTGCAGGTGGCGCTGGTGATGTAGGAGACATCAGAACCAGAAGCTCTGGGCGGCGCAGTCTCTGTCCAGCCACTAAGATTAGGGTGCCTGGGACCAGTAGTACCATCCAGTCTGGCAGTATGGGTGTGTGTGCTGTCCAGCTGGAGTAATCTGCTCCCTGCTTCAGCCAATTGGAAAGCACCGCACCCTACTAAAGCTGGAAGCATATTGCTGGAAGCTGCCAGATACAGCCTTGTTCTCCTCTAGTTCAGTCCTCTGTGCTCAGCTAACGGCTTTTCTCTGACCTCCATGTTCTGACCCGGCTATCTGACTATTCTTCTTGCCATCTCACACCACAGAACAGCAGGTAACACTGTGGCACAATCTTAGACAGAGACCCCCTAAGTCCAAATCCATGTAGAGGGGTTAAAGGATGATGAGCAAGGCAAACCCGGGGATCTGGAAAATGGAGTAGATAGTGCCAAGCCTGTTTGTGGTGGCCATCTTTTGAGCTGCCAGGTGACAACGAACAGTGTCCCCAATACATTGTGTCTGCAAACTATTCCAGCAAGATCTGCATTCAAATAGCTAAATGTCGCTCCTTCCTTTCTTAACCTGCCATGTGCCCAGATAGTAGTGTACAACCGTATATAGGGGATTGTCGGATTCAAGAATAGGTGGAAAATAATTTGTAAGGTTCATTTGTTTCCTATTATCCTTTGTGAAGAATTCCAAAGCTATCACCATATAAAGTGACACACATCAGATATAAAAAATGGGCCCTGATAGGAACAGAAAACTGGCTGCAGGAAGAGGTTAAATCAGAGTATTTTGGGAACTAACCACTGTAGTCAAAAACTGTGAGTATAGACAATAACACATCTACTGAAATGATCAAACTCAACAGTCTTCATCAGTAAGTAGTAACTAGTGGTGAAACCTCTCTGGGGTAATTAGAGTATGGGGCTCGGTGGCTCTTGGCAATCTAAACTATCGTAAGGGACAATATTTTCTGTCAGATGAGTTTCAAGAAGAAATATTAGACATTCAAAGAAAACTTTTTATAATACTGCAGAACTGAGGCGTCTTAAATTTAGCTTAGAGATATGTCATGGCACAGGTCTAATGTTTTTTCTGTAGTTTATCACAATCTGGTTTGAAGTTAGTCGGTTTTATAAGAAATTGAAAAGTCAGGATAAAGGGAAACTCTGTTGTTATTGTACAGAAATTCACACTTGGCCTCACTGCACATTTAATGTTGTAGATCATAAAAGTGAAGTTTGGCCAGAAAGACTGGACCTGGTCTTGTAGGGACCATATGAGCACATTCAGCAGCGCAGAAGGGAGAGAAGGTAGATTCATCCAATAAGATATCAGGGTTCTAGGAAGCCAACACCATCATTACCCTCCGCTTTCTCTTACAGGCCCATCATAATGTTTTTTTCAAGTGATTTTCTGGCTTTGTGGTTTACAGATCTGGGCAGGTAACAGTCAGCGTCTCCTAAATCACAGTGAGTAGGTGGATCCTCCAGGTTGTAAGTTCTATGGAAAAGGGTTTCAATGCCCATAATTATTTGAACAGTTTTGGGTGGAAGAGAATGTTGTGGTCTAGAGGCAAAATGGTGATCACATGATTGTGATACAGCCGGACTACACCACCGATAAAGCAGCCACAGCCGGTGACTGAGAAGAATCTGTGACTTCTCTGCATTTAGTGGTTACTACTCACCTGGGTAGTCATATGTGGGAATCTCCTCTTTACACCACTCATCACCCCTCACATATGTCTCTGTAGTATTAGTATGGGTCAGATCTTCACCCTGAAACAAATATTGTAAAAGTCACAGACAGATGGAGAAGTCCCATCTATGATCAGCTCTAATCCTGCCATCTCCACCGTTCTCATTACACAAGTATAAAACATATAATACTGGTGGATAAAACAAGACTGAACACAAGACCTTCACAGCCGTCTACACATCATAGGGGAGATCTCATGACACCTTCTCTCCATCTACCTGATGATCCTGAGGAACATTGGGATCTTCTTGTTTACAGTCCTGTGGAAGAAGAGGACGGGGACATCTCTCTGGTGTTGTCCTCTTACTGGATAGATCTGGAGGAAACACATACAGGGACTGAATTCATTCTTTACATATAGATAATTATGGGCCGTGTGTATTTAGTCCTGTCTATTACCTGGTGATGTGAGGGGCTGGGGAACCTCCATCATGACGTCTTTGCACAAATCTTTGTGTCCTTCTAAATACTCCCACTCCTCCATGGAGAAATAGACAGCGACATCCTGACACCTTATAGGAACCTGACACATACAATGATACCGTCACCACCCCGATCCTTTCATAGCATTACTGTGTAATGTCCCAGCATTCCCAGCAGTGTCACCTCTCCAGTCAGCAGCTCAATCATCTTGTAGGTGAGTTCTAGGATCTTCTGGTCATTGATGTCCTCATGTATCAGGGGGTGAGATGGAGGCCCTGTGATTGAGCTCAGGGGTCTTTCCCATCCCTCAGACACAGGGTCCTGACAGCGCTCACTAGAGGTCTTCTTCACTACTGTGTAATCCTGGTTATGGAGAGACACATTAATAAATCTCCCTCCAGACATTTCCAGAGTCCTCACCTCTCCAGTTCTGTCCATCTGTTATTCCCATAGATAAGAATGATGTAATGTGACGTCATCAGAATCTCTCACCTCTCCAGTAATCCGGAAGAGGATCTCTAGGGTGAGGTGTAATATCCTCTCTGCCATCTTGTCTCTGTCCATATTCATCTTTGATGGGTCCATAAGGAAAATTCTCTAATATAGAAGATCTTCACTGAGAGGATCTGATATTGTGTAATAATACAATTACTGGAGATAATAAGGGGAAACATATGAGGACATATATTATTTTACAGTATTTAGTTTTCTGCTTTACATCTAGTAATAAAATCTATACATTTTAGGCCACAGACAGCAAGCAGTTCCTTCCTTGGAGTCTGTAGCTGAACACGTTTCTCAAAGACTCATCTTCCATAGCGCTAATTCTTGTCTCATTTATCAACACTGCAATCGGCATTAGCAATACTGCAGGAGATATTCATTACACGTGACATGAGAAATAACTACTTCATGATGAGGACGACATCTTCATCTTCTACTACGGCTCTAGAAACATATTTAGCCAGAGTTCTTCACTGACTACTAGTGTTGAGCGATACCTTCCGATATCAGGAAATATCGTATCGGATTGAATCGGACCGATACCCAAAAAGTATCGGATATCGCCAATTCCGATACCGGAAACCAATGCAAGTCAATGGGACACAAATATCGGAATGAAAATAAACCCTTTCTTTCCTTGTAGTTTAATTCTACATGAAGTAAAACAACTAAGAATAATGTAGAATGTATTACGCGAAAAGCCGGCAATTCATCAGCGGCATACACCGGTACCCGACAATTTACAACAGAAAGAATAGAGCTTCACACATAGATTAGATAGATAGAAACATGTCAGTCACATATATACGAAGTACAGTGACAGTGTTGCTTACTGTACTTGTCATTTAGTGTAAAGGATTTATTTAAAAAAATATTAGTGTTTTCATGCACCGTCTCTTTAAAAAAGCCGGCCGGCAATTCAGCAGCGGTACCCGACAATTTAGAATAGAAGGAATAGAGAATCATACATAGATTAGATAGATAGAAACATGTCAGTCACATATATATGAAGTACAGTGACAGTGTTGATTACTGTACTTGTCATTTAGTGTTAAAATAAAGGATTTATTAAAAAAAAAATTGGCGTGGGGTTCCCCTTAATTTTAGGCTCTAGCGGAGGTTAAGCAGACAGCTGGGGCAGATGTTTGAAGCCTGGGAAGGGGGTAATACCCACAGAGCTTCCCAGGCTACTAATATCAGCCCCCAGCTGAATACCTAGCCTTTACTAGCTATTAAAATGGGGGACCCCCCAAAAAAATTACGTGGGGTCCCCCCTAATTTAATAGCTAGCAAAGGCTAGGCAGACAGCTGGGGGCTGATATTAATAGCCCAGGAAGGGTGTCATGAATATTGGCCCCCTCCCAGGCTAGAAACACCAGCCGTCAGCCGCCCCAGAAATGGCGCATCCATAGGATGCGCCAATTCTGGCACTTAGCCTCGCTCTTCCCAATGAACTCAGCTCACCTCATGCACGTCACTGACAGCGTGGGAGAATTCTCACGCTGAGGCGCTGAGTGCAGGAGAATTTACCCACGCTGTCAGTGACGTGCATGAGGTGAGCTGAGTTCATTGGAAATGACCTCGGCTCATCTTTATGCCGTCACAGTGAGACACTGAGGAGCGCAATCATGCCTGCGCTTCTCAGTGTCTGCGGGATGACAGGCTGGATGGCAGCGTTCTGCTGCGGTCCAGCCTGGCATCTCGATGTAGCAGAGCTGAAGCTGTCGTGGGAACCATGGAAAGGTAAGGATGAGGTTGGTTTATTATTTTTCTTTTATTGCAGGAGATCGTTGGCTTCAGCTGGAATGGGCGTGATGGTAAGTATGGTTTAATTTAGAACAATAAAGAATTGTGTGTTTATTTCAATTAAAGGACTTTTTTCTGGGTGTTTGTGTTTTTTTTAAATACTTTACTAGAAATTCATGGTGGTCATGTCTAATATTGGCGTGACCCCATGAATTTCGGGCTTAGGGCCAGCTGATAATGCCAAGCTGGCCTTAACCCCTTTATTACCCAGTGAGCCACCGCACCAGGGCCCTGGATGAGTTGGGTACTGCGCCAGAAGATGGCGCTTCTATGAACGCGCCATTTTCCGGGGTGGCTGCGGGCTGCAATTTGCAGCGCGGGTGGCCCAGAAAGCTTGGGCCTCCCTGCGCTGCGGATTCCAGCCCCCAGCTGCCTAGTTGTACCTGGCTGGACACAAAAATAGGGCGAAGCTGCACGTATTTTTTTTTTTTTAAATTATTTCATGAAATTCATGAAATAATTAAGAAAAAAAGGGCTTCCCTATATTGTGGTGTCCAACCAGGTACAAATAGGCAGCTGGTGGTTGGGGGCAGCCCGTTCCTGCCTGCTGTACCTGGCTGGACACAAATATAGGGCGAAGCCCCACATCAATTTTTTATTTCATGAATTTCCTGAAATAATTAAAAAAAAATTGACGTGGGGCTTCGCACTATATTTGTGTCCAGCCAGGTACAGCAGGCAGGAACGGGCTGCCCCCAACCACCAGCTGCCTATTTGTACCTGGTTGGACACAACAATATAGGGAAGCCCTTTTTTTCTTTATTATTCCATGAATTTCATGAAATAATTTAAAAAAAAAATACGTGGAGCTTCTCCCTATTTTTGTGTCCAGCCAGGTACAACTAGGCAGCTGGGGGCTGGAATCCGCAGCGCAGGGAGGCCCAAGCTTTCTGCCCCCCCCCGGCTGCAAATTGCAGTCCGCAGCCACCCTGGAAAATGGCGCATTCATAGAAGCTGGATGCTGTACCTGGCTGGCATACAAAAATATGGCAAAGCCCACGTCAAAATTTTTGGGAAAAATTAATTAAAAAATAAATAAATAATAATTTAGGGACTGCATCTTTATTAACTCCTCAAATGTCATTTAGTGTTAAAATAAAGGATTTATTTTAAAAAAAATTGTCGTGGGATCCCCCATAATTTTAGTCTCTAGCGGAGGTTAAGCAGACGGCTGGGGCAGATGTTTGAAGCCTGGGAAGGGGGTAATACCCATGGAGCTTCCCAGACTACCAATATCAGCCCCCAGCTGAATACCTAGCCTTTACTAGCTATTAAAATGGGTGACCCCCCCAAAAAAAATGACGTGGGGTCCCCCCCATTTTAATAGCTAGCAAAGGCTAGGCAGACAGCTGGGGGCTGATATTAATAGCCCAGGAAGGGTGCCATGAATATTGGCCCCCTCCCAGGCTAGAAACACCAGCCGTCAGCCGCCCCAGAAATGGTGCATCCATAGGATGCGCCAATTCTGGCACTTAGCCTCGCTCTTCCACGCTGCCCTAGTGCGGTGGCAGGGGGTAATAGTGGTGGGGTTCATGTCAGCGCCAGCTGCCATGAAGCCCAGGTTAGTAATGATGGGCGTCTATAAGACACCCCCCATTACTAACCTACAAAGTGTTAAAAAGAAAAAAAACACACTACACCCAGAAAAAAAATAATTTATTTGAACTAAAACACACCATTTTATTTAATTCTTAGTTTACTAAAAAAAAAATAGTTACCTATCCACGTTCCTGCGCTGATCTCCCATGCACAGCTGTCACATCTGGAGATGGTGACAGCTGTGCATGGCTGCTGTAAGCTCACAATGCCGGGAACACGTCCGCTCCCGGCAGCGGGAGCCACTGACTGAGGTCACTGGAGTGCATTCAGGCAGCGCATCTCCGGAGACCTCCTTTACGGCACTGCTGTACCGTGGGAATTTCTCACGATACAGCAGGGCCGTAAAGGAGCTAACCGGAGCAGCGCTGCCTGAACTCCAGCGAACCCGCTTATGCAATGACGGGGCTGCTTTACGGCCCCGTCATTCTAGCGGCGGCAGCGGTTCAGAGCGGTCACACTCTATGTGGGTGCTCTAAACTGGAGATCTTCGTGGGACACTCGTGGACTACTATGGAGGGGTAAGGATAAGGTTGTGGTTTATTATTTTATTACAGGAGATCGATGGCTTCGGGGAATTAGGTGTCTAGGTGAGTATAGGTGTGTTTTTTTATTTTATTTTAGGTGGCGATCGGCGGGGACAGGTAATGTATAAACTAATTTATTGTAGGTAACCACTGGCCACCAATGACATGTATTTAAAATTTATTGGGGACACAGTAGGGCAATTTAAATAGCAGGATCAGGCTGATGGGAACTACTGCTCCCATCGAGCTGATCCTGCTGGCACGAGTGGACGGGGGACAGACATAGGCCGATGGGAGTAGTAGTGTCACATCGGCCTATGTCTGCCTGAACGCCCACACCCCCAGACATCGCACAGACACCGCGCACACATCGCACAGACATCGCACAGACACCCCGCACAGACACCCCGCACAGACACCCCGCACAGACACCCCGCACAGACACCCCGCACACACTCGCAGACACACGCACAGACACCCGAACACACCAATCATGACGGGCTGATGGTCTGGGAGGTGAGGCTGACCTGTGCGGCCGTGGGAAAGTTCATGTGAGTTCATGCAATGCAGTCAAGCATGAACTCACATGAACCCTCTGAGGGCACCGCGGCTACTTCAAATGAACAGCTGATCGGCATCACCTGATACCTCAGTCTTTTCACTGCCGACTTCCCCGCCCGGGTCCTTCGCTCCCCGCTCCTTGGTGCTGCGCTCCCCGCCCGGTCCTAACTTACGATCAGGATGGGAGGTGGCGAGGGGAGCGGAGGATCGGGGTGGGAGGCTGCGGGGAAGCAGTATGGGGCTGTGTGATTGTTTAAAAGCCGACGGCTTTTTACCGCCCGCCGGCTTTTAAACAATCAGGAGAATTCTCCCACGCTGGGATGGCATTCTGATGACAGGCTGGATCTCAGCTGAGCGCTGCCATCCAGCTTGTCATCCTTCAGAGACACTGCAGAGCGCAGGCATTATGGGAACTTCCGATTCCGGTATTCGATATTGTAGAAGTATCGGAATTAAGTATCGGAATTCCGATACCCGATATTTCAGTATCGGAATGCTCAACACTACTGACTACATCTCCACTGGCCGTCTATATGAATGTTTCCCGTCTTCCCCGGACTGTAATCTTCTATCACGTTAGATCTCATGTCTGATTCACACACAGAAGTTTGATACATGGTAAGGTTTTTTTATTAAACAGAGTAGGACTATCCCGCATGTGTTCATTTTACCATGGTGGGATAGCTTTCATGCTATTTTTGATCAAAAACAGTGTTACTAAGAACCCTATTTTATTTAAATGCACTTTTGGCTTTTATTTATTTATTTACAGCAGGGTTTATGATCATTTTTCTTCTTATAGGTTTTTTTTCTGATTTATGGCCATAGTAAACATGCATTTATGTGCTGCATGGATACCAACTTAAACCAAGCTCAAATTCTGTGTTTTTTTCACGGGCACCATAGTGGCTGTGTGGGTTGCTGCTATGGATGATACGCCTCTAACTATCCAACTATCATATGGTAAAAATCTCATAGGTCCTGGATTTATTAGTATCTGCATGAAGAATGGGGCTAAGTGAGTATTTATTAAAGGGAATCCACTCCCCACGGCCAGCAAGCATCAGAATCTTCACTGAATAAAAAGCCATTTCACAGCAAACAGACCTCTAATATGAGGCATACAGGTATGTATAGATTCACATTTATATCACCTGTATGCCAATATTAGAGGTCAGATAAGTCCCAGGGGGGTGACAGGTTCCCTTTCATCAGCCGTGGGGTAATCATAAAACCAGATAAGTATCAAGGTATTCTAAGGTGGTTAATGGTTGTGTAGTCAATGGGAGGCATGTGTCACAGAAATGGCTGGTCTCTGTGATGTAACCCGGAGTGTTTCTCTAGGGCAGATAAGCACTAAGAGGATCGTTTGGTGCACCTGGGAGACGGGTTACGGGTAGCTAGGAGAGAATGGGCGGGTCCAGCTACCCACATACCTCACCTCTGGGTGTGGTTAACAGCCTATAAAATGGAGGCAGTTGTTTGGCACATGGTCTGTGTGTTTGGAGGGAGAAGGCCTCCTGTGTATGTTTGTCTTCAGACCAAGCCAGGACATTGGACGCTACCCCAGCTTGTGTGCCACACAGGCCTGGCTGAGCAGAGACCTGCTAAGGACATTTACTTTGTTTGCCTGATCTAAAGGCTATTTTCTTTTCTGTTTGGCTTCTGGGTTTATGAAGCAATAAACCCACATGAACTTTTAAAGGAACATGCCTCCTGTTTTCCTCCCGTCACACCCAAGTGAGTAAAACCTCCACAATTAGTGTTAGACTTGCGGGTAGCATTACCAGCAGAGACGTGTGACTGCTACAGGATGGACTTCATACCCTGGGTGAAGTCTGTCGCAAGCCAGCAAGCATCGCCAGACAAAATGGAGGACCTGCTGAAACACCTGGTCCAGTCGCAGCAGCATCAACAGGAGACCAACAGGCTGTAGTTACAGAAGATCCAGCAGCACTAGCAGGAACAACATCAGCAGATGCAGCTTCTGGCAACCGCCATCCAGGACAGGATGAGCGCTCCAACTCCAGGTCCGACTGATGACTCCCATGTCCGGAAGGCGGCATGACGAGCTTTGCAGAAAATGACCCTGGGGGATGACGTTGAGACCTTCCTGATGGTGTTTCAAAGGGTCACCGAGAGGGAGAAATTTCCACAAGAGCAGTGGGCAGAGGTACTGTCACCATACTTCACTTGGAGAGCCCCAGAAGTAAGCGTACTATGGTTTAGCTTTGCAGGACGCCCTATTTAGGTTTGCATAGTACGCCCTATTTAGCTTTGCATAGCACGCCCAAAAGGCGTACTATGATTTAGCTTTGCAGGATGCCAAAGAGTATGGCAAGCTAAAAAGTGAAATTCTCGCACGCTTGCGGTTGACAATGACTATCAGGGCACAGTAGGTTCGTATCACTGGAACAAACCACCTCCATCCAAAATGTTTGACCTGCAGCACCTGGTCCAGAAGTGGCTGCAGCCAGAGTCCTCAATGCCTGCGCAGATGGTAGAGTGGGTGTTGATGGATCGGATTGTGCACTCCCTGCCGAGGCCCATACAGCCTTGGGTTGCCCAGGGTGATCCCTGGTATGCGGATGAACTGGTCGGACTGATCGAGAGATACCAGGGAGTTGAAGGTTCCTTGGGAAGGCAGCCCACTACATACTGGAGTCCCCAACAGGGGGTGGAGGCCCAAAAGGTGGTGGGACTTCCAAGGTCCAAATGGACGAGGGAGGTGGTGCCCAAGGTCCATACAGGTGATGTTGTTTGTTGGAGGTGCCACGGCCCAGGCCATATAGCCGCCCCTTGTCCCCTGACCCTTGAGCCGATGGACTGCAGCATAGGACAACGTTGTTCATATTATGCTTATCCGACTGCAGTGTGAACTGTCCACCCACCGAGGGGCTACAAGCATGCCACGTGAAGGTGAACAGATGGGAGGTAACGGCACTGCTAGACTCTGGGAGCCTGGTGACCCTTATGAGGGCCACCCTTCCTCTCCAAATTATCCCGGGGAAAAAAGTCGGCGTTCAGTGCATTCATGGTGATGCTAAAGACTACCCTACGGGCCAGAGTGGACATTGAAATGGCCCACGGTACAGAGTCCCACGAGGTCGGAGTCGTTCAGGACTTGTTGCACCTTATTATTATAGGCTGGGACTTTTGCTTGTTTTGGGATCTGTGCGGGAAGGGTTCTGGGTTCGCTGGCTCAGATCAGATAAGAAAAAAAATTAACCCTTATGGAGGTATCACCACACCCCCAGAGTCAGCCAGGTTTCCTTTTGGTGTCCTTGTGGGGGATGAGGAGGTAGTGCTCCCTGAGTCTGCCATTCCAGAGTTAGGGGTGACCAGCGAGAATTTGGGGTCTGCCCGACATAGGGACCCAATTCTGAAGGAAGCCTTTAATAATGTCACTACTATAAATGGGGTTGCACAGGAGTCGGGGCTGACACAAGGTTTCCCCATTTTATGATGAGTAAGGAGTTGTTGTACCGGGTCAAGAAAGTGAGGGAGGAGAGTGTGGAGCAGTTAATAGTGCCGGGCCCCTTTAGACGGAAGGTGTTGGACATGGCCCATTCACATGACTTGGGGGGACATCTGGAAGTGGAAAAAACGCAGGAACGGATCGTGCAAAGGTTCTGTTGGTGAACATTGGACATAATTTCAAAAAACATCACAGTAAAAGTTAATACCTTACCAACACCAGGTCAGATTGCCAATGCACTGCAAGATGCAGCAAGCCTACATGATAAAGGCAGGGCCAGCACATGTACAAAATACTGAAGTAGACAGCTACTCACTAACCTACCAAACTCATGGAGGGGGTGGCTGTGTAGTATTATTCATGCACACCGATGGATTCTGCATAGGGCGGGTGCCAGTCACACATATGTGTGAAGCACAGTGCAAAAAAGATGAAAAATAGTGAAGATAAATACACAATCAATAGGCTGCAAGCCAGACAATGTGCATCACTCATATCTGTGTGACTGGCACCCGTCCTATGCAGACTCCATCGGTGTGCATGTATAATACTACACAGCCACTCCCTCCATGAAATGGTAGGTTAGTGAGTGACTGTCTGCATCAGTATTTTGCACATGTGCTGGCCCCGCCTTTATCATTGAGGCTTGCTGCATCCTGCAGTGCATTGGTAATCTGACCTGGTGTTGGTAAGGCATTATCTTTTAGGCTATGTGCCCACGATGCAGAAATGCTCCGGATTTTTTCCTGAGCGTTTCTGCATCTCCCTGGCAGAAAAAATGCATGCAGATTGTACGGAAGTGAAGAGTTCTACACATGCATATCCGCATGCGGGTTGTCAAGCGCTTTCCAAGCGATTTTAGCATCACTTGGAAAGTGCTTGACAACTTGGTAACATTATATAAATCCATGCAACAGGTATGGATTTATATAGGGTGACTGAAAGAATGGTAAATAATAAAAAAATAATTACATACTTACCTTCTGATGGCCCCCGGTGTCTTTATCCGATGCGTCCTGGCTTGCCGGCAGCTCGCGGTAGACTAAAGGACCTGCCGACGTCAGAGGTGGCATGACCCGTCACATGATTAATTGACGTCATGGCAGGTCCTTTTCAGACCATCGCGAGCTGCCGGCAAGCTGAGACGCATCGTTAAGGACACCGGGGGCCATCAGAAGGTAAGTATAATGTATATTTTTTATTCTTTTTTTTTTTTTTACAGGTTCTATGGTACCTGGGTCCGGAGGAGAGTCTCCTCTTCTCCAAACCTGGGTACAATCCACACATTGAAACGCATGGATTCCGCATCTGCAGATGCAATGATGCGGATTCCATGCGTTCCAATGCAAGTCGATGGCGGTGAAAACGCCGCGCTAACGCTAAATAATTGGTAGTGCTGCGGATTTTTCCGCAATGATAATCCGCAGCGGAAATTTCCGCAGCATGTGCACAGCACATGGGATTATCATTGGGGAACATGGCAGACCTTCTACCAAGCGTTTTTTAAGCGTTTCTGCAGTGGAATTGCCGCTGCGGAAACGCTTAAAAAAAGGATAGTGGGAATACAGCCTTACTGTGATGTTTTTTGAAATTATGTCCAATGTTCACCATTTTTAATGTTTAGTGTTAGGACTCGCAAGTATGAGGACCCTTGACGTTTGGGCTTGCGAGCGTGTGTATTTTGGCCAAAATATCGACCAATACCTCATGTGGTGTATTTATCTTATACTCTATTTTTCATCTTTTTTGCACATTTTTTTGCAGGATGCGGCCAGGCCTCTTTAGTGTTGGCTGGGTGAATTGGGGCGTCTGTCTTGTGGCGGTGCACGTATATAGTGCTGGGCAGTCCGCCTGATCTAATAGTATGGGCGTCATCAACAAGCTGCAAGCCAGAAACTGTGCATCGCACATATCTGTGTGACTGGCGCCCTATGCAAACTCCATCGGTGTGCATGTATAATACTACACAGCCACCCCCTCCATGAATTGGTAGGTTAGTGAGTGGCTGTCTGCATCAGTATTTTGCACATGGGCTGGCCCCGCCTTTATCATGGAGGCTTGCTGCATCTGGTGTTGGTAAGGCATTATCTTTTACAAAGGTTCTATTGGCCTGGATGTCACCGGGAAATATTTAAGTATTGCAGGTCTTGCACTAAGTGCCAGTTAACCGCCCCCACCTCTCACTTTTGAAGTCCCCTCGTGCCATTGCCCATTATTGAAGTGCCGTTCAAGAGAATTGCTATGGACTTGGTCAGTCCCCTGGTTGAATCTGCTCATGGGCATCAATTTATATTGGTTATCCTGGACTATGCCACATGGTATCCTGAAGTGATTCCACTGAGAAACTCCTCCGCAAAGAATATATCCCGTGAGTTGGTCCACGTTTTTCCCCAACAGGCTTAGCAAAGGGAGATACTCACCGACCAGGAAATTCCCTCTATGAGTAAGGTGATGAGGGAGTTATGCAAAGCCCTCCAAATCTCCCAACTGAGGACTGCAGTATACCATCCTCAGACAGATAGCCTAGTCAAAAGGTTTAACAAGACTCTGAAGAGTATACTGAGGAAGGACATAGAAAGGGACAGGCCTCTACAGGGTTCTCGCCATTCGAACTTTTGTATGGCCGACATTCGCGGGGTCTTCTGGATGTCACAAAGGAAATCTGGGAAACCAAATTCACGCCCCACAGGAGCGTCATCGAGCACGTTGCTCTGATGCAGGAGAGGATTGTGCATGTGATGCCCATCGTAAAAGAACATCTCCCCCAGGCAATAGAAGCTTATGCCAGAGTCTACAACCGGTCAGCCAGAGTGAGGCAATTCAATCTGGGAGACCGGAGTCCTCACGCTAATTCCTACGGTGGAAATTAAGTTCTTGGCCAAGTGGCAAGGGCCATATAAGATGGTGGAAAAAGTGGGTGAAGTGAACTACAAGGTTCATCAACGGGGACGACGTAAGCCGTACCAGATATACCACATCAACCTCATCAAGCCGTGGCAAGACAGAGAGGCTGTGGAAGCACCATGCTTTCTGGGCAAGCTAAAAGGTGACGTTGGAGGAGTCGCAATAGCGGAAACGCTAACGAAGGCCAAGAAACAGCAGTGTCGGGAGTTGATGCAGAAGAACAGGGATCTGTTCTCGGAATTGCCGGGCTGCACAAGGGTCATAGAACACAAGGTTCTGACGGAGCCACATGTGCGGGTGAACTTGAAGCCCTATCTGATACCTGAGGCCCGACGAGAGTTGATATCCAAAGAGGTAGCTTGTATGCTGAAGCTCAGTGTCACTGAAGAATTCAAGAGCAGTTGGTCGAGCCTGATCGTCTTGGTCCCAAATCCCAATGGTGAGTGGAGATTCTGCAACGACTATCGGAAGTTGAATGAGGTTTCCAAATTTGATGCATATCCAATGCCACGCGTCGTCGAGCTGATCAAGAGGCTTGGGCCAGAAAGGCACATAACCACCTTGGATTTGACGAAGGGATATTGGCAGATCCCCATGGCACAGGTAGCCAAAGAGAAGACTGCGTTTTCTACGCCGGACGGATGCTTCCAGTATGCTCGGATGCCGTTTGGACTGCAGGGGGCCCCTGCAAAATTCCAGAGAGCTATGGATAGCATCATTGTATCCCATAAGAAATATGCCGCAACATACCTGGACAATACTATCTTCAGTCCAGACTGGGAGAGTCATCTGGAAAAGATTCAGGCTGTGTTTGATGCTCTGAGGAAGGTGGGGTTTTCAATAAACTCGAAGAAATGTGGCATGGGGAAATAAGAAGCCAAGTACTTCGGATATGTAGTGGGTAGAGTAGAGATAAAACCCCAAAATACTAAAGCAGAAGCAATCCAAAATTGGCTGAGACAGGTGTCGAAAAAGCAAGTCAGAGCCTTCCTGTGAATCGTGGGATACTACAGGAAATTCATCCCAAACTTCGCCATGATGGCCACACCTCTGACTGACCTCCTTAAAGGGACAAAATCAGCCAAGGCCAAGTGTACTGCAGAGGCGGAGACATCCTTTCAAAAGATGAAACTGGCTCTGTGTAGGCAACCGGTCCTGGTTGCCACGGACTTCAAAAAAGAGTTTATACTCCAGACAGATGCCTCAGATGTCGGGTTAGCAGCAGTCCTTTCCCAGGAGATACAAGGGGAGGAGCACCCTGTCCTCTACCTGAGTAGAAAGATGTCCTCCTGCGAGAAAAATTAGGTAATAGAGAAGGAACGCTTGGCTATAAAGTGTGCGGTGGACACCTTACCGTACTATCTGTTAGGTCGAAAATTTAGATTATTATCTGATTATGCTCCATTCAGATGGATGAGGAAAAAAAGTGAAAAAATGCCAGTCACCCTCGGGTTTTTAGCCCTACAGGACTCCTACTTCCCTGTAGAACATAGAGCAGGGAAGCTACATGGTAATGCCGATGATCTCTCGAAAATCCCCTGTCTGGTAGTAAAAGGTGTCAAGCCCACGGCTTTAGGCAGAGGGGGGGGGTATGTAAGGTGGCTAATGGTCGCATAGTCAATGTGAGGTATGTGTCACAGAGATGGCTGGTCTCTGTGATGTAACCCGGAGTGTTTCTCTAGGGCACATAAGTACTAAGAGGATAGTTTGGCGCACCTGGGAGCCGGGTTACGGGTAGCTAGGAGAGAATGGGCAGGTCCAGCTACCCAGATACCTCACCTTTGGGTGTGGTTAACAGCCTATAAAATGAAGGCTGTTGTTTGGCACATGGTCTGTGTGTTTGGAGGTAGAAGGCCTACTGTGTATGTTTGTCTTCAGACCAAGCCAGGACATTGGACGCTACCCCAGCTTGTGTGCCACACAGGCCTGGCTGAGCAGAGACCTGCTAAGGACATTTACTTTGTTTGCCTGATCTAAAGGCTATTTGCTTTTCTGTTTGGCTTCTGGGTTTATGAAGTAATAAACCCACATGAAATTTTAAAGGAACATGCCTCTTGTTTTCCTCCCATTGTGCCCCAGTGAGTAAAACCCCTACAATATGTATAAAGGAAAGGGTATGGTACTCACAGAATGTTTCAATAATCCGCCTCAATGCATTTTCCCAACAGGTTCATCAGGAGGCTTGATACAGGGATGATAATTTATGATGTTCAGCATAGTGTGCCTAATAGCCAGGTGTCCATGTCCATGTTTAAATATCCCACTTCATCCAAAACCCCTCCCAGACTAGGAGGCCCATTCCCATTCCTAGAGGTGAATTGTCACAGGATATACAGAATAGAGTCTGTCTACAATAATATACTGCGCCTACGCTACTTCTCATGAGCTAGAGGTTCGATAATGTCCATCACCTAGTGTGCATGTCGGGAAGTGACGTGCTTTATGCTGAAACACCAGATAAACTGATTGCCGCCGCGTCACTCGTACCTGTGACTGCGCATGCAAGCAGTTATCATTCCATCTAGGATCATTGTCCACAAATGTGCATGCCCAGATGTCTGCGTTCCACACCAGAGCGCATATGGTATTGGATTGCATTACACCAACAGAAAAATCCTCTCTCTGAGATCAGTATCATGGGAGACTAAAAACAAGTATTGCACATCCTCCCATCATGCAATAGGCATGTGGATCTACTTTATCACTACAAAATATATGGGATGGTGGCCCACAGTATACTCCTAAATGGTCATATTTGATCCCTATTGCATAATTAGAGATACACAAGGAACACCACACTTGTTAGTTACTAAATAGTATAATTGGGATATAACTGATAAGAAATAATTCTGATATAGAAGCTCAGATCTCTTGATGAAGTAAAACAACAGGGAACTGAGTAGCAATGGGTAGAGTATAAAATCCTAAAATGTAATCCAGAATGGGGCTGTATTCATACAAAACAGGCATAGGAAATTTGCTCATTCAGTCACTTAGGGGCTAGTGAATCCAGTCTGGAAATCCACTCAC